>NC_084938.1:11882500-12507500 GCF_958298935.1 Phragmites australis
TTGATGTTGCGCCCGAAGAATTGCAACCGGACTTGACATATTGTGAGAAACCGATGCGAGTCTTGGATGAAGCCGAGCACGAGACACGGCGGAGTTCAATCAAATTCTTCAAGATTCAGTGGAGTAACCACTCGGAGTCCGAAGCAACTTGGGAGCGGGAAGATCAGCTTCGTTCCGAGTATCCTGAGTTCTTTGAGAATTTGTAATGCCAATGTAATATAGCGTATTTGGAATCTCTCGCATGTATGTGTTCATCTCTATGATTGAATAAAAATCTGTGTTGGATTCCATCTCATGCGTCATGATGTCGGCTCACAACCTGCCAAGTCATCACAGCGTGCTCATTGTCCCCTCTCCTGCTCGTACCAAATATAGGGACGAGATTCTTTTTAGGGGGGGAAGTTTGTCACGGCCCAGAGTTTCTAAACACGTTTAACTGGTGCGTTGTGAAGCATCTCCTAAAAATTCTATGGAACATAGGGCCGGTGACAATTTTAGAAATTAGTAGATGCCAGGAGGAGAATATAAATGAATTTTCCCAAATTTTTGGGGATTGTTTTCAAGGCATAAAAATCAACACAAGTTAGAAAAGCTTGGCTCTTTGGGGAATTTTCATTTGAAATTGGTGCAAGCTTTTTGAGTCAAACAAGTTCAAATGGGTTCCTTATGAGTTTTAGTTTCAAGAGAAATTTTTTTTGCAAATTTTGGACTTTGGGAAGGCATTCAAATGGATGGCTAAAGTGGTGGAGATATTTTGCATTGCCAGCACTGTTCACGGCCCCACCTGTCATCCTTTTCGTTCAGACACCGCCTCTGCTCCCCCTTCTCCCGCTCTCACAGAGCAATGCGGCGCCGCCATCCTTGACTTCGGTGGCCATCTCCACGTTGCCGGCCAAAAGATCAGCCCCAGGCCTTATCCCCCTCCTTCGCCCTCTGCTTTATATCTCTCTCCCTCCCTTGCTCTTCCTGTCGCCCAGCACATCGCAGAGCAGAGCAGCGTTGCGCCGCACCGCCGGCCAAATCCGACGCGCCAACGGCAAACTCCCTCGAGCTCGAGCCACGAGAAGCGCTAAGGAGGATCGTCGAAGCCTCTCCAACAAATTTCCGCGCGAATCCCCTCCCCTCTCGGTTGGATTTGGCGAGCTCATGCCGTCTTCCTCTGCGCCGGTGGCCTCCTTCCGCACCTCACCGTCGAGCTACCTCGTTGCTGCTTCTTCGGCCCATTGAAGCGCTCGGTGAGCTTTCAGTTCCACTTTTGAGTCTTGTGCGCGCACTGGATTCCGTTTGGCCCGTCGCTGGCGCGCCTTCCGCCGTGCAGCCGCGCGCCGTCGCCTCCCCGCGCGTGCCGCCAGCCGTGCCGTCGTCGAGCTCGTTGGCCGGCAAGCGCGCCGTTAGGTCCACGTGCTTGCGTAGATCGCGTAGGGTGCTCGGTCAGGATTATTGCGCCGCCGTTCGCCATCGGCGAGTCAAAGCCGTGCCGCCGCCGTGAAGTTCCGCTGTCCGCCGCCGCTGACCATTCTCCGGCCGTTGCCGGCGACCGCGTATGCCTCAAATGGATCCGCGCGCACGTGCTGGAGCTGCAGCTGTCCCTCCCGGCCGCCTGGTCTGCACCGCTCGCCGCCGGCGGGCACGACCCGAGCCCCGACCGGCCGCGCTGCGCAGTGTCCCGGGCGCGAGTCAATTTTAACTCGGGTCAAAATACGTCGGCCCCACTGTCAGTCACAGCGGCTGGCCGAACCCGAGTGGAAAAAGGTTTAGGATATTTAAGTATTCGTAAAAATCGAAAAATGCGAAATTGGGTATTTGTTGAACTAATAAATCGGCTGAAACGTTGTAAAATGCATAAGAAATGGAATATGGCTCCAAAAATTGTAAAACAAATTTTGTTAGCTTTATATGCTCATATTCTACATGTTAAAGTTGTTAGTGACTATGAAATATGTGCTGGGATTTCCTTAGTTAATGTAATGTGCGTAAAGCCTCATTAATTCATAACTAAATGTTGGTAACTCCAAAATTGATGAAATCAATTCTATAAACCTTGTTGGTTTATTCCCTGTTTAATAAAAATATGTACCTTCATTTTTAGCGCAGTTAGAGTTCTAGATTGATTTAAGCCTTAGTTATGCTTTAATTAATCTGAGGATAATTGAATGGTTAACCCTAATCTCAATTAGGAAATCGTTAGTGCGTTAAACTCGTACCATGGCACTTTACACTGTTGTCACAGACTATGAAACGTCATTTCTTTGCATAACATTCATTGCATTGCACGCGTTATTCTCTCAGGGAACTTCGACCTGGCAAGCGAGGCGAACGAGTCTGTCCCCGGAGGTTCCCGCAGTGGTGATCGTGACTCGGGTAGCTGTGAGCAACAGCTAGGGCAGCAAGGCAAGCATCTATCATATTGCACCATGTCTACTTGAAAATCTAATATGTTATCTACGCTTATGTATACATTGTATGTGTCGGGTTCCGAGTTGGGTAGAACCTATGCCTATGCATTCTTCCATTTCGGTCACGTGTCATGTGTTATTCCATTGGAGACTAGTGGTGTCGTCGCGGTCTAATTTTAGTTCGCTATGCTTAGTGGTACTTAGGCTTTCCGGTAGAAGTCGATGACGGCGTCCACCGTTGTCGCGAGCCTAGGACTTATTACCTGTTCGCATTTGTGGTTATGTTGATGATGTGTTGGTTTGGTGAGTGGTGAGTTGAGACGAGGTGTGGGCGGTGTTAGGGGTGTCATCTGCTCACGAGGAGTCCTCAGGCAGTTCGGGGAGGGAACCCGGACACCGTAGACCGCTTGCACCGGTTAAGCACCGACAGTCGGTGTAGTCGGCTTTAGCACTTACTTTACTCACCACATGTTGATATAATGGTAGGCGAGCTGATTACCTTCGCAGACGTGGTCATGTGGGCCTCGTCATAGACGGTGTGAGTCCAGTTTGAGTCCGGGCTTTTAGCGGTATTAGTTTGCTCAGGGAGTAGTTCTAATACCGCCGTGCCGAGCTATGGTTGATCCACATGGTTGGGCCTGGTTGGGAAAGGTTGTCACGGGTACCCCCTTGTGTGCATCTTAGCGGGTGGCACAAGCCGTATGGTCCCTGTGTCGTGTGGGTCCAGGAGTATCCCCCTGCAGGGTGTATAATCAGTTCGAACTGCCGCGCTCTCGGTCATGAGCATCGCTATCGCTTATCTCCACCGAGCGACCATGTTTTGGTTGTAGAGTTTCGATGTGGGTTGTGGCCTGGTTGGTTTGGGTGGTTTGGCCGGGATGTGGTCGGTGGTTTGGTAGTAATGGTTTACTTTTACACACTTGTTGATTATATATCTGTTCTGATCAGTTGGTTGGCAGGGTTTGAGTGGGTGGTTGGTTAAATCAGTTGCTTACACCTAGAGTCTTGGTTGCTTACCGCTTAATGAACTTAAACATGTCTTAATCCTTGCTACAGCTTTAAATGCATGATCCTTGGAGTCGAGAATATATATTCTCATACTGTGTAAGACTTGCTAGTACCTTCGTACTAAGGGGTGCTGCCCTTAAGTTGTTTTCTGGTTCTCAGGTTGGCGAGGAAGAGGCTGTGTTTGGCTAATTTGTGCCTGCCGATCAGGGTGGCGGGCAGGAGTAGCACCTTCTACTCCGAACTCCGGCGCTTTTGGTATGGAGCCTAAGGGCATACGGCTCCATACTCTTTCTGAGATATGCATCGTAACAATGGTGCGTAGACTCCTGCTTTGTACAGATGTTCGTCTATAATTGTATAATTTCTTACTCTTTGAGCCATGCGCTTTTCTTCGACGTGATCTTCGATATCCCTTTGACCCCGCAGATATGCCATTATCGGGAAACGCCAGTCTTCGCCCTCAACCGATGCGACTAGTTGTGTCTGGCTGGACTTGTCATCGTAGACCGGTTCACTTAGTTTCTGATAGAAGACATCTGGAGGCATGGGCATGTTCTGCGAAGCTGCCTAGGCTAGCTCATCTGCTTCGTTGTTATCATTTCTTGATACACTCTTCACCGTGAATCCGACGAAGTGTTTTTCCATCCTTTGCACTGCTGCCCTGTACTTGATAAGTTCTGGTTCCTTTGCCTGGAATGTTTTTTCAATCTGGCTTGCTACAACCTTCGAGTCTGTTTTGACAAGTATTCTTCGAGCTCCCAAAGCCTTCGCCTTGAGAAGTGCCAGGAGTACAGCTTCGTATTCCACCGTATTGTTTGTGGATCGGAACTCCAACCTTGCGGCGTATCGCAGCTTCGCCCCTGACGGTGAAAATATTACTGCCGAGACTCCTGCTCCTGCCGCTCCCCAAGCTCCATCGCAGAACGCGGTCCAGATTGGTTCTGCTGTTTCGTCATCCGAAGCCTCAGATGAAGGTGTCCATTCTGCCACAAAATCTGCAACACTTGTGATTTTAACGATGTTCGTGCCACGAAGACAATCATGAAAGGAGCTATCTCTGTTTCCCACTTCGCTATTCTTCCGATGGCCTCTTTGTTTTCGAACATGTCTCGAACGGGTGGGGAAGTTGGCACTGTGATCTTGTGAGAAGTGAAATAGTGGCGAAGCTTGCGGGATGCCATTACAAGTGCGTACGCCACTTTTTCAGCTCGGTGTATGACTTCTTCGGTCCTGCTAGTACTTCGGATACGTAATACACTGGTGCTTGCAGCAGTCTGGTATCTTCGATTTTTTCCTGCACGAGAACAGCGCTGACTGCTGATGGCGAAGCTGCTATGTATAACAGCAAATCTGCGCCCAGATCCGGGCTGGTTCATGCTGTAAGCTTCGTCAAGTATACTTTCAATTCATCGAAAGAAGCCTGCTGCTCGGCACCCCATTGGAAAGGTTCAGAACTCCTTAACACCTTGAAGAGTGGTAGACTTCGCTCGGCGGACCTCGCGATGAACCCGTTCAATGCTGCTAGTCTTCATGTCAAGCGTTGGGCTTGCTTTCTGTTATGTGGCGGTTTCATAACCAAGAGCGCCTGTATCTTCTGAGGATCTGCTTCGATTCCTCTCTTCGACACTAGAAATCCTAGAAGTCTTCCTGATTGCACCCCGAAGACGCATTTCTCTGGGTTTAATTTTAAACCTGCACTTTGCAGATTATCGAATGTTTCCCGGAGGTCTTCGATGTGTTGGCTTTTCCTGTTACTTTTTACTACTATGTCATCAACATAGGCCAATACATTTTGTCCCAGCTGCGGCTTTAACGTAGCTTGCACCAATCTTGTAAAGGTTGCTCCAGCATTGCGGAGTCCAAAAGGCATTCTCACGAAGCAGTATGTTCCGAAAGAGGTTCTGAAACTTGTTTTTTCTTTGTCTTCCTTTGCCATCCATATTTGATGGTAACCAGAATAGGCATCGAGGAAGCTTAACATCTCGCACCCGGCTGCGGAGTCTATAAGCTGGTCAATTCTAGGTAACGGAAAGTCATCTTTTGGGCAAGCTTTGTTTAAGTCTGTGAAATCGATGCACATTCTCCATTTTCCTTTGCTTTTTCTTACTAATACTGGGTTGGCTAGCCATTCCGAGTGTATAACTTCGCGTATTACTCTAGCATCAAGCAATTTTTCTACTTCGACTTTTGCTGCTTCCTCTCTTTCCCCCGAAGCCTTTCTAAGCTTCTGTTTCCTTGGCTTTGCTCTGGGGTCCACATTTAACTTGTGTTGAATGATGCTTCGACTTACTCCTTGCAGGTCCCTAGGGGACCATGCAAATACGTCGCTGTTTGTGTGAAGGAACATGACAAGTTGTTGCCGATCTTCTTCCGGGGCCTCTGCCCCTATCGTAATCTTCTTATCTTCTTCATGATTTAGCAGTACTACTCTGGTAGGTCCTTCTGGTGCAGCCTTCGTGCATTTCTCTACGATGTTCCTGCTTCGGCCCCCGTCGAAGGGTCTTCGACGTTGTGGACATTTCTTCTCCCTGGGGCTATGCCTACTTCGATTCGCCTAGCAACTCGCTGATCTCCCAGGACCTTTATGACTCCTTCTGGGCTAGGCATCTTCATGCACAAATAAGCGTGGTGCGGGACTGCTCCGAATTTATTGAGGAACCCCCTCCCAAATATCGCATTGTATGGGTAATTAATATCTACCACGTCAAAGGTGATTTCCTCTGTGCGGAAATTTGTCTGTCGCCGAATGACACTGGGATTGTTAATTTCCCCAAGGCGTTGATTGCGCTTCCACCGAAGCCCAGCAACGGTGACCCAGCTTGTTTCAAGTCATCCCTTTGCAACCCCATCTTATCGAAGGCATCGGCAAAGATAATGTCTGCAGAACTTCCTCCATCGATCAATATCCTGTGCACTTCGCTCCCCGAAATGTTCGCAGTAATGACTAGGGCATCTGTGTGCGGATAATCTAATACCCTCATGTCCTCTTGCGAGAATGTAATGGGAATGTTAGACCATCCTGAATTGATGTACGTTGGTCCTACTCCGACATGGTTAACCCTCGTACGTATTCTTTTCACTATCTTTTGGATTCTGTTTGCTGGTTGGACCCCCCTAAGATAGCCAGCACCACATTGTACCCATTGCTCATGGTACTGACTGATTTGCTACTTTCTGGTGGTACCTCGATTACTGGCCTTGGCGGAGGCGGGGGTAGATCACCCCAAATGTTCAGTTGTCTGTTTTGATCGAATTGGATTGGTGGTGCGGGTGCAAATTGTGGTGCTGGAACTTGATGCCATTGGTTTGGAAACATCATGCTTTGATTGTGATTCTGCCAACCTATGCCTCTTGCGAAGCCTGTTGTGTGGTGAACCGCTCGTTCGTTATCTACTGTCTGCTTCGCTATACTTTGCTTCATGGCCACGACTTGTGGACAATGTTTTGTCCGGTGGCCTGCTCCTTCACCGTGCAGTTCACAGTAAAAGGTTGCCGGGTCATGCGAAGGTTGACCTCCTCTACCTCCGCGGCCTCTTCCCCTGCCCGTCCGGCCCCCTCTATTGGATGAACTGTAAGCTTCGCATGAGCTTTGGACTGCTTCAGGCGGACCAGGGTTGATCTGGTTGATTTCTTTTTGCTGTGGATAATCCGGACCTTCGGGTTTTCTTGGTCGCTGAGGTCTGTCTGTCGGATTGCCAGGAATTGTCTCCTTATTTGTTGCATGTTTTGCTCTTGAGGCCGTAAACTCGTTTTTCCTTCGTAGATGATCTAATTCAGATCTTGAGTATTCTTCCATCTTGTTCAGTAGCTCTTGAACGCTTGCGGGTCTTTTTCTTGTGAGCTTCCCTGCCAAAAGGCCCCCTCTGATTCCCTGTATTGCAGCATCGATGATGGTATCTTCGCTTAATTCCTTCGCCTGACATCGTATGTGTACGAATCGGCGCATGTAGCTTTGCAAAGTTTCTGTCGGTTGTTGCTTCAGGGCGAAGAAGTCAGTTGCGGTAATGTTGTCTGCTCGGTTTCCTTGGAAGTTGCTGTATAGGGCAGCGCGTAGCTACTCCCAGGAATGTATGGACCCCGGGGGCAGGGCGGAGTACCACGACCTTGCTATTCCCTTGATTGCCAAAACAAAGGCCTTCGCCAAAGTTACACCGTCACCTCTAGCTGACTCCACGGCTGCCTCGAAGCTCATGACAAATTCCTTCGGATCCGATTCTCCATCGAACATAACCACCCTGGGCATCTTGAATCCTATCGGCCATGGCTGATTTTGTAGGTCCATTGCCAGGCGTGATTCAGGATCTCCTGTGGAAGATCTTCGCCGAACTTCTTGTGAAGCCCGCATGTAATCCCTTGGTGGCGTTGGTTGGCGAGACATGCCTTCTGTTTGGAGTATATCAATTTCCTCCTGGAGCCTTTCCAACGTCTTTCTTGCTTCCTCCGCCCGCCGGCGGTACTCCGCAGCTTTCCGGGTTGCTGCTAGGCCGTCCAACATGCGCTTTTTGTGCGTAATCTGTCTTTCCAACTCCTCAGCTTCTAACCTAGCATTTCGTTCTTCATTCGTTTCTTCATCATGTTCCAACTCGGTGAAGTCGCCTAGGTCCTCCCATTCTTCGCTTCGCCCTCTGCCGCCTTGTTTTTCCAGAACATCGAAGCGAATGCGATCTATTGGCTCCACGATCGGCATTTGCTCCGCGTCCACTTGCAGTGTGTCGTCATGTCGGCCATCAGTAGTTTGTTGTTGCACTGTGTCAACTTCACAATTCTGGTGTTGTGCGGCCGAAGCCCCCCCGGTTGAGGCATTTCCTGATTCTCGTACCACCGGGGCGGTTCGATCGGCCGAAGATCCGACTGTGGCTGTTAGTTCTAGTAGCGCCTCCGCTCCTCCAAGTGGCTTCACTTTCTTTTTCGGTGGCATGCCTTCGTGGGTTCGATCCCATGGACGGCGCCAACTGTTGAGATCGAAGTCCCAGACAAGATGGGCCTTCGGGGGTGGAACTGGCGAAGGCTCTTTATGTGACGTGTACTGGAAGCTGAACAGTCTTGGAGTCCTGTTCAAGTTTACACTGTGGCTCTATTTATAGCCCGTAACCTGCGATCACGGACCCGGTTTACACTTATTACCCCCTAACCTGCTACATTCTCGGAATATCCGGGGGCAATATGGTACAATTAAGCGTGGTCCCATAATCACAACAGTACCCATGACAGTTGGGCCCACTATCCAGCTGTTTCTCAACCGAAGGGTGTCGAAGCCCTCTCCATCCAGCCTTTTGACGAGCTGCCTTCACCGTCTCCAAGCGAAGGCCTGTTCCTGTCTTTGCCACCACCAGGCGAAGGCATGGTCCTGTCTTCGCCACCTCCAGGCGAAGGCCTGGGACGCGAACTGGAGCTTCACCCGGCAGTCGAGGCAGACCAATCTTCGCACTCGCCGGATCGGTTATGGAAGATTCCGCCGACACAGCGGTTGTCTCGTAGCGACTCCAACTCCAACTAACTTCGCAGTTGCCCTTGGGTACGGGGACGGCAGGGGATGATCCCCAACAGTCATCAACAATAACTAAGCCATATTTGTTACTGCCAATGCTTATGTAGGCGATTGGCCCAAATAAATCCATGTGGAGGAGTTCCAATGGCCTTGTGTTCATCATCACATTCTTGGTGGGGTGAGGAGCTCCAATTTGCTTGCCCGCTTGACATGCACTATAAATTCTTTCTTTCTCAAAAGAAACATTTGTTAGTCCTTGGATGTGCTCTCTCTTTAGAAGTTTAGACAAATTTCTCATAACCAACATGGGCTAGTCGGTGATGCCATAGCCAACCATGCTATACTTAGCAATCAAGCAAGTCGTAGGCCTCACTTCAAAAAATCAGCAAGATAAAGTTTACCCTTCAACCGACTAGTGAAAGCTATTGAGGCGTCTTCCTTTCTAGATACAGTCACACCCACATTAGTAAAAAGACAATTGTAACCCATCTCACATAGTTGTGATACGGACAATAAATTGTAACTAAGAGATTTGACTAACAAGACTTTTGAGATAGAATGATCATTGGAAATAGCAATTTTACCTAAGCTAATTATCTCTCCTTTTCCATCATCACCAAAGACGATATTCTCATGAGATCCTTCATTTTCCTCAAATGATAAGAACATCTCCTTCTCTCTGGTCATATGATTTCTGCATCCACTATCAAGCACCCAACTTGATCCACCGGAGGAGTATGTCTACAAGACAAATTTACGCTTTGGTTTTAGGTACCCAAATTTGTTTGGGTCCTTTAACATTTAGTCACAAGCACTTTTGGCACCCACACATTCCTTTTGATAACTTCATCTTTTATGCGGGCATCAACATATAGAGCAACCACGTTACTACGGTAGTTCCTCTTCAAAACATATTATGCATAAAAGGTAGATTGAGGTGCATGTCCCTTTGGTTGCTTGGCTTGTGTGATGGGATCATTTTCCTTGCCTCCCTTCATGAACTTAAGCCACTCCTTGCCATTTGTCACAACACGCTCACTAGGCTTGCTTGTGTGCATATCAAATCCAAGCCCTCTCTTTTGCTTGTCTTTGGCCTCAATAGTCTTGTATAGTGCATTCTTGGATTTGTATGTCTTGATGCACTCATACTTAACCAAGGAATTTAGCCTCTCATTCTCTTTTTGCAATGCTTGCAAGGATTGAGCATTAGTAGCACAAGCATTTACATCAATGTTGTAACAATAAGAGCAACCATTACTAGTGAAAGCATTAGAGAGTGAGGTTGCATCATTAGAAGAGGATGAGCTATTCATAAGGGCATCAAATTGCACTTCAAGAGTTCTGTGAGTTTCATCCAAACATAAAATTTCTCTTGAAGTGTAGCATTACTACCCTCTAGACTAGCAATTGAGACATTATCCAAATCAAGATATTTGATCAATTTCTCAAATTTCTCCTTCTATTTAGCAAGGAGCTCCTCAAGTTCAATGTTTCTTTCCTTTTCAATGATGAGCAAGTCCTTTTTCTTCTTGAGAACCTCCTCTTGACTCTCTATTGTTTCCATTAGCTCTTTTAATTTAGATATAGAATTTTTACTAAGACATTTAAGCATGCTTTCACAACCACAACCACTATCACTATCACTATCTAGAAGCTTGGATTGTGATTTTACCTTCTGCCCTTTTGCCATGAGACACTTGGGAGTGTCGTCGTCACTCATGTCACCAAAAAGTGACTTGTCGGTGTAAAGGAGCAAATGGCGATGGTAGTTATTCCTTCATCATTAGATCAGAGTTGGAGTTGGAGTCCCACAACACACCAATGTGAGCTTGACCCGAATATTTCTTCTCTGGGTCTTGAACTTGACCATCTTGAGAGGCTTGTTATTGTTTTCTTCCTTGTCCTTTCTCTTCTTCTTGTTAGGATAATTGGTGATGAAGTGGCCAACTTCACCACACTCATAGCAAGCTGTCTTGGATATTCTTCTCTTAGGCATATCTCTCTCTTGTACTTGCTATATCCACCCTTCTTCATGAATTTTTGAACTTCCTTAAAAAGAAGGCTATTTCTTCATCATCCGAGCTCTCATTTTCACTTGAGCTTGATTCTTCAACTTGTTTTATCTTACTTGCCTTGAACGCTACTTCTTTATTCTTAGAGGTGGAACTTTTCTTCTCAAGATTCTTGACTTCATTTGCTTCCTCCTCCATAAGCTCATGAGCAAGAATTCTCCCAAGTACATCACTTGGTGTGAGCCTCTTGTAATCCCTTCTCTCTCAGATGAGTGTGACCAAGGTGGGATTTCTTGGTGCAAAAGCTCTAAGCAATCTTCTCACTACCTGGTGATCATCAAACTCTTCACTTCCAAACCCTCTAATCTTGTTCACCAACACTATCATGTGATCATACATTGCTTGAGGGGTTTCATCATCTTCCATCACAAATCTTCCCAACTTGCCTTCAAGCAGCTCTATCTTGGATTCCCTCAAGCTTGTGGTGCCTTCGTGAGCAACTTGAAGTGCGTCCCATATTGTCTTGGCCTTTTCAAGTCCATTCACTCTGTTGAACTCCTCGGGACTCAAAGCACTGAGTAAAACACTTGTGGCTTGTGCATTTCGATGGAGATTTTGCTCTTGCTTGGGAGTGAGTTCTTTGTCTTCATCCGATAGCTCAAAACCTGTACACACAATCTTCCAAATACTTGGATGAAGAATGATTAAATGTAATTTCATTTTGTGCCTCCAAGTGGTATAATATGTACCATCGAAATAAGGTGCGTGCCTAAATGGCATGGATATATAAGAATTAGAGGCATCCAATTTATCATAATTGAATTCAATTGTGACTCCCTTGCCTTCACTGTTACCTGATATCAAAAGATCATCCTTCAAACTTTTCAGGCTTGCTGGACCTTTCTCCCCAGACACCAACATCTTCAAATCCTCCAAGCAGTGAAACCTTGTAGGAGGTTAGGCTCTAATACCAATTGAACATACGCGATGTTGTCTAGAGACGGGTGAATAGGTATTTCTTGAAAATTAAAACTTTGTAGCGGATTAACAAAATTTGGACATTCCAGTTCAATCCAGAGAATCCAGGGTCCGGAGACTCCGAGCTAACCTGGATAGTCGATCCTATATAGGAAATTGAAAACTGAGCAAAACTAAGCGAGTCTAGTTGGATATAAAGGTGACCACATGTTCTCGTTGATGTAAGAGCTTCTTTTAACCAACCACCTGCAATTACAACCAACCAAACAAGTAGATCGGGGTAAAACCCCAAAACAACAACTAGAACAAGGAAACCATGAAAGAATTTAAAGGAGAAAATAATTTATTTCCCGAAGTTCGGATCAAACGACTCTACGTCTCCGTTGATATGCTCATAAAGAGCCGGGTCTCTTTCAACCCTTGTCCTCACCAAGCGATCATGAAGATTGAGCTTGGGCCTACTAAAGAGTTCCTCTTCCCTTACGCAGGCGAGAAGAACCTTCACAAAATTCTCAGGGCACTCCACAAGCTTGGGTGCTCTCCGAGTGACACCTAACCGTCTAGGAGCTCCAAGCTCCAAGAGTAAAGAACGTGAATCGATGGCTTGACAATGCACTCAAGTGCTCAATGAATGGACTTAAGCTCACTAGCACTCAATATCACTCTCCCAACTCAACTCTCAAAATCTAGCAAGGTTTCAAGCACTAGAGGAGTTGGAGGGGCAATTGAATGGCTATGAATGAGTTTGTTTCGAGTTATTTCGGTAGCTCAGCGGCAAATGAAGGAGGGAGTGAGAGGTGTATTTAAAGCCAGCCCCCAAATCTAGCCGTTACAGTAATTTTTGGATTGACCCGGAGTATCCGGGTTCACTCGGAGACTCCGGGTTGGGCACTCAAGCCCAAACTGAGAGCCCAGCTCAGGGTCTAACTCGGAGACTCTAGGCCACTGTCTAGAATCCTATCACACCCGGTTTTAACGGCCAAAACCAGATGCAGCTTATGTGTGTCCAGGATGTTCAACACACATAAGGACATCACAGGTGAAGTAACAAAAGCAATACTTTTATTATATAAACATTAAACTCTTACATCAATTGACGCATATATTGCCTTCTATGAAGATATCTGAAGCGGAACAGAAGCATTGGTGCCCAACAACACCGTAGGCAATCGACCGGGAGACATGCGCCTAGAACGTCACAACCTCATCTTGATAGTCTTCAACATCTTCACTCACTGAGCAGCAACATACATGTCGCATGATGTAGGAAAAATAGCAAGTGTGAGCACATGACGCGCTCAGCAAGTGTGGGAAAAATAATGATATCCAGGCTTATATCAAGAATAGGCTAACGCATGGTATATTTGCGTAAATGCGAGTATTGAAAACACATTTGGACTCAAAAATATTAAGCAGTTATTAAACGAATGTAACCCAAACAATTCAGCATCCAGCATAACCACAACCCACTAATCCTGTGAGGATCCAAGTCTCTCATATCCGTGAGCACAGCTGTTATAGCAGTTTTACACTCTGTAGAGGTTGTACAGCTTTCCCCACGAGTCAGTGAATTCTATGTTGCCGTGTTCGCGAAACACGTAACACACGCCAGTGGTGTGCCGCCAAGAATCACTGCATGACATTTGCCACTAACCAGATACTAATCCAGTATACGTCTGCCCACTAGGTTTCACCGCTAGGCTTTACGCAAGCTAAGCTTCTACCCAGAAGCCCCCTTTTGTGCTGATGCAACACACACTGGAAATACTATAATTAGTATGTCATGCCTTACACATATCAGCCTCGTGGTTGGTACGTTACTTCTTGGGTTGTCGCTCCACGAACCGGTCTTTACTTAGGTTACTTGAGCAAACACTAAACCAAGGTTCCATCAAAACTACTTTGCTCAAGGCCTAAGGTTCCATGTTGCTAGACCATTAACAAATTAACCATCAATGTTGTATATGTTCATTAGTCAAGATTATGACACTTCTTAACATCCCAAAAGCATGGCTAAGCAATCTACCCATAAAAGATACCTAACCATAAACCATTTAGGTTTCAAGGGATGATAAGGGAAAATCTAGGGAAAACCCTAACATAGGTGACTACCCATCATATTGACAGACATTGCATGCAATTTTGTAAAACAAAGCATTTAAAAACATAGGTTCAAGATGATCAAGGACACTTGCCTTTTACCCAATGCTGCTCAGTGTTGTCAAAATCTTGGTCTTGAAGTCCCTCGAACTGCTCTAGAACATTATCGAGTAATCGCGAGAACTACCGACAAACAACACATAGGAAAACACTAAGAACAACACACAAAACATCATCAAAATACTTTAAAAACACTATGGTTGGATAGGGATGATTTTAGAAATGTTTAGATGCAAGAATTGTCTAAATCGAAGTTAAGATGAAAAGAGAACAACTTTCGAGAGATAGATTAGACTGAAAAGGAAATGCTGATTTTCTGGAACTATCTTCCTATGGGATTAGACTTTATTGCACAATCACTATGTCAGGCTTGACAACATTATTGCGCAAGATTCAAGAAGTGTAGGGCAGACTAGACTTCACTGACTAGGCTAAGAAGAATGATGTGGCACTGACTTGGCATGCTATGCAAGTACCATCTTGGATTAAAGAAGGGATATGCGAAGATCTAGTCTCGACCACCTATGATGGATCAAAAAGGCCAAAAGTTGCACTTCTAGGTTAAGGATACTACTGGTGACTCTATGTAGTGGTGGTGGTTCGGGTTTCGTCGGAGATGGCGATCGGGCATGTGGCCACAAACATCGATGTCGGACTTCAGGGGTATTTTAGTGAAATGAGGGAAGCATGGCATAGAACGCGGAAAGAATAACTCAGTAGTATGGTTGGTTTTGGAAAGGATCATCCGAGGTAGCGGCAAAATAGCGATGACTGCTTCTAGGTTTGGTGGTGACCGTCAACAGATGCAAGAACGAAGACGCTCGCGTTCCAGGAGATTGGCTATGAAATTTGAGAAACCGTTTGAATAGAGATGTTCATATATCTCGGGAACACAATGCTATGGCATGGGTTTTGGGTAGATCATCCACTGAGAGGAAGAATGATAAGTAGAGATGAGATGGGTGATGGCTGCGACGTGCTATGGTTGGCAATGGCGTCCCAGTCGTGTCACTGAACAAACGGGGATGGGCTCCTAGGGTAAAATAGAAGACTCCATGGGACATGCCGTGACACAATTGGTGCATCCATATGGCTTTCGGATTGACAGGGAACGCGAATGCAAATCCGGTGCGCGTGCAGAACGCGTCCAGAAACTGGACAACGGGTATGTGGACCTCGATTTCGATAGTTTGGCTAACTGGACGACCTAGTTGATGAGGGCGTGGGGAACATCATGGGACATGCACCAGTGAAAAGGCTTGGTGATTTGACCTCTGGTCGGTCGGGAACATCGATGCCAATCGGCTATAGCACGGCTATCTCACGGTTGTCCGCGACGGCGACAACCGTGGCGGCGTAGATCGGGCTTTGGCCGGGTCTAGGGCTTGGCTAGGGACTTATTATGATGCTAAAACAGTAGTAAGGGAGGAAAAGAAGGGGTCCTCACCTTGCTTTGATGGTCAAAAAAGGAGGATTCACGGAGAAGACAACGTAGCGCATTTACAGGCGGCGGCGGCGGCGGCTTCGGCGAACGGCGGCGGCACCGGCGAAAGGCGGCGCTCCGGCAACGCACGGGCAGGGCAGCAGCGACTTATAGGGTTTTGTGGTGTGGAATAGGGGTAGTAGAGGACGTGCAACTCATATATATAGGGCTAGGGGCGGCTGGTTGAGGTGGGGTCCAAACCGAACATGAATCGGATTCAAGTTCGAGTCGGTTACAATTTCTTTTTTCAAAGCTCTGTATTCCGAGGATGATATCTCCATCGACCGGACCTAAAATTGGCTGTTTCTTGATTCTACATTGTAGTACTCGAAAAGATCTACAACTTTGGTAGTCATTTGAACTTCTGAAAATGTCACCTTGATTTCCAAAAATGCGCCACAAGATAAACTATTCGAACTCGGACTTATCTGCGCAGCACTGATTTCGGGGGGCATAACTCCTAGCTTCATTATCCAAAAGAGGACTTCCATAGGTTCAAATCGAAGCACTCGACACGAACTACAACTTTGGTATTGTCAAGATTTGCATTTGAGGCTGATTTGTACTCCGAAAAGTCATGAGAAGATGAGGCTGTCCAGGACTTCATGAAAATTTGCAGATTTCGTGGATCCTTTGTTGGGCCACCTAGAAGACTTGGCTAAGAGTTTGGACTTGAGCAAGATTGAGCCCAAAGATACTTTAGGTATATCTAGGATTTAGAAAAGAAACTTTTGCAGAGAAATTTGAATAGGATTTGAATTAGAATTGAACTTTGAGTGAATTTGAGAGAAACCAAAAGATAAGGTTGAACAAGAATAGGGTAGATAAGGAATTTGAATTTGGATTTGGGTAGAATTTGAGAAAGAGGAGAGATTAACTTTAAACAAAGATTTAGATAAGATTTTAATTCAACTAGAGAAGGATCAGGTATGATCAAGGAATGAATAGGTGATGAATTCAAAGATTTTGAATTCCAACAATTCAGATCCTTAACTAATTCACTACTAAGTTTTGTAAAAACCTTTCAAAATCTTTTTCACTCAAAACACCAAAGAGAAAGAAAAGGAAAAAGAACTCTAATGCTTTTACCTGGCTCCTAACAAAACTCAGCATGCAATGCATAGAAAATAATAACCTATATTGATTGATTGATTAAGAAAATATGTTTTAAACCTATACTACTAGTGAAGCTATTCAATACTCTTGGAAAATTTTAGAAATTTGAGAAATCTGAAAATCAGGGTGTTACAAATCTAACCCCCCCCCCCCCCTTAAAAGAATCTCGCCCTCGAGATTTGGGCAGATCGGAAAAGGGACAAGGGAAATCTGGTCTTCAAATTATCTTCTTGCTTTCCAAATTATTTGTTTTTTTTTCTCTTCTTAGTGGTAACTTTCTCTTGACCTTGAATCTTCGAGGACTTCTGATGGGTGAAATCTTGAGATAGACAAAATCTCCAATTTTGAGTGTCAATTCTCTAAGTCTGTTATCCGCCTAACTTTTCTATGTTGAATGAGCAATTCTTTCGGGGTATAACTTCTGAATATTGTTCTTCCTTTAGCTCACCTTAGTTACTCCATCGAACTTGGCTAACCAGTCTATTCCAAGGATGATATCTTTACCCATAGATTCCAAAACTATAAGATTTGTTGAAAAGTCTACCCCCTTATTTTAAGACTCATTCTATGATGCATATACTTTGTGGCTATGAAAGAATGCGAAGCTCCATAATCAAATGAAACGGATGCGGGTTAGGAATTGTCAAGGGTCATATCATACTCCATATCCTGAGCATCTTGAGCTTCTCCTGCGGTAATGTAGTTGATGTTCCCACGGACGAAGTT
This sequence comes from Phragmites australis, assembly GCF_958298935.1. Lineage (NCBI taxonomy): Eukaryota > Viridiplantae > Streptophyta > Magnoliopsida > Poales > Poaceae > Phragmites > Phragmites australis. Next base: position 11,899,868 of record NC_084938.1, read on the forward strand.
CTACTGCCCACGGTTGTTCTGAACGGGGGCTTGATTTCCATTATGTGCTTGGGATTGAGACTGAGTAGGCTTCGAAGTGTTTACGTTGACCAGACCTGGATACTTTTTAGGACATCGATTCATATAGTGTCCTTCCTTTCCACAATGAAAACATCTTCTGCCTTTGGCGAGAGTAACTGGGCTATTTTTAACCTGAGGAGTGGCTGGTGGAGTTGAACGAGGTGTCTGATAGCTGGGGCTCTGAACTGGCATCTGAGATTGAGTCATGTACTAATTGTTGGGATAAAACATAGGTCCTTGCTGAAGAGCTTGTTTTGACATACGGGGAAGTATGTTGCTTCCTTGTCCTTGGATTGACATCTTCCTCTTCTTCTTTCTCTTTGGAACTTGACTGATAGGATTGCCTTGTTGCACTGATCCAACTTGATTTTTGGTCTTCTTGAAATGTTTGGCCCTATTCGGTTGAAATTCGCTGTAGGTAATCACCTAATCACTAATGCTGAGATACTGAGGACTACTTTGCGTCTGGGTGTTATGTTGGTCCTGGAAGTTTTGTCCTTGATCATCAACGTATTGGGTTTTATCTTGACACTGCAAGGGTCTTATTGTCTGAAGATGAGAATTACTTCCTGATTGTTGTTGTGGGAGGGGCATCATCATCTTCTCGTTACTACTATGTTGTCTATGCTCGTCTCTTGCACTCAGAGTTTTAGTGATGTAACACCCCAAATTTCAATTTTTGCAATAATTTAAAATTTTGCTAGAAATTAAATAGGTGGTTGCAATTTTGTTCAATAGGAAAATTAATTTCTAGATTTAAATTGTCCTAGGATAATGTTTGATGCACTCATGCCATTATAGATGCATTAAGGTTTTTTTTTGTGTGGAAAAATTTGCTAAAACTCGCTAGAAATCGCTCGTTCAAACCCCTTTTTGAAAATTGTTGAAAATCAAATTGGAAAAGGAATTTCAAAAAAGAAAAATGCCTTTGGGCCGATTCTCTCTCCCTCGGCCCATCTCCCCTCCCCTTTCTCCTTCTCTCGTGGGCCGCCTCTTCCTTCCCCGCGCCGGCCCATTGGCCGAGCTGGCCTGCAGCCGTTCCCGAGCCGGCCCCCTCCACCGCTCCCTCTCTGTCGTGCGGGCCTCGCACCAAGTCGCTAGCCGCCATGCTGAGCCGAGCCGCCCACCCTGCGCGAGCTGGCTCCACCTCTTCAACCTCCCGCCGACTCATTCCCCTCCACCGGCCGCCGCGCAATCCCACGCCTCCCCGCGCCCTCTCCCCTCCCAAAAACGGCCAAATTCAATGCCATAACTCCCCATCAAGTGATTCCTCCCGTTTCCCCCTTCTCTACCTCTCTCTATTGCCTAATCAAAGCAAGAAAACCGACGGCATTAAAGTCCATGGCCGCCGGCCATTTTCTCCAAATTCCGGCCGATGCTCTTCCTATCTCGCGTATTTAAGCCATCCATCATCTCCCTTGTGACGTTCCGCGCATTTTGCACCCATTTCCCCCTTCTTTTTCGCTCAGATTCTTCCCCGACGCCGGTCTTCTTCCCCGTCGCCGGTAAGAGCTCGCCGTTGCTCAAATTCTCCTCGGCCGAACCCTTATTGATCTCAACTCTTGCTTTGTTGGTGTCGCCGGACCTCAAGGAGTGCATCCCGATGGTTCCCGGAGCTCTTCCCGCCGCTGAACGCCGTCCCCGTCGCCTCACCATCGTCCGTCGCCTCCTTCGCTGTTGCCAGCCGCCTCTGGACCCTCTCCGCCGCCGTCGAGCCCACGGTGAGACTTCCCTCCCTCCCCTCTCTCTCCTCCGCCGCTCGCCGTCGTCCCCCGTACCCGGCGACGAGGCCCCCGGCCTTCTCTGGTTAGAGCGCCGCCGCCACCAAGCTCCCGCCGCCTCCTCTCTGTAGCCAGCCAACCAAACACCGCCCCCCAGCTCTCCACCGTCCGATCCAATTTGGAGGGCCACGATTAGAAGCTAGAATACCTCTTCGGTTGGGCCAATCACGTGGAGACATGTGTCCACTTATTCCAAGTCACCAAATTAGCCACCTCAGCGCCACATAAGCCAGCCACCTCATCCAATTTGCCTACGTGGCAGTGCCACATCAGCAAACCTTTACCCAGTAATATTCCTATTTGTTTTAATTCAGGAATAATGGCAAATTTGCAAAACAAACCCCTGTACTTTCCTAAATTTAACCAAGAGCCCATGTCTTTTTGCAGCTACTCCCTAAACTTCTACATATTTACAATTAAGTCCCTCTATTTTGCAAAAAGGCCCCTAACCTCTATTTTTATTTAAAATAAGTTCTTTTCTTTTACAAACGTAACCCTAATATTGTTTATCGCAAAACTTTTTGCTCGTAGCTTCGATTTGGGCGATTTTCGCTCCCAAATGTTCGTAGCGACGTGTAGAATCTTTTTGTAGGGTTTTTATCTAGTTTCAAAACTATTTTGTGTACTGTTCTTAGGTTTTCATGTTGTATGTCTTTTTCGCTCTATCGATTAGGAGCTGAGCAGTTCGGCAATCTCGAAGACCAAGCTTTTGAGGACGTTGAGCAGCACCCTGTCGAAGGCAAGTGTCCTTGAGCATATTTATCCAATTTTAGAATTTGCAGGTGTAGTTTTTAACCTTCAAAATGCATGCTTGTCTAAACATGAATCCTATGTTAGGGTTTACTAGTTTTGAATCAATATTTCCTTGTCGCCGTTGTTCATCATGTTATGAAAATGGGTAGTCTATGCTAGCGCAGTCTTGGATGGGAAATCTTAATATTGATTAATGAACTATGCAACAATGTTGGGAGATGGTAATTCTTTTTGTAGCAACATAGTATAGATTTTCCCCAACAGAATGGATGGTTTGAGGTGGAGCCTATGGCATGTTTGTGTTTGTATCTGTGTGGGGTCCTAAGGACCGGTTCTTGGGCATGTAACCAAGTTTTGTCCGCACAACCACGAGGCCTATATGGGTATGGCCTGCCTAACTAATTAGTCACCTTCTAGCTTAGTGGGCACCATAGGTCGGTATAAGCGGCACAAGAGGGGGCTTCTGCAGCAATGTAATTGTCTGTTAGCGGTGAAACCTCAATGGGTGCCTGCGGGTTAGAGGGAGCTTTGTAAAGGCCTTGTAGTGAGACCCCGACTCCACACTCCGGAAGTTTGGAGCAACAAGGGAATCACAACTCGTGGGGAAAGCAGTGCAAGCTCTACAGAGTGTCAATCTGGTTGATCAGCCGTGCTCACGGATAAGAGCGAGCTTGGACTTCTTCAAGATTAGTTGGGGTCAAGGTTTGGTATGGTGGGTTAGGGTAGCTAGGTAATGGAATTATCTGGTGAGTCTTGGTAGTCGGTTGGAGTCCGATGAGTCAAACCTTTGGATACAGTCGTGTCTTTTCACCTAGTAAATAGGATGCCTGATGTTGGGGTCATAGGCAGATCGTAGTTGCTTAGTGCTGTTAGCCAGTGTCAAAGCCGTTCCTTGACTTAAGTCGCATATCATGTTTTCCCTACGCTTACGGAGTACAATCTTTGTACTCACACTTGTTGTCCCCTACCCTGCATTCTACCGCTGTTCAAAAGCTGGCAATGAAGCTAGAGCTTTCGACGATGACTTCGACCCAGAGCTGCTGTTCTAGGCTGTGTTGCCCCTGGTCGACGCCTGTGGAAGATGGGGCTGCTAGCGCTGAAGACCCTTTAGTTTCCCCGCTGTGTTTTCTTTAGACCCTTGGGTCCTTTGCATTAAGTTAAATACGGTGTTGTAATAAAGGCACTATGATGATATTACTAATGATGTAAGCACATGTATGAAACTTGATCCTGGCATACATGTGTTGTGCCTGATTTTGTTCGTTTAAAACTGGGTGTTAAGACTTTCCATATTCTGAGCTATGCTTTGAAGGATCTGAGTCTGTGTCACCAAAAGTTGTTCCTTGTTGAATTGAGGTGGCATCTGCTGGTTGTTGTTGTTGGTACCTTGATCGGGCTGACCTTCTTTCGAGTTCACCATCTAATCGGGATTGAGGCAGGAAGTTAGGGCAAGAAGAGTAGGGACTAGAAGGAGAAAACCCAGCTATACTATTAACTATACAGATATATAAGGAATGCCGCTATTACCAGATGCTAAAGCATCACACAATGCATTCCAGCACTCAAATAGAAAATCCAAATCACACAAGACACCCAACACAAACACACACCCTACATCGCTCTAACGTCTCCGAATCAGTGTTGTGGTAGATGAATCGTCCTTTTCGTGATGGATCTACATCTTTATCATATAAATCTTCACTCAAGTTAGGAGCGCCAAGAGAGATCGTCAAGTGCATCCTCCTCAACCAGAGTAACTGGGATGGTTCAACAACTAATAGTTTGAAAGGAGGAGTGTTGGAAATTCATTTTTCTCAAAGGAGTGAAATAGGTAAGTAGAGAGGGAAACTGAGAGGTCAGAAAAGCACAGGGATGGGTTTTTCAAAATAGGCTTTTAAAATATAACCTTATGGCACGATCATTCTATCTAGGCTTGCGTGCTACGGTTAGTATGGCTCTGATACCACATCTGTCACACCTGGTTTTAACAGCCAAATCCAGATGCCGCTTATGTGTGCCCAGGATGTTCAACACACATAAGAACGTCACAGGTGAAGTAACAAAAGCAATACTTTTATTATATAAACAATAAACTCTTATAGCAATTGACACATATATTATCTTCTATGAAGATATCTGCAGCGGAACAGAAGCACTGGTGCCCAACAACACCACAGGCAACCGACTGGGAGAGACGTGCCTAGAACGTCACAACCTCATCTTGATAGTCTGCAACATCTTCACTCACTGAGTAGCAGCATACATGTCGCATGGTGTAGGGAAAATAGCAAGTGTGAGCACATGACGCACTCAGCAAGTGTGGGAAAAATAATGATATGCAGGCTTATATAAAGAATAGGCTAACACATGGTATATTGCGTAAATGTGAGTATTGAAAACACATTTGGACTCAAAAATATTAAGCAGTTATTAAATGAATGTAACCCAAACAATTCAGCATCCAGCATACAAGGCTCCCCACCTTGCACACTATAACCTTCTAGTACTCCCTGTACTATAACCAAAACCATCTAGTACTCCCTGTACCAGAACCATAACCACAACCATCTAGTACTCCCTGTACCAGAACCATAACCACAACCATCTAGTACTCCCTGTATCAGAACCATAACCACAACCCACTAATTATGTGAGGATCAAAGTCTCTCATATACGTGAGCACGGCTGTTATAACAGTTTTGCACTCTGCGGAGGTTGTGCAGCTTTCCCCACGAGTAAGTGAATTCTATGTTGCCGTGTTCGCGAAACACTTAACACACGCCAGTGGTGTGCCGCCAAGAATCACTACATGATATTTTCCACTAACAAGAGACTAATCCAGTATGTGTCCGCCTACTAGGTTTCACCGCCAGGCTTTACGCAAGCTAAGCTCCTACCCAAAAGCCCCCTTTTGTACTGACCAAACACACATTGGATAGACTCTAATCAGTATGTGACGTCTTACCCATATCAACATCGTGGTTGGTACTTTACTTCTTGGGTTGTCACTCCACGAACCGGTCCTTACTTAGGTTACTTGAGCAAACACTAAACCAACATCATAACCATGACAACCATCAAAACTACTTTGCTCAAGGCCTAAGGTTCCATGTTGTAGACCATTAATAAATTAACCATCAATATTGTATATGTTCATTAGTCAAGATTATGACACTTCTTAACATCCCAAAAGCATGGCTAAGAAATCTACCCATAAAAGACTCCTAACCATAAACCATCTAGGTTCCAAGGGATGATAAGGAAAAATCTAGGGAAAACCCTAACATAGGTGACTACCCATCATATTGACAGATATTGCATGCAATTTTGTAAAACAAAGCATTTAAAAACATAGGTTCAAGATGACCAAGGACACTTGCCTTTTACCCAATGCTGCTCAGTGTTGTCAAAATACCAAACATCATCAAAATACTTTAAAAATACTATGGTTGGATAGGGATGATTTTAGAAATGTTTAGATGCAAGAATTGTCTAAATCAAAGTTAAGATGAAAAGAGAACAGCTTTCGAGAGATGGATTAGACTGAAAAGGAAATGCTAATTTTCCGGAACTATCTTCCTATGGGATTAGACTTTATTGCACAATCACTATGTCAGGCTTGACAACATTATTGCGCAAGATTCAAGAAGTGTAGGGCAGACTAGACTTCACTGACTGACTTGGCATGCTATGCAAGTACCATCTTGGATTAAAAAAGGCATACACAGAGATCTAGTCTCGACCACCTATGATGGACTAAAAAGGCCGAAGGTTGCGCTTCTAGGTTAAGGATACTACTGGTAACTCTATGTAGCGGTGGTGGTTCGGGTTTCATCGGAGATGGCGATCGGGCATGTGGCCACAGACATCGATGTCGGGCTTCAGGGGTATTTTAGTGAAACGAGGGAAGCATGGCGTAGAACGCGGAAAGACTAACTCAGCGGTATGGTTGGTTTCGGAAAGGGACATCCGAGGTAGCGGCAAAATAGCGATGACTGCTTCTAGGTTTGGTGGTGACTGCGAACAAATGCAAGAACGAAGACGCTCACATTCCAGTAGATTGGCTATGAAATTTGAGAAACCGTTTGAATAGAGATGTTCATATATCCCGGGAACACAATGCTATGGCATGAGTTTTGGGTAGATCATCCACTGAGAGGAAGAATGATCAGCAGAGATGAGATGGGTGATGGCTACGACATGCTGTGGTTGGCAATGGCGTCCTGGTCATGTCACTGCACAAACGGGGATAGGCTCCTAGGATAACATAGAAGACTCCATGGGACACGCCGTGACGTGGTTGGTGCATCCATACGCCTTTTGGATTGACGGGGAACATGAATGCAAATCCGTTGTGCGCGCAGAACGCGTCCAGAAACCGGACAGCGGGTATGTCGACCTTGATTTTGATAGTTTGGCTAATCTACTGCCCGACCTGGTTGATGAGGGCGTTGGGAACATCATGGGACATGCACCGGTGAAAGGGCTTGGTGATTTGACATCTGTTCGGTCAGGAACAACGATGCCAATCGGCTACAGCGCGGTTGTCTCATGGCTGTCCGCGACGGCGACGACCGTGGCAGTGTAGATCGGGCTTTGGCCGGGGCTAGGGCTTGGCTAGAGACTTAGTATGATGCTAAAAAATTAGTAAGGAAGGAGAAGAAGGGGTCCTCACCTTGCTTTGATGGTCGAGAAAGGAGGATTCGCGGAGAAGACGACGTAATGCATTCACAGGTGGTGACGGCGGCGGCTCCAGCGAACGGCGGCGCTCTGGCGACGCACGGGCTGGGCAGCAGCGACTTCTAGGGTTTTATGGCATGGAATAGGGGTAGGAGAGGGCATGCAACTCATACATATAGGGCTAGGGGCGGCTGGTTGAGGTGGAGTTCAAACCGAACACGAATCGGATTCGAGTTTGAGTCGGTTACAATTTCCTTTTTCGCAGCTCTGTATTCCGAGGATGATATCTCCATTGTCCATATGCCAAATTGGACGTTTCTTGATTCTAAATTATAGTACTCGAAGATATCTACAACTTTTATAGTCATTGGAACTTCTGAAAACGTCATCTTGATTTCGAAAAATACGCAACAAGATAAACTGTTTGAAGTCGGACTTATCTGCGCAGCACTGATTTCGGGGGCCATACTTCCTAGCTCCATTATTCAAAAGAGTATTTCCATAGGTTCAAATCGAAGCTCTCGACGCGACCTACAACTTTGGTACTGTCAAGATTTGCATTTGAGGCCGTTTTGAACTCCGAAACATCATCAGAAAATGAGGCTGTCCAGGACTCCGCGAAAATTTGCAGAATTCATGGATCCTTTGTTGGGCCATCTAGAAGACTTGGCCAAGGGTTTGGACTTGAGAAAGATTGAGCCCAAAGATACTTTAGGTATATCTAGGGTTTAGAAAAGAAATTATTGCAGAGAAATTTGAATAGGATTTGAATTTGAATTGAACTTAGAGTGAATTTGAGAGAAACCAAAAGATAAGGTTGAACAAGAATAGGGTAGATATGGAATTTGAATTTGGATTTGGGTAGAATTTGAGAAAGAGGAGAGATTAACTTTAAACAAACATTTGGATAAGATTTGAATTCAACTGGACAAGGATCAGGTATGATCAATAGATGATGAATTCGAAGATTTTGAATTCCAACCATTAAGATCCTTAGCTTATTCACTACTGAGTTTTGTAAAAACCTTTTCAAAATCTTTTTCACTCAAAACACCAAAGAGAAAGAAAAGGAAAAAGAACTCTAATGCATTTACCTGACTCCTAACGAAACTCAGCATGCAATGCACAGAAAATAATAACCTATATTGATTGATTGATTAAGAAAATATGTTTTAAACCTATACTACTAGTAAAGCTATTCAATTCTCTTGGAAAATTTTAGAAATTTGAGAAATCTGAAAATCAGGGTGTTACAAATCTGGAGTATCTGAGTTTACCCGGAGACTCTAGGTTGGGCACTCAAGCCCTAACCGAGAGCCTGGCTCGGAGTCTAACTTGGGGAGTCCAGGCTACTATCCAGAATTCGGAGTATCTGGGCTAACTTGGAAACTCTGGGTTCAGATAATTTTTGCAACTATCCTGGTGTTCGTGGGTGATTGTGTCTCTCAACTTTTAGGTATAAATGGGTACTTTGAGCACTGAGACACCTTCAAGACTAGCAACACGCATCCCTCTTGATAGTACAGCATTCCTAAACTCAAATTCGAAATAAATGAATTTAATCCTATGAGTAACTACATGCCACTTCTCTTTTCTTTTTGAGGTACCCCAACGCCTTTTAACTTTATCGATGGGACTAAAACCTGTCCATAACCTCAATAAACTAATTAGTCCCTTAATCATTTGTCATTAATTATTCAAAACCCACATAGGGGGCCTAGACGCACTTTCAGTAACCACCACCGCTCCCAAAACGGACAATGTTGTCTCGATCCAGCCTTCGGGGGCCAGCAAAGGCTTTGTCATTGCAACCCATCACTGCTAGGCATCCCTCGTAGTCGGTGCACAGGCTCTAGAACTTTGGGTTCATCATCTCAAGGCTCTGTTACAAGACTACGAGTCTCCCGTGCAAGCAGATCTGGAGGCCGCACCCTTCCTGGAGGGTTTTTGGACCCCGAAGCTACCTAAGTTTAGGGGCAATTCAGACCGAGATGAGTTTGTTCTCTTGTACGCCCTAGCTTTAGAAGCCAATGGAGGCGGACAGGCCACCATGGCCAAGTGCTTCCCTCTAGCCCAGGAAGGGGTAGCCCTCCAATGGTTCTGGATGCTAGAGCCTAGGAATATTTATGCCTGGGCCCAGCTCTGAGACCTCTTCTGCAACATTTTCCATGGCACCTTCATCGAACCAGTGACCTCTAGGAGCCTGTTCAATGTCAAGCAGTAGCCAGGAGAGATCTTCCGGGATTACTTCTGGAGGTTTTCCCAAACTAAGGCCTAGATTAAAGGCATCTCAGAGTCGTTGGTCATCGACACGGCAACCCATGGTCTGGTCGATGTGCCCCTCTTCGATCTATTGCACCGGCACCCTATACACTCGGTGGAGGCCCTCATGTGCAAATTGGAGGAGTATGCACGTGTGGAGGAAGAAAGGCTCTGACGGGGGCTTGTGCATGCAAGGTCCTCACTTGCCTTTCCTCGTCCTCCATCAGCAAAGAGGGGCTCCAAAGAGGCTAATGGCTTCGGAGTCCACAAGCTATGGCCACGACAACAACGTGGTGTCTACAATATTAATCAATGTCTAGGGACTCCGGACCTGCCTCTTTCTAGGGGCTATGGCCGGGGGTACTCCGGAGCCTTCCCCAAGTGACATCGCACCCCTAGCTAGCACCTCGAGGGGGGTACTGGTGCACTCTACACGGAGCCAGACGTGGCCATAACACCAAAGAGTGCCATACTCTCATAACTTTCAAAGAGGAATACCTCTGAAGGCAACCAGCACACACGTCAGTGGAGAGGGATGATGATGAGCAGCACAAATGCTGTAGACCAGCGGCGGGCCGCCAGGTTGACCACCTAGCCTTGCAAAATGCTTCCTAGCTGGCCCTTCCTGCACCGCCTCTGCCACGTGTGGAGCATTACAACAATGAGGGGGATAGGCCCAGGAAGGTGGTTCTTGCCATAACAGGGGGAGGAAGCTATGGCTGCTCTTCGAAACAACAATGGTGAGGCTACGTGTGTGGGGTCAACCACATCGGGCTAACCAGCATCCATCGGCAATCCCCTAGATGGTTCAACATCCCCATAACATTTACCTCTGATGACTCTGAGGGGGTAAAGTTCCTCCACTCCGATGCTTTAGTTATCTCAGTCAGCATCGCTAAAGTTGAAGTCCAAGGGTGCTAGTCAATGGTGGCAGTTCGGTGGACCTTCTCTTCATACACGTTTTTGACCAGCTCCGCATTCCACAGAGCCAACTCTCTCCAGCCCATAGGCCCCTACAGGGGTTCAATGTGGCTCCTCTGGATGGCCTAGGCCAAATAGAAGTTCCGGTCATCTTTGGCGAGGGCCCTGCAGCGTGGACCAAAGTGATCACCTTCAACGTTGTGAACATACCCTATGCCTATAATGTCATCCTAAGACGGGGAACTCTGAATAGGTACGGAGCTGTTCCCCATCACACCTAACTCTACCTAAAGATGCCTGGACCCCAGGGGCTAATCTCCATCCACGGTGACAAAGACTTGGCAAGACGCATTGAGTACAGGCATGCTGCTCCTCTCGATCGTCGCCACATCCATAACATGGCAAAAGAGAGCTTCAAAAAAACCCCTTCAGCATACCCCAGACACCTTGGCCCTTCGAAGCCGCAACCGAAAGGGAGTGTAAAACATGTTTTAGCATCTTCAGACCAGCCCGAAGGTACCTTCCAAATCGGGGCAGACCTCACTCCAGAGCAGGAAGCCAAGCTCCTGGCCATCCTGCAAGGCAACCTCGATGTCTTCTCATGGTCCCCACAGGACCTCCCTAGGGTCAATCGTAGCATCATCGAACACGCACTCTGGGTTTACCCAAAGTCCAGGGTAGTGCGTCAGGGGCTTCGTAAGCTCTCCCCTGAGCGAGCGGAGGCCGCAAAGGAGGAAGTCCAAAAGCTACTCGAGGATGGCATCATTTGAGAGGTCATACACTCTAGTGGCTCTCAAGCCATGTCCTGGTCAAGAAGCACACTGAGAAATGGAGCATGTACATCGACTTCACATCACTTAACAAAGTATAATACCCTAATTTTAAAATTTGCAAGTTTCTAAAATTGGCTAGATTTTAATTTGAGTTTGTATTAAATAACCTAGGTTAAAAATCTAATTTATAAAATTAAATTCCAAATGAACATAGGCTTATATTTGATTTATGTGCATTCATGCTGAGTATAGGCATGTAGGGTTTTATTTGGAGTTTATTTGGCTTTGTTTGAGTTGATTTTGCTTTGAATTTGAATTTCAAATGAATTTAGAAAAGGAAATGAAATAGAAAAAGAATAAAACTCTTCCTCTCCCTTTCGGCCCTCCCAGCCAGCTGGCCCGGCCTGCCCTGCTCTCTCCCACTCTCGGCCTGCTTTCTGCACCCTGCCTAGCCCACACTGCCGCCCACACTCGAAGATAACTGGCTGCTTCTCGTCTTCACCCCCATGTCGTGCCACTGAGTCCAATTCAATCTCCACCACCGCCAGGGAGTCCTAGCCCTCCCCGACTCATTTTGGCCACCTATATATCTAGCTCGTGGCCTCTTGGTTCTTTTCCCCAAGCCAATTCATCGAGATCCGAGCTAACTCGCCAATATTGAACTCGTCGTTGCCGCCTCAGTTAAGCTCGATGCCCAACTACTCCAGAACCTCTTGCCACCGTCCGATACCACCGAAAAGTGTGCATGCCTTTGCTGAAGCTCGTGTTCTCCTCACCGTCACCGTTTGACTGCCAGAGCACCACCATCGATGAAGATCCGAGCTGCTCCGCCACCTCTCCCATTGCCGACCACCTTCCCGTGCCTCATCGTGCTCAGTAAGCATCCAGATCGATCCGTTGTTAGCTTCTGGTCATGGACCGCCGCTCGTCGTCACCACCGACAAGCCAGAGCGCTGTTTCAGAGGCCATCCGAGTAGTGCATCACTGCGATCCCCTCGGCACCAACGTGCCTCGCCTCCCTGGCCAGCTAATCCCTCCCGAGCCGTGCAATCTAAAGCCCACCACACATATTAGATCTCAACTTACCCCTTCACCGGACAATCAGAGCATGCCACATGTCGCCTCTTTAACCCAGTCAGCAGGCCAGCCCAAGCAGCAACCAGCTTAGCTGCCATGCCAGTGCCACCTCGCCTGTTTTGTTGACATGTTAGCCCAGTCATGCCGAGTCATCAAACGAATGGTAGCGATGTGTCTATTTTGTGTACTATTCTTAGTATGTTTGTGTGTGTGCTTTGCTCATAATCGTGCAATTAGAGAACAACACCTCATATCAGTTTGAGGAACATCAAGACCAGGAGTTAGAGTACATCGAGCAGCAGTAAGGAGAAGGCAAGTGTCCTTGATCATCTTGAGCCTATGTTTTAAACATTTTGTTTTACAAAATTGCATGCAATGTCTGTCAACTTGATTGGTAGTCACCTATGTTAGGGTTTACCTAGTTCTTCCTTTATATTCCTTGAAGCCTAAGTGGTAGTTGATATGAGTCTCTTGGGTAGAATTGCCTAACCATGCTTTTGGGATGTTGGGAAGTTTCATATACATGTTTAGTGGACATATGCAATGGTGATGATGAACTTGTTTTAGTAACATGGAACCCTAGAACTTGGGCAAGGAGATGGTTTGATATTGGTGGTTCATATGGTGGGCTTGTGGATACGTTCGAAGCATAGATGTTGGGTTTGGTTGGTTATTTTTCCCTGTTGGATAGTCTTTGCCAAAGTATCACATATAAGGACCAGTTCGTAGAGCGACAACCTAAGAAATACCGTACCAAATACGAGGCCAATATGGGTAAGGCTTAGCATATCAATTAGACACATGGCTACCATTCGTTTGAGTACCAGGACCTAATTGGTGGACCATGTTTTATAGTGATCTCTTGGCAACACACCACTGGCATGTGTTAGGTGTCTTGCAAACACAGCAGCTGGGTATCACAACTCGTGGCTAAAAGTTGGACAACCTCTATAGAGTCAAACTGTTATAACTGTCGTGCCCTCAGTTATGGGAGACTTGGAACCTCACATGATTAGATGGTTATGGTATAATACAAGTGGTACTAGTTGGTTATGGTTTATGGGATGTGATGCGCATTTGCCCGATCTTCCGAAAGGTAATATGAAAATTCGATTGATAGAGCTTCGACGTTGATGACCCAAAGGCTTCGAACAGAACAGATTGAGAACGCTCGCAACCATTACACCACTACTCCGTCGTTATCAAGCATGCCAAGACGTGGTTGACCTTACCTAGAAGGCTTTTCCTGCAAGCGAATCGAGAACACAAGCAAGAATGGGTAGATAAAATCTGAATATTGCTAATTACCAATGAAGTACTCGAGTTAGGGTTCAACAAACTGATAAACGGTGAAACTATCTAAAACAGAAAAATCTAAGCTAAACTCGAGCCTAAACTACGATGTCTAATGTGTATATATAGGAGGGACATGAGGAGGTTGACCTAGGGTTGTGCAACCATGGAAAGATGCGTACACAACCTGGACTCTGAACCTAACACGATTACAAGACCCAACAGGGTCTGAAACGGTGGTGCAGCACATTATTTGTTTGATTCTAACTAAACTATAATTAATATTTGGTCAAGGTCACATCCATTGGAAATGGCTCATCATAAGCTTTTCAGAATGTCCAAGATTTCCTAAAACAGACTTCGTATGAGAGAGTTATGCCCGTTTTACTGATGTGCTATCATGAGACTTGACCACGACCACGACCTTGACCACGACTAGATCTCCATCTAAGGAAGCATGAATAGCAAGGAACGAGTCACCTGGTGGTCTAATTGTCATTCATGTGCTCTTGTAATTAGACCTTGTATGATTTGAGAATTATTGGTGATATTGATCGTATCCGAAGAAGCCATGGGCTCATCATCGTCCCCCTCTTGAATTGGAGTTGTCCTCGACTCAAGCTCATCTTCTTCTCCCAAATATGGCTTCAAATCTGAAATGTTAAACGTGGGACTAACCCCAAAATCTATAGTAGGTCCATTGTATGCATTGTCATTGATAAGTCTTTAAAAGTAGGTAAAGGTGGTAAATCAATAGGAGCACGGAGATTAAATCCATACACTACGTGAAACGGACTTACCTTGGTGGTAGAGTGTACCGACCTGTTGTAAGCAAATTCAATATGTGGTAAACACTCTTCCCACATCCTCAAATTCTTGTTTAGAACTGCCAGTAACATGGTCGATAATATGCAGTTGAACATCAGTTTGAGGATGACACATAGTAGAAAACAGCAGCTTCATCCCCAGATTATTCCAAAGTGATCTCCAAAAGTGACTCAAAAACTTTGCATCATGATCCGAGACAATAGTATTATTGGGCACTTCATGTACTCGAACGATTTCCCTGAAAAACAAATCAGCTAAGTTTGTAGCATCATCGCTCTTGTGATAAGGTATAAAATATGTCATTTTAGAGAATCGATCCACAACTACAAATATGCTATCCCTCCCCCTTATTGCCCTAGGTAGTCCTAAAACAAAATCCATGAAAATATCCTCCCAAGGTGCACTAGGAACAGGAAGATGTATGTAAAGACCATGTGAATTTAAACGAGACTGAGCTTTGTTGCAAGTGGTGGAACGTGACACGTAGCGCTCGACATCACGTTTCATCTTTGGCCAAAAGAAGTGGGCGGCCAACACATCTTCAATCTTCTTTGCTCCAAAATGTGCCATCAATCCTCCTCCATGCGCCTCCTGTAACAACAAAAGATGAATGAAGCTAGCTGGAATGCATAGCTTGTTAGCATGATAGAGCAATCCTTCATTTAGCACATATTTATTCCATGTCTTCACGTTTTTACAATGTTCAAGCACTTCTTTAAAGTATAAATCAGTAGCATACAAGTTCTTAATGGTCTCTAAACCAAAAATCTTATGATCAAGTTGAGGTAACATGGTATAACGCCTAGAAAGCGCATCAGCAATCACATTGTCTTCGTTTCTTATATTTTATGACATATGGAAATGACTCAATAAATTCTACCTATTTAGCATGTCGTTTATTCAGTTTAGCTTGACTTCTAATATGCTTCAGCGATTCATGATCAGGATGTATAACAAATTCTTTGGGCCATAGATAATGTTGGCAAGTTTCAAGCACATGAACTAAATAATACAATTCTTTATCATAAGTGGAATAATTCAAACTTGGCCTAGTTAATTTCTCACTGAAATAAGCAATAGGTTTACCTTCTTGAATTAGTACACCTCCAATTCCAATCCCACTAGCATCATATTCTAGTTCAAAGGTCTTACCAAAATCAGGGAGTTGGAGCAATAGAGCATGGGTGAGCTTCTCTTTCAACATCTTGAATGTTTTTTCTTGTGCAAGCCCCCATTTGAAAACTACTCCTTTCTTTGTCAACTCATTTAATGGAGCAGCAATGGTGCTGAAATCTCGCACAAATCGCCTTGGATTACTTCTCCAAATGGGTCGAGGCCGAGCCCCTCATGGCAATCACATCAAAGAATGTCTAGAACTTCTTTTGGAAAAACATAATCTGCCACTTCGGTATTGCACGACAACTCACAGTCGACAACGGAATGCAATTCGACTCTCGACCATTTAGAGAATTCTGCACCAAACTTGGCATCGAACTGTGCAATCCAATGGATCCATCGAGCACACCAACGACAACATTCTCTTAGACCTAAAACAACATGTGGTCAGCCTGGTTAAAGGCCTATGGGTTGAAGAGCTGCAAAACATTTTATGGTCCCTCCATACCACAGTCATACAACCCATATGGTTCACCCCCTCCGCCTCCTATACGGTGACGAAGGCATGACTCCAACTATGATCAAAGGACACTAGCTTTGGGTAAACCTACCGTAGATAGCCAGAAAAAGAGAGCTCTCCCTTGACCTCGCTAAAGGCATGTGGCTCCATGACATCCAGAATCTCGACCACTACATCACCAAAACCAAGGCCTCGTACAACCCTAAAGTCGTGTCACGAAACTTTGAACCCAGGGACCTAGTGCTTCGACGTGCTCTGGCTCCAAGTAAACTGCGCAACAAACAAGAAGGCCCGTACCTAGTCCTTGAGTCCAACAGGCTTGGCTCCTACCATCTGGCACATACAGAAGGTACCCCTCTGCATAATTGGAACGTGGAAACCCTTCGCAAGTACTATGTGTAGGAGTCTTACGCACTACCCCCTCTCGGGAACTAGCCGCGGGAGAGTCTGGAGGCCCTTGGGCTCAGTCCTCCCGAAAGGGGACAATCCATATAAGGTACACCCTATCGCTCACCTCCCTAATTCAGCATTGCAGTTCACTTTCAACCTTTACATGGTTTACTAATAGCCTTAAGATGATGCATAGTGAGAATAGCCACATGAGCTAGGAATATTATCTACTGCAATTAAGCTATTCACTCATAACACTAGAATAGCCACATGACCTAGGAATATTATTTACTTGAATTAAGATTTTCACTCATAACACTACATACAAAACCAAGCTAGAGCTACGTCCTTCCTCAAAACCCTTCGGCATCTTGAAGGCCTAAGCTCCGTGCCAGAGAGGTATGGACCCCCCTGGCATCTTAAAGGCCTCGCCTCCATGCCGTAGAGGTATGTACCCTCCGGCATCTTGAAGGCCTCACCTCCGTGCTAGAGAGGTATGGACCCTCTGGCATCTTGAAGGCCTCACCTCCGTGCTAGGGAGGTATGGACCCTTCGACCACTTTAAGGCCTAGCATCCGTGCCAGAGAGGTATGGACCCTCAGGCATCTTAGAGGCATCACTTCTATGCTGAAGAGGTATGGACCCTCTGTCATCTTGAAGTCCTAGCCTCTGTAGCGGAGAGGTATGGACCCTCTGATATCTTAATAGGTTTGCCTCTGTGCCAGAGATGTATGGACCCTCTGGCATCTTGAAGGCCTCATTTCTATGCCAAAGAGGTATGGTCCCCTTGGCATCTTGAAGGCCTAGCCTACGTGCTAAAAAAGTATGGACCCTCCAACATCTTGAAGGCATCACCTCCGTGCCAAAGAGGTATAGACCCTCTGGTATCTTAAAGGCCTAACCTCCGTGCTAAAAGGGTACGGACCCTTCGATATTTCACTGAACCTCCAAACCATGGGAATTTACCTCGGCTCACAACCAATGCAACTAAGAAACCCTAAAGAATCGCACCCTCTTGCCACTAATGGCCATAGAATGTGAGTGGGCCAGGAAAGGGGAGAAAAATGAAGCGTCAGTGCGACCAAGATTAAAAGGCAAAGAGTGAAGTCAAAATGGCAAAAGCTTATTCATGCTTGACATATACAAACATTATTCTTAGCTAGCTGCCATACATTGAATCTAGGCCTAACAAACACGCTAGCCTATAATGCCTCCCCAGAGTACTACAAAAAGTGGAGGGCACTAGATCGCCATGCCACCTCGAGGTACCATGGGATGTGCAGGAGCAACTCCTATAACGGTGCATGCAGTGGCGATGTAGATACCCTAGGTGTAAAGACCTTCTGCAGAAGATAGAATCCCACCAACCTCGGGGAGCGAAAGGTTCCACCTGGAAGGGGTACTTGTCGAAGGCCAAAAATCCACCTCTTTCTCTGACAGCGCCTCTGCCACCTCTACATCCTCCGCCTTGACTTCAGCCATAATGGCATCAAGGATTTCCGAGGGCACCCTCCTATCAAGACCTCGTGGAAGAACAAGACAATGAGAGATGCTTAGGCCAGTAGCCTCCCAAGCTGTCTACTAATCGTCCTTCCCAACAAAACATGCCTCCGTGGTAGGAGCAAAAGTAGAAGCAGTGAAGTCCTCTGGATCTTGCTTAACCAATATGTCGGTGGCCACCTTTGGATCCATGTGCCCTTGGGAACCGCAGGACAAAATAAATCAATCCCGCTGCCACCTTTGAAAAGGTAAGGTGGCCTCGAACGCTTGGGACACACTAGACCCCTTCCTAGAGGCGGCATCCCGAGTGCAGGTAAGGCCCCATCTGGCCTCGGGTTTCCACACCTGTAGGTGTAAATCCTATGCAAGTTAGCCACATGGCACAAGCATTCTAGAACAACACAAAATAGGTAGGAGGCATACATCACTTTTGGCCAACGAAGTCAAAATACATGAAGTGGGAGAAGGTGGTCGACATACTAAGACTCCGCCCCCTCGCACGAAGAGAAGAAAAACAAAAATAGCCTACTCAAAGTTACACCTCTGGTGGTGGAGCGTGTGAACCATCGTCCATGCATGAAGGCTATTCCTACAAAGAGACGGTTGGATGAGAAGGATGTCCGGATGGCAGCGGTGCATCCCGAAGATCCTAGTGGGGAGCTTGAACACCCATGGAGGAGCCCGAGTGGGAAGCCCTCCAGTGCTTGGCTTCACCCGAGTTGCCACGAATCATAGTGTCATAGCTTGGCCATGCCTTGCCCATACACCATGGTGAAAGCTGTCCAAGGCCGCATGAATCTCCACCGGAGGTGCCTCGGGTTGGAAGTCCTCAACCACGAAGTCTGAAACCATCTGCGCCATCATTTCCTGTTGATGTAGCCCCGCTTGGTTCAGCAACGCCAGCTAGAGCGCCGAGGCCACACGGGAACTAGACCTCGCGTAGACCTCGATAGCGGTGGTCGTCACCTCTACAGTAGAATGGAGCTAGCAGAGCGCTCATTCCAGCACATCCGTGCTACAGGGTATTGGTGGAGCCTTAGCTCTAAGACTCCTCAAAGCACTATGAGTTGTTTGGGTTGGCTCTGATGCGCGCTTGGTGAGCTCTTGGCGATCCACGCGTAGTACCTCCTCTACTGCTCGGGCCTCCTTCAGCTCTCGCTGAACCTCAACCACCGTAATTCTGAGGTCCCTAGCTTTACCTTCTATAACCAGGTGACCCTCGATGGCCTGGGCAATAGACTCCTCCACAACCTAGTTGGTTTCAGTGGCTTCCCAGGCTGTTGCCTCCTCATGCTCCCGTCATGCCACCTCTTCCTACAGACAACCCTTCGCAAACTCCGCTTGATTCTCGGCCTCCTCCATGGTGTGATGAAGCCTTGTCACTTCATCTCAGGTCACATCACGAGCTGCAATGAGAGCTTGGCATCACGCACATCCTAGCGCCCTCGTCAAGAGCAATTTCTGTGGAGCGCAAGGTGAGGTGCTCAAAAAAGGGCCTAGAACCTTCAATTAAAATACCTATAGGCTAGGACGCCTCCTCTAGACGCGCCTCCACTTCATCCGGAGGGCTCTGAGCCATCGACAACTCGATCTCTCCACTCCTAAGGAGAGACGAGGATGAGGCGAAAGCCTTCAACACCATTGGCAAAGCGCAAAGTCTTGCAGGGTTAGGGCCTCAAAGCAAAGGCTGCTCACAGTAGGTGCTGAGGCTATCATCGCAAAGGGTTCATCTCCACTAGTATCGGCCACCAAAACTAGGTCTAGAGCCAGCGTGATGTCCTGTAGTGGCGACACCGCCGCATCTGAAATGGTTGTCAAGGTCACATCCAAGGGGGTCGTCATCCCCCAGGGGCGGGGGCTGAGGATGCATCCACTTCCGTGACTACTAAGAAATACCAAAAAAATCACAGAGGTCATGATACCTTGTGCATCACCACGACAGAATAAAAACCCATAGGGCGAGATTTGCCTTACCGATGCCCCCAGTCTCCTTGGCCATAGGGCTCGTAACGTCCTCATTATCAGAGAGGTTGGTGAACCCCGACACTATGCAGAAGTTCAGGGAGGCTCCACCGCCTCCCCTACTGGTTTGACCATAGCTGGAAGGGTCCGGAGGAGCCGAGCCCTTTCCACGGTCACCCCTTCTGTGCTGGATTTTGACCTCGGTCGGCCCACCTAAGGTTCCAGCGCTCCTGGCTAGCCTCTGATACTTCTTCCCTCCAATGACACCTCAAACGACTCAACCATCGAGCTAGCCTATGAACCTTCGGAGGTAGGAGGGCGTCGAGCTCGAAGAAAGCTCACAGGAATTGTGATGTTGTGACACCAAAAACCCCGCACCCTTGCTTCCCGGCAACCTAGGGCTCTGCTAGGCTCAGCAACATGGAGCCACCACCCCGAGATGGATGTAGATGTGGTTGTACCACTCCCAGCTCCATACATCGGTCCTGCTCCATGATAGTTAATGAGCCCAAAAACTCCTCCACGAAAGAAAAAGGCGTCTCACATATGCGGACTCCAAACTAAACAACAAAGAGGACTCACTAGAACTAATGGTGGCCCAGAGTACACATTCAGCTCATCCTCCCCACCTTGTTCGAAGACATGATTCTAGGCCGCCTTCGTGAGATGACACATACCTTCTGGAGAAGCACTAACCTTGAAACAAACTGTGTTAGAGATATCCACAACCGGGGTTTGAATGTACTCAATGGCCTAGTCGATAGAGTGGAGGGGGATCCAAAGCCAACATCATAATTAAACCACCACTCCGGCCATTCCGTGTACCACCAATTGTTGATGGCCTTCGCCGAAAATGCATCATTGTACTCCTGTTGTAGCTGGAAGTTCACACTACCAAAGCTGAGGGCCTTTTTCTCCCCATCCTCCATCCATATCTTCGGTTAGCAGCTCAATTCATGAATGAGGGAGAAAAGATCCACTCTCCCTTCACATCCCTCCACCTGCATGGCCCACTCCAAGATGGCCAAGCGGGCAATGGTGTTGGTCGACAGATGCGGGAGCTCCATGTAGAAGTAGCAACATGGCTAGAAGGCCAAGGCCCACATCAAAAAAGGCCTCAAATACCATAGTCTCATGGCCTAAAGGCTCTGGAACCACTTCGCTCCGTGGGGCCCAGGTAGCAGACCTGGAAGGGATCTTCCCCTCCGCAACCATCCAGTCGAGCTTGGTCTCGGTGATGACAGATTCCCCTAGCACGATGGTCTACTGAGGCTGCTTTTGGCTGGCATGATGGAGAGCTACGCCTGGTGGTGGTCCAAGCAACAACAAATGAATCAGCGCATCCTAAATGACCGCCGCCTCGTGCACATCAATAGCTTCGCCTGACGACAACATGTTAGCCCTGCCTTAAGTACCAGAACTAGCCATGATGGTCCCTTTGAGGCAGTGAGAGGCGCTGGATAGTGGTGGAAGATGGGAGTGCTATGGTTGATAGAGCGAGCATGTTGAAGCAGATGCGGATGGGAGCAGAGGTACAAAGGAAGACCGTCACTTGGCTGAGACCCTCTCCTTATAAAGCTAAGGGTGGGGTTATTTCCTCCTGGAGAAACACATGTGCACCCTGTCCTATCACCCATGAGGCCACGATCATGGCGGAGCGAAACCCCCCCCCCCCCACGACCCTCCAACGACGAGGCGCCACATCCTCCACTACCGCTTCACAAGGCGCAACCACGTCACTAACCTTAGGTCGCATTCAATGCCCCCTCTCATAGGTGTCGTCGGACGGTCAGTTCAAACCAATTGGACTAGACTTTCCAAAACAATTCAAGAAATATAAAGGACCCTAGGCCATCAACTATGGAGCCAAGGACTACCAGAGGCCCCGCTCCGAAAATAGTGGTGCTGGCCACTCCACTGGCCGCCCTCGCGAGGGGCTACTATTGTTGGTCCTCATTAAGGACCCCCAATGCCCTGGCCCCACCAGCCTATGCTTATAGACCATGGGTCCCTAGAGGCTTTATGGATCTCTGAGCTACGGAACTCTCTAGAGCCCTAGTCCTCCGGAGCCTAGGTAGGCTCCTCGAAGCACGAGGGGTGAGTCATCAAGTCTTGGGGAAAGATCAGCCAGAGGGGGCCCACCAGCTGTCCTCCACCTGCAAGGAAGTGATTGGCATTTAATACCGATGCAAGTGGAGGCCGTTCTGATATCCCAGTGCAACTAGGAGCCGTAATAACACCTTGGACAGTGCGGTGTAGCAATAAGCGACTGACTGAGTACCACGTCCTTAGGGCAACTTGCACCACCATATTGCAATAGTAGATAATATCTTCTAATTAGGGATAAATGAATCCTACCTAAATCCATGTTGTGCGATTCGACCAGCCCTAGTCCCTATGGTATAGTGATAGTTTGTATCGCTATCTCTGTAAGGGCATGCTTACACATTTACACCCTGAACAACACTATAAATATAGACCCATGGCATTAGGCTAGAGGATCGATCTTTATTGGTATCAACACATTTTTGATTCTCCCTCCTCTCTACTTCTTCTCCAAGCTTGAATCTCCTCTTTTGAAGAGATTCCTGCCACACTTCGTTCTTGGAAGACATCTTCTCTTCCGCCAACATACGAAAAGGGGATAAATCACTCAATATTACCATTTTTTAGCTTCCCACAAATATCTCAACATTAGAAGAAAATGGAAATAAAAAATGAAAGAAAATATATTTGTACGCAATATGGGGTTCATGGAGATTGAATGAAAGGTTGTACCTTTAGTAGCCTAATGTGTTTGGAAAGAGAAAAATATAAACAAAGAGGATAAAATCGCTCAATATTACCATTTTTTAGCTTCCCTAAAATATCTCAACATTGGAAGGAAATGGAAACAAAAAAAGTAAAAAAATATATTTGTTCACGATATGGGGTCTGTGGAGATTGAATGAAAGGTTGCAACTTCAGCGGCCTAGTGTGTTTGGAAAGATAAAAATATATGGAAAGAGGATATAATCGTTCAATATTACTATTTTTTAGCTTCCTTCAAATATATCAACATTGGTATTGTAATAAAAAAACACTAAGAATGAAAATATTCTGTAAAGATGCATATGGTATGTTATAATGATGCAATTTGTCCATGAAACAAAACAGACATTTGAAGTATAGAACTCGACAAATATTGAAATAGATATTAGTGCTCCGATGTGGAGCCTCCTTGATGATGATTGGAGTGTGTTCCTCCTAACTATGACAGCATGGGCATATACCCCCACAACACAGACATGTTCATGGCATCCAAGTTGTAAGGGTGGTTTGGACAACAAGCTCCATGTAGTACTGTGATTTCAAGTATCAAAATGTGTAGAACAATGTGTATGTCGGTTCAAAACCAACATTAGCAAAGTCGTAGATGTGTCTTGTCTAGAGTGCCTGGTTAAATCTTTCAGCTTCAGGACCATACGCAAGTGCCTTCATCACAATTCCCTACGATATATAACAATATTGAGTTAAGCACATCAAAAAAATGAAATGCATAAAACTGTAACAGAAGATTTGCACGTATAAGTTTATCCATTACGGTGACCCTTAGAAATGGATGGCCATCCAAACCATATTGTATGGGCAATTCCAACATAACCCATGCATGCACTTTCCAACATCCTTTGTAAGTATGTTTCCTCTCCATCTGATGGAACTACAGTGACATGTATCTGTAAATTGAAAATCTATTGGTTCATAAACACTTGCCAGAAAGTACCATGCAGTTATAGGTCATGAGATAACACATGATGAGATGGAAGGAATTGATTTTCCTGTTGATGACATACATTCCAGCATTTGGCACAGTCAACTCATAAACCCTCCTGCACGATTGTGAATGATGTGAGATCATCTCAACAATTATATTTCCGCTGGACAAAGTAGGAAGGGTGGAAAAAGGATGATCGATGTGAATGTTTGCAACAGGGGATACATAAATATATATATTGACGAATCAAATGAATTTCCACGCCAAGACTTCGACCAAAAAGTTTAAAATTTTGAGAATTTGGCTCGCTTATACTACATGTTAACCATGTCCTGAGTTGTGCCGGATATTTTTTTGAGTGATTTATTTATTTTATTTGGAAGGAAAGTGACAAGGCAGTAATGCAGTGCAATAATTTTTTGATATATGACAATGTTAGATTTTGATCGTTTGCGAATATTGGCGTGCCTATACGTCAATCGCACCTTGATTTTACTGTCATATTTTGTTCAGTGATTTGTTTAGATGATTTATTTACAAGGAAAGAGATCAGTCATAAAAAAATGTGAGGAAAGTAATCAAGTAGTAATGTTATGCAATAATTTTTGTGTTATGTGTTAATATTACATTCTCATCATTTGCGAATATAAAAACATTCATTCGCAAAACAATGATCAACTATTGATCCTCCACACGGTTACAAACTGGCCACCTATAGATAACAAATGACACAAAACGAATATGGAATTAGGGGGAAATGCAGCATTGAACAACCGAAGTTAACTTGGGAAAGGTTATTAAATTGGGTAGAAATACTACTAGATGGAAAAAAAGGACGTGCTGAAAGGAGTAGGGAGTCCAGCTCAACCCGCAATCACTCAGCCCGTCAACCATTTTAATGTGGGGGAGAAGAGAGAATCGAGGCATGTCGAGCTCTGTTGCATAGGAAATCGTTGGGATGAACAAAGGATTCCTATTTAGCTACGTCTTTTACCTTGTGTAGACTAGCGAGGTGGTATAATGAATTATTGGAGTTACAAGTTGTTATTGAAAGTGGACTTGATGTTTCACAGAAATTGGCAGTATGAATTGTTGGACCATCTTTCTTATTCTTATGCCACTCGTGATTCTTTCTGAGTAATTCTTGTGAGTACCTGTCCAAATCGCATTCAAATTAATCAAATCGGGTGATCATCCATTAAGATGAGAGCTACCACATGCCCATCTCTCGACACACCATGTTCTAACCCACATCTCAAAGCAACAATCACAATCACAAAATGATTAAAACAAAGACAATTCCGGTGGTCCCAATATGTGCATTTGGATAATTCCGAGGAGAGCTATTATCCAACACAAATCTCTACCAACATATGCATCTCAATATCACGATTATACAAGATTTCAAGTGATTACAAATTGATAAATTAAACAAATGACAAAGTATTATCTAGCATAATTATACATAAATCACAACGGAATAAATTTCTAAAAGAAATCGAAGACTGGTGGCATCATTTGCCCACAAGGCGACCGATTGAGGTTAGTGGTAGTATAGCAACTACTCGTCACCACATTGCTCTCGGTGTGGCATAAGTAGCTAGCACCTAACTTCACCTGCAAAATGATCAATAAAGCGCGATGAGTACAAATATACTAGCAAGACTTACTCGTTAGTGGCTACATATAATAACTCAACTCTAAGGATCACGAATTTGGGATGAGTAGAAAGGAATCAACCACAAGGTTAAATGAATTTATACGCAAGAGCATTTTATCGACTCAAGAGTGTGAGCACCTAATACCTCTCAAACCTTTGCTATTCTAGCCTGAGAACATAAGTATAACTAGACCAACATAAGAACCTGCTCATCTCATCATAGACAAATTTGAGTCACTTTCCCACAACCAACTTAACCAAAAACAACCCAAGATTGGAACTCTACAATTGATGCGGATGGACATAAGCATACTCATAACCAAGAGCGTAGCAATTCGAATTGATCTTACACCTTGTAGGGGTACATCTTTACCCACACGACTCAGGTCCATCCTCTTGGCTCCTGAGACAACCTTTCTCATACCCGGAACTACCCACTTGCACTTGCCCCTATGGCACTAGGGTTACCGCGAGCGTGTCTCGGGCACCTCTGGCTCCCCGCCACCTTGCTTCTCGTCATTCTTTTTCTCTTGAATTTATTGAATATGTGGACCCACTTGACTTCTACCAATGAGCTATGCATTGCTAAGCATCTCAAATAACTTTTAAGTTAGACATTAACATGGTTATACCCAGGTTACAAGGATGGCGATCATCAATAATCAAGGTAGGAACAAAGCATCAATATAGGTTTTACCCATAAAAAGCCAACATGGACTCGCTAAACATGCATGACATACATAAAGCGATAACTTATTAAATTAGACACCAAAAATCCAAAGTAAAGGTGAATTATGCTTAGAAGCTTGCCTTGGTTCTCTGATTCTTCTCTTACGTACACCTCCGGTTCGATATCGGCCTCGACCGCTTGAACCGTCGATGCGTCACTCTCTAATCAATGCAAGAACACATCGAATGAACAAATGAATGAATGAAAATGTGTGCTTATGATGCATGGTTGTGAATGATATGAAATGTTCCATATCATGAAAACATTTGGAAAAGAACGCCTAAGTGATTGTGTTAGAAGAGGTTTAAACCCCGCATGAGACAACCTAAGGTCACAGGGTTCTGAGTGGCTCGCAGTCAGATTGGCCTAGGTGGTAGTACGACTGTGGGGGTCAAACAGAGAAGAAAATGATACTGAGTAAACCTGGTCGTCAGACCAAACCAATGGCAGTCAAACTGGCCCTAGTGGTGGTGTAACTCCTGACTATGGAGTCTGACTTGACTCTAAACCGACCAAGTCTCATCCTGGTTGTCAGACCAGTTAGAGTGGCGGTCAGACTGCTAGGCCTGGCTGACGGAACCTTAGCAAGGTCACGGACGAAGGCTCTGGCAATACCTTCGACCAAGAGTGGTACCAAAACACTCTACAAGGCTATGAGAGTTCATTTTAATGGTTTGGGTGATATGCACAGGGCCAAACTCGAGAACACCATGGATGATATCCATGGCTAAGGTGGAGCTTAGGTCTAAACTAATGGGGGCCTGTTGGAGCTCAGGAATGATGGGGAATTGGTTGCAAAAGTCGCACCTTGGTGTGGGGAAGCTTCCTAGAGGGTTGGTCGACTCCGGGGAGGCTTCGATTCAAAGATCGGGCTCTGGGGTGGTGTTTGGCCTTGAGGTGGAAGAAGACCATATGGAAAGCTTCTCTAGCTAGGAAGACGGTGGGGAGGAGCTCGGGGAAGCTTGGTGAAGCTCGGGGAATTAGCTCCATCGATCTCTGGTCGTCGCGATGGTTGAGGTAGAGCTCTCCTCTCTCTCTGTCTCTCTCAATTTTTGGGTGGAAGAAATGAGGGAGAGTGAGGGAGTCGAGGGAGCCTTAAGTGGGGGTTCTGACTGTGGGCTGGACCGTGTGCAGAAAGTATTCCCTTCTTTTCCCTTTTTCTACCAATTCTTCGCCCCTTCCTTCCTAAATGGTTTTGGGCTATCTAACTACCTTCAAACAATTCCCACTCATAAATATAGGTGGAAAAGAGAAGCGTTTAACAATGTAACATTTTCAAAAAGTTTTGAACCCTAAAACAAAAGCCAGAAAAATTAAAATATGATGTCACGGTACATATGCATGCTCATATCTAGGTTGGGGTTTTCAGAGTGTGACAATTCTGCTTTCTTTTATGTAGGCATTTGTGCATACCGCTCCATTTCCCTCTTCTTGTATGTTCTTTGGGATCTGTAAGCACTGGATGCATAGTGGATGGCTTGCATTCACCACCAATGTTGTATATGTTGGAACCATCTAATAAAAAAGCAAAACATGTAAGTACCACTTTAAACATTGAACACTATGCACAACATATTGCAAGTTATTGGTATTACCAGAGTTACTGAAAGTGAAGTTGACTCTTGATAATATCATCTTTTATTGCTTGCGTGTCGCACACTTCATTTCAAGGAATTATTCTTTCTTATCTACAATCATTTGCGTGTACCGGTCCCTTTCCCTCTAACGCTAAATTTTCAGGAACTCTTTTTTCTTATCTACAACCATTTGCACGTACAGGTCCCGTACCTTTTCAATCTTAATTTTGAGGGACCCTTCTTTCCTATCTACAGTTATTCACACATACCACGCCCTTTCCCTTTGCCTCTTATGTTCTTTGGCATCCATGAGAGATGGTTGCACAATAGTTGTGTGGACCCACCCGCACCATTAATGTTGGAGCCATCTAATAAAAACTCAACAGTAGATTTAGTCAGTAGTGACAGAAGTATATGGAAAAAACTACCACTTCAGTTAGATGATGATCAACATTACTTGTAATACCGATGTTAGTGAGGTCATTAAATGACATGATACAATTAGTTGGCTTCAAAGACAACATCTACGAGAAAAGGATATCTGACCATCAAATTTGGCACATGAAAAATGGTCATCATCAGGTTAGTATAAAGCGAATATTGTTCACCACACAATATGCTGCTGCAACCACTAATACCAAATTGAATAAGTAAGTAAAGAAATCTGGATAAACAACACAAGCAATCTAAATAAAGGAACACGTTCATCTCTAAAGGATCAATTTTTAAAGGGAAGATCAAAAGAGCAAGAAGAACTTGATAAACAACACAAGCAATCTAAGTAAAGGAACACGTTCATCTCTAAAGGATCAATTTTTAAAGGGAAGATCAAAAGAGCAAGAAGAACTTGAAAATCTATGACATTGTTATACATGTGCAGCCAAAATGCTGTTAGGCCCCTAGTAGACACGTGACTTAGTGGCTGTCTAACAGGGAGTTCAAACCTTGATCGTGGATGAGGTCAGGTTGTCGTTGGCCCTTGCCGTGTTGCGTGGAGGACACAATGATGTGCGCGGGTGTCTCATGGTCGTGGACATAGATGTCTACTCCAGCAGGCGTGGCATGTAGCTTGCCGTGTCTCATGGATGTCTGCACCAGCAGTAGCAACGTGCCGACTTCAGTGATTGGCACAACGACACGTATGAGTGTCTCGTGGTCATGGACGTGGATGTCTACTCTAGCGGGTGTCGCATGTAGCTTGTCGTGTCTCGTGGACATCTGCTGTTACATCCCAAAAATATGCATATTCATGAGCATTTATAAGTAGCATACAGTAGCAACATGCATTTCATGAGCATTCATAAGCATTTTGTTGAATTTTGTGCAAGTTTGAATTGGTTTCAATTCAAATTGAATTAAAAGGGAATATAACATAAATGATAAAAATACATTTAAATGGAACCTTACAGAGGAACTCGCTTTTTCACCATATGACCTAGGGTTGAAGATAATTTTACAAATTAGTCTATCATAAGAGATGAATATTATTGAATTTTCCTATATTTTTGGGGATCTTTTTAGAACTTAAAAGTTGCTAGAAATACTAAAAGTAACCTATTTAAGAAATTTTAATTTGAATTCTACATGGGCTATTGAGGTGAATCCTTTTTAAAGTGTTATGGGAGCTGCACCGAACATTTGGTGATTTTTGGAGGTCCCTAGCATCCTGTCCAAGCAAAGGAAGTGAGGGAAGGGAAAATTGCTTTGGCTACTGTTTATGATGGGTCCACAGCATTGTCTCTATTCCCTCTCCTCGACCCCTCTCCCACAGGATCTGAGCTCCACATTGCTGGCCACCATTGATGGACTTGGGTGGTGCCCCAACTTCTCTCCTCTCCAATCCCCTCCACAAAGCCGTCCAGGTTCTTGGATGACCCTCGACCTTATCTCCTTTCCTGCTCTCTCTCACCCTCATCTCCCCACCAAGGTTAAGGTTACCGACCGGAGTTCGGTTACAGAGCTCCGGCAGTAACCGAATTATCGCGATAACCGCGGTTACTAGTTAAAAATTCAAAAAAAATCATAGAAAATTCATTCAGCAAAATTTGAAATTTAGCAAAAAATTCGAGTTTTTGCACGATCGGTAACCGGTCGGTATAGACCGATTACCGAGCGGTTTGGTCAGTAATTGAGGGAGCGAAAACCAACCGAATTGATGCGATAACCGAACGATTTTAAGCGATTACCGAGATGTATGGACGCATTATCAATAATTAAGTAGGAAAATCATAATAAAAAAAAATTGACCACTAAATCATGGAAAAAAATAGTATAGAACCATGGTATATTTTTTAATATCATATATAATTTTGGCATGACCTTTGCTATATTTTGGAAGTTTCAAAGGCAACAAACAGATAGTAATAGTAATTCAAGCACGAACCTTCCGCGCCCTGCCAAATGTTCTTTCAACCTTGTGAAACCACCGCCTCTCTTTTCCTTATTGCAATAATTACACCTAAAACCCGAGGCCAAATTGTCCCCATACTGCCACACCACATCTTTATCTGTCATCGCTTAGTTTGCAATTTCTCTGTAGGAAGAAGAAATCTCGATGGTTAGCCTACTAATACATATGTCCACACGTGTTCAAATCGCTACTCAACGCAATTGAACAAAAATTATCAATGCTTACCCAACTAATAAACTTATTTGAACGAATATTAGCACCATGTACACCTAAATGGCCGATTATCTAGAACGAATATTACCATCATTCGCATGTACATGGACAATTCAATGTAATAAGGTATATAACCCAGCGAATGGACCGAACTCATCACCGAACAGTGCATTTTACACAAAAAAGCTACTACATAATCCACAATCGAACTCATAACGCAATGCATCGTCGAAATATCACGAAATCTATCACTACCGACCATATTACAACGATTACCGACCGTTATGCACACAAAATCAAGCTACAAGCAGCGGTTACCGAAGAGATAGCGATGGTTACTGAGCAAGCGACGTAGTCTGGTGATGAGTTGGGGCCGCCGGTCGGTTACCGCAACAATGCGGTCGGTAACCAAGCTACCGACCGCGATAACTGAAGAAAAAGTGCCGGATTTGCGCCGGACCTCACCGGATTTGCTCGGGCAATTGCCGGCGCCACGCATGGAGCTGCTGTAGTTGAGGTAGGGAAAGTGTGCAGTGCACAGCTAGCTCCAATCCGACACCACCTTATCCACTAGCCGTGGTGCATTCTTGCTGAGTATAGATGTGTAGGTTTTTTTGGAGTTTATTTGGCTTTGTTTGGTTTGAATTTGCTTTGAATTCAAATTTTAAAATGAATTTACAAAGGAATTGAAAAAGAAAAAAAGTCTAAACTCTCACCCAAACCTTCCCCCTCTCCTTTCAGCCCAACCCACATTGGTCTGCCTTTCCCTCCTGCCTTCTGCCCGGGCTACGACCCGTGCGCACGGCCCAGCCGATAGCCACGCCAGCTCACACCCGAACGTGCCAGTCGAATCCCGTCTTCGCAGTTTGTCGCCGCCATGTGGGACCCACAGGTCAGATTCGTTGTCTCCTAGTCGAACTCAGCCGGCCATCGTGTTCGACTGGGATTTCCATCACCGCCTTGGAGTCCTAGCGTGACTCGAGCCTTCCTAGCCACCTATATATGTTCCCCAACCCCTCCTCAACCTTTCCCCCAAGACAAGTCACCGAGTTCTAGCGCAAATCGCCGAGATTGAGTTCGCTACCGTCGCCATTGCCACCATCCTCGGTCGAGTTTGCCATCGTGCCATTCCAGAGCCTCACATCACTGTCCGAGCCCACCAGAAGAACCATTTGCGACTGTTGAAGCCCGTGCCGCTGTTGCCTTCGCTGATCAACTGCTGGAGCCGTTGTCCCGACGAGATCTGAGCTGCTCCGCCACCTCTCGTGTCATCGACGCCCTTCCTATGCTGTGCTGCCCATGGTAAGCCCCTAGATTGACTCCCATACGCTTGCCGTTGTGTTCCATTGCTCACCGTGGTCGTTGGCGAGCTGGAGCGTTGTTCTGTCGACCATCCGACGAGTGCGCCACCTTCATCCCCTCGGAGACATCGTCCCGTTCTTCTCCGATCACCCCCCTCCCTCTTGGCTATCGGATCCAATCTGCATGGTTGCAATTAGATCCATTGATACCCCTTCAGCGCCTAATAGGAGTCTGCCATGTGGCACGCACTTAACACAGTCAGCTCTTAAACACCTCATCCCGCCGTGTTACCTGCCACGTGTGCGCCACCTTAGCCTATCTAGTCTGTGCCAGCCCAGGCATGCCCATTCAGTAGCCACACAATAAAGCAATGTTTTCTAGTATAAAATAATTCCAAATATTTCTAGAAATTGGTAATTTTGCAAATAAGCCCCTTGACTTTCTTATTTTCACAAAAGAGCCACTATCTTTTACACTTTAGCCCCTAAAATTTTCCATAATTACAATTTGGCCCCTCTATTTTTCAAAAGGAATAGAACTTTTTGTTAATTACAAATTAGTCTTTTTCTTTTATAAAATAAACCATAATCTTGTTTTTAGCATAACTTTTGTGTCCTAGCTCCTTTTTCAGTGATTTTTGCACTATTGGATTTGTTTCTCAAAGATCTATCTTTCTAGATAGGTTTTGTCTTGTTGTTCTTCTATTTTGTGCTCTATTCTTAGTGTATTTGTTTGTGTTCTTTACCGGTAATTGTGCAATTAGACCACAATGCCTCGGATCAGTTTGAGGAACGTCAAGACTAGGAGCTAGAGTACACTAAGCAGCAGGAAGGAGAAGGAAAGTGTCCTTGATCATCTTGAACTTATGTTTTAAATTTTTTATTTTACAAAATTGCATGTAATGTCTGTCAACTTGATGAGTAGTCACCTATGTTAGGGTTTACATAGTTTTTCCTTTACATTCCTTAATACCTAAGTGATAGTTGATATGAGTCTCTTTGCTCGATTTGCTTAGCCTTGCTTTTGGAATGTTGGGAAGTGGCACATACATGTTTAGTGGACATATGAATTGGCGATGATGAACTTGTTTTAGTAACATGGAACCCTAGGATTTGGGCAAGGAGTTGGTTTGATAACGGTGGTTCATGTGATGGACTTGTGGATACGTTCTAAGGAAAGGTGTTAGGTTTTGTTGTTTATTTCCCTGTTGGATAGTCTTTGCCCAAGTGTTACATATAAGGACCAGTTCGAGAAGAGATGATCCAAGAAATACCATTCAAACACGAGGCCGATATGGGTTAGGCTTAGCATATCAATTAAAGGACCAGTTCGAGAAGAGACGATCCAAGAAATACCATTCAAACACGAGGCCGATATGGGTAAGGCTTAGCATTTCAATTAGACACCTGGCTGACATTTGTTGGGGGTACCAGGACCTAATTGATGGATCATGCTTCGTAGTGATCTCCTGGCGACACACCACTGGCGTGTGTTAAGTGTCTTGCAAACACGGCAACATGGGTATCACAACTCATGGCTAAAAGTTGGACAACCTCTACAGAGTGTAAAACTATTATAACAGCCATACCCTCGGTTATGGGATACTTGGATCCTCACTTAATTAGATGGTTATTGTATAATACAAGTGGTATTAGTTGGTTATGGTTTATGGGATGGTTAACCTTGGATGGTTAGTTGTCAGGTTGTTGGGTTATATTCACTTAATAATAGCTTAATGCTTTTGAATTATATTATTATTTTGTTAGGTTGGACGGTTAGTTGTCAAATTGTTAGGTCGCCAATGCTTCTGTTTCGCTGCCATCATTTAGTTGCTATCATTTAGCTAATAGGTTGTTTAGATGAAGTCTTTAATGTAAGAGCTAAACAGTTATAAGTTAAAAGTATTGCTTTTGTTACTTCACCTATGATGTCCTTATGTGTGCTGAACTTTCTGGACACACATAAGCCACACATGGTTTTGTCTGTTAAAACTAGGTTTGACAATGCACCCAAAAAACACCAGCAGGTACCTCCTAAGTGGGGACCAGAACACGCCTACGCAGGGTGATCTTTGTGCGGGCCATCTACAAGTTGAAAACAAGAGAGTATCAGTAAAACATTTTCAATAAAACAATAAAAAGAAAGCTCAAGGGTAAGCAAAATTTTAGAAATATAGTTTTTATAAATTAAAACCTTAACACACGATCATTTCTAGCTAGGCTTGCATTCTACGGTCAACACGACTCTAATACCACTTTTGTCACACCCGGTTTTAAGACCAAACCGAATGTAAACTATATGTATGCTAGGATCAGTTTACACATACATATAGCAATGTCATTAGTGGAAAACAGACACAGTGCTCATTATTACAATGTTATTTATTACAAAATGACCACACGGTCTAAAAAAATACATAGCAGCAGAAATAAATAACAGTGCAGTGCCCACTCTTTAGGCAGTCGATCGGAAGCTCCATAAGCCTAGAACTTTGCACCGTCTTCAGGATATTCTTCAAAAACTTCACCTTCTAAAAAGCAAGCGTGAGTATTTTCAATACTCAGCAAATGGGGGAAAGTATGACATGGAGGCTTGAACCAAGATTTCCTATTCTCTAGGGTTCAATTTGTGTAAAAGTCAATTTTTGCTTGAAGCTACAGAAAAGCAGTTTTTCAAAAGGAAAGATGTGCAACAGATCTCCTTTAACCTCTGAGAATTCAACCATTTCTTAACCAAGGAAATAAATGATCAACAACACAACTTGCCTTCACTGAACTCAGTTGGGTCTTCAAAATCTTAATCCTGCAGACCTTCTAGCTCCTCCTGAATGTTGGCGTCTACTCGCAACATACACAGAAAAAATAACAACACATAAGCACCAAGATCTAAAAAGAACCATACATCACATAACAAACATCATCATCACAAGATTATACTATTTTGGACAATTCGGCGAAAGAACGGGTCAGAATGAAGCTACCATTGACAAGTTATGATTTTTCAAAGATTAAAACATAACTAAAAAGATTATCTATAGATGAAATTATGTTGCTAGGAATTTTCTAGGATTTTTCCAAAGCCATCTATGATTTTCTGGGATTTTTATGAATTTTCTAGCATTTATTTGAATTATAAAACTATTTAAAACTATTAAATAGAATTAAATAAAACTATAAAAAATTATTCAACTTTTCATAAATTAATTTCCTAATTATTATTATTTTCAAAATTATTTATATACTAAAAAACTATTTAATGCGCAGTATTTACTATTTATGATGTCAACAAAATAATTAAAACAAACAAAAACAAAAGAAAAAGCTGACTGGGCTGCCAGCGCTGACATGGCATGACACGTAAGCAAAAATGCTGATGTGGTCAAGTGACTAGGCCTGATGACATGGCACCGGCTGACTGGGATTATGTTGAACACGTGTCACACTCGAATTGGCTACCGAAAGGGGTATAAGATGCTTCTAATCTACACCATTTATTTTAGATCTGACGGCTCGGATGCTTTGGCTCTCGGCTCCGGTGGTACAGAAGGCGGCGGCAACTTCCAGTGGTGACACATCACCGAAAACCCACCGGAACGGCGCTCCGGTGACCTATCTACTCCGACGAGCACGGGAAAAGGTTCGAGAGAGTACGGGGAACTCACCTAGGGTAAGTGTCAGCATCGGAGAAGCTGCAGAGAGGTGAGCGACGGCACAAGGAGACTTGGAGTTTCGGAACTGGATGGCAAAGGGCTCTGGCGTCGATTTCTTCTCGGCGACTTGGGCAAAAGATGCAAGATGGTCTGGGGAGGCTCTAGGGTCACATATATATAGGCGGGAGGCTACCATATCTCCAAATAGACTCAAACTCAAATCCGAGGGTTTCAATGTGCTTGGGACTCTATCTCTTAGGCAAAATCTCGCACATAGGCTCTGGAATCTTTCCCTTTTTGATCTATACCTCACCTCTATCTCTAACTCGCGAATTTGATCGAGACTCCATACAGTTGATGGTCTCCTTTGCGTGTTCATCTCAGACTTGGCTCAGACTTCAGCCAATTTGACGTGGGCTTAAGCTTCTAGATGCTCTGGCGAATCCGTTTGGGTAGTTGGTGCTTGCTCTCCAGCTTGGACACGGCGTCGACGGCGTGGTGGTGCCGGGTTCTACTGCTGCAAGCTGAAGCAAAGAAGGAGAAGAGAGTAGGGGTGGCGAGCTGGACCGACAGATAAGCTGGGCTGGCTGGAGTTGGGCCGAACAGAGAGAAAAGAGAAGAGGGGAGGTAATTAGCTTCGGCCTTTTTCATTCTAAAAGCTTTTCTATTTCAAAACTATTCTCTCTCATGTATATACACATGTATTCTTACACATACAGTGTATATACTACATATTTATACTATATTGGCTTACAAAAACAAACAATCAATCAAGCAATCAAATACATACATACATACATACATACATACATACATACATACATACATATATATATATATATACATATATATATATATATTCTTTTATGGGAAAATAGCCCTCAATGTATACATGTATTTATACACATAACACATATATCCACATATATGCATATATGTATAAAGCACACATACACACTTACGGATTTATTTACTTCTGTAAAACTCTTTTTAATTTCTTTTGAAAAAGTTTTTTATTTTTATTTTCTTGGTTTAAAAAAAAAGGGTGTTACGAAACCTACCACCCTTAAAGGAATCTCATCCCCAAGATTCGGGCTGATCTCCAAACAAGTGATGAAACTCTACCTTTACCTCTTCTTCTTGTTCCCAGGTTGCTTCATCATCAGTATGGTGACTCCACTAAACTTTGCACATGAATATGACCTTTTTCCGAGTCACACGCTCATCCGTTTCTAAAATCTTGACTAGGTATTCCGAATTAGTCAAATCCTCTTGCAATTCTATTTCTTCCAGGGGTAATTGTTTCTCTGGTACTCGCAAACACTTCTTAGACTATGATATATGAAACACATTGTGCATATCCTCCAACTTTGGTGGCAGTTCCAACTGGTAGGCCACTTCTCTACGTCTAGCACTCACTCTAAATGGTCCAATGTACCTGGGTGCCAACTTGCCTTTAACCTTAAAACGGTGAAGTCCTCTTAAAGGAGAGACCTTGAAATACACATAATCTCCAACCTTGAAAGTTAACTTTTGGCATCGGTTATCTGCATAACTCTTCTGTCTATTTTTAACTTTTCTCGTATTGCCTTGACTTGCTCCTCAGCTTCCTTGAGTATTATTGATCCAAACACTTGACCTTCTCCAGTCTCACACAAATACGGGGTTGTTCTACACTTCCATTGATATAATGCCCCAAATGGGATCATCTGTAAACTGGACTGATAATTGTTGTTATACAAAATTTTTTGCATATGACAAGTTTTTGTCCCAACTGTTGCGATTTTGAAGAGCACAAGCTCGTAACATATCCTCAAGTATCTGGTTTATTCTCTATGTCTGTCCATCTATCTGTGGGTGATATGCTGGGCTAAAATTCAACTTCGTGTCCAATGATTTATGAAGTTGCTGCCAAAACCTTGAGGTGAATTGGGTTCCTCGATCTGACACTATTCTCTTTGCAACTCCATGTAAACACACAATCCTGGACATATATAGCTCTGCTAACTTATCTTCTTTATATATTGTTTTAACTGGGATAAAATGAGCTACCTTCGTGAGATGATCCACAATGACCCATATTGAATCATATCCTGATTGGGTACGAGGTAAACTGACTATGAAATCCATTCCAACCAATTTCTTCCCACTTCCATTCTGGTATCTTCAGAGGCTGTAGCAATCCTACTGGTTTCTGGTATTCTGCTTTCACACGCTGACATACATCAGACATTGCCACATACTCGGCTATGTCTCGCTTCATACTAGTCCACCAATAGCAGCCCTTCAAATCCCGATACATCTTCGTATTGCCTAGGTGAATAGAATAAGCTGACTCATGGGCTTCTCTTAAGATTATCTCCTTAAGCTCTTTCTAGTTTGGTACACAGATGCACTTGTCAAACCATATCATGCCTTTTCTTCTTGTTGTTCCACATCATCTTCTATGTCATCATCGTGTGTACCCTTGAGCTAGATGCAACTGTCTTTCATTTGCCTCTCCTTGATGCTCCCCTTCCTCCTCTAGGTGGCAAAGCACCACCACGAGGCACATTGACGGTTTGAACCATCTCATCAATGCAGATGCTACTACAATGTGAAGCCCGCACCTTTGAAGCGACCTTGCATATATGATCATGGCCACCACCACTGCCACTCCCACTGTCACTATCCACTGAAGTAGGCGGCTACGATGGTATGTCGCTTTGTGCATGAGGATCAAAACGAGCCATTGTCCTCCTTTGATAAGCTTGACAAAAATCCCTCTCATGAACCATCTTGAACTGGCCGAAGATCGACATGGATGATATGCCTGAGAAAGGAAAAAGATTGAACATGAATTGGAATTGAACAACAAGATTTAGATGAACTAGAGCTGAAAAACCCGGAACTTATGTGTTGGCTGATTTTGGGCAAGAGTTCTAGGGCATGAGAGATTTCTCCAATGCAATTGCAAACCCTTGTGAGATATGATTCTATGATAGATATGGAGCATTTTCACCAAAGGGAATCGACTCTAGATTATGGCATTGAGAGATCAGGAAGATAGGGCTTTAGGTATACCTTTAGGAACAACCGATGAACCCAGAGTCAATTCGAAGGTTTGCCTGGAGTATCTGACTTAGAGAGGGATACCTCGATGAAGATCTTGAGATTTTGATTAGGAACCTTGAAATCACAAAGGTGGCTTCTCCAAAGTGAGAGGATGAGAGAGGATAAAAAGAAATGAATGAAGGGGTAACTCCTCGGATAGGGGTATAAGACTGCTCAACTCGAAACTTCTGGGTGGAACTTGAAACTTCTAGGTTGAGGTGGAGTTTGAGACAGAGAAGGGTCACCCAAAGGGGAACTCGGAACCTGTGGGTTAGCTAATAGAATCTAGAACTTTCGGGTGAACCTGGAACTTACAAGTTCTATCAACTTGATAGAGAAAAATAGGAGCCTGAGAACTTCCAGAATCCAGAACTTCTGGGCTGAGTCTGGAACTTTCGGGTTCTGGAAGATGATAGAACTGAGATTGAAGATGAGATTTGATTTGGATCTCTCCAATAAATAACAATACATAACAATGATCACAAATTGCAACATATGATCACAAGATTAAAGAATCAATTTTTTTGAAAATATCACTAACAAGAGATTTTTGCAAACTTCTAGCTGTCAAAACTATAAGACTAGAACAATCAATTGTATGCAACATATCAAACGACATTGCGAGAATATAGGATATTTAGCTCATTTCTTAAATCGCAAAACCTTCACCCATCTAGTGGCCTGGTGAGGATATCGGCTAGTAGTTTTTTGGTTCTCACATGGTGAATATCGATATCCCCTTTGGTTGAGTGGTCTCTCAAGAAATTGTATCAGATGTCTATATGTTTGGTTCTTGAGTGTTGAACGAGGTGTTAGCTATTTTTGTGGTACTCTCATTGTCACACAAAAGTGAAATTTTGGTCATGTTATAGCCATAGTCTCTCAAGGTTTACCTCATTCAAAGTAGTTAAGCACAACAATCACCTGCTGCAACATACTCGGCCTCAACGGTGGATAGAGCTACAGAATTTTGTTTCTTTGAGGACCAAAAGACCAAGGACCCCTACCCAAGAATTAGCAAGCCCCCGA
Source organism: Phragmites australis (assembly GCF_958298935.1). Classification (NCBI taxonomy): domain Eukaryota; kingdom Viridiplantae; phylum Streptophyta; class Magnoliopsida; order Poales; family Poaceae; genus Phragmites; species Phragmites australis. The sequence continues at coordinate 11,939,201 of NC_084938.1, forward strand.
GATACTCTTCCTACCCACTTTGCAACTGGTATAATCAGAATCCGAATAGCCAATAAGGTCAAAGGTTAAACCTTAAACCTTTAGGATACTATAAGCCAAGGTAAGGGGTATGAACCATATATCTAAGAATTCTCTTAACGGTTATTAAATGACATTCTTTTGGAGTGGCTTGAAACCTGGCACACATTCACACACTGAGTATTATATTAGGCCTAGATGCATAAAGGTAAAATAAGGATCCAATCATGGAGCGATATAGCTTTTGATCCACGACCTTGCCTTCTTCATTGAGATCGAGACGTCCATTTGCTGCATGAGGGTCTTGATTGGCTTGGTATTCTCCATGTCAAATTTCTTGAGCATATCCTTGATATAATTAGTTTGACATATGAATGTTTTGTTCCTTGAGTTGTTTGATTTGAAATCATAGGAAGAACTTCAACTACTCCATCATTGACATCTTAAATGTCTTTGTCATTATCCTACTAAGCTCTTCATAGAACTTTTTATTGGTAGAACTAAATATAATGTCATTGATATATATTTGTCAAACAAATAAATTATTATCACATTTTTAGTGAAGAGAGTAAAATCGTCTTTGCCTATTTTAAAACCCTTTTTGATGAGAAAGTTCCTAAGTCATTCATACCATACTCTAGGTGCTTACTTAAGCCTATAGAGCGCCTTATGGAGTTTGTATACATGGTTAGGATACTTAGGATCTTTAAATCCGGGTGGCTGCTCTTCACATTTAGAAAAAATACTCTTCACATCCATTTGGTATAGCTTGAAATCATGATGAATAGTATAGACAAGTAATATACGAATTAACTCAAGCCTAGCAATAGGAGCATAAGTCTCACCAAAAACCAAAACTTCTATTTGTGTGAAGCCTTGAGCAACCAATCGTGCTTTGTTTCTTTTCACGATCCTGTTCTCATCTTGCTTGTTACGAAAGACCCATTTGGTGTCAATCACATTCTGATTGGGTCTTTTCACCAAGGACCAGACTTCATTCCTCCTGAAATTATTGAGCTCTTCTTGCATGGTCATCATCCAATCCAGATCTCCAAGTGTGTCTTGTACTTTCAAAGGTTCCAAAGAAGAAATAAAAGAGTAATATTCACAAAAATTTGCAATTCTTGAATTAGTAGTTACCCATTTTGTATATCACCAAGAATATTATCCATCGGATGATCTCTTTGGATGCTTTGGTGAACTCTTGGATGTGGCACTTGATATTGGGCTTGAATGTCACCCTCTTTATCATCAAGGAAATTGCTGGAGTCATCATTAACTTTATCTTGACCTTGATCTTGACTTTGGTCTTGATCTTAATTTGATGTAGGTGGCTCCACATGAGTTGATGAACATGGATGATCTTGATCATTATTTGTCACTTGTAGCTCTCGGGGCTCTTGATGTTTAATTTCACCTATTGCCATCTTCTTGATCGTCTCGCTTGGAATTTCTTCATCATCTAAAATATTAGAATCAACTTGCTCTACTTGAGAGCCATTAGTTTCATTAAATGTCACATCATACGCAATTTCAACACAACCGGTGGTTTTGTTGAAAACACGGTATGTATAAGTATTTGATCCATATCCAAGCAAGAAGTATTTATCAACTTTAGGTGTAAACTTAGAACTTTTGGCCTTCTTATTTATAATAAAGCACTTACTACCCAAAAACTCTAAAGTAAGACATATTTGGCTTGTTACCGGTTAGAAACTCGTAGGCGGTCTTCTTTAAGATCTTGTGGAGATATAACCGGTTGATGGCATAGCATGCGGTGTTGAAGGCCTCCATCAAAATTGATCTGATATCTTATACTCATCAAGCATGGTTCTTGCCAACTCTATAAGAGTCATATTCTTCCTCTCAACAACCCCATTTTGCTGAGGGGAGTAGGATGCCAAGAATTCATGCTTGAACCCTTCTTCATCAAGATACTCTACAACTTCTGTATTCTTGAATTCACTTCTGTTGTCACTTCTCACCCTTTTGATCTTCACATCAAATTCATTTTGGGCTCTTCTCACAAATTTTTTTGTTATGGCTTGTGTTTTACTCTTATCATGCAAAAAGAACACCCAAGTGAAACATAAAAAATCATCAATAATAACTAAGCTATATTTGTTACCGCCAATTCTTATGTAGGCGATTGGTCCAAACTAATCAATGTGAAGAAGCTCCAATGGCCTTGTGGTCGTCATCACGTTCTTGGTGGGGTGAGAAGCTCCAACTTGTTTTCTTGCTTGACATGCACTACAAATTCTATCTTTCTCAAAAGAAATATTTGTTAGTCCTAGGATATGCTCCCCTTTAGATGTTTAGATAAATTCCTCAAGCCAACATGAGCTAGTCAGTGGTACCATAGCCAACCTATGCTAGACTTAGCAATCAAATAAGTTTTAGGCCTCACTTCATCCGTTGAAAAATCAACAAGATAAAGTTTTCCCTTCAAATGACCGGTGAAAGCTATTAAGGAGTCTTCCCTTCTAGGGACGTCACATCCTCATTAGTAAAAAGATAATTATAACTCATTTGATAAAGTTATGATACGGATAATAAATTATAGCTAAGAGATTTAACTAACAAGATATTTGAGATAGAATGATCATTGGAGATAGCAATTTTACCTAAACCAATTACCTCTCCTTTTCCATCATCTCCAAATACAATGTTCTCAAATGATCCTCTATTTTCTTCAAATAATGAGAAAATGTTCTTCTCTTCAGTCATATAATTTGTGCATCCACTATCAAGCACCCAACTTTATCCACCGGAGGAGTATGTCTACAAAACAAATTATGTTTTTTCTTTACGTACCCAAATTTATTAAGGTCTTTTCACATTAGTCACAAAAACTTTTGTCACCCACACATTCCTTTTCATTACTCGATCCTTTGTGCGAGCACCAATATATAGAGCAACCACTTTACCATAGTGGTTTCTCTTGAGCATATAAGAGGCATAAAAAGTAGCTTGAGGTGCATAGCCTCAAGATTGCTTGGCATGAGTGGTGAGATCAACTTGCTTGCCTTTCTTGATGACCTTGAGGTACTCCTTACCATTTATCAACACACGCTCACTTGGCTTACTCATATGGATGTCAAAGTCAAGCCATCTCTTTTGCTTATTGTCCTTGGCCTCAATGGTCTTGTATTCTTGGATTTGTATGTCTTCAAGCACCCATACTTAGCATTTAGCCACTCATTTTCCTTTTGTAATGTTTGCAAGGATTAAACATTAGTAGCACAAGCATTTATATCAATATTATAGCAACAAGAGCAATGCTGCATCATTAGAGGAAGAGGTGCTATTCCAAACAATTAAATTCTCTTGAAGTATGGTATTGATACCTGCTAGACTAGCAATTGAGATATTGGCCAAATCAAGATCTTTAGCTAATTTCTTAACTTTCTCCTTCCCTTTAGTAAGGAGCTCTTCGAGTTCAAGGTTTCTCTCCTTTTTAAGGATGAGCAAGTCCTCTTGCTTCTCGAGAATCTCCTCTTGACTCTCTATTGTTTCCATTAGCTCTTTCATTTTAGACATGGTATTTTTACTTAAACCTTTAAGCAAAGATTCACAACCACTATCACTATCGCTATCGCTATCTAGGAGCTTAGGTTGTGTTTTTACCTTGCGACTTTTTGCCATAAGACACTTGGGAGTGTCGTCGTCATCGTTGCTCATATCACTAAAGAGTGACTTTGTTGGTGTAAAGGAGCGGATGGTGATAGTTGTGACCCCTTCATCATCCGAGTCGGAGTTAGAGTCCCACTCCTCGCCGATGTGAGCTTGACTCGAATAGATCTTCTTGTGGGTCTTGTACTTATCTTTCTTGTAAGATTTGTTCTTCTTTTCTTCCTTGTATTTGTTCTCCTTCTTGTTAGGACACTCAGCAATGAAATAGCCAACTTTGCCACACTCATAGCAAGCTCTCTTGGATGATCTTCTTTTGTACTTGTCTCTCTTGTACTTACTATAGCCGCTCTTCTTCATTAATTTCTTGAACTTCCTTACAAACAAAGCAATTTCTTCATCATCGGAGCTCTCCTCTTCACTTGAGATCAATTCTTCATCTTGCTTGCTTTTGCTTACCTTCAATGTTACTTCTTTGTTCTTAGAGGTTGAGCTTTGCTTGATAAGGTTTTAAACTTCATTGGCTTCCTCCTCCATGAGCTCATGAGCAAGAATTCTTCCAAGCACATCACTCGGTGTGAGTCTCTTGTAATCCCTTCTCTCACAAATGAGTGTTACCAAGGTGGGATCCCTTGATGCGAAAGCTCTTAGCAATCTTCTCACCACCTTATGGTCATCTAGCTCTATAGCATCTAGGCCCCTAGGTAAGTGGTAAGTGTTTTGGTGATTAATGACAACAGTATCATTATGACTAGCAATTTGTTTTGAAAGGTATCAAAAATTTAGTTCACAATGATATTTGGGTATGCTTGGTCCCTAAAGAAACTTTGTGGACGATCAAAGAATGGTCCCGTGAAGATGGTGTGTACACCGGACAAATTCCTACAGAGAACAATTTCTTGAAGCAAAACAAACTTCATTCACCGGATGGTCCGGTGAAAGCTAGAATGAATCACCGGAAAAATATTTCCAGAGAGGAGTGTTTTTGGTTGGACTGAAGGTGTTCTACTCACCGGATTGGCCGTGGTAGAAACATATGCTCACCGAAGCTTTTCTACCAGAGAAGGATGCGAGTACAGAAAAGGTTAACCCACCGTATAGTCCAGTGATGGCAGTGAAATTATCACCAGAGCATATTTTCCAGAGAGGTTTGCAATGTCAGTTTTTGCTGGGTTGCACTCATAGGATGGTCCAGTGTTGAGTATGTGTTCACCGTATGTTGTCACCGGACCATTTATCAACAGTAGCGGCTAATGACAGCTGGCACAGAGGAAATGGAAGTTTGTATTCACCGGATTGTCCGATGTAAGTAAGGAGATACTCACCGGATCATTCGCTGTTAACAAAAAAGGTGGGTGGTTAGGCAACGGCTATAATTTGGATCTCTAGCCTATTAATACCCCTCAAGTTGGTTTCATTCTGTGCACTTGCGACCCAGAGGAGTTTATACACTGTTTGTGCCATCAAGAAGTAAGAGAGAGCACTTGAGTTGATTTCCAAGTTCCTAATTGAAGATTAAGAACATCATTAGTGTTGGGAGAGTATCAAGTGTGCATCTAGCTGTTGTCTAGGTTTGATCTTGGTCAAGTGAAGCTATTGATTTGTTACTCTTGGTGGTTGGCAACACCTAGCCAGTCTTGGTGATTGGAGGTATTCTCGGTGAGCACTTGAAGTTCTAGTGGGAGACACGAGAAGAGCTTGTAGTTAGTTTAATGCCCGCCAATCCGGAGATGGAGAAGTGGCAATCATGAGAGAGTACTTGAGTCTTGGTAACTCAAGGGGTAGCGATATCCTTGGTGGATGCTCCAACGAGGATTAGGGGGGAGTGACAACTCCTCGATACCTTAGAAAAAATTCGGTGTTCTCTTGTCCATCTCTTTACATTCCTGTATTTACTTTGAGCATTTACTTTCTGGCAAGCTTTTGTTTCCGCATTTCTCTTTATGTTTTTGCTTGCTTGTTTTGGTTCCCCTTCCTTAGTTTGATCGTGTAGTCACTTTTCTTTGCATCTAGGTTAAGGTGCTACTTGTTCTAGAAACCGGAAGAATTTTTTTAATTGCCCAATTCACCCCCCCTCTTGGGCCATTTGATCTTTTCAACTGGTATCAGAGCCTCGTGCTCTTGATATGATTAATATCTCAGAGCAATGGCCCTGGGGAGTGGAAGTAGCATGCCAAAGTTCGAGGAAAAGAACTTCCCCTGTTGAAAAGTTCGCATGGCGAGCTATCTTGAGGCTATTTCCCTCGAAGTTTGGCTAGCCGCCTCCATTGGGTTTGATCAACCTTTTACCGAACAACAAGTTAGGTGGAATGCTATAGCCAAAAATGCTATATTTGAGGGAATTAGTGAAGAAGTTTTCTCTAGAGTTAGGAGCAAGAAATTCGTTCATGAGATTTGGACCGCTCTTTGTGAAATTCATGAGGGTTCTAGGAGAATTCCTAAAAAAAGATATCATATGCTTATGAATGCTCTTAATCAATTCAAGATGCTTACAAATGAGTTATGCAATGATATGTATTCTCATATAAATATGTTTATTGAAGAAATTAATTCTCTTGAACTCACTCAATTGTCCGAAGGAGATGTTATTCGTAGGATCTTGATGGTGCTTCCAAAGCCACAATACAACATTGTCATCTCTCTTCTTCGTGAAAGGGACATCAATGACATGACTGTCATCGACGCCGTTGGGAAAATATGTGCACATGAGATGTTCTTGTTTGGAGACCAAGAGTCCTCATCCAAGAAGAATCTTGTTCTCAAGGTGAAGAAGGTTCACAAGAAGAATAAGATGAAGCTTCCATCATCAAGTGAAGGTGATGAAGCTTCCATCATCAAGTGAAGGTGATGATGATGACTTCGACACCGAGCTTGCTCGCTCATGAGAAGAACCACAAGAATGATGTCTAAATTCAACAAGAAGGGCCACAACTATGATCCCAAGAATAACAAATTTTATCCAAGAAAAATTGACAAGTTCGATGGTGAAAAAAAGAATAAGTGCTGTAATTGTGGTAATCTTGATCATATATCATATGATTGCCCTCATCCCAACAAGAGAAACAAAAACAAGTCCAAGAAGATTGATGCAATTGATGATGGGGACAAGAACAAGAAGAAGGATCAAGACAAGAGGAAGAAAAAACTCTTCAAAAAGAAGGGTGGAGGCCGCAAGGCCTACATTGTTGGTGAATGGGTCTCCGGCGAAAGCTCAAGTGATGATTCAAGTGATGATGAAGATAACAACTTGGCGGGCCTCGCCATCACCAATGATGATCCACCTCTACCTCCACCACCTATGTGCCTCATGACAAAAGGTAACAATAAGATGAACTACAAAGCCGGTGGAAAGCATTGGGTGCTTGATAGTGAATGTACACAACATATGACTAGCAATGTAAAGATGTTCACCTCACTAGAACATGATGTAGGCGATCATGACAAAGTCACCTTTGGTGATAATTCTAAGGCAAATGTGGTAGGTTTGGGTAAGATAGCAATCTCTAATGATCTCTCTATTTTCAATGTTCTTTTAGTAGAGTCGCTTAGCTTTAATTTGCTTTCCGTAGCTCAAATATGTGATTTAGACTTCACATGCTTATTCAGTGATGTTGACATTATCATAACTTGCAAGAAGCATAATGATCTAATCTTTAAAGGCTTTAGACATCGACATATCTATCTTGTGGACTTTTTCTGTAATGAAGCTAGCTTGACTAGATGCCTCTTCACCAAGATATCTATGAGTTGTCTTTAGCATCGTCAACTTGCACATATTGGAATGAGCTAACTCAAGAAGGTGTTTAAAAATGGAATGGTAGTTGGTTTGAAGGATGTCGTACTCGAGAATGACAAGTTGTAATTGTGAATATTAAGCCTAAGGAGGATGAGAAAGATGTACCTTCTACTTCCACTCCACACACCTCTATGGCACCCCAAGATGATGAAGATGAGGACAAGGATGATCAACTACTTTCATCATATGATATCCATATCTCTCAAGAGGAAGCTCAAGATCAAGCTCAAGATGTTGCACTACCACAAGATATACCTCAAGAACCACAAGTGAAGTATACGCATATTTCCAAGGATCACCCCATTGACTTGATCATTGGGAGTCCATCTAAGGGAGTACAAACTGCTCTCGTCAATATGCTTTATTTTATGAACATTATTCGTTTGTCTCTTGTTTGGAACCCACACATGTAGATGAGGCTCTTAAGGATCTGGATTGGGTGATGGCTATGCAAGAAGAACTTAACAACTTCACCCGCAATGAAGTATAGGTTCTTGAAGAGAGACCTCAAGACAAGAATATGATTGGAACTAAGTGGGTCTTCCGCAACAAGCAAGATGAACATGGTATGGTGGTACGCAACAAGGCAAGACTCGTCACGCAAGATTTTGCATAAGTAGAAGGTTTGGATTTTGGCGAAACATTTGCTCCCGTGGCAAGGTTTGAGGTCATCCATATCCTTCTTGCATTTGCTTCACATCATAACATTAAGCTTTATCAAATGGATATGAAGAGTGCATTCTTAAATGACTTCATTAATGAACTTGTTCATGTTGAACAACTCCCCGATTTCGAAGATCCTAGATATCCTAATCATGTGTATAGGTTGCACAAGGCACTTTATGGAGTCAAGCAAGCCCCAAGAGCTTGGTATGAATGCCTACGTGACTTCCTCATCAACCAAGGATTCAAGATCGGGAGGGTGGACACTACATTGTTCATAAAGATCATCAATAAAGAGCTTTTCTTATGTCAAATTTATGTTGATGATATCATTTTTGGTTCAACTAATAAAGAGTTTTGCAAGAAATTTGGTGACATGACGTCTAGGGAGTTCAAGATGTCGATGATTGACGAGCTCAACTACTTATTTGGAGTTCAAGTCAAGCAATTGAAGAAAGGGATGTTCATCCATCAAAAGAAGTACACGAGGGACATCCTCAAGAAGATAGAAATGGATTATTGCAAGCCAATCAAGACTCCAATGCCTACGAATGGACATCTCGACTTGGATGAAACGGGTAAACCGATTGACTAAAAGCTTTATCATTCTTTGATTGGTTCACTTCTTTAGCTTACCGCATCTAAACCTGATATTATGTTTAGTGCATACATGTGCGCTCACTTTCAAGCTAATCCTAAGGAATCGCATCTTAGCGCGGTTAAAAGAATCCTTAGATGCCTAAAGCTTATACCTAGCATAGGCTTGTGGTACCCGAAAGGTGCTAGTTTCCTACTCTTGTGTTACTCGGATTCGGACTTTGTCGGATGTCGTGTGGATCGTAAGAGTACTACGGGTGGGTTGCTAGGGTGATCCCTAGCTTCATGGAGTTCTAAAAAGCAAAACTCGGTAGCTTTGTCCACTGTGGAAGCCGAATACATAGCCGCCGAAGCATGTTGTGCTCAAATCCTTTATATGAAACAAACCTTGTTAGACTTTTGTGTTCATCTAGAGAAGGTTCCACTCCTTTTTGATAATGAGAGTGCCGTAAAAAGTGCAAACAATCCCGTTCAACAGTCTTGCATAAAGCACATTGATATTCGCCATCACTTCCTTAGAGACCATGTGGCTATTGGTGATATCTCTCTTAGCGGTATAAGGTCGGTAGATCAATTAGCGGATATCTTCACAAAACCTCTAGATAAAGCCACATTTTGTAGATTGCGAAGTGAGCTGAACGTGATAGATGCTTCTAATGTCATGTGATGCCTTGTCATATAGATGTATTCATGATAGGTTCTTGTCTAACCTTGTCAAGATAGTGGTGAACATGGGTTTTGTTTGAGATGATGGTCCCCTACTTTCTCTCAAGGCATGTTGATGGATTCACCATGAAGAAGCTTGAGAAGGGAAGTAATATGCAAGATAGATTTATCTTATGCTATATATTCACATGTCATATAGCTTGCACTCATGTTTACTTTTATGCACTTGTTATGCATTGCATGTGTATTTGCAGTAGAGAGCTCACAAAAGAGGATATCACTTGTTCGCTCTCTATGTGAATATACACCTCTATGAGTGTGATTATATACGTAAGTGTTTAATGCCTATTGAGTTATGTCCTAGTGAACTTAAAGTCTTAATCTTTAATTTCATAGGAAATATGGCTCGTACATTTCCTTTGGAGTTTTCTCCTTCCTTTTCTTTATTTGGTTCTTATTGCGTACTTTAAAATTATGTCTGCTATAGCCATTTTGGCAACTATTTGAAAATGAGTGTTTGAGAAGGTGAGATGTCACTCAAACTAGTCCAAACATGTGTGTTTGTTGTTGTTTGTTCGAAGTTTGGACCCAGTGAGAGGTTTGCAATATCAGTTTTTGTTGTGTTGCACTCACAGGAGGGTCCGGTGTTGAGTATGTGTTCACCGTAAGTTGTCACCAGACCATTTATCAGCAGTAACAACTAATGACAGCTGGCACAGAGGAAATGGAAGTTTGTACTCACCTGATTGTCTGGTGTAAGTAAGGAGGTACTCACAGGATCATCCGGTGTTAACAGAAAAGGTGGGTGGTTAGGCAACAGCTATAATTTGGATCTCTAGCGTATTAATACCCCTCCACTTGGTTTCATTCCGTGCACTTGTGACCCGGAGGAGTTTATACACTGTGTGTGTCGTCAAGAAGCAAGAGAGAGCATTTGAGTTGGTTTCCAAGTTCCTAATTGAAGATTAAGGACATCATTAGTTCTTGGAGAGTAGTAAGTGTGCATCTAGCTGTAGCCTAGGCTTGATCTTGGTCAAGTGAAGCTATTGGCTTGTTACTCTTGGTGGTTAGCAACACCTAGCCGGTCTTGGTGATTTGAGGTATTCTCGGTGAGCTCTTAGAGTTCTTGTGGGAGACCCAAGAAGAGTTTGTACTTGGTTTGATGCCTACCATTCCTGAGATGGAGAAGTGACAATCATGAGAGAGCACTTGAGTCTTGGTAGATGCTCCAACGAGGACTAGGGGGAGTGCCAACTCCTCGATACCTTGAAAAAAATTCGATGTTCTCTTGTCCATCTCTTTACATTCCCGTATTTACTTTGAGCATTTACTTTCATGTAAGCTTTTGTTTTCGCATTTCTTTTTTGTGTTTTTACTTGCTTGTTTTGGTTCCCTTTCCTTAGCTTGATCGTGTAGTCGCTTTTCTTTGCATCTAGGTTAAGGTTGCTATTTGTTCTAGAAACCGGAAGAATTTTTTTAATTGCCCAATTCACCCCCCCTATTGGGCCATTCGATCCTTTCAAGCTCCTCACTTCCAAGGACTCTAATCGTGTTTACTAGCGCCATCATATAGTCATACATTGCTTGAGGGGTTTCATCGTCCTCTATCACAGATCTTCCCAATTTCCCTTTAAGCACCTCTATCTTTGATTCTCTCACACTTGTGATGCCTTCATGAGCGACTTGGAGTGTGTCCCATATCACTTTAGCCTCCTCAAGCCCATCTAACTTTTTGAACTCTTCAGGTATCAAGGCACCAAGTAACACACTTGCGGTTTGTGCATTACGGTGAATGTTTTACTCTTGTTTGGAAGTGAGCACTTTGTCTTCATCCAATAGCTCAAAACTTGTACACACAATTTTCCAAATAGTTGGATAATGAGAGATTAAATGCAATTTCATTTTGTGCCTCCAAGCGGCATAGTGTGTGCCATCAAAGTATGGCGCATGCAGAATGCACGAAAATGTAAGAATTAGATGCATTCAAGTTATCATAATTGAACTCAATTGCAACTCCCTTGCCCTTGCCATCGCCTGATGTATCATCCTTCGGACTCTTGGGCTCTTCAGACTTTTCTCCTCGGATGTCGACATCTTCAAATTCTCCAAGCGGTGAAGTTTTATAGGAGATTAGGCTCTGATACCAATTGAATATATAAGATGTCGCCTAAAGAGGGAGTGAATAGGTGTTTCTACAAAATAAAAACTTCATAGTGGATTAACTGAAACCGTATATTCCGGGTTCAATCCAGAACTTCTGGGTTTCGGAAGTTCTGAGCTCAACCTGGATCTTCTAACTGGAACACAAAATTGAAAAATAAGAACACCTAAGAAAGTATAGATGATTCTAAGTATTACCACAAGTTCCAAAGGATATGTAGAGGTTTTTCAATGGAACACCTGCAGCCACAAACTCACAAACACGTAGATCGGGCAAATCGCCCAAAAGTCAACTAGAACAAGAATAAACACAAGAATGCAAGGGAGACACGAATTTGTTCCCAAAGTTTGGATCCGAAGATCCTATGTCTTTGTTGAGGTGCTCACAAAGTGTTGAATCTCTTTCAACCCTTATCCTCGCCATGCGACCACAAAGATCGAGCTTGGGCTCACTCGATTTGTCCTCTTCCCTTGCAGAGGCGAGGATGACCTTCACAAACGTCACATGACACTACACAATCTTGGGTGCTCACCGGGTGACGCCTAGCCATCTAGGAGGATGAACCTCCTAAAATAACAAATGCAGCTCGATCGGCTTGACGATGAACTCAAGTGCTCAAAGATTTGAATGTGGCTCGCTAGCACTCAATCTCTTGCTCTCGTAGGCAGCTCTCAAATTCTTGCAAGAATTGATGCACTGAAGGAGTGGGTAGAGCTATTGAATGGCTTTAAAGGTTTCTGTCTCGTGGTTGTTTAATGGCAAAAGAAAAGAAGGGAAGGGGAAAGGGTATTTATACCCTTCCCCAAAACTAGCCGTTATGTAGCTTTTTGTACTAACCTAGAACTTTTGGGTTCAACCTAGAACTTTCGGTTTGGTGCGAGACTTAGCACTAGAGGACCCTCCTCGGAAGCTAACCCGGAGGGTCCGAACACAACACAAAATCTAGAAGTTTCGAACCAAACCGGAGCTTCCGGGTCCAACCTAGAAAGGAACATGAGGACCCTCGGCCAGAACCCAATCTGGAGGTTCCGGCAACCTAAAACTTTCGAGTCAACCTGGAACTTCTAGGTTGTCTTAAAATACCAAACTGAGCACCCATGCCCAGAGCTCCACTCGGAGGTTTCGGCTACCCGGAACATCCAAGTTGCACCTAGAACTTCCAGGTACACAGAGCAACTTTGGAAACCGGTGTTCATGGGGTGATTTTTGTATCTCATCTTTAGGTTAAAAAAATGTTACTTTGAGTACTGGGACACCTTTAATATTATCTATACGTATCCCTCTTGATAGTACGGCATACCTATGCTCAAATTTAAAAATAAAATCAATTTAAATCTAATGAGTAACGATGTGCCACTTCTCTTTTCTTTTTGACACATTCAATGGGACTAATACCTTATTGATAACATTATTAAACTTGTTAGTCTCTTAATCATTTATTATCAATTATCCAAAATCCACTTAGAGGGACCTAGATGCACTTTCAATATTTGAAGGTTCAAACGATATGATCTTTATGTATATTCGGGAGTCAATAAACCTTGCTAGGGGCCGCTATCGATTTTGATTCGAAAACCCTTTTCCGAGCTATAGTCGTTTATACATGAACCTAATGGGTCACACACTTAATATATTGTAATAGGACACATAGATCCGTAAGAAGGTTTAAACAGATTGTGACTCGTGTGGGACTACAGTCCTAATGGGATTCCAGCATGGGAGCCCTTAGTATGATCCATGTAAAGGAAGATGTGGAGAAGGGCGCGTATAGTCAAGCCACTTTGAAATCCTACTCGCACTCTCTCCACCTGACCATTCGAAACCCTAGTTGTATGTGCAGTGCTAGCACACTAGCTTCGACGTGCTAACCCAAGACGTGTGGATATCGTAGAAGCGCTGCTACTATTGTGATGCTGATTAGCTCGATGTCACTCCCAGCACGGCAATCACAACTAGTCGGAACACTCCCGACTAAGTATCAGAATGCCCCAGACAAGGAAGCCAAACCCGAAAGTTACTAGGAGATCAATCGTCTATATCAACTTTGCCAGATTGACTGCTTTCTCTACATCGACATGTACGGCGTTGGATCGTTTTGCTCCAACTTTTATTCCGCTGCACTGTACGTCTAGTGGTAATGATCTATAATCCTCTACTCGTACGGTTTCCTAATTGAATATGGTAGAAAAAAAAGAGGATAAGGAGAAAGAAGCAGAGTCTCTATTAGTGGCTCTGAATCCGTTTGGACTAAGCTTAGCGTGTAAACATAGCACATTACAAGGTGTTCTCACCTGTGATCGTGAGAGACTTTTTGCATGCGACGAGCGAATCATTTTCTAGAAGAATATTCTTTGGAACTACACCAACCAAGAGAAAAACAAGAAACGCGTCAGCAAAAGAGGCAAGGAAAAGAGTGATGGCAGCTGGAGCCAAAATAAGGAAGAACCACGTGTTCCCCCTGCCCGATCTACGCCCCGTCGCACTCGCATTTTCCACTCCTTGAGCCCGTCAGCACCCGCATCAGACCGTTGTTGCCGCTCCGGCCGCCGCGCCACCTCCTATATAAGGGAGAAACACCCTGCGACGAGGAGACACATCGGCGAGGTCCCTTTATCCTACCAACCCCCACTCCACCTACTCCCCCACCCACCTCGTGCTCCACGTGCGATGGAGTTCCTCCTCGCCTCTCGATCCATTAGGGCTTCATTCTCCGCCACCGCCGCCGCCGGCGGCACCAGGGGCTGTTCCCCGTTGCCGTCGCGCGTCGCCGTCCTCGGCGGCGCCCGTGCCCGACCGCTCCGCTGCGGCCCCAAGGTGCGTCCTGCTCTGCTCTCTTCGAAGGGTTTGTTTGGTCTTCGCACTCTGATCTTGGGGATAATCTGTGGTGGTTCCATGTTTTCTTGGTACGATTTCGTATTTGTTTCCCTATTTCCTAAGCACGAATCTGGGTCTCTTGCTGTGCTTGCGTTTGATCCTGAAATACTGGCAGTAATCACCAACTCAATACACAATCTTTCCCCCCATTTTGCCTCCCCCTTCCTGAATGCCGATTTGTTAGTAAAAACTTTCTTGTGTACAAAGGCTTCGTTTATGTGCTTATCTTTTCTTGATAGTGCGCATCTCATCCTTGTGACGAAGTGACGTTTTTTTTGTGTGGCTTATTTAGGACTCGGTTCTTGAGGAGCTGGCACGGGACGATATGTTGAACGCGACGGAGCTGGTCCAATGGGAGAACGGCATGTCCATCAACGACATAGCGGCTAGCCAGGGCATCCGCATCCGCAGGCACCGCCGTCCCACGGCCACCTTGAAGGAGATTGAGGAGGAGCTGGGAGCACCCCGCAACATCCTGGAGAAGATCATTTGGGACAAGGAGTTTGAGGTAGCTGAGGTATGCAATTGTGAATATATAAGCGTAGACCAAGTGCGCAGTGTTGGATTTGTATCTCCTGCCTGGCCGCTCAAATGGTACAAATGTTACACCTTTGGGAGCTGTTCGATTTGCAACGGATGAATGGGGTCAAGGTGCCCAAGAATTTTACATGCTTAATTATTCTCTTTGGACATTTAGATCTTGTTCTCTGCCTTGATCTTAGATTTTCCTATCCAATACAGAACACATGTCACCTAAAAAAATACTGAACACATGATAAGATGTCTATTAAGGTGCCAAGCAGCATGGTTGTAGTATTTCTTCTATCGGTAAGGATTGTTTCTTTAATAGCAATTATACATGATTGTTCCTTTAATAGTAACTGTACATTATTAAAGTATATTTCAGACAAATCTATTCACATTATTTCCATATGGTGGGCCTTTATACTCCCTAGATATATTAAAGGTCATAATTTCATACGTTTGATCGTGCAGACGACCTCTATTTAGTGATGGTGGGAGCAGTTTTTACTCTGATTATTAACTGCTGGTACTAATCTTGTGCAGGGGCATGCCAAGAAGCCTCTGAAGGAGGTTATTGAGGCTGCGAAGGAGGCCCCTCCTGCAGGAGACTTCTTTGGTGCTTTGGCAGCTGCCTACAAGTGTAATGGGGTGCCAGCGTTGATTGCTGAGGTCAAGAAGGCATCCCCAAGTAGGGGTGTGCTGAGGGAGAACTTCAATCCTGTGAGTTCTGGACTTAAACTTCGAGTCATTTTCAAAGGTTGTTTGCATAACTAATGTGGAATTTATTGTTGCAGGTTGAAATTGCTCAAGCTTATGAGAAGAATGGAGCTGCGTGTCTGAGCATCTTGACTGATGAGAAGCACTTTCAGGTGTGTTTGGAATTTTGGATTGGCCTTTAGTTTATGAGGATCATAGTAGAATCTCCCAGCGAACCAGGGTTCGATCCTCAATCTCCTCCTCAACCAGGGTTAAGGCTAGGGTGGATGTTTCTCCCCCTTGTCAGGTTTATGAGGATCATAGGTTCTATGTCTGCCGGGTTTAACTCAATTTCTTCCACTGTACAGGGAAGCTTTGAGAATCTTGAGAAGGTGCGCAACTCAGGAGTTAAGGTATTGGTGCATTTATGTGTTGTTTTAAATCTGAGGATGATTCTGGCTTACCAATGTTTCTCATGATGCACATGTTTCTCTTGTGAATATAGTGTCCTCTTCTATGCAAAGAGTTTGTCATTGATAAGTGGCAAATCTATTACGCTCGCTCTAAGGGTGCTGATGCGATTCTGCTAATTGCTGCTGTACTACCTGATCTTGACATAAAGTACTTTCTTCGGATTTGCAAAGAGTTGGGAATGACAGCTCTTATTGAGGTTTGACATATTATGCAATTCTTTTTGTTGGGCATTAATTAGAAACTGGCTTAGTTTGAACAATGGCTTTTCCAATGTCACAGGCAGACTGGAATACTACTCATGCTAGATGACAAAGTTAGCTTTCTCTTTTTAGTCGAAAGTCACACTTTACTTTGCACCATAGATTATAGAACCATAGTAGTTTGTTTTATGCTTCTATATGGTGTTAAAGACTTGTTCTCCTACTATACAGGGACCATCATTCTGTGTGTTTTTTCTTTCAAATACTTGACATGTAATTTGTTAAAAATGTAAATGGAATTTTGAATTTTTCCCATGTTCCTCTTCATAAGGAAATATTGTGGAACTTCGTGCAATTATTGTGTCTTGGGCATGTAATGTGTTTCACATATTCCATTTTAAGTGCTAACTGTACAACTTGAATAGAAAACATAAGTGTGATTAACTCAAATAGTCTGAACTAAGCTAAGTTAAATTTTGGTATTCTATTTGGGGGCTATATTTTAGGTTCATGATGAAAGAGAGATGGAGCGTGTGCTGAAGATAAATGGAGTTCAGCTTATTGGCATCAATAACCGCAGCCTTGGTATGAGGTTCTTTTGGTGCTTGCTTTTTTCTATAGACATCTTGTTCTTAAGCTTGACTTTCTTTATCCCAAGGAATACTAACACTTTTACATTTGTATTTTCTTACAATCTTTTTTTCTGATTAATGTTAATAGTTGTCTTTTTCTTGATGATTATTTGCACTACAGAGACATTTGTTGTTGATACTTCAAACACCAAGATGTTGCTACAGAAGCATGGGGATAGCATCAGGGAGAAGGGAATTTTGGTAATATCTATGATCTTTGGTGCATATTTGATTCATTAAAATACATTCATCAGTTCCTATTTCCTTGATATTTGTATTATACTCCTTCAGTCCAGGAATACAAAGCATATTTTTCTGAATAGTCCTATCCCACATGTATATGGAGTATTTCATATTTCAATGCACAATAAGCATGTAGTTCCTTATATGCTCCTGACAAATATCCAGTTTTTACTTTTTATTTTGTACTTGCATGCATAGGTCTTACAGATAATGATTAGGGTAATCGAGTCATATTGGAAGGCAAAGCTGATTAGTTGCAGCAATGAAGCTTATTCAGAAATGCGCAGGCGAACTGAGCAATAGCTTAGTTGGTAGAATCTCCATTTGAGAGGCCGCCCACACGGGTGCTCCCAGGTTGTGAGTACCTCCCTTAAGGGTTCAGTACTCCCCTCTCCTAAGACAAAGCTAGGGGGATTTCTTCTCCCCATGAATCGAGTTTTTTTTATCTGAACATATATGAAAACGACTTAACAGGAAACAAATTTTCTTAGCACAGTCATGAGTATGAAACTGAAACCTACACAACTTATCATAAGTAAATATTTCAGCTTATATTCAGTATTATCCGAACTTTTACTGTTGTAGTGATATTGCAAGGGCATTTTTCTAGCTTGCTCTTGATTCCTTTATTTGTAGAGTAATCAGCTTATTGTTAATTCCTTCCTAATTATTTCCCTTTTCCCTTTTTTACTTTTTCAGGTTGTTGGTGAATCAGGGCTGTTTACCCCGGATGATGTTGCTTACGTGCAGAATGCTGGCGTTTCCGCTGTAATTTCCGTTGATTCCTTTTGAATTCAAAACTGTTGCCCCTGCATGACTTACAAACCTTTTGGGCAACATGTTTAAAACCACTCAATACTTAATATTGTTCCACTCCTTTACATTTTCTGTACTGTTTACCTTAATTCACTTCAATTTTGGCTCCCAAAATATAGACCAGTGAATTATGACATGGACTGCGTGAATTTACTTAGGCTATGCTTAATTATATAAATAAAACATTTCGAAATCCTTGCCTTGCTGGTGATATTTTCTCAATTTGATAATTCTGATGCAAGCCTTAAACTGAAACTAATTGAAGCACGCCTGTTCTTGCTGTAGGTTTTGGTGGGAGAATCCCTGGTGAAGCAAGAGGACCCTGGACGAGCCATCGCTGGGTTGTTTGGCAAAGAACTGGTGCATTGAAAGGACAAAGATTCTAGTACCAGCTTTGGTAGTGCTAGAGGTAGTAGTAGCTGTTAGCCTGCTTTGAAATAATAACATGTGAGCATTAGTTGTACTAATCATACCGTATGTCACCATGAGCAGAATAAAAATAATGTTCACTTGTATATTTCATTTGACTTTTTTTCTTGGACTAGTAGTAACAGAAATGCGATTTGTTCATATGGAAATTAGCAAAATCTTGCAATTCATGTAGCCTTCCAATGTCAGCATTTCTTGTCATACCAATCGACAAAATGAGATGAGACGATGTTAATTGAGTATGACGAGGGAATCTCGTAAGAGTATCTTTTGCTGTTTAATCTGACAAAGGCAGTGGGTTTTACTGGTCTCAATGGTGGAAAGAAACATTTTTTTCCTTTTTTTTGTTGTAGCAGATTGAATATGTATAATGAGCCAAAAAGGAATTATAAAATATAAGCAAAAGTTGTAGTGACGTAAAAAAACAAATGCGCACCTCATGTGGCTTGACATGTCAACTCAATTTCAGAAATTAAGCAAGAAGGGCACGAAGATATGTACTAGAATTTACTAAATTTGGAGGAAATAACTTTAGTACTCTAACCATCACTGGAAAACTGAAAATCCAGATGAACGGTGCTCCATTAACCATTTTCTTGCTCACGGATCCATGGGGTTCCCCGTTTTATATACCGTATTCCCCCGGTCATCCCGAAAAACCGTGGTGCTTTGAAATAGGCGCGAAAAGGAAAGCAAGCCAATGGAAGTGTTTCTTCCAATCTTATAAACATGCAAAGTAATGGTTATCAGAGCTTGCAATAGCTTGACTCTGGAAGCACGTACCAGAGACTTGAACATCAACGAAAATAGAAATTGTATCTTTAGTTTACTGAATGGATGCATGTACCCTAAGAATCACACTTACATCTGATACAATATATAACCAAGAAAAATACGGCAGCCAGTTTATCGCCATAGCAGTTTTTCACCACACCACACTACAGGTACACATCGGATGGCATCATCTGGAGCGGGCAAAATGTCTGTCAGTTCACACAACATAGAGATCATCCGGATGGAGAAGGTTGTATATCTTCGCAAAACAACCGAAGAGATCCATTTCCTTGACAACTAGCAGAAAAATCATTCAGACTAGTATCCATAACAGAAAAATCAATTCCTCATAGCTAGGAAAAAAGGATATTGAAGTCCAGGATCCTGCTTCAATCTTGAGAGAAAACTCTTAATTGACAAAAATAACATGCAAAGAGCACAACACTGAACAAAATGGATATAGAAATGATAGAGCTAGATAATTCCAATGGTGTAGCAGGTAACGTGTGAAGTATGGGTGCATTTGAAAATTCATCTAAGCTGGACAGCTAGTATTCTTCAACAAATTTCAAATAAACATGACTAACTCATTGTGTATGTCACAAACAAATTAAATGAAAGCAAAGCATGTGTAAATATAATGTCATTTGAAACTATGTCTTGCATGCTGCATACCATCTAGTGAGCTAAAAATACAAAAGGAGCAGATGAGCCAAAAAAAAACTTCCAGATGAAAAAGAAGATAAGAGTAGCAGAAGAAACAAAGGAGCATATTCACCCAGCAGTACTAAACTTGCAATGATCCCAACAGGCTGAAAAAAGGATGAAATTTTTTATACATGGCTACAAAATTAAGATGATAAGAGTGATAAGAGGAGTAGATATGAAGAAGCAAGATAGAAGAATGAGACCATTGAAGTATGTTGGTAATACTACCACTAAGCTAGATCATGAAAAATCTTTGTGTAGACAACATTATGAGTATTGGCTTCATGCTCTGAAGGGCTATTCGCAATCAAAACATGCATACCATCTAGTGATGTCACCCGTGAAAAATTGATGTATAGTTGGCTGCGAGAGAAAACTAGACTTGCCAAGTAGACACCAACTACGTTAAGTGTTTTCCCTTAGCTTTTGTTTATAGTCATTGCATATGAAACTCGAACCAAAAATTGGCGCCGCTTTATTTTGAAAGGCCATCTCTTGTCAACTGATGTACTTACTATTCTTGGTATAGATGCCTTGCACCCTTTAGTTTTCCCTGTGATAATTTCTCCTTTGATTACACTACGGGTTAGTTGAGTCACAATGAGTCTTGCTAGGTTGAGATTATGCAGGAGCATTATCGGAACCCCCACTTTTAGCTTGAGGTGATAGTCTGGTAGGCCACTCACCTATATTGTGTTGAGGAATTCCACCGGATAAAGAGCCTCAAGTGTGGCGCGATTACATGTGTCATCATCGATGGCGTCTGAGCTATAATACCACATTTCTCCTGTTGCTAGCTGAGATATCATCTGAAAATTAATATGAGCAGCTATCTCATTAGTTGGCGCTAGGATCGCTTGCTGACATAAGCAGACAGCCTGATCTACTATGTCTGAAGAATTGTACACAGAAGAGATTAGTGCTTCAATATTACTTTGATCCACATGGTAAGAGTAGATATTCTGGAATTGTAACCCAAAAAGTATCATCTTGGGTAGTAGGCAAGCTATTAGGGTTTGTTCCCTCTCCAATATTAAACAACCAATCTGCAAATGTTTACATGCACTCTCGCTGAATTTCGGATAATGATGGTGACCGTAGCCTCATGTTTTTTGTCAGCTTCATAACAATGCAATTAGACCACAGATAGGAACGTATAGTCAACGCACTTAAAATTTCCCTCCTTTTAGCATTGGGTAGTACTGGAAGTGTTTGTCTAAAGTATCCACCAAGCACAACTGTGATGCCGCCAAATTGTTTGTTAGCAAGAGATGGATCAGCTGATGCTAAAATATCTCTTAATGTTCAATCAAAAGCTTCAAAACAATGTCAATGATTAATAGGTGCCTCATCCCATATGACTAAAGATGTATTCTGAACCAATTCAGCTAAGTGAGTATTTTTCTTTATAGCTCAAACCGATTGCTCTTCTATGTTAACAGTATTCTAAAGCGGGAATTTAGTGTACAGCCACATGGGAGCAGGAGTGATGCTATACCAGAAGATGCAATAGCCAAAGCAATTTTTCAATGTGTTTGACAAATATTAAGCAATGTGTTCCATAAGAATGTTTTTTCGGTACACCATAGCCATAGACTAAGAATGTATGACCAATGCAATCGTCTACTGACTTGAGGATAGCATCATAGATATGTTTCTGGTTCATGTTCAGCTGGCCAATTTGTCCTGCAGCCTCGGTTGAAATTTCCTCTAAATCATATGTTTGCTCATCTATTAAAAGTATATTGCCAATCATGGATGCACAACCCACAGTGGACTGAGGCAAATTAAAATGGGCTAAACTGTACTTACAATTTTTAAGTAGCCTATCTATCTCAGTAAGCACATAAGACCTGACATGGCATTCAAGGGAAGGCATATGGTAACTTGCTACAACAAGTCTAATTTGGTACGCGAAGTCTTCATTCATTGCAGAAGCATGCTCTTCAAATAAAGCCAAGGGATTACCAACATCATAGAAAAGGATGAGTGTCATAAATAACTCACGCAGTTGGTAGCGAAGAGCCCAATGAGCTACATCGACCATTACAAACGATCACTCACGATCACTGCCAAGAAGCCCTAAAGCCTGAGAGGCAGCTTGAAATGTTGGGTATCGATGGCCTTCAATAGTTTGTTTATCTAAATAGGATTTTGCTCCTTTCACTATATGTAGAAGCATATGAAGGTAATAGGAGTCCCCTTGGTTAGGGCCAACATGTGCCACTTTGCCAATCTTTTTCTGATTTACACGACAGTAATTCCAGTATTTTTCATTTCTGTGCCAAGTAAAATGCTTAAGGAACTCAGCATGCGTAAATTAATTAGCATCAGAAAAGGTCTTGTTTGCTTCAAACCAGGCAGTGAGCATAGAGATCTTATTGTGTGGGTTCTCCAATGCTTGCTCCAGATTATCATCCTCAATGAAGACAACACTATTGTCAAATGGTAAGTGCAAGCAATTTTTCTTTGTGGTTAGGCCATTGTGAGGCTGAGCATATCGAATATGACCATTCTGTAGCATTGTTGTCTTGTCACATTATTCTTTTGGATAGTACTGGAACATTCACCGTCACCCATGCAAGAACACAATGGATTTGTAGTCCCACAAGGACCACGGATCATAAATGATGAAACAGCTTCAAAGCCAATTGGATCAACAGATGGATCAAGTAGTTGTGCTGATATCAACCTATCAATTTCGTCAGCTGTTAATGGGCTACTCTTATCTAACCACAATATGAGATAGACATGAGGAAGACCATGCTTCTGAAATTCAATTGTGTACACAACTGAAGAAAGCAGAAATAAAGGAAAAATATTTCGAAGCCCATGGGAATCAATTGACTATGTTAGAAGAATTAGCAAACTACCTGCAAGAACTGGTCCAAAGAACTTCTTCTTTACAATATCATCCATGAAGATGTCCAGCTTCATATGGAAGACACGATCAATGATGTCACATCTATCAGAAGAATGTTGTCCCAGGATTGGAGCCAAAGCCTCAGTTACTTCTGGCCATAAGAAGTTTGATGTGAAAGTGATAAACAAATCAGGGCACTCGCATCTTCGGCACAAAGCAACACAATCAAGATAATTTTGATATAAATATCATGGACTCCCAACATGCGAAGAAGTCAATACAATTGCTTGGCCAGCTTCAAAGCCTTCAATAATGTCCTTACTAATTGTTTCATGAATTTCTTTGTGAGAAGCTACTCTATATTTCTTCTGAAATGATTTGCTTCTATAGTGACTCAATCTAGATTCTTCCATGCAACAATGCCCATCAATCAAATAGGATTATGTGCCACTCTTACAGCACATTGGAGTGTTGAAATCGTCTACCCTATCATGAAGCATGTAGGCAAAATATTCCGCTATAGTAACATGTTCTGTTTGATGGTAGCCGATTGATGGCATTGTCGATACCTAATGTTTTCATGGTAACCATCTTCTCCATATGGGAATAAGATTGGATATTGCATTGCCATAAATTTGCAATGTTTTTCCTAAACCTTGTATAAATTACCTACTCGATCCTCTACCAGCAAGTCACGACCAACGTCACTTGCACCCAAATCATCAACAACCAATCCTACTACCTTTGATGCTATAGGAGCGCTAAAGATATCTCCATGCTTGTCAAGAGCGCCAAAAAATCTTTTGCAGTACTGATTATTTGGATTTTCAAAAAGCCTATCATGGGTAGCTTTAAACAATTTAACAATTGGATTATGGGCATTGAACATCTGTATTAGTGAAGCAACAATTTTATCATCGGGCTGGAATGTACTATTTGGGTAGGCACCAACCTACAACATGTTTCTTAGCTCATTCTGAGTATCAAAGATATATAACTGAGCATACTCAGGGCGCTGGCCTTCTTGTGGCAACAGTGACCCAATGCGATGATAGAGCTGCTCACTAATCTTGAAGACATATGGCCCCCGACCATCTTTGATAAAATCGATTATGTTGACATCCATTGATGTGAAGGAAAATATAGAATTGTAATACCTTGTATCCTCAAAGAAGTGGGATGACATTTCCCGGTTGGCTCCTGTTAGGAGGCTACATGAAGGCTCTGGAGGTGGCCTGTATGGAGGTAAGACAACACTTCCTTGTTTGCAGCATTTAGCGTATGATGGTGTTGTTGTGTGACGGTGCCTGTTGATGCGCTCTTCATACCAAAAGAATGCCCCACAATATCGGCATGTGCAACTTGGTGGGTCAAGATTCAACGGTGAGATGATAGTGCCTAAGAATGAAAAAAAAAACATATGTGAGGCCAAGTAACTATGTAGTGTAAAAGCAAGAAAATTGATGAGGAATCCAAGGGAATACTTTGCCAGTGGATATAATCAGCGTGTTTTAGTCATCCAGTATTTGAGCCAAGTATTCATTGTCAAGGATTGAGACGAGTATTCGTTGCCGAGCATTGAGACGAGTATTTTCTATCCACAATTCATAATCGAGCACTCTACAAAAATCAATACTGATTTATGCATGCTTTGAGCAACTTCATCAAAAGTAATCAGACATATGAAGAAGGAAATTGGAAAAGGAGGCATTAGAGATTGACTTACGGGCATGAGCATTTGAAGGAATTGATATGGCAGACGAAGCTGACCATTCATGTACACAGAGTGAGACAAAACCAGTAAGGGTCTACTGACTACAGGAAAATAAGTAATGAATGTACATATATCATGGTCGCCTTCATTATTTTTTGAGCATTATTAGCTCAACCAGGAGGTCCTCCGCCGCCTTCTCGCGGCCCGCGACCGCCTCCTCCCGTTCCTGCGCTTGCGCCTCCCTGGCAAGGGCCTCGGCAGCCTGCTGCCGCGACGCCTCAACCAGGCGGGCGGCGTCTTCTCGCTCCCGCGCGGCTTCGGCGCGGGCGGTCTTCAAAATCTCCCGCTCCCACGCGACCTCCGCGCGGGTATCCTCCAAAAGCTTCTGATCTCGCGCAGCCGCCGCGCGGGCCTCTTCCCGGGCGTTTGCAAGCTGCGCCCACTCCAAGTCTAGCCGGGCGCGCTTCGCTTCAAGCTGCCCCTCCTTCGCGTCCACCGCCGCGCCTAGCCGCTCGACCGCCACCTGGACGCCCTCGATCGCGGCCAGGAAGGGGTTGGTAGGCCGGCCGGGCGCCGGTGGAGCGCTGGTTTCCCGGCGATCCGCCTCCGGTGGGTTCTGGGTCCCCGAGGGTCGCCACACGATCATCCACCCTGGGCTCTCACGCTCGGGGTAGGTTCGACCGGCGCCGGGTGCTCGGGCGACAACCACGTTCCCGCCTCGGCCGCCGCATCCGCTAGCCCCGGCAAGGCCACTGCTTCTGCCATCATCCGCCCCGGGCTCTGCACGCCCGGGGTAGGTTCCACCGGCGCCGAGGGCTCGGGCGACGGCTGCGTCCCCGCTTCGGCCGCCTCTTCCACCGTCCTCCCCTCGGCCGCCGCGTCCACTGCCCCCCCCCCATCCCACCGCCATCGCAGCGTCCGCCTGCCTCGGCTCCGTCGGCTGGCTTGGCTCGGGCGCTGGTACCAGCGCCGGCGTTCCTTCGCCCTCGGCGGCGCCCGTGGGTGGCCTGCAGGAGACAGACGAAGGTCAAAACTGAAGTTTAGTTCGGGCGGAGAGAGCCCAAGAAAGAGCAAAGAATGAAACTTGGCAGGCCGGTACTGCCATTTGGCCGCCGGGAGCCTGAACTCCGGGCCCGGTAGTGCCGGCCCGGAATCCTCCCGTCTCCTCTTCCGCCGGGGGCTCGGCGGGGCCACCGCGCGGTCTCCAGGTGCCGAGTCAGGCCCCATCCATTTGAGGCGCGGCTCCAAGGCCGGGAACGCCGCCGCCGCCGATGGCGACGGCGGGGACTCCGGCACAGGGATGTAGATTCGGGGGCGCTTCCCCCGGTCTCCCGGCGCCGCCGCCGCTGCGCTGTCGGCGGTGCCCTCTTCTCCGGTGCGGCAGCTGCTTCCCGCAGCAGCTCTACCGCTGGCCTGCGGCTCGCTGCACGCGGCGCCCGGGCCACCGGCCCACACCGGGCTGCTCGCAGCCTCCTCGCTGGCCACCTCATCCAACCCAGGGAGCTCGGGCGCCTCGGGGCTCCGGCTCCTCGACCGGTCCACGAGCCCCTGGGTGTCAAACTCCGGCAACTTCGCCAAGATCGCCGCGCGCTCGGGGTTAGCGTAGAGCACCATCTCTGGCCACGGGAGCACCGCCCGGCTCGTGTCCTCCACGCCGGTCACCACTCGGGTCATGCCCCTCAGCTCCGCTGGGCCCAGATCCCAGCTTACGCCGATTTGGGTCCGGTGATATCTTCGGGCCCGGTGTAGAGCCAGTACGGCCGGGCCCGCTCCCGCAGGGGCGCCAGGCGGCGGCGCAAGAAGTCCGCCACCACCATTACCGAGGTCAGCCCGGAGTCGCGCAGAAATCTGATGCGCTCGAACACCGGCTTCAACCTCATGTCCTCCGGTGGCGGCACCTCCCACGTCGACTTCTGGGGCTCCGCCGCCACTTCTGGTAGAGCGAGACGATCATGGGGGTCTACGTCGACGAAGAACCAGTCCCGCTGCCACTCCTCCCATTTGCTGCGCAGCACCTGGGCGATGTACTGCTCCCCCAAGCCGTCTTGCAGCTGAAGATTGCAGCACCCCTCGACGTCCACCGTGGAGTACCCCCTCTTCTTCCCGGCCGACCGCAGGACGAAGAAATGTCGAAGAAGCATCACCGAAGGTGCCACTCCCACGAACATCTCGCACAGGTGCGCGAACACCGTCAGCACTACGACGGAGTTGGGGCTCAGGTGCACCAACTGGATGCCGTAGGTGTCGATGACTTGGAGGAAGAACGTTGAGAACGGTGGCACCAGTCCCGCCGCCACGAAAGACGTGAACAAGACGATGCGCCCGGGAATGGTCGTCACCGGCGGGAAGTTCACCGGCGTCACCACCGAGGCTCCCTGCTGGCCCTCGGGGACCAGCAGCTTCCTGATCTTATTCGCCGCCTCTTCATTCTTCAAACGGGACTCCGACAGCACGCTGTCCGGAGTCCTGTCACGGCGGCTTCCTCCGGCTCTCGGCATGTCGATGGGAGGGGAGGTTGTCGGGCGGTGGAGAAGAAGGAGGAGAAGCGCTTTGATCGCCTAAAGGAGTTCTAAGGGCTCCAGAGCACGAAGGAAATGAGAGCAAGATCGCAAGATAGCGTAAAGAGGGGGGCGGATCGATCCCCTCCCCCTTTTATATCTCAGAGGATTCAAACGTTTCCTGCCAACAGTGCACTCGGCGGGACGGTTTCCTCGGTCGATGCAACTGCCAGGCGAATCTCCCGCTGGTCGTGCGGCGTCAACGGCTGCCAGGCATATTTTCTTCGATCTGCGCGGCAGCCGCGCGTGCCGCCCGTACCGTTGTCATGCCCTTCGGGAGTTGTATGGATGCGCGTCCACTCGTCTCCCCGTTGGGCCGTACCAGAGGCCCGGGTCTAAAGGGCCACCTCTTGAAAGCCTGCCATGTGGCGTCCACGCCAGCCTCGGCCTCGTCCGCGACGAAGGGCCCTTCCGCAGTCTATGTGCCATCACTTGCCAATGGGCCCGGGGGCTACTGTCGGTGTATCAGGAACCGGGGGTCCCTGAGTCCCGAGGCCAGGCCAGCCGTCCGCCACGTGTCACCATCCTGCGAGGTCCCTCCTACGGGGTGAGGAAAGTCCAAGTTCTGAGAGAAGGTGTTTGGGGCCACAGTCTCTGGTCCCCGAGCACCCCAGTTCCCCGATGACCTGCAGAGTCTAAGTACCAGGAAGAAAGTGCTCGGGGAGGTGCCCGGTCACCCCCGAGCACCCTAGTCCCCCGATGATCAGAAGGGCTAAGTTCCGGGAGAGAGTGCTCGGGGACTGCGCACAGCAGTCCCCGAGCGCACGGTTCCCCGAGGGCCAGTGCGAAAGTGCTCAGGAGAAAGTGCTCGGGGAGATGAATAGTACCCCTGAGCACCCGGTACCCCGAAGACAAAGATAGGCATTCCCGGGAGAGAGTGCTCGGGGAGGTGAACGGTGCCCCCAAGCACTCGGTTCCCTGACGACCCAGAGAGGCCCCCAAGGGGCCCACCGATGAGGTGTCCACCCGTCAAAGGTCCAAGGCCGCACTAAATGAGCGCACGTGGCCTGACATATCCAACTGCTCCTGCCGCAGCGTCAGTTCCTGCCATGCTTTGGCAGAGGGGCGTGGGGCTATTAATTGCACAGGTCCCGTCCCGTATAATCCGGTGTGTCTCAGGATAACATTGCCAGGATCAAGGCGTTCCGTCTGCCGCCCTGCCGCGGCAGAGGAACAAGACAGGGCGGGCACGCCGGGTGGCTCTGTGGCTGCCCGGTGGGCCCTCTCAACGGCGCCCGTTGCTAGGGCGTCCACAGTGACAAGTGACCAGACGCGCGCCGCGTTTTTCCATCGCCCCAGTCACTTCGCCCAGAGGAAATGATGACGCCTTTCTCAGTCGTGGCGTCTTGGAACTTGTGCCCCCTCCTTCCCGTTCGGGGTATGTCGCAGCCGGCGAGTGCATAAAAGAGTCGGGACACAGAAGAGAGCGAGGATCGGAGAGAAAAAAGCCCAGGCAATCGACCGCAGGGCACGAGTTGACTGACAAAGAAGACGAACCCCACAACGAACCAAGCCAACAGACAAAGACATTGTGAGCAAGCCTGAGCAGAGCTCCTGCCGAAGAACAAGGAGCCTCAAGCTCTTAGTTAGACACAATATTCTTGTAACCAGATACATCCTCGAGGGACCTCCCTCAGGACAGTTATTGCATCCATACAGGAGTAGGGTATTACGCTCCCGTACGGCCCGAATCTATCTAAACTCCGGTGCATTTATTTCTCTTTGCACTAGGTCGATCATCCACCACCACCAGCCGTTGCATTTACATCCACTTCCATTTATTTCTCCGACGAACTTATTCAGGATCATCCCCCCAGCCGAATCTCTAAAAAGGGGTCTCTCGGGATCCCTGCGACAGGAGCTAATCCTCCGACAGATGCTCCTTATCCTTGTAACCTAGTTAGCAATGCTGTTGTCCAACTTACAAGTTTTATGCGAAATGTTTAGCAATGCTTAGTTCCTCGGTAGAAGTCGAGCGATGGTTCAACCATTGTTCACGAGCTTAAGGCTTACTTATTGTTCATAATAATATTGATTATGATGTTGGGATGTAAGAGATGTGAGAATGAGATGAGATGCGAGCTGTGCTAGGGGTATGTTGGGAGAGGAGCTCAGGTGCCATAGACCACTTGCATCGGTTAAGCATCGACCGTTGTTGTTGTTGGCTTAAGCACTTTCAGGAATTGGCAGAGTTGAATAAGCAAATTCAGGAATCACTTGCAAAGGGTTTCATTTAGCTGAACTCCTCACCTTGGGGATGCCCAGCGCTCTTTGTGAAGAAGAAGGATCAATCTTTGTGGATTTGTGTTGACTACCGCTTGTTGAACACGATCACTATCAAGAACAAGTATCCACTTCCTTGGACTGGCATTTTGTTCGATTAGTTGACATGTGTCTAGGTTTTCTCCAAAATTGATTTGAGGTCAGGCTATCATCAAATAAAAATATGGAAGGAGGATATTCCTAAGACAACTTTCTCTTCTCGCTATGGACTATACAAGTATACGGTTATGTCCTTCGGCCTGACCAATGGACTGGCATATTTCATGTATTTTATGAACACGGTCTTTATGGAGGAACGTGATTGGTTTTCCATGGTTTTCATTGATGACATTCTCGTTTACTCCAAGACCGAAGAAGAATATGCAGAACACCTTCGTGTGGTTCTTGAATGGCTTTGAGATCATCATCTCTATGCCAAGCTGAGCAAGTGTGAATTCTGGCTGAAGGAAGTCTCGTT
Source organism: Phragmites australis (assembly GCF_958298935.1). Taxonomy (NCBI): domain Eukaryota; kingdom Viridiplantae; phylum Streptophyta; class Magnoliopsida; order Poales; family Poaceae; genus Phragmites; species Phragmites australis. The sequence continues at coordinate 11,968,981 of NC_084938.1, forward strand.
CCTTGGACATGTTCATTCTGAGAAAGGTGTTGTGGTTGATCTGGCAAGGTGAGGGACGTGCTCAATTGGGTGTAACCCCAAAGTGTTACCGACATTTGAAGTTTTCTCGGACTTACGGGATATTACCGCCGGTTCATCGAGAATTTCTCCAAGATTGCCAAGTTGATTATTGAGTTGTTGAGGAAGAATGTTAAGTTTGAATGGTCCAATGAGTGCGAAGCAGCTTTCCAGACTTTAAAGTCTCATCTCACCATAACGCTAGTTCTAGCATGATTTGGAGCTCACAGCAGTCGTGCACGCCCTGAAGATTTGGTGGCACTATCTCATCGAGAATGGTTGTAACATCTACACTGACTACAAGAGCCTCAAATATATCTTCACCCAAGCAGATCTCAACATGAGACAAAGGAGATGAATCGAGTTGATCAAGAACTATGAGTTGGAGGTCCATTACCATCCAGGCCAGGCAAACGTTATCGCCGATGCCTTGAGTTGAAAGGCTCGGTGCGGTTATCTTTTGGTTTCGCTTGTGAGTTCTACACTATATGATGATTTCTGGAGGCTTGGACTTGAGATGGTTCCAGAGGGTTATCTTTCCAACTTTGAGATAAGATCCGTCCTCCTCGACCAAATCAAGAAAGCTTAAAAGAAAGATAGAGGCATGGAAAGGATTCATGACAAGCTCAAGGAGGGACAAGCTAGATGCTTTACTCTAGATGACGAGGGTGTCTTATGGTTCGGGAAGAGACTATTGGTTCCTAAAGTTCCAAAGTTGAGAAAGAAGATTCTAGATGAAACTCATGATTCATTACTATCCATCCATCCTAGGAGCACGAAGATGTATCAAGATTTAAAGTAGAGATTTTGGTGGACTCACATGAAGCGAGAAGTTGCTCGGTATATCACCGAGTGTGATGTTTGCTGAAGGGTGAAGGCCAAACACCTCAAACCGGCTGGATTTGGTCAAGGACGCAGAAGAGCATATTTTGACTATTCAGAAGTGTCTCCTCATGGTTGAGTCCCGATAGAAGAGCTATGCAAATCGCCGCCGTCGAGAGCTTGTATTCGCCATTGGAGATTTTGTGTATCTCAAAGTCTCCCCACTCAAAGGAGTTTGACGCTTTCAAGTCACAGAGAACCTAGCACCTCGATATGTGGGACCATTCCAAATCTTTGCTCGAGATGGAGAGGTGACCTATCAATTGGACTTGCCTCCGTCCCTCTCCTCCGTTCACAATATTTTTTCACGTCTTGCAACTGAAGAAGTGCCTTTTGAGTTCCAACCAAAGTCATCAAGATTGCAAATCTAGAGTTACAGCCGGATCTTTCTTATTGTGAGTGACCAATACGGATTTTGGATGAAACCAAGCGCAAAACTCGACGACATTCCATTAAGTTCATCAAAGTCCAATGAAGCAATCACTCAGAAGACGAAGCAACTTGGGAGCGTGAGGATCAAATCCTCTCTAAATATCCTGAACTTTTTGAGAACGTGTAAATATCATTGTAATTTTGCATATTGGAGCATCTCACATGTCTATGATAATCACCATGTTGAATGAAAAGTTTGCTCCCAAAGGATTGCACTTAGAAACCTTTCGAACTGGGAGAACATACTCCTGGCAGTATAACCGTTGTTGTTCTACCGGTCTGACCACCAGAGGCGTTTAGAGCCCAAAACTCTCTGTATAGATTTTTGTCTAACCGCCATCCCCACGGTCTATCCAAGTCTCAGTCTGATCACGAGCTCATGTGAAGGCCCAATGGCTATCTTTTTGTTCCATCGATGAAATTCAACGAGAGTTCTTTTCCATTTGTGGTATATTCCTTTTGACTTCATTACCATCACCTTTTCCTTGAGTTTGCCAAATCTCGAGTCGAGATTCTTTTAAGGGGGAGGTTTTTCATGTCCTAACAAGTTAATTACATAATTAAGCATGTATAATCATCATAACATTATGTTTACACGTATTTGGTTGTTGAATTGAGTTAAACATGATTCAAAAGTACTCGGAGATAGTTTAGAGCTCTATAGGAAAACCCTAAATGCTTTAGCGATGAAGAAGAATAGAAATTTCGTAATAAAATCAAGTTTTCAGCACAAAACCGCTCTCGCGGTCTGACCGCCAGAAGTGTAGAGGCTCACTTAAGAGGATCGATTAGTCTCTCTCTCTCATTGTCTCTCTCATTTTCCCTCTCTCACTCCCCCTTCTCCCCAAATCCTAGAGAGAGAAGGCGAGGTCTGTATGTCGCATTTGAAGGCCAAAGATCGTCGGTGAAGACTTGTCTGAGCTTCCCAAAGGCTTCGTTAAGTTCTTCCCCCTCTTTTCCCTGTCAGAATCGTCTCCTTAGGCATTCTCCCACCGTGAACTCCAACACGGCTCCAGGAGCCCGATCCGGGAATCGTTGCTCTCCTGGAGGATAGCAATTCGATAGAAAGTACTCCCGCGCCAAGGTGAGACATCCCCTACTGTCTCCCTGTCATTCCTGAGCTCGAATCGGTCCTCATTTCGTTTAGACCCAAGTTCAACTTTAGCTTAGATCCCATCCGTGGAGTTTTCCAAGTTTAGCTTGATGAAAGTTATCCAAACCACCCTAGAAGCACTCCAATAGTTTCATAGAGCATTTTGGTACCCTTCTTGGTCGAAGGTTTCACTGGAGCCTTCGCCAGTGGCCTCACAAAGTGGCACCAACAGGATCTCACGATTTGACCGTCGACATACAGTCGGTATGACCACCAGATGCCAAAACCTTCTACACGTTGGCGGTCTAACTGCCACTTCCAGTCGGTTCAACCATTGTTCGTGAGCTTAGGGCTTACGTATTGTTTACAATAGTATCAATTATGATGTTAGGATGTATCAGATGTGAGAATGAGACGAGATGTGGGCGGTGTTAGGGGTAGGTCAGGAGAGGAGCTCGGATGCCATAGACCGCTTGCATCGGTTAAGCCTCGACCATTGTTGCAGTTGGTTTAAGCACTTTATGTACTTACCACATACCTAGATATGGGACGAGTAAGCTAAGTACCACAAGTCGCCGCATTTATTTGACCCATAAGTCGAGATGTGAGCGAGAATGCTATTAGGGGCATCTAAGATTATGTCCAGTAAGTTGTCATAGCTTGGGATCTAGGTGGCCTCCACATTACTCAATATAGGAACAAAGGTTCGGGGTGGGTACATGAACGGTTTGGTACGTGAATCATCACTCGCAACTAACTGGTTGTGTGTGCGGTGGTCTCGTGTTGTGTGAGTCCAAGAGTACTCATCTGCATGGTGTAAAAATAATTTGAATTGCGGCACTCTCGGTCATGAGCATGCTTTCTGTCCATTTGCAACAGTTGTAGAGTTCTGACTTTGGGTGTTGGGTTATGGTTGAGATGGTTATGTTCACAGCTATGACTGTTATGGTTCCAGTTACCTTTATATTCCTGTTGTTGGTTATAGGGTAGAAAGATATATATTGTTAAGTCTGGGTGCTCACACATAGGTGTTAAGGTTGCTTACACATATGAATTTACTTAACCTTGTGATCTACTCCTTGCTAATGACTCAATTGCATAATCCTTAGAATCGGGTTATTATATGTATCCAATATGGATTAAGTCTCGCGAGTATCTTTGTACTCACATTGCTCTTTCAGGGTTGCAGCGAGGAAAGGTTAGTTGCCAACTACTTCATGTCCGTTGATGCTGGCGATGGGTAAGAGTAGTGCTATCTACTTGAGTGGTGTGCTTTTGGGTGGAGCCTAAGGGCATATAGCTTCACCTAGTTGTTGTTGTTCATAGATGTTATTTTTCCACTACGTAGTATCTCTGTAAACTATTGTAAATTGTAATAACTCTTATGCTTGTAATATAATTTAATTATCTACTCTTTCTTAAGCTTTGTTGTGTTGTCATATGTTGGAAAGTGGAAAGGCATGTGTTCCGATCTTGAACATAAAACATGTGCCGGGACTACCAGAGTGGTATTCTGGTTAATCATTGTAGTTGTGATTATTTAAATAATTAACTTAATGATTAATTAGAATACTATTGGGATGGTTCCTCACACACATAGAGTAACATTAGGCCAAACTAGACCTATTCGCATCACACAGGAAAAAAGTAATGAATATACATATGTTGCAGTTACCTTCATCATTTGTTGAGCATGCTGGCATACCCAACCGGCGGGATGATGTTCCTTAAGGCTGTAACATACAAGCTTTACATTTTTTACATTGTTGAGCACTAGCTGCACCATCTAGCTAGGGCAAATCTGATTAACAGCAGTAGTGAACATGTGATGCAGGTGGTGAAAAAGAATGGCGCCTTGAGGACATGTGTTTATTGCCTCTAAGAATGAGCATTGGAAGATAGTATAAGCAACATGGAGGAACCATGGCAATCGTACCAGCAGGGTAAGCACGCATACAGTGTCGTACAGAATGGGCAGACTTAAAATCGAAGCTCGTAGGGAGGTCCTCGAAATAGTGTGAGTGTGCTTCGCTAGATGAAGCATCATCTGTAGAAGGAGACTTTGTAAAGAAATGCATGGAGTACAAAAAAAATCGTTAAGGTATAGGGCTTATCTAAAGCAAAATTAACAAATGATTGCAAGACCACATAAATGACATTTGGTACAAATAGAATTGCTTATACCTGAGTATACTAACTTAGATTGTCTATGCTTACGGCACCCATTAGGCTATGATGTTCTGGGAGATGCAGACATGATCTGAATGTTGAGCAAAATGACATTTAAAATTTAGAAGAACAAAGAGACCAGCCGCATCAATCTTGTAGCTCTAAGACCTTGGGCACAACATAGATGCAGGCATGGTCAGAACAATGTTGCGCAAAATAATTGTTAAAGTTGAAAAGAACAAAGGAATCAGGTGCATCAATCTTGTAGCTCTAAGGCCTCCAGCTAGAATTACCGTATGAGGCTGGAAACCACATGAATGATGGCAATTATATGAAATGGGGAGCAATATGTCAATAAGGGAAATCAATGTTTTGCAAATGTCCTGACCTATGTAATATTTCCTATCATGTCTACTTTGAAAACAGGACAATCCATCGCCAAACAAAGGTATCAGTATCACAATATGGAAAATGCGCACAAAATAAGCAAACCATGACTAATCTAGCATCTAGGCATTCACTAATTAGTGCAGTCCAAGTAGGAAGAATGCATCCATTGTGTAGCTAAAAGAGAAGATAGCACCAGCCGATTACAATAACTTACTCATAAGCAGAGAAAAGAAAGGCGTGGTAAAATTGGGACTCATAAAAGGAATAATGGTGGCCAAATTGGAATTGCAGGATACGATGAATATTTATACCAATGCGAGCATCCAAGAAATGATGAGGCTGTGAATTCCTAGCTGAATCTGATTGTATACCATAGGAACAACACTTTCTGGTTCCTCCTCTTTGCCCTAAAAGGGAAAAATTAAAATTACATGGAAATGAAGAGGAAGAAAATTAGCCCGTGAAATCAAGGATGTAGAAAAAAAAATGATTTTTCACCTCTTTATGCTAAGCTCATCGGTGGCTTCCTCAGTGTCCTCCCTCGATAGTGTCGAGAATAGCAGCACTAGTGGGCCGAGGAGTGCAGCGGCGAAGTCGGAGCTAGGGCTGGGGAGAACGACTAGGTAGCCACACAACGGAACTAACGAGGGCAAGCAGCGGGTGCCTGGGCGAAGATGCAGGGTGAAGAGGGAGCACGTAGAAGAGCTGCAGTCCCTACCATCCTCTTCCTCCTAGGTGCGCTTCTCGTCCACACCGGCGAGCATGTCGACCGCGAGCGGCCGCAAAGGTGGCGAACAGACAGAGGAGGCCAGTGGCGGTAGCAGCGTGGGGAAGCAGGGTAGGAGGGTGCATCGGTGGGAAGCGGCATGACGGTGAGGGCAACAGGGATTTAGGGATCCAGATAGGGTGACGACTGCCACTATGTAAGAAACCAACAAAGGAGACACCATATTAGTGACAGCTGCTCAACACGGGTCCAATAAAGACGCGTCACTAATGTGTCTTCTGATCGGGACCAGATATAAACCTGTCACTAATAAGTGATCATTAATGTCAGATCATAACATAACCCGCCACTGATGATAATAGTGATGGATCATCCTAGATCAATCATTAGTGACGAGTCAAGCTGCGACCCATCACTAATGATAAGGTCATCAGTGATGGGTTGTCCTAAGCTAGTCATTAGTGACGGGTAGTGACAGGGTGACCCATCACTGATGACCAGATCGTTCTAGACCAGTCATTAGTGATGGATCACAACTTAACCTGTCACTAATAATCTACTCAGTGATGGATCGTCCTATACCAGTCAGTTACATGTCAACTTGTAATCCATCACTAATGATCAACTCCAGGCACTAATGATGATTCACAAATATTTTTATTTTTATTTTATTTTTCTCTTATTTTTTCTCACCTTAGCAGCACTTAGAATATGAAATTTAGTAAAATTAGTTATTAGTGACGGATCATGGTTATGACGCGTTACTAATGACATTTGGCAATAAATGTTAAAAGGATAAAATATCTAGTTTATATTACAACAACGTGAGAGCAGAGGTAGTAAAGTGGCTACATGCGCGAGGAGTAGGTCGCGGGTTCGATTCTCATAGAACGCAAACTTAAAAATAATATGAAAGAAGCGTGGCTTATGAGACATATAAGATGAGCCTACGTTAGGATGGCTCGGATGAAAAAATATTTTTTTTTGACTTTTTTGTCTAAAAAGTACGAAAAATATTTATCGGTCATTTATGATGGATCAAAATTACAATATATCACTGATGTTTAGTCAATAGTGACGGATCACGGTTATGACCCATTACTAATAACTGAATATTAGTAATAAGTCATAGTTATAATCTGTCACTAATAACCTTAATAATAAAAGATCATCATCCATCACTAATAACCTATCATTAGTGATGCGATAATAATCACTAATACTTATTATCACATATCACTAATAATTTTTTTACGTGGAGAGGATCGTGAGCGAGCGGAGGAGAAGAGGGAGACGGTGACGAGATCAAACTATCCATAAGAAGAGGCACTGAACAGTGAATAGTGAGAGGAACAATAAAACAGTGCGCATGACGGGAGGACTAAAAACATTTCATATGCTATGATATGATACGGATCCATAGGGTTCCCCGTGCTCTGCAACAAACGCGAAGTCCTTCCAATAGGCCTGAACTCTCGTAATGCTCCAAAAGAGAAGAGAGCGTTAGCAAGAAGAGATACGGAGACAGTGGATCGCATTGCCATAGACTACGAGACAAGCAAAAGAGATGCAAGGGAACCCATTGACGCGAACTGAATAGAAGTTTCTCAAATTGTTTCTACTTAATGGTGAGTGATTAGATTCCTCCTCGATAAGTGTAATTTATCAAATTGTTGAGGAGATGAGCTAATATGAGTGTCTACAATCAATGCTAGCCGCGTAATTGTGACGGCTATCTCGCTAATTACCTATGTTCTGCGTCCCGTATGTTCTCAAAAGTTGATTGGCTAGAACTTGAGAACGGTAAGAAGAAGAAAAAAACTTACTACCTGAATACTTATATATATATTCTGTTAAATTTTTGACTGTTAAACTTTGATTAACAAAATTTTTTAATATATGTATTCTTATATAATTAATTCACCAGTTATGGAAGATCTAGACGATCTCTACCGTCTATCGAGTTAATCAAATGATCACTATTCAAAGTTAGACCCTGCTTTTTATAAAAATAGTAACAATCACCCATTATTTATCTTTTATACTAACGTCCCCTTCCATCTAGTGATTCATCTCCTTCCACTTCAATCGACACACGGTTCTCTCGCGACAAAAGGCTTTGAGTTGATGCACAGCACCTACGATCTCGACGAACGACGTGGGACGGCGAGGGACGTGGACGCGGAGAATGACAGCCGGTCCGGGAGCAACCACCGCCATGTTCGGCGGCTGTGAGGATGTGGACGACGTCGAGCCCAGCAACCCCCACAAGTGGAATAAGTGCTACCACCGCCACATACCGCATCAAATCCAGGAGCTAAAAGCGTAAGGCCGCCCCTGCCCAAACCAAAGCCCGTATTCGCATCATCCTCTTGTCCTCCTTTTTATTCTTGTCCTTTGATGGACGAGAAGCAGCACAACGAGCTTAGCAAGTGGCTTGGTACAATAGTTATTAATAAAAATAATATCACAAATAATCTCTTATTCTGAACGATGCACTACCGGTCAATTGCATCAATTGTTATGCTAATTAGGTTCACTCGAGTTGATCGAATGATTACTGTGCAAAGTTAGATCTCATTCCTCCATGTGACCGTCCAGGACGACGTCGGCTTCATGGCGCACATTAGCCCTGGCCTCCTCTCGCCGCCGCACACCACAAATGTGGACTCCTCACCAAATGATCTTCTAATTGAGTGTTCAATTGTTACTTAGGATAAAATATTTCCCACACGGTCATCGCTAGTGCAAATTCATTGGTGGACAAGTCAGTTCAGCGGCTCGTAGTTGTCTATGTCGGTGGCGGTCGTGATCGTTGACGGCATCGACCCTTCACCCTCATAAATGTGGAACACCATCCAAGTACACCAACCAGGTGTGAGGTGACCAGTGCGGCGAGGTGCCTATGATATTAACAGAATATGGGAGACACAACACATATTCAATGCAAGCTTGATTTCCTGAGATCGCCTTGGAGCCGATGGCGGCGTTACCAAAATCCAGTCTTCATAATACTGACTTGAAGTATTCCACTTGCTTTCTATTTGCTTTTTTGTCGTATCTTTAGGTGCTACAATATACTAATGTTTTAATTTAGGTAGAAGTAACTGATTAGCTACAAAAAGTTGAGCGTTGGTCATAAAAACCCAAGTTCTTTCATTAGGCGAGTTCGTGTTTTCCTCTTCTTTCACTTCTCAGAGGTTTTTGTAGTAGTATGTAAACAAAGCATCTATGCCATAAAATTTTTACATCCCTAGATGGTTCTCTGAAGCCTCTCTCATCCGATTGATTTTGTTCCTTTGTAGAAAAAGGTGAAAGGTCAAAGGATTTTAATATGAAGAATGACAACTGGGATCTTATAAGTAGTCACTACTTGTACGTGCTCATCCTGTTCATCCAATTGATGCTGCTTGTTTAGTATTTGAGGCTAACGAGCTGAGCAATCACGGTGGCCGTGTGATGGATCAGAAGAAGTATGAGCAGACATGAGGTGTATGGATGCTAACTGGTATAAGCTCACACAGGCAGTAATACGTTTTGTCAGTAGCAGTATAACAGACATACTTTGCCTTTACATGTGTATAGCACAAGTGCATGGTTACTTAGTAATTGACCAACAACATCACTAGATTTGTCACGTAAAGTACTTTAAACATGTTATACACTTATAATTATTTTCACATGTATTTGCTAAATATTAAGGTCCCTTTAGTTCACGGGAATTTCAAAGGAAAAGCAGAGGAATCATCGATCCTATGGAATGGACACTGTAGCACCCTTTGGCTCCTAGGACTCGATCACAGGAAAAGGAGGTAGTATAGACAGTCATCGGCTCCTAAACCCGCCCGCTGCATCCCTGCCGTTAACCGTGTACCACGTTGCCCTTAGATTCCTGTTTGCTTCTATCCTTGCGATAAACATCCCAAACCCGCAGTCCCCACCGCTCGTTCTACCGCGCTGCCGCCGATGGGGAGCCCAGCCATCCTCCTCTGCCGCGCGCCGCGCCCCCCGCCCGCGCCTACCGCCGCCGCCCTCTCGCAACCCCTCTCCTCCTCCTTCTCCGCCACCCCTTCGTGCCCCGCTTCCACGGCTTGTAATGCGACCCGCCTCGGCACGTCGGGCCGCCGCTGCCTCGTCGCAGCAGTGCAACCACCAACAAGTAAGGCACGACTCCTTTTCCTTTTTTCCTTGTTTTAAGTGGGTCTCTTCGGTGGGCTAGGAACCCCGGGTGGGTTCCGTTTTGGGAGGTATTTGCGCCTGCACGTGAGGTGTTCAATGGATTGCGCTTGTGCTTTGCTTTTGTGGGGAGATAGAGGCAGCCTGGGGTGAAGAGCTAGGAAGCGACTATTCGGTAGGATGCAGGCCGTTGCATTTCTTGGACAATTAATGTTCAGTTCCTGGGGCTAGGCCAATTGTTGATGTAGGTTCTCGAGAGGAGTTTGTGTTGCCTTACAGGTGCTCGATGAATTGCCGTAACGTGGCCTTTGGATGTTGCGGAGCAGGGCATGCCGTCGGATTTCGCCTACGAGGTGCATATTTCCGGAGGCTGATTGTCATAATCCTTTAAGTTATATTCGGAATGTTTGAAGGCCTGTTTGAATTCACTGGACAATCAGACCCCTTGGAAATTTGAACCGCTGCCCAAATCTGGTAACAGTAAGAAAGGACCAGAACCTTCCATAGATTACCTAACTGGCTTTATTTCTTGGAACTTATTTTCCTAGATTACCTAAGTGTGGCTTGAGGTCATGTAGTTCTAACTAGAATGAGAAAGTTCAAAATAATCAGGGTACATGCTTTACTAAGAAAATACTTTATATGGACTGAGCTGTATACGATTCTATCGGTAATTTTTTTCTTATGATAAATTAATGTTTTTTAAAGGGACCTTTGTTAAAATGAACTCTTTCTTTTGTATCACTTATAATTGATGTCTTCTTTTGCAATAACAATTTTGATCTGCTAGGGTCACGTACCTTGTACGTGCCCATACTTTCGGATGCTCACGCTAACATTGTATAACATAAAAAATGTGTCTTACATCGTGAGCTACATGTAATTGCAGGCTTAGCTAGTCCAACTATTGCTAATGCGAAAGACCAAACTGAGAGTGAAGTTGCAATGGGGTACACAATGACCAAAATTTGTGACAAGTTCATTGAGTTCTTCATGCATAAGAAACCTGAAACAAAGGACTGGAGAAAAGTGTTGGTGTTTAGAGAGGAGTGGAGAAGATATAGAGAACACTTCTACAAGCGTTGTCAAGTGCGCATAGATATGGAGACTGATTCTTCAATGAAGCAAAAGTTGGTTGTACTTGCTAGGAAAGTTAAGAAGGTATGTCCTGATTTTGATATGCAGTATCACCTTTTAAAGTAGGTTTTGTCAATATAGTCTTTGTTACAAGCAATCTAAGGAACTTCAGATATTTTGATTACACAATATTATTACGGATTAGGTGCACTATAATCAAACAATAGAAGTGTCCAGATGCATTATGTTATAAATTTGCGAATATTCTTCATGTTTTTATTATTTTCTCAGATCGATGATGAAATAGAGAAGCACATGGGACTCTTCACAGAACTCAGGGAGAATCCTACTGATATTAATGCTGTTGTTGCAAGACGACGAAAGGATTTTACTGGGGAGTTCTTCCGCCATCTTAATTTCCTTTTAAATGCGTATAATGGCCTTGATGAGCGAGATGGTAATTATTTACCTTATATCATTTTTGACACACAAGTTACACTTTATTACTTGATTCATGTCGAGGTGATTAACTACTAACATATATCCACACTATGATAAGGATATAGAACTTGATTCATTGTTTCCTGAGAATATGGAGAATGTTTCTAGTTTCCAATAGTACGAAAAGGAGAACAAAAAGTTACACGTAGAACATAGAAGTTATGGCCAGTTTGTCTTTATTTAGTCTATGTTTATTGCTTCAGCTGGCTGGTTTGTTGACCAGGTCAGCATATTCTATTGAGCATGTGAGTCTAGTTAGAACTTAGTACCAACTTCTTGTGGCTTGAATTGGCAAACAAATGTGTCTATTTCACTATACCTTTGTTCTGAATATTACATTTTATTTCGTGGGCTGATTAGATCTCAACATTATGCAGGAGTAGTCAGACTTGGGGCTAAATGCCTATCTGCAATTCGTGCATATGATTGCACATTGGAACAATTGGACATCGAATATGCTCAGTCGAAGTTTGATGATATACTGAATTCTTCTTCGCTGGATGATGCCTGTGACAAGATCAAAAGCTTAGCTAAAGCGAAAGAACTTGATTCATCTTTAATTCTTCTCATTAACAGAGCTTGGGCTGCTGCAAAAGACTCTAAAACTATGAAGGATAAGGTTGGTCTCAATGAAATATAAACAAAGTTGTATAAGTTTTCCATTGTTTAATCTTGATTTGTTGCTGCATTCTTGCCCATCCATACTGTTAGTACAGTAGATCAATCAACACATTCTGTGACGATTGCGCCATTACGCTATCAAACAACGTAGATCATTGAGGCTAGAAATATAATCCTCAGGTTGGTTTGTGCTTCAGCAGAAGTGAGATAGCAAGTAATGAAAAATATAGGATATGGTATTTATGTATAAGAAAGATAAAATAGCAGTTTGGCCTCTTGAGATAGTATGTTAATACACCAGGTTTAATTGTTTAGTAAGTTTACATGAAGTTTCATTTTCATTCTTTCATTATTTCCTTAATGCATTCTTATTTTTAGTTCTATGTAAATCTTGAATATTAGCAAATGTTCAATGATTTCCCTGTGGTGAAACAATGTAATTTATCATTATGCAAATTCAGATTTAGTGTGGCAGGACTTGGGTTTCCTTGGCTAATATTACCTGACGAAAAATGTAGACGAGATTTGGAGCTGAAAAAACTAGCTTCCCCTGATTCACTTTCCCAATAGAATCACTTTTAGCTACAGAATCATTTTCACTAGAGAATCACTTCCCCAGAAAATTTGGATCAGGAGGAGTTATACCAAACAGGCCCTTAGACTAGATGGCTCAATTAGTTCCACACATCTCCCTTTTAAACTACATAAAATTGTTGTCTGTGCTGTCAGGATCCAGTACCTATACAAAGTTTTACCTTGAATCATTGTAATATATATGTACCAGACCAGTACTATTCATATAATGTACAAAGTAGGATAATGTGATTAAATAAAGCATTCCTTTTAACAAATTAACATGCATGAATACGCGGTACAGGATAAGATTTCCGAACTCATGTTAGGCGTGTTCTATTTGCAATTTAATATTTGACTTCTGGATCACCAAGATATTATAAACCACGGACTAAATTGGCACTTACTAATTGTATGGTGTAATAAGTGTTGGTTAAGATTTTGAATAGGCAAATGAGTACTGTTACAGAATTAGTGGCTAAATAATTGTAGATAATGTTTGCTTATGCATATTCATGTCGTAGGTCAAGGACATAATGTACCATATTTATACATCTACAAAGCAAAGCCTCAAGAGCATCTCACCTCCAGAAATGAAGCTTCTGAAGTATCTGCTGAATATTGAAGATCCTGAGAAGAGATTTGGTGCTCTTGCAACTGCTTTCTCTCCAGGAGATGAGCGTGAAGCTAAGGATGAAGATGCTCTTTACACGTAAGAATTTATTGATAAAGATATTTATGCGGCAGTTCTATTGATTTCATTACCTGCAAAAAGATTTCATAATATGACATATCAATTTCGTTGCGGACATATGGTTTTATTTTAGTTGATTGGATCGATCCATCGGTAATGTTAATTCCTTTATTCTTAAAATTAAGGATTATCTGGTGTTAACATGCTCCACTGAACTATCACTTAGTGTTATGCCAGTGTTAAGCTGACTTGTCTCATCATTACCCCATCTGGTCGGAAAAAATACTCCCATGTAATAGTCAATTTTTTTAATGTATCTGTACAATATTAAGATTGGCTGCATGAATCTGTACTAGTAAATCTGTTATCTAAACACTTCCATATATCATAGTTTATCAGGTTTTTAAATCTGTTATCTAAGCACTTGCATGAATCTTGAGAACTGAAAATAAAAAAAATTGTCATTTTTTCTTTTTGCAAATGAGGAGGAAATTCTTATGTTTCACTTAAACAAATGACAATTCACAGTTATTGGTGGCCTTTCCTCTTTTGTTTTGCTGAAATAGTTATTGTTCAGGACTGCTTAAGTGCTTAATTGTTTTTCTGGATTCCTGTCTATCCAGGAAAAGTGAAGAATCCAGCACTGCATACACTATGCATGGTAAATGGTTTAGGGAGACATCTTTTATGCTCTAGATTTGCAAAAGAAAATAAATAGTGCTATCACATCATATGACATTCACACTTCGAACCGAGATTGAAATTTGAAGCTCCTGAATAAAGTGAATCCGTTATGTTAGAAAACAAGCTGTTGAGCAAGGCTATCACATGGGAGCTTTTATATTAATGAAATGGTACTCCATATGTTCAATAAATGGGTACCATTTTATTTTTGAACAGATCTTATTTGTTTGAGCTAAGGTGACAGTTCTTGTGTGATAACATATTTCTATGCATTGGCATAGCTTATTAGGCATGACCTGTTCTTTGCATGCAGAACTCCAAATGAACTCCACAAATGGATCAAAATGATGCTAGATTCATACCATCTCAATAAGGAGGAGACAGATTTTATGGATGCCAGAAAGATGAGCGACCCAGTAATCATCCAGAGATTAGTTTTGCTAAAAGAGACGATTGAGGAAGAATACATGAAGCAGTACATACATCCTGATGAGCAAGAATCCATGGACGACGAAGAATCAGAAGAATGAGCCTGCATATGTAATCTATGATTTTGAAGGAACCCATCCGGTCAAGATTCAGAGGACGTAATTCGTTCTGGTTGCTGATACTGCTGACGATCCACAGAAGTAGATAGCTGATGCCCTGCTGCTTTTAACGAAAGATGGATCATAATTTGTAGTATCATACTAGTATGCTAGTGGCATTATTTTACAGGTATCTTCTGTTAAAGTACACATTTATTTCTATTTTCAGGCTTAATTCTGCCGTGTGAAATGAAACTGTTCAGTAGAGCGATAACTGTAAGTGAGGCAAGTGTTAATTTTTGTTCATACATAAAGGTAACAAGGTTCCTTCATCTTGGTATATATTGCAATTTGCAAGTCATCACAAGGTTGCTGATGTATGTATATATAGGGGTGTAATTAGAACGGATACAGACGGATATAGCTTATTTTTTATTTTATCTTATATTTTTTCTTGAGTCGGATACAGATAGTATCGGATAATTATTTTTTTATTCTGTATTTTATCATTTTTTTTCGGAGTTAGAGTCTAGATGAAAAGTGCTGGAAGTTTTTGTCAGTCGAATAGATAAAAAAATTTCACTTTATTTATATCTTCATGTAGCACATTAAATAATATAAGTGTGCAATTAAATTGAGCATAAAGAGAATGATTGTTGAGATATGAAAATAAAAAGTATTTAGTATTATCTGTCTACAGATATGTGATAATATCTATTTATATGTTATTATGTTTTTAAGTGAAATTACATAAGAATTTCTTGTAACACCTAATATATAGATATTTTGAACGGATATTAGTTATCTTGTATCTTATATTTATTTTTTTTAGTTTAAAGTCTAATATTGAATAGTATTAGATAGCTGTTATTGCAGATATTTGCTTGTCAGGCTTTTAGACAGGCGAGCGGACGGAAAATATTCGTTTTGTTTTAACTCCTATGTATACACGGCCAGAACTTTCCCCTCTGGAAACACTGCTCGCGTCTATCCTGAAGGCTTGACCACGAGACGGGAACAAAGCGGCGAGAGTGTATCATCTTCCCTAGCGTGGCAAGCCTCCAACACATGGCTCCCCATGTGTCATGCTGCATGCACACCTTGCATTTACTCGGAGACGACCATATATATACTCCATCGTCCCAACGTCATGACATCTCCATCTCTCTGCCCCCCCCCCCCCTCTCTCTCTAGTTACCTCTCACACACAGAAGAGGCAGCGCCATGGCGCTTCTCTTGCTCCACGCCTTGCTGTTGGCAAACGCAACTGCGGCAATAGCCGCGGACAACGCAACAGGCGACGGCGGCAACTCCACCACGTCTCCGGTTCTGTGCGACGGCGCGGAGTGCGAGCCGCCGGCGCAGCCGCTGCCGATCTACGGCTACCCTCCGCCTGCGCCGTCGCTGCCGTCTGCACCACCGGCACCGCCATCGGCCCCAGGCTCGCAGACGCCGTGCCCGCCGGTGGCCGTTGTCTGCTGCGGCGGCGCCGGGGCCACTGGGGGGCAATACATGCCCCAGCAACCGAACTACGCGCCTCCGACCGGCTACCTGCCTTACTACAACCCCTCTGCTTCGGCGCATGTGCTACTTTCTCCTGTTACTGCTGGTTACTACGTGACGGTAGCTTGTCTCGTGTTCCTATGGGTTGTGGTGTAGTAGTTGCTAGACTAGATATTGAAGAGAAAATCATTTCCCTTGGGCTGGCATATAGCAATTAAATGAATATATATACTTGAAATCAATATGTCATGGAGAAGTGTGTTCGCGTACTTGTATTTGGTGGTAACTACCGTGTCGTGTATGTGGATATCTTGGCATCTTCTCTGGTAACTGATGATCAAGTTGCATGTCCTCGTAATTGAGAAACTGGTTGCCAGTATGAACAAAGATTATGGGATTAATATTATTGGCGCAAAAGTTATCTCATACCAAGAAGTACGACGAGAGCTCATAGGAGTGATTTAAGCTTAAGAGAAGAAGTAGAGGGAGGAATAGAGGGAGGAATATCAAATATGTTGATGGTAAAAGTATCGGTCTTTAGTCTGATGGCAATCTGTTATAGGGTGTAAAATTGTATAAGTATATCCCTGCAGAGAATCACCTAGCATAGGTGTAGGTATACTCCTGATCGGAAGATATTCTTCTAATACAGTAACATAGTGGTGCATAGCCGGTCGTCTATTGCGGCACTGTATTGTTAAGATGTTAGGATGGTCTTGCACGGGATGTCAGTATATGCTCCACTTGTGTTGTATTAAATGTTGGTCATTTTCTTATAGGAGGAGGACGACTAGTAGAGCCTCTCTGATTGATCTCTTTTGAAGGTCTGACGACTCACCTCAGGGTTTCGGGAAGCCTGTCCAGATTCCGAAGAGCAGGGGCTCCAAAATGCCAGGGCTTTGAAGGGTTTCGGAGCTTGTTGATCCGCAAAGCCTCCAAAAATCCATTTGTCCGCAAGCACGGGTTGATAGGGCCAGAAACATCAGGTCCTTAATAACAACCACTACTACAAAACCTATTTTTCGAGACATCTAGGATTGATTTCTACAAGCGGTTCGTAGGAAGAACCGCTTGAGAAAGTGGCTACGGCCCCGTGCGGCCGAGGACCGCCTGTGAAAAGTAATTTTCACAGGCAGTTCCTTACGTGGACCGCCTGTGGAAATAGATCCATTTTCATAGGCGGTCCACTTAAGGAACCGCCTGTGAAAATTAGTTTCCACAGGCAGTTTCTTAAGTCGACCGCCTGTGAAAATACTCCATAAATACTGCTTCTTTTCAGCCAGTTTCATTCAGACAGACTTACTGTTCGAAACAGTAAGCATTTACTATGGCGGTCGATTTGGAAAATAGGAGGGGGGGGGGGGAGGTTTTGTTTTTGATTTCCTTGGAGGAGCCAAATAAGGTATGTATATCTCATCCCTAGCTTGCATTTTTTTGAAGTTTAGATTTAGATTTAAGGCTAAATTAGAGTTTCAATGTGATCTAGAGATGCTCATGGTTCTTGCTATTTTGATCATCAAATTAGCTCAAATTTGTTGCAATATTGATTTAATTGTGTAGATTCACATGATTCTAGTATTATATTTTAAAAATGTAGCTAGAATGTGATGTTTAGCCTTAGGAGGTTCCATCATGAATGGGGATATTTTCTCTAGATCTAGATCTAGATCTAGATCTAGGGGAGAGGGAGAGGGAGAAGGAGAGGGAGAGGGAGAGAGAGAGAGAGAGTAATGAATTCACATTATTTTGAGTCATAAATTTACGTTAATATAGATTCAATTGCGTAGACATATTATAATCATAATAATCTTTTTAATTCTAATTTTCAAATTAATTATTTAATTAATTAATGTATCTAATTTTGTGGTTGAAGTTAAAGATGGATAGAGCATGGATGTATGATGCGCCAAGACATGGAGAAATATACATCAAAGGACTCTCTGTTTTTATTGAAGCCGCAAAGAAGGACGCTTTAACTAAGAAGACAAAGGAAATATACTGTCCATGTTCTGACTGCAAGAACCAGAAATTGTGGGACAAATCAAGTATAATCAAATCGCACTTGATCTTGAGAGGTTTTGTTAAGAATTACAAATGTTGGTCCAATCACGGCGAACAACGTACAAGCAAACCAAACTAGGAAATCGCTGCTGATCAAGTAGATGGTGATGATGAGGGAGCAATCGAAGGCGACACTGATTTTATGATGGATGATGAAGCCGATTTTGATCTGGATGATGATGCTGACTTTGATCTGGAGGAAATGTTGCGCCACGCAGAACCGCATGTTTTAAGGGACACGAGAGGTTTAGATAATTTCGAGGCGTTAAAAAAGGCATCAAAGGAACTTTTGTATGAGGAATCGAAGGGCTGTGATAAGGAGTTTACGGTGTTGCATTCGGTGCTTGAACTTCTAAGGTTGAAGGCTAGCAATGGATGGTCCGACAAGAGTTTCTCGGATCTGTTGAGTCTCTTGGCAAACATGCTTCCGAAGCCTAACTCCTTACCCACCACCACTTATCTGGCGAAGAAGCTTATCTGCCCGTTGTCATTGGATGTGCAAAAAATACACGTGTGTCCGAACCACTCTATCCTCTACCGTAAAGAGTACGAAGCCTTGGATAGATGTCCAGTGTGCAATGCGAGTCGGTACAAGAGGAATGATGATTGTGAGGACAAAGTTGCTTCCGCCAACACGAAGAAGAAGAAAAATAATGCTGGTCGTGACGAAGAAGACACTTCTTCCAACGCGGAGAAGAAGAGAAGAAGTCCTGCGATGGTGATGTGGTACCTACCAGTGATACACCGCTTGCAGTGCCTGTACTCAAACCCTAGGGACTCTGAACTGATGTGTTGGCATTTCGA
The DNA here is from genome assembly GCF_958298935.1 of Phragmites australis. Taxonomy (NCBI): domain Eukaryota; kingdom Viridiplantae; phylum Streptophyta; class Magnoliopsida; order Poales; family Poaceae; genus Phragmites; species Phragmites australis. The sequence goes on from NC_084938.1 coordinate 11,987,952, forward strand.
TAAGCGCAATAAGGATGGAACTAAGCTTCGACACCCCGCTGATGCTAGGCAATGGAGAAAGGTCGATGCCATGTATCCAAAGTTCGCTGAAGAACCAAGGAATGTAAGGTTCGCGTTGAGTACGGACGGAATGAATCATTTCGGTGACATGAGCACCTCACATAGCACTTGGCCAGTGGTCCTGGCCATCTACAACCTTCCTCCATGGCTATGCATGAAGCGGAAGTACCTTATGCTGTCCACTCTTATCCATGGACCGAAACAACCAGGCAACGATATAGATGTGTTTCTGGAACCATTGATGGAAGATATGGCGAAACTGTGGAATGAGGGGGTCCGGGTGTGGGATGAATTCCGACAACAATACTTCACGCTGAAAGCAATGATTTTCGTTACCATCAATGATTATCCCGCCCTTTTTAACCTATCAGGACAGGTTAAAGGTAAGTAAGGATGTGCAGTGTGCTTGGATGAAACCGCATCTGTGTACCTTCCGTACTCATAGAAGGTAGTGTACACCTGCCACCGATGGTTCTTACTCAGAACTCACAGATACCGCAATATGAAGAAACATTTTGACAACACGGTTGAGGAAGATACTGACCCGAAACCTCGCAGTGGGGCACGAGTGTTTGAAATGGTCAGTAGCATCAAGGTTGTTTTTAGGAAGCCGCCGAAGGGTAAAAAGAGGAAGAAAAGTGAGACGCCGACCAGCACGCTGTGGAAGAAGATGCCAATTTTCTTTAAGTATTTGCCCTACTGGAAGGACTTGGACGTCCGTCACAGCATCGATGTCATGCACGTTGAGAAGAATGTGTGTGATAGCATCATTGTCCTCTTACTGGACATACCAGGCAAGACAAAGGATGGAATCAAGTCACGTAAGGACTTGGTGCATTTTGAAATTAGGCCAGAGCTACACCCTGAAGACAGACCAAATGGGAAACATTATCTTCCGCCGGCTAGCTACTCTTTGACACTTGAGGAGAAAAAGGCAATGTGCAAGTGCTTACATGGGGTGAGAGTCCCGACTGACTACTCATCCAACATTAAGAACCTAGTCTCGATGAAAGATTTGAAGCTAATCGGCATGAAGTCTCACGATTGTCATGTGATGATGACGCAGATGCTCCCTATTGCAATAAGGGGTATCAAGGTGGGATACATAAAGGTGGTCATCACACGGTTGTGTCACTTCTTCAACGCAATTACTCAGAAGGTGATCGATGCTGAAAAACTGGGTGCTCTACATAGTTCGTTGGTAGAGACTTTGTGCCAACTTGAGATGTGCTTCCCTCCATCCTTTTTAGATATCATGGTACACATCTTGGTTCACATCGTGAGTGAGATAATTACGCTGGGCCCTGTATTCTTACATCAGATGTATGCATTTGAGCGGTACATGGGCATTCTGAAGGGCTATGTACGGAATCGTGCTCACCTAGAGGGTTCCATGATCAAGGGCTACAGTACCGAGGAAGTCGTTGAGTGTTGCATCGATTACATAAAAGATTCTAATCCCATTGGTGTACCTGTATCTCGACATGAGGGGAGGTTGTCTGGGAGAGGGACCAAAGGAAAGAAAAGATTCATCGATCATGATTACAAAGCAGTGGAAGAAGCACATTTCACCATATTGCAGCAGATCCAGTTAGTGGCACCGTACGTCGAGCAACACCTAAATGAGCTCTACACAAAAAATCAAGGCCGCTCGTATGATTGGATCTTGAAAGAGCACAAGCGTCGCTTCACCACATGGTTCAAGAACCAAAACCTTCCGGACGATGAATCTCTAGATAAAAAAAATGTTAAAATGTGGGCTTGTGGCCCATCAAGTTTAGTTACGTCATGGCAAGCGTATGACATTAATGGGTACACGTTTTATACCAAAGCAAAAGACAAGAAGAGCACGACCCAAAACAGCGGCGTTCGAACAGAAGCCTATGACACAACAGGGGAAAAGGTCACCTACTATGGGTTCGTAGAAGAAATCTGGGAACTCGATTATGGAGTGAATCTGCAGATCCCCGTCTTTCGGTGCAAATGGGTCAAACACCCAAATGGCGTGGCGGTGGACAACTACGGCTTCACAATTGTCGACCTCAGCATTGTAGGCCACAAAGATGACCCGTGGGTACTCGCTGATCACGTCGCACAAGTTTTCTATATAATCAACCCCGCGAATGAAAAGAAGCATGTAGTTGTTGCCGAAAAATAAAAAATTGTCGGAGTCGAGAATGTGGAGGATGCGGAAGAATACAATCAGTTCGATGACGTGCCGCCTTTTGGAGATCCAGAAAAGATCAAACTTGTAGAAGCAACCCTCGATAGATCTGTGATGCCGTACATGCATCTGGATGGTGTAGGGAAAACAGTTCAAGGCAAATAGTGCAATGTTATGCGAATTATTTTCCAATGTGATAGAACCCTGAAATTTGTATACAATTAGGATAAGCTTTAATTTGTATTATGGACTTGTATGCATTTAAGATGCTTTAGTATCTAATAGAATATTTAAGATGCTTCAATATGTAATAGAATATTTAAGATGCTTTAGTATGTAATAGAATATTTAAGATGCTGTAGTATGTAATAGAATATTTAAGATGCTTTAATATGTAATAGAATTGTATTTCTCAAACAAAAAAAAACATTCCACAGGTTTCCACAGGCGGTTAACTTAAGAAACCGCCTATGGAAATCCATTTCCACAGGCGGTTCCTTACGTGAACCGCCTGTGAAAATCCATTTCCACAGGCGGTTCACCGAAGGAACCGCCTGTGAAAATCCATTTCCACAGGCGGTTCACCTAAGGAACCGCTTGTCCACAAGCGGTTTCTTAAGTCAACCGCTTGTGGAAATCGTTCCTATTTATATAACCGCGCGCAGCCCCGAAAACCCTAGTGCTTTCAGAAAACATCGATCGTGCCGTCAGGCTGTCCTTCCGTCCGCCACCCGCGCTCTCCGTTTCCGCCGAGTGTGACCGCGCCGAGGAGCCGCCGCTGCCGCCGCCGAGTTCGACAGCGCCGAGGAGGAGCTGCCGCTGCCGCCGAGTTCGACAGCGCCGAGGAGGAGCCGCCGCCGCTGAGGTCCACAGCGCCGAGGAGGAGCCGCCGCCGCTGGTGAGTAGTTCCATATCCCCCTCCTAGCCAAGCCGTCGTAGTTGGTTCTCCGACCGGCCGTGTGTCCACCCCCCCTTCTCTGTGATGCCGGCCATCGTGCCGGGGTGCAGCGCCGCCGGTGAGTAGCTCCGTTTCCCCCTCCCGGCCGAGCCGTTGTAGTCGGTTCTCCGGCCGGCTGTGTTTTCCCCTCCCCCCTTCTCTGTGATGTCGTACATGTGCTGATTGTTACACTCAAAAGTTGTTTTTACATGAGATGCCCGGGAGGGAGTAATCAGTAGGTAGTAGCCGGTGGTGGATACAGATGAGATGAAACCCACATCTGGAAACTCCTTTTTTTTCCAAAAAAGAGAATGAAAACCAAACTCTCACTAGATGATCCATACCAGCAGTACTCAACTCTTCTAGGTTCTAGTTTCTAGCTTATTTGAATTTTGGATAACCCTTTTTTGGCCCTTTGCAACCCGGTCTATTTACGTCTTGATATCCATAGAAATTAACGTACGATGAACAAACTAGGAAAATCATAAATGACTTTTTATGGAAATGTAAAAGATATAAAAATGTTTGCGGCAATGTAACCTATTAGAGGACCTGAGTTGCCTTCTTGAACATGACCGGACAGCTAAGGGGAGCTGGCATCCAACATTGGGTTCATTTCAGTAGAATTTTCATCCAACGAGATAATCATCTACAAGCTAGAAAATCACAGCGAAGAACAGCATATAGTGAAAATTGCCAAGTGTATAGTTTATTAGGTAATTAAGGACAACGTGCTCCATGTCGGCAAATGAAGAAGTTAAGATGTTAGGTAATAACCAGTAGAGCTAGTACGTGATTGTTGAGATTCTGGGTTCAAGTCCCAACTTCTTAATATATAATAGGTTGGGGGAAAGTCTCCCTCCGACCTCGTTTTATTTTCTAAACAGAACATACATAACATGATATGTTTACAAACTTTTGTAATGCTCTTAATCTTTCAGCTTATACACATACCTGTATATATCAACTTATACTATCATACCAATAATGCTCTTAATCTTTCAACAACTCTCGAGACCTCTATGTCGATTCTTGAGCTAAAGGCCTGCGGTTAAGAGGAGGGAGAGTGCAATTTTAAGCAAGTTAGAACACTACTGGTTTAGTGAAATTCTTATCAAGATAATAAGATGCATACATATATAAGCTAGAAGGATTACTTATCAAGACCATCCACTCTTCATTATATATATTGAGTTCATGCAAACTAGTTACATCTTAATTTGCAGATAGTAATGGTGTGGTACATATAGACAACAGTGATTTAATTAGTTACTGAAAGTTTTGCCAAGGAAAAGCAAGGATTGGTTGTTTTGATCAACAGAGAGAGACCAAATTAAGTTCGGTAGCCCATTTCCCAGGCTGGTTGTTGCCCATGTAGAATAGCCAAAAGTTAAGTGCATAAAGTGCTATTGTAGCCAATCTTTTCTATAAATGGCACCACCCGTCTCGCAAACTTCACGTAGAAGCTTCCTTTCCCGGGTTATAGAGCAAATCCTTGTTCAAAAGCTTAATCTACCACTATGGTGATCACCAGAAGGAAGACCCTCATTCTTTACTTGTTCTTTCTAGACTTTGACATTGCTCATGGCATCCAATGCAAAATTTTACTCCATAGGGACCACATGCATTAAGACCAGAGCTAACAAGCATATATATAGTTCTTGAGGGCATTAGACCCTGGTACAACTACTTACTGTATAGGACGGTATGCATGAATGCATGCATATAAGCACATACGGCGTTTGAATAATCCAATATTGTCATTCTCTGCTCTCTAATTTCTATGCTTTTCTTGTGTTCTATGATACTCCATTTTGCATTTTACACTACTACTAAATTCCCCTTTTTTTTCATACTAGCATACTTGTTAGATTTTTCTAGACAACAATAATCCAGTGGTCGATTAAGTACTATAGGGCAGAAGAGGACAGTAACCCCTAAGAAACCAGAAGCAAGCAGGATGTCGGATGTTGCAATAGAGGTCTCCCCGGCACAGAGGTTGGATAGGGACCCAAGCCCTCACCAGCCGTCCTCCTCCGACAGCAGCAAAAGCTCGGGCTCGTATCACAGCCCGAGCCCTGTTCCGTGCGAGCGGGAGATCCACCGTCGGGAAAGTGACAACGAGTACAATCCCACCGAAGAGGTATTTAGTTGAGTCAATGCATTTCATACTTGTTAAATGGAGGAATATCTTCTGTTGATGTCAACTCTCATTTGTTTTCTCTCTAGAGGGTGAGGGTGCAAAGATCTTCACGTCGATCATCTGCGCCACAACATTCTACGCCACAACCCACCGCTACATCTGTGCCTGAAACTTCGGGTCCCTCTGGACCGACACTGAAACGAAGAAGGGGCGAGCGTAGCAGAAACAAGTTGCCGTCCAGCATTTATACAATAACACAGGTCGGTGTTGAAGGGGAGCCTATTGCACCTCGTGAGGCCTGCGCCAAATTCCGCAACGATTGTGGATTCCTTGTCAAGGAGTACGTCCCAATCACTGTAACTGATTGGCGATTGGTGTCGGATGAGACAAAGGAGTTCCTATGGGCAACATTGCAGAGAACCATCCGATTCCCCTTGGGAACAGAGGAAGCAGCCAAACAGAATGCATTGAAAACAATGGGAAAAAGCTTCCGGGGTTGGAAGAGTGAGCTCAACAAGGAATTCGTGAAGAAGAATCTGGTACCCTTTAATAAATACGGAAAAATTACACCAGAGCAATGGGCAGAGTTTGTTAGGCAGAAGACCACACCTGATGCGATCAAACTGGGTGAATCGTTCAAGCAACTTGCGAAGAAGAATAAGCACCACCATCACCTGGGCACATCTGGGTACGCCCTCAAAATTCCTAAGTGGAGGAGGCAAGAAGAAGAGGCTGCCCGGGTTGGGAAACCCAACCCTTTAGAAAATTGTGATGAGCGAAGCAGGAACTGGGTCTACGCTCGGTCACAACGAACCGAGTCTGGGGACTTAGCCTTCAATAGCCCCGAGACCATGGAGGTGACCCAGACCATCCAAGGGCTTACTAAGGAAGGGTCTCTAGAGCCTGACAGGGAGAATGACCTGCTTACCAAGGCCCTGGGGAATAAAGAACACCCAGGTCGCACTCGAGGCATCGGATCAAAAGTGGGCTGGAAGCATGGGATCCCAAACGATGCGGGCCAGTACAAGACATGTAATAGATATAAGAAGATCCTATAGGAAGAGATACAAGAACAGGTTAACGTCGAATTCATGAAGATGTGGAATGAAAAGGAGAAGGAAAGGGCGGCATTAATGCTGATAGAGCAACCAACCAGCCCCGGATTTCGGAGCAGCGTCGGGTTCACACATTTCGATAGCCCGAGATATCCTGTGGATGAAATCAAAGAAGCTACCCCTTGCATTCTTCATGTTCCGGTCGGCAAGGGAGACTTCACTGTCGAGGCTGCCACTGGCCAGGCCATTCCAGGCCATGTGTTTCATAGTCAAGATATTCCGGCCGGTTATGCCAAGGTACAAGTGGACTCGGTGCAGCCGATTTTCAGGAAGTACAAGCTTGAAATCAGCGCACCTGAGGGTATTGAGATTCTCAATGAGGCTGTTGGAAACTTCATTTTGTGGCCCAGACGGGATATCATATTAAGCTGTCAGAAGTCACAATCGCCAGCGTTCCGCCTGTCCCAGGGTCCAGCATCTCTGCCTCAGGCACCGTTGCCCCAAAGCCAACCCACTCCGCCTCAGGCACTTCAGCCCCAGAGCCAACCCACTCCGCCTCAGGCACCTCAGCCCCAGTGCCAACCCTCTCCACCTCAGGCACCGTCGCCCCCGCGCCCGGTATCTCCGCCGCAGGCAACTTCGCATCGTGCTTCACCATCTACAACTCAGGCACCTCCGTCTCCAGCGTCTCTGACTCCGGTGTCTCCGCCTCTGGCACATCCATCACCTAAGCATCGGAGAGTTCCTACAATGATTACCCCATATGAGAAGATTGATCTACCTGATCCGATGAAGAGGTGGCTTCTGTCCTCGTCAAAACCAAAGGCATCATCCGCTCAGGAATCTCCAGCGAAGGGCAATCTCACGAAAGAGATCGTCAAAGCATTAAGTACCTCATAGATAGATTTCGTGCATACACTGGATGTTCCTGAAAAATATGAGCATGGCAAGCCATTTCTGCCATCATTTCAACTCCAAGAAGGTCTGTGGGAGATGAGGAAATTCCACGAATGGTACATGAGGGCATGTCGCGCGGGCCTCTCCATAATCACTGCTTTTGTCCCCGCTAACGTTTATCTAAGCGGAGACAACTACCTCATGTTGGATTTCAAGGACATGCACGCTGTGTTCCGCCTCGACAAACTTGACGTCAATCTCATAAGCGTGTGGTGCCTGTAAGTGCCAACAATCTACCTCTACGTTCATATATGTAACAATATATGTTATAGAAGCTAATGACTATTGATTTGTTCTGTAGGATGCAATTTAACGATGCAGATAAGTTAAAGAGGCCTGCCGGATTCCTTGATCCGCAACGAATTTTCCAGCCAAACATGATCGTGAACATAAGGACTGATGACCCTAGGATTAAGGGGAAGAGTAAAAAGGATAAAGCACGGGTCATAAAAGAAACAACCAAAACAAAAAGGCTCGAAATGTCAACCTACGTAGGAAGAGCTATGCTTGAAATGCAGGACAAGGACTGCATCTTCGCTCCCTACAACTTTAAGTAAGTGTGATACGTTATGAATCTAACATAAGTGTTCAACTTAGTTGATCAATCAAGAATCTAACAGAAGTATTCATGTAGCGATCACTATATTTGTATAATGCTGATGCCGAAGTCGAGCAGACTCGTGGTCCTTGACTTTACCGATTTCCAACAAAAATCCTACCAAGATTTCATTGACGTTATACAGAGGTAAAGGAAATCTCCCATACTTAAAATTCTTATACATTATTTATGAATTGATAATTACTTGTTGGTATTTGAATAGGGCCTACAAGTGGTACGTAACGAAAGGTGAGATACATGATATGGACAGGCCGGATGCGATGACAGTCCGTACATATTTTCCGGTACTAACACAACTTCTAATTCTTGTATTCCACTATTAATGACGAAGAGTTTTATTGAACTGACGAATACGTTGCGTGTTTTTAAGTGCCACAAGTAAGGTTTCAATACCGTTCTTTGTGGATACTATATTTGCGAATTTCTTAGGATAAACGGGAGGTACACAACAAACCCTGAGGACGTAAGTCATCATTGCGCCTGCACATTCTTATTTGGTTATGTTTCCGTTGTCAGTAGTGTTTTAACTCTTTTAGTGTGTTTTCAAACCAGGCAAGGATGATCCAATGTGCCAACCAAGCTCTCACCGATAAAGAAATCCAAAACGTCCAACGTGACATGTGCTGGTTTATTATACACGAAGTCATCCAGAAGAACGGTAGATTCTTTGATCGTGGAGGCGAATTAGCTAGCCATCCGAGACTTTATGTGTGGGACAGCGACTCTTAGCTATATAGGCTTGTGATGTTGTAAATATTGTTTTGTAAATATTGCTGTACTTGTGTTAAATGTTAAAATATGTGATGTTATTCATATTGTTATTGAAACTGTGTGAAATCTGGATGGATAAAATATATTTTAATTATTATTTTTAAATAAATATATACCACAGGCGGTTCTCATACGGAACCGCCTGTGGAAATCTTTATATCATAGGCGGCAGCTAATATGGACCGCCTGTGGAAATCAATTTCCACAGACGGTTGATATAAAAGAACCGCTTGTGGAAATCGATTTCCACATGCGGTTCGTTAAGACAACCGTAACGAACCGCATGTGGAAATCGATTTCCACAGGCGGTTAACATTAGGAACCGCATGTGGAAATCGATTTCCCACAGGCCTTCTGTCACATACGGGTGTGCCAAACGCCTGTGAAAAGACGTTTCCACCCACCTGTACAGTATCGTTCTGTACTAGTGAACCTTCAACAAATATGTTATTCCTTTTTTCATGAAAAGAGATATTTATTACTCAGCTTCGAAAAAAGAGAGCTTTATTACTCACCGGTGAAATCACAATCCTGATCAATAATTTACTCAACACAGGGGATCGAACTTGCCCACGTATCGTGACTCGTGAGCTGTGCGAGGTCATGAGCTACTGTGTTCTGCTCTCTCTTCGTATGACAGGGCGACGAACTTTCGAAGCGTGTTCGCCTCTAGAGTCTCTTGGATGATGAGCCGATTTTGCTTTTGGCTAGCAGATTATTATGCTGACATGCTGCTGGCATCATACTGAAAATTTCCTCAATCTAACAGAACTGTGTCTCTACGAAGGACGCAACTTGGTGGCATACGAATGTGGCGTGTGAAATGAATTTCAAGCAAATTCATTAAGTAGTAAAGAACATATTGCAGACTACATAGGAATCAGATAATGCATCCTCCAGGAGCTCTGCCTCGCGAATAATTAGAACGCAGCGACCACCTGGGCATCGAACTAAGTTGTGGAATGCCTAAATCGTACTTATAGATTGACTTTCTATGTACAGACGAAGCTCATTCAACGCGGACTAGCACAAAGCACGGATGCTACGATTGATGGAAAAATTGGTTCACCATACGCTATTGGTGCACCAATAGCCCTCATTCTCATTGAGGTGACCCCGATCCCCTCCCCAGCGGTAGTGACACGCGACCTGGCATGCATATTGCTCCCATTTTGCTGGTGAGATTCTTCAATAGATTGAGTCTCATGGAGTGGCGGCAGCACGAATCAATGAATGTGGAGGCGACAATGCACTTTGATGGCGACAAAATACCAGCTCGGGATAAAAATTCAAGATTCCTCAGTATTTGTTGTGTTTGTCAATAGTTTTTCAGTAGTTTGTAGTTCTTCTCTTGAACCAAATGTTGCTTGGCGGCAGGTCATGTGTATATTTTTGGTGATTGTTGCCTCAGATAGCATATAGTGAGGCTCATCACATGATTCTTCACTGGTGGTTGTAACTTAATACACCTCGTGCGAGCTCAACGAATATTTGATGTGTTAGTAATTGTTGCCTCATCTCACTATGTATTGTGAGTGTTCTATGCCATCTAAATGTGACATTTAGTAATTTGTATTCATGGCACGCCATTCAGTATGTCATCTCCTTGTCAGTAGTTGGATATAAGATCATTTGCCGGTAACGAAGTACTTTTACAGTGTTTTGGAAGCATATGAATTAAGCTAAGTGTGAGATCTTTGCTATGACTTGGAACTATTGAATGATGGAAACCTGATTCAATGTTTTGGTAGTGATCTCTCTTCATCTCTTCATACTTCAGTAGTCCTCAAAACCGACTAACGACATTTCAAATTACTAAAGAGATCAATTAAAGTACCGAAGAAGTTTTTTATAACTTGGATGCCAAAAATTGTACTAAGTATATAAGAATTTGCTATTGCTTGTATCAGTAGCTATTCAGTAGCTCTTTTTTTCTTCAATACCCTTCTCTAACAATTTCACTTTTTCTTTAGTATTTTTTCTTTTCATCACTTTCTTGCTATAATTTGGATAAGTAGTTCTTCAGTAGTCCCTTTTTCTTTAATACCTTTATTCAATAATATTCCTTTTTCTTTAGTATTTTTATATTCTTCAGTAGATACAAAAGCAACTACTGAAAGATTTTTCCTATGATTCGAAAGCAAGCAACTTTCTCATGCAGTAGTTCATCCTTTCTCTAGTTCAGTAGTACACCCTTTATTGGTTTTGTAGTTCTAGCATCCAAGTCAAATGAAAATTGCATCGGTAGTTCATCCTTTCCTTGTTCAGTAATTCCTTCGTTCCAGTAGTTCCATCTCATAGTTAAATTCAAAAGTAACCTTTTCATACTTCATTAGTAGTCGTGAGTACTTCCATCTTCATGATTTAAACTCCAACTCATAGAAACTTTTTATCCAAATTATAGGAAATAAAATTCATGTCAGTAGTCATCAATAGTTCATTCATCCAGGTTTCAGTGATTCATCAGTAGTCGTCAATAGTTTGAAGTCATAGACATTTTTTATCGGTAGCAAATTTCATCAGTAGTTCAATATTTCCAACTGATAGCAATAAATCTTTGGTTAGGATTCAATAGATGAGTTAAGGGGTTAGGATTCAGCAGACAAGAGTTCCTGCAAGATGCCATGCCCTTCCTCTTCCTGCCTGGAGCATCTTCTCCAAAACAACTAGACTTCCGTCCAAATCCCGGGCTTTTAACCCCACAAATGGGCTTCTCTCCACCGGGGCATCAGATTTCTCCCCTTTGTAGCTTTTCTCGTTGAGCAAAGCATCGCGGTTGGAGCTCTGGCATCCATAGCGTGGGGGCAGCTGTAGCTGGTCGGTCTTGGGGTGGGAGGGAGCCTGCGCGACAGTGGGCGGGGCATAGGATGGAGCGGTCAGACGCAGAAGATCTGGATCAGCAGTGGGGGCGCGGTCGTGCAGATCTGGGAGACGGCTTGGCTGGGCTGAAGCGCACAGGGAGTGGAGGCACTATCGGCTATGGTAGGAACCTGCGTTGGGTTAGGTGGAGTCGAGGGGCTTGGTCGATCAGGGGAGGGTGGTTGGTTGGTTCGGTGAGGGGGAGTCTGTTGGTTGGGTTGGGTCAATGAAATAGTCTACATCCTAAATGTATAATAGCACTACTGTATGTGTATATATATATATGTTTATGCGTATATATATATGTATATGTATATAGTCGTTTTACCTATAGTCTTGCTTCAAAATCCGGAGTCAAACACATATCTTACTGATTTTGATTCTTCCTTCGTTTTCTCTGCCCTGAACAAATATCTTTCCCCGTCTGAGTGATTCAAACTTTTCAAAGTTGCTTTCGCTTTTCTAGAAAACCAAGCTGACATTGCATACCCTTATCCACAATATCTAGAAAACCTTTAAAAATGTAGATATCATCAATTTCTTGTTGCAAATTTGCCATTAGCTTCTATTTCAATGCCGTAATATCTATAATTTTTTGCCACTTTCTTGTGACACCACGATCAGCTTGAGACTGTCACCACATTTACATTAACTTGGTGGAAATTACCCACTTCTTACACTAATTTTACCTCTCCATAAATATGTAATTCCTCCATTACTTATCCTTTTCCACTCTGATCACCTCATTACTCTTGCAAAAGTAACTGCGATGTTAATCCCTTTCATCGGCCTTCTAGAAGCCTTTGCCCTTGGAGCCACTACATAAATTCAACCCCATTCTAACGCTCCCGATGAGTTTTATTTCAATCATATATACGGGCAAAACTTCTCCTGAAACATTATATGGCTTTAGATGATTGGTAACATAATTTTAGATCAATGCTAGAGTTGGAGAAATTTTAGATGGGCCTAGATATGAGCCACGATGAACCTCCAGGATTCAGGAATGTAATATCCATGAAATGTTACTGAAGTTCTCTATGCCTAGCTATGAGGCATTGGTCTGTGCTTCTATTCGGATTATAAAAGGTTGTGTTCTTTTCATTTCAAGTCTTCAAGAACAAGATGACGATGATGAAACCATTCAATTCCACAAAAAGTTAAATGTAGAGGACAACAAGTAGCAACTATTATGTGTTACTACTATAACATTTGAATGACATCTCATCACATAATTTTGGTGCATGCTTTTGTCTTGTAGGCTCCAATTGAATTGCTTGGGAAAAAAATATGTATAAGAACTTGGTTAGGAGTAGGCTGTAGACCTGTGGATTGATCTTTGGGTCATTGGTGCAAGCTTTTGTTTGTTAGCATTTTTGTATGCTTGATTGGAGGGTAATTGCAAGAGATCTTTTTGGCATCATTTTTGTGTTGAGTAAAATTGCATTATTTGTTATGTTTTTTTTTAATAAAACTTCTGGCATTCATACCAACAGGACATCAAGATATTAATGATATATATAGCTTGTCGAGGGTAAATCCCTGACAGTGATTCCGGGGTATGTTGGACAGTGTGTGCGTGAATGGTGTTTCAAGGACTGGGTGTGTCTGTGTGTAGATGATGGATTCGGGGACACCAGGGGTTATACAGGTTCGGGTCTCTCGGAGGATAACAATCCTACGTCCTGTGTTTGTGTTATAGTAGATCTCACTTGGTTACAAACAGTGTTCTAGCAGTTTACCAGAATTGATCTCCCTTTGTTACAGACAGGGTTCTCATCCCTTTATATAGTAGGGAGAGGGAGAACTTACATGTGGGTCCTACACAGATGACCTCTGCTCATTCTAATATCTAACTCAACTCATCATTACGGAGTATCGGGCAAGCAAACTTGCTCTGATGGAATTGCATATCGTGCTGCCGTGTGCTGTCTTTGCTTAGCCCGTAGAGCCTTATCTTGCTGCATTTAATGCGACGAGACGGAACGATGCCCTTTTGCACCGTCCCCATTCACTTGCCTCTCTGCGCCATCCCTGTCCACTTGCCTCTACGTCGTCCCCGTCCACTTGCCTCTCAACGCCATCTCCGTCCACTTGCCCTACCGGATGGTTGACAACATCCCATCTATCGTGCGGCGCTGAGCCAACCTGTAGAGTCTCACTCTGTAGCCTTTACAGAAGTGAGACTCTACGGGATGGGAAAATGCCCCTTGCACCGCCCACGACCTTATCCGTTGGGGCTGGTGCTTGGTGAACAGAAGTGCTCGGGCGAGTGTCCAATCCAGCCCCGCTACCAGGGGGCTGGTCGTGGGTTTGTCTGAAGGTGTAGCGAGATTGGTCGCTGGAGGTATTGCACTGGTCGTGGTAGCTCATTGACCGATTAGCGTTTTAGGAGATGTCCCCTGGCTGTTTGCACCCTTCGTGGGGCCTGTTAGCCGGGGTACCCCTTTACTTGATACATCGACAGTAGCCCCCAAGCTCCCTCGTGATCGCGGTTCGGCCTGATCTTACCACTTGGGTCCCAAACCAAACGTAGTTCGCCCCAGGAGTGGTTATTGACACTGTCCATCCTCAAAGTTCAACTTTTGAGTTCCGCATCACGGGGGGAGGTTTCAAGTGCCCTGGGAGAGAAGAAAGGGGGAGGTACATTTATCGCCGTTGGACCTGAAGGACTCTTGGCTCTTTCTATTTGCCCTCTCGAATTTTGAGCAGTTTGAATGCTATGTTGGTTGGGATGCCGTTGTAGTCTGTTTAAAGGATGGGTATTTGAGGGTCCTTCGAGTCATCCTCTCGCATTCTTTCTTTCCTTCAAGGGCTTTTGTGCCCAGAGTCCAAGTTCTTTATCCTGTCTCGCGATTGGCTCCGTAGTGTAGACACACCCGGAGGTCATGGTGCGCTCCCCTCCCTTCTCACCGGAGAGGTTGATGATTTTGGATGAACCAGCGGAGGGGGATTTACCTCCCACCTAGGATCCGCCGGCCGTGGTGCTTCCGGACGAGGCTTTGATCGCGGTCGCGATCGCAAGATTGCAGCTAATACTTGCTTGAATGGTGTCCGTGACCATTAAGCTTACGCTGTTCTACAGAAAGCCGTCCTCTGCAGGGCTATCCTGCGCTCCAGCCCGGGCGGATCCCTCGGCTGATGTCATTGATATTTCTAGGAGAAGGAGATCGATGAAGAGGAAGAGTTGGAGAAGCAGAAGGGAGGTCTTCGGGGCGTGCTGGGGCCGGTCAACAGCTCCAGCAGGGCCTTTGCGTCGGCTGTGCATCCTGGCCCTTACGCTGCTCACCGTTCGATCCCCGGAGTGGTGAGCTGCCGTTCGAGGGAGGAGTATAAGAGGTTCCTTGACTCGTTCAGGGGCAGATAGAGGCGAGGGTCTGGTGGGATTTTTATACCAACCTCGTGCTTATCACTAGAGTTAGGGAGGATAGGGTAGGTAAGTATTGGGATAGTTAGCTCAATTGGGTGTAACTAGTCGGCTTGCAACCTATCCTCCTCATGAATGGAAATTGCCAGGGGATGTCCGTCTTTGTTGCAACATCCTCCCGGACCCTTGCCGATGGTCGGAGGATAAAAATGGAGTCCTGCTGTTTTTTCGGATGGATTGGCCTGGACCACTGCTGGGAGTTTTTCGGGAGAACTTTCCCGGTGTTGATGCGGAGAATTGGCTCAGCTTGTCCCATCCTGCTCGCTAGTGAGGTTTTCGACGGGTAGAACGGCCATAGCTCGACAAGTTTGTCGGTGGCGACCAGCGCTCGGGCTGAGTGAGGACTTGGGGCCTTGTCGTCGTATTTTTGACTACCCGTGCCCATGTTATCACGTGAGTATGCGGGATGGGGTTTCGCCCTGCTCAGGAGTCTATGGCCGCTTTGTTGTTTGTCGCTCTGGTCTCCAGGTTCGGTAGTGGTCATCAAGCGTGGTCGCATGCTGTGGTCGGAGGACCAATTTGCGGGGACTCCGTTGCTGGTCTGGAGGTCCTGCAAAACAAGGAGTCTGGTTTTTTGAATTTGAGAACTTACAGGTCGTATTCCATGCTCGTCCGGAAGGTCCTACAAAATAGAGAAAACATGCCCATTTTCGAGCGACCCTACACATAGAACTTGTGCAATAGGGCAATGTTCCATGAGTTGTGTAATTCACGGCCGTCCTCCATGGCTAACTTGACCGCACCAGGTCGAGTGACATCGACCACTTTGTAGGGTCCCTCCCATTTGGGGGAGAGTTTATTCCGACCAGCCTTATTCTGAATTTTCCTAAGGACGAGGTCACCTACGACCAGTGTTCGTTATCGTACCCTTCGATCGTGGTAGCGTCTGAGGCTCTGCTAATACCGGGCAGCTCGAATCAGAGTACGATCGCGGAACTCTTTGATCATGTTTATGTTGTCCTCTCGTCGTGCCACTTGGTCGTCGTCTGAGTAGTTGTTGACTCGGGGTGACTGGAGGCGATTTCAGAGGGGAGCATGACTTCCGCACTAAAGACCAAGAAGAAAGGGGTTTCCACCGTGGCCCGGCTGGGAGTCGTCCACAGAGACCAGAGTACTGTGGGGAGTTCGTCCATCCAATGTCTTGAATAACTTTTAAGCCGATCAAAGACCCGAGTTTTGATCCCTTGCAGTATCATCCCATTTGCCCTCTCGACTTATCCATTGCTTTGGGGGTGAGCCACAAATGCATAGCAAACCTTGGTCCCAATTTCCTCGCAGTAGTCTTGGAAAGCACTACTAGCGAATTGAGTTCCGTTGTCCATGATTATGCGGTTTGGACTATCAAACTGCACTACCAGCTCTCGTATGAACTTAATCGCTGCTGCTGCGGTGATCTTCCTGACGGGTTTGGCCTCGATACACTTAGTGAACTTGTCGATTGCCACGAACAGGAACTCAAAACCACTTGGGGCTTTAGGGAACCGTCCCACAATATCGAGCCTCCAGACAGCGAAAGGCCAAGAGAGTGGTATGATTGTAGTGCTTAGGCTGGTAGGTTGGTATTTTGGCCATGGCACTGACACGACTCGCACCGTTTCACCAGCTTGCGGGCATCCTGGAGGGCAATGGGCTAATAAAATCTTTGCCAGAATGCTTTTCTGACCAGGGTGTGGTATGAAGCGTGACTACCACATATGTCTCCATGGATATCGAAGAGCACTGTGCTCCTCTCTTCATGAGTGATGCATTTCAGTAAGAGGCCGTTGCTCCATCAGCGGTAGAGGCGTCCCTCTACCAAGGAGTATCTGCAGGCTTGCCGCGATACCTTTTATGCTGACGCATCATCATCAGGGACTGCTCGGTTTTAAAGGTAGTCCAAGATCTGCTCCATCCAGGTCGTACCCAAACTGAGCAGGGCGACCACATGATGGTCGCTCGAGGTCGACGGCACCGAAGGAGGCATTGCCTCCAAAGGTGTTGCTTCGGGTGCTCCATTTTCGAGCGGAGCATCCCCTTCACCTTGGCCTGAGACCGCGGTGGATGGTTGTGAGAGTCTTTCTTCAAAGACTCTGACCGGGACAGATTCTCGAGAAGAAGCTAGACGGGCTAGCTCATCGGCTAGGAAGTTGTCCTTGCGAGGGATGTGCTTGACCTCAAAGCCGATGAAGCATCGTTCTAGTTTTCTCACTTCAGCGAGGTATGCCACTATTGTCGGGTCAGAGCACTGAAAGTCCTTTTGCACCTGGTTTACGACTAGTAGCAAGTCCCCTATTGCTAATAGTCGTTTAATCACAAATGTGGAGGCTGCTCACATTCCGAACAAGAGGCCCTCATATTCAACAGTGTTATTAGTGGCTGGAAAAATACAATTGAATGACGTACCTGAGGATGTCACCAGTGGGTGAGGTCAGAACCACCCTAGCTCCGGCTCCCTTTAGCGTGAATGACTCGTCGAAATGCATGGTCCAATGTTTGTCCGCCTCCAGTCGCTGCACCTACTTGGGCTCGAAGGATGACCATTCGGCTACAAAAACGGCCAGCGCCTGGGACTTGATAGAAGTTTGGGGGATGAATTGGAGGTCGAATCCCCCGAGCTCTACTGCCCACTTTGCTGTTCTCCCTGTTACATCTGTATTATGGAGAATTTCCCTAGATGAGTGCCTCCGTCTAGGGGAGAGCATCATCATTGAGAGCATGAGACGGTTTGTCCGTGTCGTCGTCGAAGTGTTTGGTGATGAGTACCTTCGTTCTCTGAATGATGAGGACACTGCTCGTTTGCTTGCTACCAATGAGCGCAGAGGGTTTCCAGGGATGCTGGGAAGCATTGATTGTACGCATTGGAGGTGGAAGAACTGTCCGACGGTGTGGTCGGGTTCTTTAACCGACCATGTCAACGCTCCGACGATCATTCTCGAGGTGGTTGCATCACAGGACCTTGGGTTTGGGATGCCTTTTTCGGCATGCCAGGTTCGCTAAACGACATTAACGTTCTGCACCGATCATTTCTCCTCGATGACCTTACCACAGGTGAGGCCCCAAAGGTAAAATACCACATAATGGGCACCATTACACCATGGGCTACTACCTTGCAGACGGCATATATCCGGAATGGGCCACGTTTGTGAAGCCCATTCCATCGCCAGTTGGTAGGAAGTGGCAACACTTTGTGCTTCAGCAGGCAGCTGCACGCAAGGATGTGGAGCGCGCATTCGGAGTCTTGCAGTCCCGTTTCCCATAGTTAGGGGGGCTACGAGGTTATGGGATGAGGACACCCTTAGCTCCATCATGACCTCCTGCATTATCATGCACAACATGATAATCGAAGATGAGCGACAAGATGACGAAGTCAAATACGTGTATGAGGGTGCTGCTGAGGACGTGCAGCCATTGCACGACTTAACCCCTCCCTTGGTGGCATTGAGCCAACGATATGATGCTATACGAAGCAGGCATAGCCATCAGCACCTCCTGGACGACCTAGTTGAACATCTTTGGCAAATACACGGGGGTGAGTACTAGCAGTCTCCTCTAGTTCTATGTTAGAAAGGGTATCCTTAACATAAGCATTGCGTGTTTTGTGGAGTGCGTTCCAGATTGTAACAATGTTGTATCCTCGGTGCGTATCATGTAAGGATGGCAACGAATGCAAAAATTATGAACTGGCCGAGTTCGGTTTGCTGGAAAAATGTCCCCGTGAGGGCTTAACGTCCCAAATTTTCAAACCAACGTACATCGCCACATAATATAAGATCCAAATTGTCAACCAAATTCACAATGCAATAATCATACATTAGACGGATGGACAAGAAGAGGTGCGCCTAGCTGCAATAATACTCTGCCTAAGGCTTTTATAGTATTCTTTCTGCTCGTCATCCATTTGAGAAAGATCCATGTTCATTATGACCATCTCCTCCTTTACCTTCTCCAGTTGCATTCGCTCCTCCTCCAGCCGGAGCCTCTGGCGCTCGACATTCATTATCTCAGCGAACCTCTCAGCCCTATCCTTCTCAATCTTTTCTTTCAAGGAGAACAATCGGTCAAATATCTCCTTCATGGGGGCAGAAGCTGAGTTGGACAATGTTGAACCACAAGCAACCTCCTTGGATCGAGCCCTCCCAGGAGGCCGTTTCGGTCGTGGAGTGGCATTGGACGCAGGTGCATCTGCTCCTTCTGCTCCGGGCGATGACTCGACGTTCTGCGTGGACGCGGGGCTAGCGGCGCCGGACGTCTTCTGCTTCTTGCGCGAGGACTCCGATTGCCACTTCGGATGATGTCTCAACTCTCGCCAACATGGAAGCAACGTGAACTCTTTGTGCTCCATGGCCTGGAACATCTTGCAAGCCTCCACGATATGCCATAAGTTAACAACGATTGTCATGAAAATATCACAAAGCAAGATCCCCTATAAATCACAACCATAAAAACATCATACTGTCTCGCCCTCGGTCGTCCCACTCCTCCTAGAACGCATGGCCCTAGCATAGTGACCGCAGAACTTCTGCACCATACCGTTGATGAAGGTCCACCTCCCCTGCAGCGACTTCTTATTGCGGGTAGATGGGAAGTCTTTGTTCTCGTGGAAGTACGACTCGATCCTCTGTCAGAAAGCTCCTAAACTCTGGTTCGACCCCACCACGGGATCCATGCTCACGTTCAGCCATGATGCCACAAGTAGTAGATCTTCCTTCATGGTGTAGCTTTGTCCACGACCACCCCCAGTTGCCATCTCTGCCGGTGCTTCTTGAGATTGCACCTCAGCCAAAGGAGGCTATGTGCTGATGATGCCTTCTTGGGTGTTCGGCACAATGTCGTCCCAAGGGATTGCATCATCGTCACCACGAAGGAAGTCGGCATACTCCATAGAGTCCTTGCACACTAGCAAAGAAGCACTAAAATACAAAATGTACTGAATAACTTCAACATGTTTCCTTCCTGTTAAATAAAAGGCCTTCCACCACATGTCTTATCAAACATTATTGAAAAACCCATAGACAGTTCACACAAGTGGAGGATAATCGTGAACATATAGGGTCCAGCTTAGTCACCTCGCTAATTCACAAACAACTATCTATTAAACCTACCTGACTACAACCTCCATGAACGATCCGATTCAATGGATATGGCATCATCCGAATCAGCAATCCAACATATTCTTTCATGTGTCAAGGTTCATTTGTGTTGTACGCAAGCTATTTGAGTTTTGTACTGTTAATTTTCAGTGGGTTAACTTGTGCCGATTGTACTTGTAGGAATTATCATCAGATTCATCGCAGCATGTCCATTCAGTATTGGCTTCAGTTATTATGGGAATGGCCCCTGTATTGGGAAAGGTGTGAGCTATATCAGTGAATAATAGTGTATTTCTTTGAAAAAGAGCTGCACAGCAAGCTATATCAATGATTTCTCGTTGCTTTGTTAGCTGCAAATTAGTTGGTGGGGTTTTGTGCAAGGAACACAACAAGGTATTTGCCCCTTTGTGTTGCTAGTCTTGAGTTGATGTTGAATTTTTAACTTGGTCCTTTTGAGTACGCTTTTCTACTTTATTGGATTCTTCTCCTAGGTGTACCTATAACCTCGAATCCATACATTACTGACCTATCAACTCTCTTCATGAGGAAATGCATGCTTTTTGTAGGGAATTTATTTTTGTGTGAATCAGTGTGTGTTGTTTCAAATTTATGTTTTTGTGGCATACTGTCCTAGTCAATTCAAATAAATCTCTAAGTCAACCATTAGTTGGCCATTTCTCTTAATTTTGCTAATATTATTTACATATAGATCCTTCCTATAATGGTGGTTAATTATTTGGAGCGAGGAGAGGAGGGGAATGGCGACCATGGAGTTTGTCGGCGGCTATGGTGGGCGATGGCTAGGGTTTGGGCGCAGGGAGGCGGCGGCGTGAGAGAGAGAGAGAGAGAGAGAGAGAGAGAGAGAGAGAGAGAAAGCGAGGGTCAGCCAGACGCTAGGTGCCTGGACAGTAAGAAGAAGGATTTTTCTTCTAATTCTTGCTTATTTCTTTATTGATGATTTGCCTCTCATTATATAGAGAGGCTAACTTGACCCCTAAGTAATCTATTACAATTTGGAAAGTTATGGAAAACCCTAATCTACTTAACCCGCGAGTTTGTTTTTGGGTCGATGGTCTTATTTGGCCATGGGCTGGATCTTGACCCATGACATCTCTTCCTCCATTCACTTGCAGCTTGTCCTCGACCTGTTAATTGGGGAAAGCTCCGCATGCTGCAAGGTGGGGGCCATGGTTGAAGCCCGAGGAAGCCCCATGCTGAAGAACGAGTTCTGCTCCCATGTGATTCCCTGGCATGACGGGGCAGTGCCAGAGATGGTTGATGAACTCCATTCGCCTTGCTTTGATGTTGACGTCTGTGGCCTTGAGTCGAAGGAGCACGTAGATGATTGCATCGCCATTGATGTAGGTGAAAGAGGTAGATTAGGTAATGAGTGTGATGAAGATGTGGATCAAGATGACAACGTTGTTTCTGGTGTTGGAGATGTCGTTGAAATCCACGTACATTGTTGTTGTGCCCGTTGTTGAATTCCTACATGACAGAGTTAAGGTGTACCTTCTGGATGTTGATATCTGTCATGCACTGGAAGTCCATCAAATGCTGGGCAGGGGAATTGGAGATCATGCATGTAGCATACGATCGTCCTGGTTCCCATGGGGAACAAGGCAAACAGGTAGGCGATGGGGACCATCTCAAGAGCTACGAAGGTCCTGGAGAGGAAGCATGGTGTGGTGGTGAGCATCTGGGCTTCGACGATTGGTACACGATGGATGTAGCCAAGGTAGCTGGTGGAATAATAGTCTCTGAAGCATGTTGTGTGATGATGTGGATGGCCTTGTTGGAGACGGTGTGGGCAGGAAGGGTTGACGCACGTTCCTCCTGAACGCTGATGGCTATTAGATGCAATGGTGGTCGAGCAACCGTTGTTGATGTAGAACACCCGAAGTTGAAGTTGTTGACAACCAGATGGGCGCGATCATTGATCTTAGTCAATTGCAGTAGAAGATGACAATTGATCGACCCAACACAAAGGACACGTGTTGTCCAGGCTGTCAAAAAAAGCACACTTGGGGGACACCCGGTGTTGTTGGGGTGGTTCGTGGTCGCTCTACCGTTGTTGAAGTAGAAGCGGCAGTGTCGTGGAACATGGAGACTACTGCGACCTTAAGCCTTCTCTCACCATTGAAGGCAAGGTAG
Source organism: Phragmites australis (assembly GCF_958298935.1). Taxonomy (NCBI): domain Eukaryota; kingdom Viridiplantae; phylum Streptophyta; class Magnoliopsida; order Poales; family Poaceae; genus Phragmites; species Phragmites australis. The sequence continues at coordinate 12,010,167 of NC_084938.1, forward strand.
TCGGGGAGGGGTACCGCACATAGCCATTATAGAAGGACGCGAACAACGATGTACAGGATGGCGAACCTGAGGGCGTAGAGGACTCATCGTTGAAGGAGATGGTTGATGAGCGGAGGCAAGTAGTCGCTGTCAAAGAGATGTAGGGGGCGGCATGAGAATTGACCCGGCCACTTGGGGTGGAGGAGGTTGGATCAGACGGCCAGTCTGCGCCACTGAGTACGGAATCCATCGTTGGATCAGTGTCACTGTAGGGTCATTTGGTGCCAAGCTCGAAGGTTTCCCACCGAAGGACTTGTAGATCGGCAGTGGTTCAGTGGCATCAAATGCCTTGGGGCCTCCTGCCCTAGGCGTGAACTCCAGATCGGCCATGGATGGCGAACGAGAGTCCACGGCTATTGAAGTGCCAGAACCCTCGGTCCTAATGAAGGTGCTAGTGACAGCCACATCAATTGGTCCACCAGGATCAATCAGTTACACACATGCCGCATCGTGACAACAACCATGTCTACTCATGAAAGAAAAGCAAGCATCAGGGAATTGGTAGTTCCCATCGCCATAACATTGTAGACTGTTGTAGCTAGACCCTGGAACACCATGCCATGGAGTGGGGCATCATTGGCCTTGCCTGCAGCAATGTCACGGCTTGCTGCTGGTGGTGGTGCTGTGTAGTGTGGATTATCATTAATGAAGTCGCGATCAACCACAATGAAGAAGAGGTGCAATCATGATTGTCGCTAACCCTCTCATTGCACTGAGGGCAAAGATTGAGATGCCATCTCTCCATAATCTCCTTTTTAGTGAGACACTTGAGCGGCGACAGTCCAGTGGGGTCAGCATTTGGAGATGCTCTAGGGCCTCTTACCCCAGGTGTGATCTACAAGTTAGCCGTAGGTGGCAAATGATAGTCCACGGCTGCTGAACTGCCATAATCCTCAGTGAGGGACTCCATGACCGTGGACACTGCAAAATCCTGTGTAGCGGCTGTGTGTTCCTCCTGAACACTAGGGGCTGCCATAATAACATGTTATGCATTGTGCGTGATCTGATCATCTGCAGAGAAATTTTTTGGGTCATGGGAGAGTAGATGATATGGCAGAACCTACGGAAAAGAAGTCTCTGGTCACATCCTTCACAGATTCGGGAGAAGCATATGAGACGGCATCGTGCGTGTCGGAGAAGATGTTGTGGAGGACAACGTCGATGCCAGCGGAGGAGTCATCATCAGGAACTCCTAGGGACATATGGGCAGCACCACCTGGCATAGAAATAGGGTGGAAGACCGGCGTAGAGGGAACGCCGATGTTCGATGTGTAGGCGATGTTGCGGGAGTGTTCATCCGCCAGTGGTCATCGAGAAGTGTTGGTCATGACTTCTGATGAAGTTGCTGATGATGGGACGATGGCATCTGGCAGGATGATGGTTGTCGACGGTGAAGCAGCCTGTTGAGATCATCCTTGTTGGTACATGCATCTGAGGCTGGCGGTCGGTGTGGTAAGGAGGAAGAAAGCTTAGGTGCCTCCTTTGGATCCCGAGGAATGTTGAGCACGATGAACAACTCATCGACACATTGTTGGCATTCACAACGAAATTCTTCAAATTGCCTGCAAAGATCCACCCATAATGGTGCAGGATCGGATCCGAGTGGAGCATGAAGACCTACATTTGTCGTTGTCGAGGTTGATGCAGTCCTTCACGATTGGATCTGCGCATGTAGATCTTGAGTTGACTGCAGGATCGATCCCTCCGACAAAATCCATGACGTCAGAGTGGTCTCTGACACCAGATGTAATGATGGTTGATTATTTGGAGGGAGGAGAGGAGGGGAATGGCGACCATAGAGCTCGCCGGTGGCTATTGAAGACCTGCATTTGTCGTTGTCGAGGTCAATGCAATCCTTCACGATTGGATCTGCGCATGTAGATCTTGAGTTAACTGCAGGATCGATCCCTCCGACAAAATCCATGACGTTAGAGTGGTCTCTGATACCAGATGTAATGATGGTTGATTATTTGGAGGGAGGAGAGGAGGGGAATGGCGACCATAGAGCTCACCGGTGGCTATGGAGGGCGGTGGCTAGGGTTTGGGCGCAGGGTGGCGACAACGTGAGAGAGAGAGAAAGCGAGGGTTGGCCAGACGCTAGGCGCCTGAATAACAAGAAGAAGGATTTTTCTTCTAATTCTTGCTTATCTTTTTATTGATGATTTGCCTATCTTTATATAGAGAGGCTAACTTGACCCCTAAGTAATATATTACAATTTGGGAAGTTCTGGAAAACTCTAATCTACTTAACTCGCGAGTGGGTTTTTGGGCCAGCCGGTCTTATTGGGCCATGGGCTGGATCTTGACCCATGGCACTTCCATTCCGTTAAGAAATTCAGATATTACTGCTAATTGTTTGTTAGTATTTGTTCTCATACTGCTAAGCATTCATTCATGTTTACTGTCTAGTTATTGTTGGTATATGTCAAATATTTTTACTGTTGATTTATGTGTGCACTGATGGTGTTGACTAATTCCAGTTTTAACCTTTCACAAGATGCCACGATTGAGCAACTTCTTCCCATTTTTCTCTCTTTGCTGGAGGATGAATTCCCTGATGTTCGACTTTACATAATAAGGAAACTTGATCAAGTTAATCAGGTTGGTGTTTTGCTACTGCTTTGAGCTCTATGTATTTAAAAATATAACCCAGTTTTTTCTGCTTCGTCCGTCTTTTGTTGGGGTTTCATTTGGAGTGATTTTGTTCAGGGTTTATATTCTCACTTGCAGATTGTGTACCTGGCCAGTTATTGGCATGAATCAGCAAAAAATGGATACGATAAGAATTTAAATATCACAAATTGGATGTGAAATGGTAAGAAGCTGAGTAGTGCTTGGTTTATATGAAATTTTAGCAGCAACTAGCTCATTTTTTTTTTGGCAAAACCAGAAACTTCAAGGTGTCAAATATTTGGTTATGTAGTTGTAGGTCAGGGGGCTAAGTGTTTTTTTAGGGAGTAAAATGGATCCATTCCTTTATTTATAGAAATATTTTTTTTTGTATTAGATAGGTTTCCTTAAGTTTAGAGATTGTATGTAGGGTTCTAAGGGAAGCTGTCCCTACAAGAAGGGATATAATCCATAATTCATTACCATTTATCAATCAAGCAAGAATGATGAATTAGCATCCCTTCTCAGCCCAAAAGCTCTTTCATCTTTCAGTATGTAGCCTTTCTCCCTTTCCAATACCTAATCCACTTCAAAACATGTCGTTTTGCCGTCCACTGTACTGCAATTATCCCAGTTGTGAAATGTGAACAGCTGCCCTAAACGTTCATTTTGCTGATTGACTGCCATTTCTTTTGTCCTCTAGTTTATGTGTATCAAATGTTCAAATCTTAAATTCAGGATAATTAAGTCTGCTGATCTTATTAATTATAAGTATTTAACGAGTTGATATCAAATGCTACGCTTTGTGCTGAACATCCCGTGTTCTTGAGTGAGTTGACTATTGACCAGCATTGACTACCTGGTTAACAATAACACTACATCCTGTGTTCCGAGTAGTTGAACAAGTTACCATTACTCTGCTTGAATAGCATATGTTGCGAAGTACATCCGGCTTCATGTAATGAAGTAGGCATCGTAGCAAATGATTTTGACTAACAAATCAGTCAGGTCAACATGGTTCAATCAGACCTGAATAGGCTTTTGTTTATTATGTTACAGTTGCTTCCTGGTTCGCTTGTTCATTCATGCTTCATATAATGAAGTAGGCATTGTAGCAAATGATTTTGACTAACAAATCAGTCAGCAGACCAGAATAGGCTTTTGTTTGTTATGTTTCGGCTGCTTCCTGGTTTGCTTGTTCATTCATTTCAATTTTGAAGCTGCATTGATAAGCTCTCTCCTGCAATTCTTTCAGGTTATTGGAATCGACTTGCTGTCGCAATCACTTCTACCAGCCATTGTACATACCTTTGTTGGCAAGTCAGTTAGGTGTTGGATTTTTTGATAAGTTAGGGGCACTTTGCATGCAGTGGTTGGAAGATAAGTATAGAGACTTTTTTCCTTAATCGTGCACAAATATTACTATGTACTCTCTTATGATTAGTAAGGTAGTCTATAAATTTGATGCTTTGGTTTGATCTGATGTAATGTGACTAGATTCTTATGAACATTTGCTTCTAGGTTTCCTCAATCAGAGATGCTGCTGCCAACAACTTGAAGCATTTGGCGGAATAATTCGGCCCTGAGTGGGCAATGCAGCATATAATTGCTCAGGTTAAAGTTACTACTAACTGGAAAGTAGATGTCATTTGCCTGTTAAGCTAAGTTGCTTATTTTGATTTTCTTGGCTTCCTTCCTTTCCTTTATAAGACATGATTTACTACATTGTGGTAAATAATAGCTGATGGGAACAAAATCTGCAAAGTAATTTTTTTGCACAAGGCAAATTTTGCTGCAGAACACTCCAGACTGTGTGGTTTTGGAACCACTTTTGAGGAGTGTCCGGCAGCAAAGATAAAAAAATCAGTGTCCTGCGGCCAAATCCATGTAGTCAGAATGTCATGTATTAAAATTTGCCTTTGCACAATGCTAACAAGGGAGCCTCATTTTCGCCTCTTCCCATCCTTTTGTGCGCTGCTCGTATAGAAGTCTAGAGAATACTTTTACCAAGTGGAGAAGTCAGAAGCAGATATAAAATGGAGACAAAAAGGATTTGTGCTGAATAAAATTGTAAATAATACTCCAACTATTTTAAGTCTGGGCTTACAACATGCATAGAACAATTAAGTTTCCAAATGTAAAAAAATAGGTTGCTGACATTGGACCTTACATACCTTTAATTCTAAAGAATATCATACCACATTGGCCAACATATTTTATATCATTGAAACTGGGTAGAGTGGAAATATTGCAGTAAATTGGCCAACATAGTTTATATCATTGAAACTGGGTAGAGTGGAAATATTGCAGTAATCCTTTCACTCTTGATTTCCTCAATGGAATTGTATGGTAGATTAAATAGAGCCTTATAGCCATAGATCCTTCTTTCCCCTTTTTTAGGTTCTGGAGAAGATAAACAACCCACATTATCTATATCGAATGACCACTTTGCAAGCTATTTCTTTGTTGGCCCCCGTCATGGGTGCTGACATTACAAGCCAACAGTTGCTCCCTGTTGTCATCGTATCCTCGAAGGACAGGTGAGTTCTAATTAGCAAATATACATGATAGAACCATAATCTCTATGAGATCTTAAGCCTTAACTGATGCAATCTTTAATTCTAGGGTGCCAAACATGAAATTCAATGTTGCCAAGTCCTGCAGTCACTCGTACCCATCCTTGATCAATCTGTAAGTTACAACCCCGCACTTCATTTGCTGTGATCCGGTATTCTTCATCGTTAGGCTTTTTGGTCATTTCATGAAATGCTGGTTTGCAGGTTGTGGAGAAAACAGTGAAGCCATGCCTTGTTGAGCTCAGTGAGGACCCAGATGTAGATGTAAGGTACTATGCAAACCAGGCCCTCCAGGCATGTGACCAATGATGATTTCAAGCTAACTAGCCTTTATCCAGTATTTAGTAAATGATTCCCCTAGTCCATTATTTGTATACTTTAAAGTGCTCTTTAGTCTTGATAATTTATTCTAGCACCACTGACCTTGACACTAATAATTGACAGTTTGTGTTAAATATGTTTTTTTTTGGTTTAGGCTTCGTAAGCTCTTGGATTCAATCGACTTTAGGGAAAGTAGTTTTTGTACACTGGACATTTTGTGTGATGGAACTGTGTTACCATCTTGTTACTTGCTACGTCACTTTTGATAACTGTGATTTGGCAAGCGTGCGACCAATGTTTAGAGAACACTTCGCGTTGCATCGTTGTGCAACATATTTCGCTCAATTTTTTTTCGCGGTTTGCGAAATTCGAAAGGAAATTGTTCAAAGGCCGTATTACAAGTCAGGTCATGCTAAATGGTATCTTGCCCGAGTCCATGTGCAAGCGAAATAGATCTAAACAACTAGATTGCTCTAGAGCTACTCGCCATAATCAAGAGCATGCACATGCTTTTGATCAAGAGCCAATTTGGTTCTCTTTCTTTAGTGAAGACAAAGGATCGAGCCAATTTCAAAAGAAAAATATTTAGTTGCGGACTTACATGAGGGCACATGTTAATGCTTCGCGTTGTCTCATGACAGCCAGATGCTTGAGGTAGATGCACTAGACAGGCTTACATATCACATAATAGAGTGTGAACTAGAAAATTCATATAAAAGGCTTGTCATGTATAATTGAATTGCTTCTGAAACTACATAATTGATAAGAAAGACATACTTATAAAATTTATATAAAAGACTTGTCATGTATAAATAAATTGCTTCTGAAACTGCATAATTGATAAGAAAGATATGCTTATAAAATTTGTATAAAAGGCTTGTTATGTATAGATGAAATGCTTCTGAAACTGCATAATGGATAAGCAAGATATGTCTATGAAATTCATATAAAAGACTTGTCATGTATAAATGAATTGCTTCTAAACAATCATCCAATATGCTTATTAAACTTCTGGGTGTTGAGCTTATTCATTGTAGAAGATAACTAAGTCAATATGTGCTAAAGTTGCACACACAATAGTGTATATGTGCCTATAGGATATAATACGTCTGTCTGCACACAACCATTAATTTGCTTATATAATATATTTAGATTTGTTTGCCTACACTAAAATGAAATAACAGTTCATCATCATGAGAAAAAGAGAGAAGCATGAAGTACATTGCTCTCTCAAATTAACAAGCGCATAAGCTATGACAGTATACCACACTAAGCCTTCATTCAATCAATTATGTGAACAAACACAAAAAAGTCAGATCATTTGAAGGGGACAAAATTCATATAAGTTCATTGTCATGCTTGAAGACAATTGCCCAAAAATAATGATCCTTAGAAAGGAAAAAAATCATATATGTTGTTCTGTGATTTGAGAGGTACATTAGAACTGAAATCAAGCCTTTCCATTCCTAATCAAGGCATGCACTGAGAGAAAGGAGGGAAGCAACACTGAAAAGCAATGCATGAAGCGAGGCGCGTTCGTGTGGATGGGAATACCATCTGTTCTTCCCCTATTCAACAAGAAAACATAAAAACAATTTTGTTGAAATGTGCAAGCAATTAGACTAGATTTAGAAAGAAAAATAGAAATGATGAGAAGGAAAATTAGATAAATCTGATCAATGTTTTGAACAAAAACATAAGAAATTTGTGTGGAACAAAATCTGGAAAACGATGAACCAGTGAACAAATCATCAGAGCTAAAAATCCAATGTAGTAAATTAGTATGCACTGTGTAATTCCTAAACACAAATAAATATTAGGACAGAAGCAATATTTTGGTATAATCTTCGAAGAAATTGGTGCAATCTGAAAAGCAAATCAATTATGCAAATTTCAAAAGCAAATCCATGTTAATATTAAGGCAATTTGATTGAAACATCTTCTAGGCTAATTGGCACATCAGAAAAGCAAATGATGATGTGCGACACACTGGCCTCCACTATCAGCTTGCTGCACTGCCCCTCGCCCTATACTGCCACCGACATGATGAATCCACAGTACTGGTGAGTTGGTGAAGTCACCACTTCCCCTAGGGCTATATTCTGGCGTGCCTCCCTGGCTGAGGGGATGGGCTGTGGTGAGGTCGATGGCGAAATTGCCACCCTTATATGTGGGGATGGAGGTCTCGGCCAAGGGGACGACGTGGTCCACGTTGGGGATGAGGAGATCAAAGTTGTAGCCTAGGTTGTCGGACGCGCCAGCGATGCTGCGCTCGTGCCATCACTCGAGGCGAGCCCATGGGCTCCCAAGCACCGTCGCTGGCTGGGCGGAGGACGAGCCACGCACCAAGGTTGGAGTGGCTCACGTGGTCCGTCCCCGGTGAGGGCACGAATGGTGTGACCATGGATGCCATCGCCACAGGGGAGCCCGACAGGTCGTGCACCGTCACCGACACCCCTTCCACTCCTCCCCCACTACCTTATGCTCCAACAGAGGTGGAGGGACGCGCCATCCAGAGCCCGTGCCAGCGGAGGTGGCAGCTCAACACCACGCGAAAAATGCACAATCGAATTGATTTGGGGATGGGAACAGAGGGGAAAATGCAAATCGAATCAATTTGAGGATGCGAACAAAGGGGAAAAGAAAAATCCACTCCCCGCTTCAGACTCCTCAATCCACTGCAACAAAACCGCATCGTATAAATCCACCTCCAAATCCAAAAATCGAAATCGTATCGGGGAAACATGTGAAGAGATAAGGCCAATGTGGGACCCACCTTTTGGTGGCTTCCCCAAGCGTTATCAGATGGGTCACACGGCTGAACAACCTAAACCGGTGTGGGAGCAGAGAAGCCATCGCAATCTGACAGCCATCGTAGTGTGCGTGCCGTCTGTCGAACGGACGCACGCTCGAAAACAAATCTTTGCCTTTTTTTATAGATCTTATAAAATAGGTTCCCCGAAATTAATTACTTCGAGGTCAGTTGCACGCGATTGCAACTAAGCGCCTAGACTTTAAAGTCATGTTGTTGAGTCCTTCAATTATCCATCTGTCATTTAGGTCCATTCGGAGTACTAAACAGTAGAATTTAATGATGGTGAGTGCTTTGTACAACTCCTTAATAACTAGGAAATCAAATGATTCAATTCTTGGGTGGCGCATCACTTATAAATCAAAATTGTAAAAATAAGTTGTACGTGAAGTATTTTCCTTAATGATGTGCTGGACATAATTTGGTTTGCTTGTCATTTGAAGGAAACTAGCAAGATAAATTTGAAGTTTTAGATTTTGAAGAATCTTCGTGTGAGTTGAGGGATGACAGTGCTATTTACGAGTGAGTTAAGAGAACCGTAAGTCAAAATCCAGGCAACACACTAGTAAGGGTGCATCAATAATGTTGTGATGAGAACCGAAAATTTATATGAGATAGTAATTGTGCACGTGTAATACACATCTAGTTAAACAAAACTAATTACAAGCACATGAATGTTTTCCAAGAAAGAAAATTTTTATAGTACTATAATGTCTGTCGGAGACTAGTTGATTTATCCAAATAACATATTTCATGGAGTTCCAATAAATGGTAAAACAAAATACGTAAAAACCTATAAATTAAAGCATGATGCCTCATGTATATTGTTCGGGGAATGGTACCACATGGGCCTCTATTCATTGACTTCAGTCACAATGGTCAAATCCCAAAAACCAAAACAGAGAGGCTAACGTCAATGTAGAGATAATGCTCTTTATGCTCTGCAGGAGTTAGGCTTTAGAAGACATAGTAAAACCCAATGAATGAAGCTCGAAAGTGAAGCCCAAAGCTCGAAGAGTGCAACAAAGCTCTGAGGCTAAATGGTTGTGACGAAGCCCGAAGGACGAAGGGTTTAGCGAAGCCCTAAGGCCGAGGGAGCGTAGCACGAGGACCTTCAGTGACAGAGCGAAGGCTAACCTAAAGAGGAACTCGCAAATTAGCTGGAACCCGATAATGAAATGGCTGAAGGAAGATAGCTAGTAACCCAGGACAAAGGGTCTAGTGCGTGTCCCTCAAGACATGTGTCAAGATTGGGTTGCTCAGGGCAATATAGGTAGACAATGACCGTAATACCCTTGAGATATTCTAGAATTATTCCCTAGTGTTAGCCAGAATATTCGTGTGAATAAGGGGTAAAGATGTAATGACGACAGGAGTGATCACTACTACAAAATCCCATATCACTGCAGGCTCCAAAACCCACTTCACTACCGATTTTGGAGCCAGCAATGGATAACAAGCAGTGATAGTCGCCAACTATCACTGTCGGGAATGACGGCAGTGAAGGGGTTATCACTACCGGCTGATGGTTTTGGCTGGCAGTGTTTTACCTATCTCTCGCCTCTCCTCTTTGTCCCCTCTCTCTGTCTCTCTCTCTCTCAATATCTCCCTCCCTCTCTCCTCTCTCCTCCCTCTCCCTCTCCTCTCTCCCTCTCAATATATGCATACAATGAGGCCATATTTAATGTAAATCAATAATAAAGACATCTTCATTAATACATAGTAATTCATGTCCTTTATTAATACATAGTAATTCATGTCATTCATTTATATGGTGTCATTTGATGATATATATGCTGTCAAGCCCTTTAGTAGACTTCCTCCTTGTCTCATACTCTCTACTAGAAGGTATGGTGTTATTTGAAGATCTCTCACACATCAATGACACAATCGGTTCATAAAACTCGCCGTTTGGGTTGATAACATGTTCGATGAAAAATCCGACGATTTGTTCTTGAATGGCATGTATTTCTGCAAGTTGTATCGCACTTGTGTATTGTTTGAAGCGTTACGTTTGAAGAATCAAAAGAATTAGTCCTTGAACACATATAGAAATTGAAAAGAAGCATCGATATGTAATTTCATATCTTAACATCATTGAACCTGACAGCGTCTCTATCTCCACTGAATACGTGCATGAATATAGAACCCGCAGAGATTGTTGTCAGATGGCTATCTCATACACTTCAAGAGGAAATGATTCGTCGATGGAATGAATTGAACCTTTTTTATTTAGTAGGAAATGTAAGTCATGAATATTCTCTGTGTACCGAAAAGTCAGTTTTTACATCATACTGCTTTCTTAATAGAAAGTAGATAACACTCTTTTTACAGTATCTTGTGTATGCCATGTACATGAATATGAATACCAATTAAACTTAGATGCAATTGATGAGAAGATTAAATGATCGAGTTTACCTATTTATCATATTGATGAGGTCTTGGTAAGCGGTTTTATCTATCTTTTGTGAGTCTAAGACAATGGTCTTGCTCAAATTTGAGTGGGTGACAAGGAGGATACAATGAAATCTGCAAGAATATATTATCATATCAAATTAGTACTAGAATCAAGTTACCTATAAAAGGAGAACGCCCTGGCACGCAAATACGTACTCAAAACTGTAGGGTAAGAGTATGGATTTCTTATATTGGTGGTGAAGCAGACACTTCAATAAGTAGTTATTCGTGAAGTGTGGACACTTCAATAAGTAGTTCTCTGTGAAGTCTGGACTCTCTCTTACAAGTTCCTCGTTGCTAAGCCTAGAATCAATGAATCCACTTTATTATCTAATTCTTGTCTATATGCGCAGATCTCCATTCTATGAAAGAGAGAAGTTTGCCATACAATTTGAAGTATAAGTTCATATAACATGAATTATATGCATAAGTCACTTACAGAGTCCATGCTCTGACTATAGCAACGTCGAGGGTATCTTACTTGTACAATTCATACGAGTACTTGAATTTTACCTAGAAGGAGCCGTCCACGTTGAGAAAATACATCTCTGCATCTTACAAGGAACGCCTCAAAACTCTGCCTGGACTGCTCTAAGTACTATTGATGAAATCGGTGCATTTGAGTTGTAAGGTTTCTTTCTATATATGATTTGATCAAAGGTTTGCTCAACTGAAATGACCATGTAATATCCAACTTTGGGATATCTACTCCCATAGTAAGGCATGCTAGTTCTTCTATTTTTAATCTTGAATCAGCTAGAAAGTCCCAATGCTTGGAGCATCATAAATGATTGGACCTAATTTGCTCTTAGCTTGCTTCTTACTAATGTGTTCGTAGTCAGTTGGTGGCTTACTTGAAGCCACCCCTGTCTATTTAACTTTGGCTATATTCATGAAAAATTTTATGCTATGTTTAGGCACAACAGGCTTCAGTGGAGATGTTGGAGGATGGAATTGAGCCGTTACACTGGCATCCACGATCATTTTAGTTTCCTCAGGATTAAGTGAATAGACGTTGGTGGGTTCCGCCAACTTCTTAGATGTAAGGAACCGTCCAAACAATATTCTAATTAATCATTAAATGGATCATTTATTTAATCACAACTTTAATAATTAATCGTAATACCACTCCGATAGTCCTGGCATATATTTTATGTCTAATATCGGAACACATGCCTTTCCAACGTATCACATCACAACAAAACTTAACAAATAGCGAGTAATTAAATTATATTACAAGTTCTGAAACATCCATAATTTCTTATAATTTACAGTAAAAGAGAGCTAGAAGGAGACTAAAACTAATCAACTACTAGACACAAGAGAACTATGCAACGAAAGCTAAAACTATAAATAACAAAAGGAGAATGGAGCCATATACCGTTAGGCTCCATGACAAAAGCACGACCAATGAGTAGTTACCTATTCATTCCCGCCACCACCCTTGGCAGGGGTAAAGTAGCCAAAGACCAGCTCCTCCTGGCCGGTAGCACCTGAAAGAGCAGCGTGAGTACAAAGATACTCGTAAAACTTAATCCATATTAGGTACTTATAGATAACCCGACTATAAGGATTATGAATTGCGATGTTAGCAAGAATACAACCACATGGTTAAATAAATTTATATGCGAAAACAAAATTTAACAAAAGTAGCCAAAGACCAGCTCCTCCTGGCCGGTAGCACCTGAAAGAGCAGCGTGAGTACAAAGATACTCGTAAAACTTAATCCATATTAGGTACTTATAGATAACCCGACTATAAGGATTATGAATTGCGATGTTAGCAAGAATACAACCACATGGTTAAATAAATTTATATGCGAAAACAAAATTTAACAAAAATATGTGTGAGAATCTAGACTTAACCAACATAACTATCTAACACATAAACCATCAACTGAACATATATGTAAAACGAACCATAGTAATAGCATATGTAAAGAACCATCTCAACCCATCAACCACTTCAAATGAAACTTTAAATTCTACGATTGCCGCAAATAGAAAAAGCATGCTCATGACAGAGAGCGCGATATTTTAAAATATTTTTACACCCTGCAAGGGTTACAACTTTACCCACAAGACTCGAGGACTATACGGCTTGAGTGACCATACAGGTCCACTCAAGGAGGTACTCGTGTCAACCTTTTTTAATAAGCCTCAACCATTTGAATCAGGCATGCTCAGTGCGGAGACCACTTAGGATAACAACCGGAGCAAACCCTCAAGTGTCTCTTACAAGCACGCCCACTCACAACGTCGATGTCGAGCCCAAATGATCAAAGCTACAGAGGTATTCGGCTTATCTTACCATTAGATCAACATGTGGTAAGTACGATAAGTGCTAGAGCCAACTGCAACAACGATCAATACTTCAGCGACGCAAGCAGTCTACAGTGCCATGTTCCTCCTGACCCACCTCGAGGAACTCTACATCAGGGTAGGCGAAACACCCCTAACACTGCCCACATCTCGCCTCATCCTCACATCTCAACTAACCAACACCATTAACCCAACATTGTTATCAATATGATAGTAACTAAAGCCTATAGATCACGAACGGGGTTGAACCACTTCTCAACTTCTATCGAGAATCTATGCATGGTTAAACATTTATGTTAACTTTTAAACTAGACCATCATCAAGTTAAACCCTGGTTAAAGGAGATGGATCACCAATACATCAAGTCGGGGTGTAATGCATTAACATAGGTTCTATCTATACAAGACCCGACGTCGACTCAACAACATGCATAACGTATATAAAGCATATTTTATCACATTAGACACATATGATCCAAATTAATAGGAGAAATATGCATAGATGCTTATCTTGCTGCTCAGGCGGTTGCCTGATGCTGCTCACACAGAATTCACAGAACCCGTGTGGGTCTGTGTCACCTTCAACCACACTTGCGTCACGCTTTGGATCCTCCTTTACTAAAGAAGAATGTGTACAATGGTGAGTATGAATGAAATGCAACAATGTATACTATAATATGCATAACAACAAGCTAAAAGTCCAAGACATGGAAAATAATAGCAAACTTTGTGATCTAAATGACTTCGAAAATCTAACAGGAGGCTGAAGACTCCGGGTTGAACTCGAAACCTCTGGGTTCCTAAACCTCCAGGTTGTACTCCGGACAAGGGTTAGCTGCTAATCTAAGCCAAATTAATCCGAACTCTCCGGGTTTAACCCGGACTGTCCGGGTTGGGTGGATTATCCAGGTGGTGCTTCGGGTGAGGGTACTTGGTTAAAAGCACCACGAATTACTCGGACCCCCGGGTTTAACACGGACTATCCGAGTTAGGAAGACTTGCACTTCTCGATGATCTCTCTCGATCGATTCGACTCGCAAGCTAAATCTATCATTCATAAACATACATATACACTATACAAAGGGTTCTAGACTCAACTTGCACCCTAAACCATAATGATTTTTGAGCATAATTCATCGAGGTTTCACTGGGCTACCGGACTATCCGGGTTGTCCAGAGAGATAGCTTCGAGGGGAAAAACTTGGCCAATTTGATTTGCGAGTCTGTCCAAATCAAAGAGAACATGTTTGAAATAGTTCATAGAGTATAGAACTAACTCACCAACCTAGCAACACAATTCCTAGCACAAATCTCATATGAACCCTCTCTTTTTCCTCCAAAGCTCAAGAACTCAAGAACTCCGCAAACTTAGCTCCTAACTCGAAATCAACCCACCAATTCACAAATTATTGCTAAGGGAAGCCTAAGAGACTTACCCACAATGCTTGTACAGGTTGGTGACCATCAGGTGATGAATGAAACAAAGAAATTGCTTGGAAAGAGGAGTCCAACCACGGTTCCTTATGCTTCAAGCAAAAACACCAAGAACGGCTCAAATCCTTCAGGAAAATGAAAATGAATTGATGGATGAGGAGCTTAGGAGCTGGTGATCGCGTGAATACCACATGCGTACCTCGATTCGGCTTCTAGAAAGAGGAATCGAGGGAGAAAGAGAGAGAGAGAGAGATTGAGAGAGGGGGGCTGCTCCCTTTGCCTTTTATTGATCAGATGCTTGAGAGGGGGCTGCACGGTGGGAGAGTGAGCTGAGAGAGTGAGGGAGAGAGGGAGTTGGTGGGGGGGGGGTGCTGGACCAAGAGGAGATGGGGTGGTTGGCCACCCATGTGGGCCTCACATGCTACAGAAAGAAGCTCATTTCAACTGCAAATTTATTTCTTTCTCTCCCGAATTTATTTCCCTCATACAATGGACTTAAAACCAAGTGCTCTAATGCTCCGAAACAAAGTTACTCAAAATTAAACCTAATGCTTATAAAGTATGATTAGGCTTAATTATGTAATTATAGCTTTGGGATGTGACAAACCTCTCCCCTTAAAAGAATCTCGTCTTGAGATTCGGTACGATACAGGGAAAGAGTCTGGTGACTTGAGAGATGTCTTGATTTGCGCAGCAGCGAAAGGATTCGAGGAACATCAATATGCCACACTGTGAGGAAATAATACTAAAGTAACACTTACAGGTTGGGGAAGAACTTCAGATAATCGACATGAAATTGGTCTTCTCGTTCCCACGTCGCTTCATCTTTGGAGTGATTTCTTCATTGAACCTTGAGGAACTTAATTGATTGACAGCGCGTCTTCTGTTCGCTGTCATCAAGAATACGAATTGGATGCTCACAATAAGATAGATCCAATTGCAATTCTTGAACTGCTACTTCAATAACTTCGGTTGGGACTCAAAGACATTTCTTCAATTGTGAGGCATGGAAAATGTTATGCATGGCGGAGAGGGATGGAGGTAGCTCTAGCTGATAAGCCACTACACCACGTCAGCCAATAATCCAAAAAGGGCCAACATAATGGGGAGCTAATTTTCGCTTCATCTGGAAGCGTTAGTTCCTCAGAGAGGAGAGACCTTAAGATAGACAAAATCTCCAATTTTGAAATTCAGCTCATGCCAACGACGATCGACATAGCTCTTCTGACGAGACTGAGCTGTGAGTAGATGCTGGCTAATGGTTAAGATATGCTCTTCTACTTCTTTGACCAAATCCAAACCTAGGAAAGCTCTTTCACCGGACTCAGACCAATTCAATAGCGCTCGGCACCTTTGGTCATAGAGAGTTTCAAACGGTGATATCTTAATGCTCGTATGATAACTGTTATTGTAGAAGAATTCTATGAACGGCAAGCAAATCTCCCACTTCTTCCCATATGTGAGAATACAAGTCCGCAACAGTCTTCGAGGATTTGGTTTACCCTCTTGGTTTGACCATCGGGTGGGGATGGTATGCGGTGCTATGAAAAAGCTCGGTTCCCATAGCTTCATGCAGGCTCTTCCAGAAATGAGTGGTGAATTGAGTGCATCAATCGGAGATGATCTTTTTTGGAATTTCATGAAAGCAAACAATTTGAGTGAGGTACAACTCCGCATATTGCATGAATGAGTATGTGGTATTGACGAGCAAGAAATGGGCTGACTTGGTCAACTAGTCCACAATGACCCAAATTGAGTCACACCCGTGAGATATTTTAGGCAAACTAGTAATGAAGTCCATATCGATCTCCTCCCACTTCCAGAAGGGGACTGGTAAAGGCTAGAGCGTACTAGCTGGCTTGAAGTGTTTATCCTTCACTCTTCGGCAAACATCGCATTCAACAACATATCAGGCGATTTCAGGCTTCATGCGAGTCCACTAGAATCTGAACTTCAGGTCATGGTACATCTTAGTACTCCTGGATGGATACACAACAAAGAATCATGAGATTCCTCTAGAATCTTCCTTCCTAACTTCGGGACCTTAAGGACCACTAGCCTTTTCTTGAACCATAAGATACCTTTATCATCCAAAGCGAAGCAATTGGCTTGCCCCTCCTTGATCTTGTCACGGATCTTCTCCATGTCTTTGTTTGTCTTCTAAGCGTCCTTAATTTGGTCGAAGAGGGTGGATTTGATCTCCAAGTTAGCAAAAAATCCATCTGCAACCATCTCGAGTCCAAGCCTCCTGAAATCATCACAAAGTGTGGTGACTCTAAGCTGGAGCGAGAGAAAATTGCATCGAGCCTTTCAACTCAGTGCATCAACGACAACATTTGCCTCTCCGGGATTATAATGAACTTCCAGTTCATAATCTTTGATCAGCTCGGGCCATCTTCACTGCCTCATATTCAGATTATCCTAAGTGAAAATGTATTTGAGGCTCTTGTGATCCATATAAATACGGCAATGATTTCCTAGCAGATAAGGTTGCCAAATCTTCAAGATCTATACCACTACCGCAAATTTTAAATCGTGAGTTGGATAATTCTCTTCATGTCGCTTCAATTGGCGTGAGTCATACACGACAACCCTACCCTCTTGCATGAGGACACATCCGAGGCCTATGTGGGAAGCATCGCAACAGATGTCCAAACCCTTATCCACCTCGGGTTGAGCTAGAATGGGAGCGATCGTGAGCATGCTCTTCAAGGTCTGGAAGGCTGACTCATATTCACTTGACCATTCGAATACAATCCCCTGCTTCAATAGCTCCGACATAGCCTTAGAAATATTAGAGAAATTCTCGATGAATCGACAGTAATAACCCGCGAGTCTAAAAAAACTCTGAATGTCGATGACACTTCTAGGCTACACCCAATTGAGCACATCTCGTACCTTGCTCAGGTCAATAGAGACTCTGTTCTCCAATAAGGCATGACCTAGGAAGGCGACTTCTTTGATCCAGAACTCACATTTGTTGAACTTGGCATAGAGTTGGTGATATCAAAGTCAGCCAAGAATAACTCATAGATGATATGCATGTTCTTCTTCAGTCTTGGAGTAGATGAGGATATCATCGATAAACACCACAATAAAATTGTTGAGTTCCTGCATGAAGACTGATGAGGACATCACTCCCTCGGATACATACAATGATCCTCCATTGAACTTTCAAGGTCCAATCACAAGAGCTCGCGCACGACAATTAAATTTAGAGGTGAGCTCGTTCCTAAGCAACTCTTTATATAATTTTGAGAATAGATTACTACCTAATGATTATGTGTTGGTTAGGAATCATGGAGAGGACAAGGAGACACATAGAGGAAGGCTTGGAGGCGTGGAGGAGTAGCTTGGACATCCAACAACAGCAGGAGGTCCAGTCCAACTCGAGTCCGAATCAGCCTCGACCTCCAGGACCAGCGAGCAGTAAAACGGACGCCCAGGACGCATCCGGACTCCGTTTTCGACGATTCACATATGGTTGGAAACATAATTTCATAAGGAAACCAATGGCGTTGGTTTGAGGTCCAAATTCCTTCTGAGTCAACGGGAAACGTCGAAACAAGTCAGCGTCCAGAATCTGTCCTGGTGCTGCGTCACCGTTTTTGGTCCGTTGGGCCGTGTATCGTCGTTGAGCCCATTAGGGGGGCGTGACCAGGGGGTGTGACGACCCTTAGAACCTTATTATCAGCTGCCGCCGCTCTCGTTAGGGGGGTTTTGCTTAGATTATTCTGTCAAGAATAGTTTCACCGTTTCGTCGGTTTGTGAGACCCCAACTCGTGAGATTAATCATTCATCTGCAATTTGGTTGCATTCTTCCTTGTTCTTGCTTGTGTTCTTCGATTCGCAGGCAAGGATTTTAGCCTTCTTAGCGAGGTCAACCGTGCAACGCCGGTTGATAACCAGAGGAGACGTGGTGCTGCGATTGCGGGGTTTCGGATCGTGTTGTTCGGAAGCCGGATCGACTTGTGTCTCGTTTCCACCAAATCGAGAGTTACCAGAACCTTTCGGAAGATCGGGAACCCTTGTTCATATTAAGTGGTATTCAGAGCTTCAGGTATACCGTCAGGTTCATATCTACCCTTAGTTTCGAGTGTTTTCGCCTTCGTTCCATAGTCCACTGCCATATCGTTTTTTTTTCCTGTCCTACAACCCTTCCGCGCCTTTAGCTTTTGCATATTTCAGTTTCAGAGTTCGTCGTGTTGAGTTTGTGTCCTGGTCAAGGTCTTGTTGCTGGTTAGGTCGTGTTAGAGTCCAGTTCGTGTGTTTTCCCCCTCTGTTTCCATGAAACCCTAGCCTCCGTCGCATATTTTCCCCACTTTCTTCCCGTTTTGTCCTCTAATTCGGAGTCGTTTCTCAAATCGGGCATAACTTTCGCGTACGAACTCCGTTTTCAGAAAAGTCACAGAGTTTTTCGCATCGAAACGGCGTTTTGGATCCGTTCGTCCCCGCTTTATCGGGTTCGGCGAAATCAGAATTCCCAAATTCGCCTCCGAAGTTTGAGTTTTCAATTTCCAAATATTTTTCTCATTTTCCGGCTGAACTTCAGAAAATTCTACAGGCCACGTCTTTCACTTGTTTAAGCTCAAATTTTCTGTGGTTCCCTCTTGTGTGCTCCTAAGTGAAAAAAAATATCAAAAAAATAAAAAGAAAAAGTCGAATTTTCCCAAAAAAACAACGATAGCCCAAAAAAATAGAAAAAAGAGAGGGGCAAAAGAGGAACAATATCTAGAGGAGCACATAGAGAAGGGCAAAGTGAGCTGTGTTAGCGTGTGCTGTTTAGTTCTTTGTTTCTGTTGCTCTTGCTATCCATCATACTTGTTTCTCCACCTTGTTTATCACACATACTTGGTACTTGCAACACTTTAGGCCAGCAACGAGAACAAGTACTTGGGACTATAATTCAGCATTACTATCTGTTTCTGATTTGTGTTCCACAAATACATATTTGTTCTCTTTGTGTGCCTTCCAAGCTCCACAGATTCTTCTGGACAGCACTGGTTTGCATCCCTGCAATCGCTCGCACGCCTTCCAGGTATCCTTTGCTTTGCTGGTAAGAACCCTGGTAAGAGCTTGGTAAGGTGTCTACCTTTGCTGATCTTGATTGAGAGGCACCACTCCACCTTTGTAGTATGATTATTAGGGATAACCTTCACTGTTTGTTGTTGTGTTTGTTTCCACAATGTCAGTTGAAGGAGATAAAATGCCAAAGGACTTCAAGGAGTGTGTCAGCCAAGAGCAGCTACAAGCTGTTGTAGACAATGCTCAGAAGGAGATGAAGGAGACAGTCATCAAGGCTGTCACTGAAGCGATAATTGAGATGAAACTCGCAAACACGGTTGAGCGGGTGGACAAACGGTTATCCGAGCTCACCGACAGGGTAAATGCTTTGGAAAACCGTCCTGTGCACAACGAAGATGTGAATGGAAGCAACACCGGTGATGAGTTGTATGATGACGATGTTAATGTTGATCCAGCGGCGACATTGCAAAACAGATTACGGCGTCGTCTTCGCACTAACACCACAGGTATGGGTGGCGTTCCACATCACCACCACCATCGAGGTATGTATAATCGAGCTCCTGAAGATCCTTATGCTAAGGTTAAATTTACTATACCTTCTTTTTCGGGACATTATGATGCTGAGGGATATCTTGATTGGGAGATGACAGTAGAGCAAAAATTTAGTGCCCACCAAGTACCTGAACAACATAGAGTTAGACAAGCCACTAGTGAGTTTAAAGATTTTGCTATTATTTGGTGGACTGGTTTAGCTGCAGATGGTGCCACACCTCGTACATGGGAAGAGCTTAAGGTTGCTATGCGTGATAGATTTGTTCCCCCATCTTATCATAGAGACCTGCGTAAGAAATTGATGCACTTAGAACAGGGAGATAAATCTGTGCAGGATTATTATGGTGAGCTTCAAAAGGGCTTGATGCGTTGTGGCATAGTAGAGGGAAACGAAGATTCTATTTGTCGATTTTATTCGGGTTTGAGACGTGAAATCCAGGATATTATTGATTATAAAGAATTTAACAATGTCAACCAGTTGTTTCAGTTTGCTATGCTTGTAGAGAAGGAGTTGCAGGGGCGTGAGCAGCAGGGCAAGTACAAGGCCAGCACCACATACACGCCGCGCACAGGACCATCCTTTGGGCTGTCCAAACCATCCACTTACAGGGCTCCCTCACCAGCGAGCAAGCAACAAGCAGCTACGGCACCAAATCCGGTCACTACACGACCTTCAGGCTCAGGTAAAAATTCTGTTTTGCAGGGACCTTGCAAGAGTGCTTCCTCTGTTGCATCAACGGGACGCACCTCTGGCATTCAGTGCCGTCGCTGCCATGGATTCGGTCATGTGCAGAAGGATTGCCCAAGTCAGCGGGCATACATTGCAACGGAAGATGGGTACATCAGCGCCTCTGACATTGAGGAAGAAGAAGAAGAAGAACCAGTTGTTGAGGAGAGCAACGAAATCTTGGGCAGTGATGACACAGCGACCTATAGGAGCATCATTGTGCAGCGGGCGCTCAGCACAAAGGTACAACAACCAGAGAAGCTGCAACGCCATAACTTGTTCCAGATTTTCTTCGTCATCCAAAATCGGCGAGCACGTGTCATCATCGATGGAGGTAGTTGTAATAATTTGGTGAGTTCAGATTTGGTCAAGAAGCTTGGCTTGACCACACGCCAACACCCCCATCCATATAACCTTCAGTGGTTTAATGATGCTGGAAAAGCTAAGGTAACACAAACTTGCAGAGTTTCTTTTTCCATTGGTTCCTATGCTGATTATGTTGACTGTGATGTGGTACCTATGGAAGCTTGCTCACTTTTATTGGGTCGACCTTGGGAATTTGATAATGATGCTATACACCATGGTAGAAGTAATACATATACTTTTATGCATAAAGGAAAGAAAATTACTTTGGTTCCTATGACCCCTGCTGAAATTGTACAAGCTGATAAAGAACGAGCTGCTAATTTGCGTGATACTAAATCTGAAAAACAGCAAGTTGCTAATTCTCTTTACCCACCTAAAAAGGATAAGACTGCACCTAGTTCTAAGGTAGAGGGCATAAAATTGAAGGGTGGTGTTATGCTTGCACTAAAAAGTGACCTTGCTGAAATTTCTAATAATGATATTTGCTACACCTTGGTTTGCAAACGAGTTTTGTATTCGCTTGATGATGTTATTAGTTCGATACCTCCTGCTGCCACTAACCTTTTGCAGGAGTATGAGGATGTTTTCCCAGCTGAGATACCCCCGGGACTGCCACCTATGAGAGGGATAGAGCATCAAATCGATTTGATCCCGGGAGCAACATTGCCAAATCGTGCTGCGTATCGAACCAATTTCGAGGAGACTAAGGAAATTCAGCGGCAAGTCCAAGAGCTTTTGGACCGCGGGTATGTACGTGAGAGCCTTAGTCCTTGTGTTGTTCCTGTGATTTTGGTTCCTAAGAAAGATGGTACTTGGCGTATGTGTGTTGATTGTAGAGCCATCAATAACATTACTATTCGATATCGCGATCCCATTCCTAGACTTGATGATATGCTTGATGAGTTGTGTGGCTCTGTAATTTTTACAAAGATCGACTTGCGTAGTGGTTACCACCAAATTAGAATGAAACTTGGAGATGAATGGAAAACAGCTTTCAAAACTAAATTCGAATTATATGAGTGGTTAGTAATGCCTTTTGGTTTAACTAATGCACCTAGCACTTTCATGCGTTTGATGAATGAGGTTTTAAGAGCTTTTATTGTACGATTTGTGGTGGTTTACTTTGATGACATATTGATTTATAGCAAGTCTTTGGATGAACATATGGATCACTTACGTGCTGTTTTTAATGCTTTACGTGATGCACGTTTATTTGGTAACCTTGAGAAGTGCATCTTTTGCACGGATCGAGTCTCTTTTCTTGGCTATGTTATTACTCCACAGGGAATTGAGGTGGATGAGATGAAAATTGAAGCCATAAAGAGTTGGCCGGTGCCCCAAACTATCAAACAGGTGAGAAGTTTTCTTGGACTTGTAGGTTTTTATCGTCGTTTCGTGAAGGATTTCAGCGCCATTGCTGCCCCCTTACACGAGTTGACAAAGAAAGGTGTGGTGTTCTATTGGGGTAAGGCACAAGAGGAGTCCTTTGACACTTTGAAGGACAAGCTTACGCACGCGCCATTGCTGCAACTTCCAAATTTTGGTAAGACCTTTGAGCTAGAATGTGATGCTAGTGGAGTTGGCATTGGAGGTGTTTTGATGCAAGAAGGTAAGCCCGTTGCATACTTTAGCGAAAAATTGCATGGCCCTGTTCTTAATTACTCTACGTATGATAAGGAATTGTATGCACTTGTACGTTCTTTAGAGACGTGGCGTCATTATTTGTGGCCTAAAGAATTTGTTATACATTCAGATCATGAATCGCTTAAGTATCTTCGTTCTCAAAATAATCTGAATCGTAGACATGCTAAGTGGGTTGAATTTATTGAATCTTTTCCTTATGTTATCAAACACAAGAAAGGGAAGGATAATATAATTGCTGATGCTTTGTCTAGACGATATGCTTTGTTGTCCCAACTTGATTATAGAATTTTTGGACTTGACTCAATAAAAGAACAATATGTGCTTGATCCTGATTTTAAAGATGTATTGCTGAACTGTAAAGAGGGACGTACGTGGAACAAGTTTGTGATCAATGATGGATTTGTGTTTAGAGCTAACCGTCTATGCATTCCAGTTGGTTCCGTTCGTCTTTTGTTGTTGCAGGAAGCACATGGAGGAGGATTGATGGGACATTTTGGTGCTAAGAAGACGGAAGATATGTTGGCCACACATTTCTTTTGGCCAAAGATGAGGAGAGATGTTGAGCGGTTCGTGGCACGCTGTACCACATGTCAAAAGGCTAAGTCTCGCTTGAATCCACATGGTTTGTATATGCCTCTTCCTGTTCCTTCTATTCCTTGGGCAGATATTTCGATGGACTTTGTTTTGGGATTGCCTAGGACTAAGAGGGGGAGGGATAGTATTTTTCTTGTTGTGGATCGTTTTTCTAAGATGGCACATTTTATACCTTGTCATAAAAGTGATGATGCCGTTTATATTGCTGACCTCTTTTTCAAAGAGATTGTTCGCTTGCATGGTATGCCTTCTACTATTGTTTCAGATCGCGACGCTAAATTTTTGAGTCACTTTTGGCGCACTCTATGGAATAAGTTGGGTACAAAACTATTGTTTTCTACTACTTGCCACCCACAAACTGATGGCCAAACGGAGGTAGTGAACCGCACTTTGGGTACCATGTTGAGAGCTATTTTGAAGAAAAATTTGAAGATGTGGGAAGAATGTTTGCCCCACGTGGAGTTTGCTTATAATCGGGTAACACATTCTACCACCAAGGTAAGTCCTTTTCAGGTAGTGTATGGTTTTAACCCTCGCGCTCCTATTGATCTTTTGCCTTTACCTACCACTGAAAGAACACATAGTGATGCTAGTGCACGTGCTGATTTTATTCGTAAGTTGCATGAAACAACTAAAATAAATATCGAAAAGATGAATGAAAAGTATAGAATTGCTAGTAGTGAAGGTAGGAAAGAAGTCAAACTTGAACCGGGTGATTTAGTGTGGTTACATTTAAGAAAAGATAGGTTTCCAGAGCTGCGTAAGTCTAAATTAATGCCAAGAGCTGCTGGTCCTTATAAGATAATTGAGAAAATAAATGATAATGCATATAAACTTGAGTTGCCACCCGAGTTCGGGGTTAGTCCTTCTTTTAACATTGCAGATTTGAAACCTTACTTGGGAGCCGATGATGAGCTTGAGTCGAGGACGACTCCAATTCAAGAGGGGGAGGATGATGAGGACATCACTCTCTCGGATACATACAATGATCCTCCATTGAACTTTCAAGGTCCAATCACAAGAGCTCGCGCACGACAATTAAATTTAGAGGTGAACTCGTTCCTAAGCAACTCTTTATATAATTTTGAGAATAGATTACTACCTAATGATTATGTGTTGCTTAGGAATCATGGAGAGGACAAGGAGACACATAGAGGAAGGCTTGGAGGCGTGGAGGAGCAGCTAGGACGTCCAACAACAGCAGGAGGTCCAGTCCAACTCGAGTCCGAATCAGCCTCGACCTCCAGGACCAGCGAGCAGTAAAACGGACGCCCAGGATGCATCCGGACTCCGTTTTCGACGATTCACATATGGTTGGAAAGATAATTTCATAAGGAAACCAATGGAGTTGGTTTGAGGTCCAAATTCCTTCTGAGTCAACGGGAAACGTCGAAACAAGTTAGCATCCAGAATCTGTCCCGGTGCTGCGTCACCGTTTTTGGTCCGTTGGGCCGTGTATCGTCGTTGAGCCCATTAGGGGGGCGTGACCAGGGGGTGTGACGACCCTTAGACCCTTATTATCAGCCACCGCCGCTCTCGTTAGGGGGGTTTTGCTTAGATTATTCTGTCAAGAACAGTTTCGCCGTTTCGTCGGTTTGTGAGACTCCAACTCGTGAGATTAATCATTCATCTGCAATTTGGTTGCATTCTTCCTTGTTCTTGCTTGTGTTCTTCGATTCGCAGGCAAGGATTTGAGCCTTCTTGGCGAGGTCAACCGTGCAACGCCGGTTGATAACCAGAGGAGACGTGGTGCTGCGATTGCGGGGTTTCGGATCGTGTTGTTCGGAAGCCGGATCGACTTGTGTCTCGTTTCCACCAAATCGAGAGTTACCAGAACCTTTCGGAAGATCGGGAACCCTTGTTCATATTAAAGACCATGTTCATCAAGTCTATGAAGAATGCCGGTGCATTTGTCAAACCGAAAGACATGACGGTAAACTCATAAAGCCCGTAACAGGTGGAGAATGCTATCTTTGGAATATCTTTCGGTTGAATTTTTATCTAGTGATAGCACAGCCTCAAGTAAATCTTAGAGAAAACCTGGGCACCGGTCAGTTGATTGAACAAAATATCAATGCAAAGGAATGGATACTTGTTCTTGATTGTGACAGCATTGAGCGGACGATAATCAACATGCATCCGCAAAGTGTTGTCTTTCTTCTTTACAAAAAGTGCCGAGCATCCCCAAGATGAGGAGCCCGGACGAATGAAACCCTTTGCAAGCAGCTCCTGAATTTGCTTCTTCAACTCTGCCAATTCATTTGGCGGCATCCGATAAGACCACTTTAAAATTAGGGCCATACCGGGCAAAAGATGAATAGAGAATTCCACCGCTCGATCGGGTGACATTCCTAGCAATTCTTCTGGGAAGACATCTGGAAACTCGCATACCATCGGAATATCCAGAAGATCCATGGTGGCCACAACCTTCAGGGTATAAAGACAAGGATCAACATCCTTAAGCTTCAAATGGACTTGAGTGCTAGATAGATCATTGAGAGTGATAGTCCTCTGAGCACAATCAATGACGACATTATTCTTGGTGAGCCAATTCATTCCCAGAATGATATCTATTCCTTTGGAGTTGGTCACTAGCAGATTTACGAGAAAGGGCATCTCATTGATGATGATTGATGCATTGGACACATATTTATCGCTAAGGATGTTGGCTCCAGGTGCTTCTATAACATAAGGTGCACAGGCAGTGCTAATCTTCAGCTTATGACGCCAAGTGTAACTCCTCGTTATAAAAGAATGGAAAGCTCCCAAATAAAAAAGAACAACAGCAGGAATGACGGCAGAACTAGAATTCACAAACAACGTACCGATCAACACATTGGCACCCTCACGAGCGGCAGAGCAGAGAGAGAGGACAAAATACATCAAATGGAGTAACCAAAACAGTTCTCTCCTCATCCTCTACCCCTATACTAATTTGGTGATTCCCCGAATAGGCATCTAGAAAATACAGCAAGGCATAACCCGCTGTAGAATCGACTATCTGGTCGATGCGATGAAGAGGAAAAGGATCCTTGAGACAGGCTTTGTTGAGGTCGGTAAATTCGACACACAGTCTCCACTTGCCATTGGGTTTCTTGACAAGAACAGGATTTGTGAGCCACATAGGAAGCCGAACCTCTCGAATGAAGCCCACTTTTAGAAGTTTGTCGACCTCCTCCTGGATAGCTTGCCTCCTATCCTCTGCAAACTTTCGTTGTTTCTACACCATGAGTTTGGTGTCAGGTTTCATAGCTAGTTGATGCTCAATCACCTCCCTAGCAGATGGGGTTGCCAAGCAAATACATCTTGGTTCGCTCAGAGGAAAGTGATGAGCTCAAGTTCCAATTTGGGATTAAGGATAACCCCTATCTTGACCATCTTGGCTGATTCAGAAGGGTCGAGGGGTATTTCCTTGACACCACCATCAATCTTCTTGTCCCTGGCACTATCGTTGTAATCTCCTTTGGCGGCCTCGTTGGATTTGGATGTGCCAGCAGGACTTATGAACTTGGAATCCTCAACCTCAACAACGGCTTGATGATTCTAGCGCCTAGACTCCACACCTTTTGAACTAGTTTCTGTCCGACAGAAGTGCTCGACCATATCCAAGCTCTGCTTATCGCATTTGAACATTCCACGTTGATCTCCTTTGACAGTTATGACCCTTTGTGGCCTTGGATCTTGAGTGTTTGATACACGTAGTGCAGCACGGCTATGAACTTGCCTAGCATTGTGCAGTCTAGAATCACATTGTAAGCAGCCTCAAAGTCCGCATCATGAAAGGTCAACTTCTCTGTACGGAAGTTGTTAGGCTCTCCGAAAGTGACTAACAGCTCGATCTGGCCAAGGGGTACATTGGACGAATTTTGGGTTATACCATGAAAAGGCTCAGCTCCTGCCTTGAGCTTCGACCTTGAAATTCCCATCTTGTCTAACGTCTTGGCAAAGATGAGATTAAGCGAACTACCCCATCAACCAATGTTTGATGTATCTTGATGTTAAGGATAATAGGCTGGACCACGACTGGGTATCAACTAGGGTGTGAAACAGCAGTTGGGTGGTCAACTTGATTGAAGGTGATCGGGACCTCTGACCACTTGAGGTATCAAGTAGGCCCTATTAGAGCTAGGTTGATCTCTCTTGACCGCTTTGTACTATCTCTTGGACTCGTACATGGCAGATCCTTCGAAGATGTGTACCCAACTCTGATTGAACCTGCAAAATTTGGGTTTGTTGTCTTTAGCATTTGGCTTGGCTTATTTTCTATGATACTCAACAACAGTGGCCTTGAGCTTGTCATCGACCTTCTTTTTAATGATGTGGCATTCGTCGAAGTCATGTTGGTTGGTCCGATAGACAGGACACAACTTTTCACCACCTTGGCTCAAGCATTTGTTATCCCTAGTGTTGTGCGACTTACTCCTATCAACCGCAGCTATAGTCATGTCTGGACTTTTGCGCTTGTTACCAGGTTTATTCTTCTTGCCCCTATTCTTTGAGGACTCGGGATTGTCCTTGATAGGCTAAGAGTTTTTGGCATGTGCTTGAGCTTCAGCATGCTTTACAGACTTATCAGCCAACTCAAAAAGCTCTTTGACCATTTGGATCCTTCTAGTGGCTAACTTGCCGACCAGATCTGCATCCTTGACGCCTCGCTTAAAGGCGATGATAACTAACTCGTCAAAGATGTGTATGTATTCTCTCAAGTACAATTAATGTGTCTAGACCTCTTACAGGGAATAGATTGTATCTAAACTAAACTAATGATGACATCACCGAGTATTTCCTATGATCTTGGTGCTTAAGTCAAGTTGCAAATTCTATCCAGTCGTAGTTGATAGGGAGTCCTTAATCTTGTCTACAACGACAAAACAGATGGATCCAACTTGGAGAATGTTATATCAGGTACCGCAGATTTGGTTCCATAGTATCCGGAGTTGTTATACATGTGCATGACATACCCTGTCCATATACAATGTACTATTTATACGTATATACCCCATAGTTAGATATTCGATAGTAGGCATCTTGACACACGGGGGCAACACATGGCAAACGGATATGGAACAACCAAATTGGTCACCATAATGGTCTCGAGAGCACCAGCACCATCAGAAAACGCCACAATGGTGTACAATGCATGCGTTGAGACACGTAGGCTCCCATGGGAAATCACAACAATCGCCACTTAACCACAAGTGATGTGTGACTACTCACACACTAAAACTGGCCCAATTCGTTGCATATAAATATGGAACTTACTGCCGTGAACCTCACATAACTCCACGCCTAGCCAGCATTACCGCCAAAGAGTTAGCGAAGTCCTAACAAGACAGTTATGGGGTGGGCAAACCTTCGTGCCATCACCAACTACTTCGATGAGCCGAGGGACAGTGTCCTTCAGGACGGTTTGCTTTGGATGACGCAACAACATCCGTCGTGAAGAGCACTCGCAATTCGTCCCTTGGTCCTCTGGATCGACGAAGTCCATGAGTTAGGCGATGTGTCATTATACTCGCTCGTTGACTTGTTGTGCAAGTCCCTTCATTCGTAGGACACATAACATGAATCAGGAACTTCAAGAGGAGCTACTTGATGTGCACGGCCAAGGTCGTGGCGGGCTCTGGCGGAGTTGGGGGTGGGATGCGCCTGCGAGGGCTACAATGGACGTGGTCGTGGTGGCGTCGGCGTCGTTGACCACGTAGTCGAGGGTGGCGGAGAATACGTGATGAAGCAAATTGAGAGCAGGAACATGTGGAACCAAAATATTTCTCCACCACTAGATCCAGAATCCAAACAACAATCAAATGGACCGCTAATTTTATCTATGAAACAATTAAAGTAGAAGATGAAAAACTAAGTCTAGATGTACTTGATTTATATGTGATAAATCATTAATAATGTCTAAATTGGGTTGAATTAGGTTTCTATGAGTTTATTTATGTATGATTTTTTATTATGTCTAAAATCATTGGGGCTAAACGGCGTGTTTGATGTCAAACAATTAAGGAGACCGAGCGGAGTCAAGCATGATCCTAGCTGTACACGTGAAGGACAAGCAAGACATGAGATAGTGGATGAAAACGGCGTGTTGACAAAGTGAAATGAAAGGGATTCCGAAGAAAGTGACAAGACGGCCCGATGGATCAGGAGTGGAAGAGACTTACCGGTAATCAAGATCGCAAAGATGGCGTACATGCGTTGAGTTATGCTTTGAGAAGCGTGCGAGGCAGTTTCGTGGTTTGGCCTCAAAACTATAGGAAAGTGTGAAGTACACGTGACATCATCACGAAGCTGGTGTTGAGATGAAGCTAAGTCATGAAGGCGTCACCACCGTTTGATGGACGAGGAAAAAGATGGACGAAAATATCCTCATTTGTAGGTAGGAGTGTATTGGAAGAGAGAGAGACATTTTAGGAACAATCTAGAAAACTTAGGGATCAAGAAACCTATACTACAAATAGAGCGGAGGGCTCGTTGAGCCCTTTTGAGCCACCTATTTGAGAGTTGTGTCCTAGGGTTTTAGAAGCCAGAGAGATGAGTGATTATCCTATTTATTAGGTGAGAGCTTTTGTACGCAAAAACACTTTGTAATCTTTCAAAAATAGGGCGTTTCTCTGCTCATAATGAAGTTGTTTGTTTCTTCTGTGCTTGTGTTCATCTCGTCCTAATTTTCGTCTATTCGCTCCCTTGCTTTGTTAAGTTCTTCAGTGTTTTTGATGATTTTTGTTTTTATTGTTGAGCTGAAATTTTTCACCTTGTTGAAGTTATTTTTCTTGTTGCTAGAGGGATAAATATCACATATGAGTTGGTTTGAAATCATCCTCATCCTCTAGATCTATCAACTTGGAGACTTTCTTCATCCAATTCTTATTTCTTTAGATTTAAGTGTTTTTCAGTCAAGTTGCAAGATTTAGTGAGCGATGATACTTGGATTGGTTTCACAGGAATCTAGTGTCCAGATCCATTTAGTGAAGCCATGATCTTTTCATGATCAATATGAGTTTCTCTTATTTCTCTAGGTTTCTTGCTTCCACTCTTTGTTTTGAGATGTGTTGGGTGAGAAAATAGGAAATGGCTATTGAAGAATTTGGTGAGGCGCCTATTCACCCCCCTCTAATCGCCGTTCTCAGTCTTACCAGCTTTGTGATCTGTAGACGACAATGGAGAGACATGAGAAGATCCCTTTCTTTGAAGGTCATGATTTTTCTTTCTAGAAGGTGCGCATGGAAGCTTATCTCTTAAGCCAAGGAAGTACTATATGGGAGATTGTAGACTCCAACTGTGACATTCATATTGCTCACACTTCTCAGGACCAAATTGAACAATATGAAGCCAACAAGGCTAGAAATATATTGTTCGATAGTCGGAGTTATAATGAGTTTGATATAGTTCAGCACTTTCGTACTGCTAGAGAGATATGGTCCGCTCTTAGTGTCTTTCAAGAGGGCACCAATCAGATCAAGGCTCGATGCTAGAGCACATACAATTAGGAATATCAGATATTAGTGCAAAGTACTGGAGAGTTTTTTGGTGTCATGTTTGCTCAATTTAATAGGATTGTTAGCAATCTTAGATCCATTAGGGTAAAATCTTACTCTGATCATGAGAGGGTGATCAAGCTTCTCTACGCTCTTGACCATAGCGTATGAGAAGTAAAGATCTGTAGCATTGAGGAGTTATCCAGTTATGATACATTGACTTATGATAAACTCTTCAGCAAGCTAAAATCCATAGAAATAGCCAAGGCAGCTAAGATAGGTCTAGGAAACCTCCTATCTCAGAACATAGCTTTGGTTTCAGGACATAGTGGTGGTAGTCAGGCTAGAGTTGGTCTTTCTTGTGCTAACACTTTATCTAGTGGATTTGCTTTATCTTCCTTGGTTTGTATCACAAAAGAACAGGTAGACGCACTTGATGATGAAGATTTGGCATTGATTGTGAAGAAGTTCACCCATTTCTACAGTAACTGTCGAGACTAGAGGAGGGTGGATCATGTGCTTGTTTATGAGTGTGGTGACACTACTCATTTCAAGGCAAACTGCCCCAAGCTCAAGAAGAAGAAAGACTGCAACTACAACCACGACAAGCACATGAAGAATAAGAAGCCCTTCTTTAAGAAATGCGATAAGATGTCCAAGAAAGCAGCCAAAGCGGCTTCACGAGTTTTTGTGGTGGCACTCAACGACATCGACACTTTCTTAAGTGATGATGAAAGATCGGAGGAGGAGGAGTAACTCTTGAAGAGTAAGAAGAAGAAGAAGAACTTCACCAGCCTTTACTTCGTGGCAGACGATAGCAACAATGACCCCGAGCTTGACCCCTTTGAGGTATTGCCCTCCTATGACTAGCTTTTTATTTAGGTTGATACCTTGAATGATGCTCTTATTAGTCACGATAAATTTCTTAAGAAAGTGTTTTGTGAGATTAAGGAACTCAAGTCTAAGCTAGAATGCTTTTTATGTAAGCTTGAGTTACTTAGGTTTAGGGCCAAGGCTGAGTAGTGTGATAGTTTTCTTGTGGTTATGAGTGAGCTTGCTGAGCTTCAAACTTTGCATGCTCAAAGTTACCAGTCGGTTTGAGACTGCTAAGAAAAATCTTTTTGAGGAGGAGTCTAAACCTACTCTCTTAGACGCTTGCAAGATTTGCCCTTTGCTCACAAAGGATTTTGAAGTGAAAGTGAAGTGCATTAAGGAGCTATAGTCTAGATTGGAGAGAGTGCTGAGTGTTCTGAGGATATGCAGCGAACTGTTTCACCTGCATCGCCTTTAAGGACAAACTCGGCTAGGTTAGAAGGCAAGTTCAGAAGCCCATGACTGAGTATGAGTATCACCTTTCTCTTGTGGAGAAGTGCTCAGAAGGCAAGGGTAGAATTTATTTGATCTTGGCCAAGACCAAGATATGTGCGGATAAGACAAGATTAGCTCTAGGGTTGAGCTTTGAGAGAGTAGCCTATAATGGGCCAAGTAAGACTGTGTTCACCACATCCACTACTCTAGAGTCTGAAAAATTAAAAATCAATGCCACACAGCCTATGCCAGAAAAGAACAATCACACACCACAAATCAAAAAGAGAGAGCTTCCAAAGATACAACCCAAGAGAGCTTCTCAGCCTAAAATGAAAACCCGTGTAACAGAACCTAGAGTGATTGGTAGGACAATTCATGAGAGGTGCTATGTGTACACTTACTGCTAGAGAGAGGGTCACCTAGTGGAGTTCTATTTTCGCTGTATGAGAGATGAGCAACGTGAGTGGGAGTGGAGCACTCAGGACATGAACCACCCCTATTTGGTGTACATGAGCCTTTTCCTCGCTCTTAGTCACAAGTTTCAGACACTTTTCAGTTCTCTTCTAGAGGCAGTGCCAGGCATAGGTCATACCATGGTTCATATGGTTTTGATCTGCACGGCAGATGCTTTGAGTCATAGCTCTTTGGCAGACCACATTTTTATCATCGTGGTACATGCTCCTAGCATGCTAGGACTGATTCACATACATTTGTTTTCACCTCTTCACGTCAAGCGACTCGGTGCTAGATCTCCAAGAAAGTCCCTTATTTACCCCAGCACTGAGTACCCGCTCTTCCTACTTGATGTAGATGGTAGGTGGAGGCTTGGAGAACAAGTGGCTCATTGACTCTGGTTGTTCGCGTTATATAACTGGAGATGCATCATGATTCTTCAACCTCACCCCGATGAAGTGACATGAGTACATCACTTTTAGGGATGACAAAAAAGGTAGAGTGAAGGCTAAAGGTATGGTAGAAGTGAGTGAGAGTTTTACTCTCAAAGATGTGACTTTGGTGGAGCATCTGTGATATAACTTGCTTTCTATATCTCAATTGTTGGATGATGAATTGGAAGTGTGCTTCAAGTGCAATGCTTCTCGAGTTCTTGATTCTTTGGGCACTTTGGTTTGTCGAATGTGTCAAGTTGGGAGAGTTTTCGGAGCCGATTTTTCTGAGTTTTATGGTTCTTCTTGGTGTTTAATTGCACAACCTTGTTCTAAGCTTTGGATATGGCATATGAGGCTAGGGAACATGAGTTTTGAATTGCTCTCGCGTTTGAGTGCCTTTGGCTTGATTCGAGGATTGCCCCAGCTCAAGTTTGAGAAGAACCTTGTTTGCGCTCCTTGTTGGTATGGCAAGATGGTTGCCACCTCTCACCCACCAGTCAATCTGGTGATGACTGAACGACCAGGAGAACTTCTCCATATGGACAATGTTGGTCCTTCTTGACTCTCGCTATTCTTTGGTATTCTTTCTTGTGAGCAAGGATGAGGTGATTTCACACTTTCAGAATTTAGTTTTAATATTGTTGAAGGAACTCCCTGGTGCATTGAAAGCAATTCGCAGTGATAATGGCACCGAGTTCAAGAACTATCCATTTGATGCTTTCTGTCTTGAACATGGAATTGAACATCAATTTTCTGCCACACGTGTTCCTTAGCAGAATGTCGTGGTTGAAAGGAAGAACAAAACTATGTTTGAGATGGCTAGGATGATGCTTGATGAGCATAGAACTCTTAGGAAGTGTTGGGTAGAGGCTATTAGCACAACTTGTTATATCTCAAATTGGATTTTCTTGCACTCAATTTTGAATTTGACTTCCTATGAGTTGCGCTTTGGGAGGAAGCCGGAGGTTTCGTATCTGAGAGTCTTTAGCTGTTGTTGCTTCATCCTAAAGCATGGCAATTTTGATAAGTTTGTGTCACGTTCTTCTGATGAGATTCTCTTCATGTTCATGCTTACAAGGTTTATAATCTTAGCACTAACACCATTATGGAGTCCTATGCATTTGATGAATCAACCCCTTGTGCTAGCCCTGTTCTTGAGTGTGCAGGTGATCAAGATATGAGTGAAAGCATCTTTGTAGATAATGACCTTCCAGCTCTCGGTAATGATGAGGATGATCCACTACTTCCTGCTATCACACCTGCTCCTGAGCTAGTTTCTGCTTCTTTGACATCAGCAGAGGGTCCTCCAACCTCTACTTTCACCTCAACAGCTTTCGAGTCTACACCAGCAGTGTATGAGGGGGAGATCATCTCATAACGTGAGGCTCCTTAACATATTCAGCGGAGACATCCTCCATAGCTGATGATTGGCGAACTTAGTGAAAGAGTAACAAGGTCAAAATCTACTCAACATGCTCAGGTCACTGATTCTGCATTTATTGATTCTTTTGAGTCCCATGATATTGGACACGCTCTTTCTGATTCAAATTGGGTCAATGCCATGCATGAAGAACTAGAAGACTTTGAGAGAAACCAAGTTTGAATCCTTGTAGAACCACCCTCAAATATTTATACCATAGACACAAAATGGGTTTTTTAAGAACAAACAATGGGAGGATGGGTCTATAGTTATTAACAAAGCTAGACTTATGGCCTATGATTTCACTCAAATAAAGGGATAGACTTTAGAGAGACCTTTGCACCAGTAGCTAGATACTATGAGCAGAGAATTCGAGATGTCGATGATGGACGAGCTCATCTTCCTTGGGCTTCAAATCAAGCAATGCAAGTAAGGTACATTCATCTATCAGACGAAGTATACCAAGGATCTGCTGAAGAAGTTCAATATGAGTAGAAACCCTTGGCGACACTGAGGGCTACCTCGATCGCACTTGATCCAGATGAAGATGGCTAGGCGGTAGATCAGTGGGAGTACAGGAGCATGCATGGATCCCTATTGTATCTGATGCCAACAAGACCTAACATCAACTTTACCATCTGCTTATGTGCTTGTTTCCAAACATCACCAAGGACATCTCATCGCCAAGTGGTGAAGCGCATGTTGAGGTATCTTAAACACACCCATAAGTATTGTCTTTGGTTTTTTGCATCTTCTTTGCTTTTCCCTTCAAGGTTTTTCGGATGGGGACTATGTTGGCTATAGGATTGATAGGAAGAGTACCTCGGTACTTATAATTTTTTAGGTAACTTTCTTGTTTGTTGGTCTCTCGCAAGTAGTCTAGTGTTGCACAGTCTACTGCTAAAGCTGAATATGTTGCTGTCACTAGCTATTGTTCTTAGATTTTATGATTGGTTGCTACCTTGAGGGATTTTACGTTAGACTTCCAGAGTGTGCCACTTTTGTGTGACAAGACCAGTGATATAAGCTTAGCCAATAACCCAGTCCAACACTCTGGAATCAAACACGTATATGTGATATTTCACTTCTTACGAGATCATAATGAGAAGGGACACTGACTTGAGATACATAGATACCCAATACTAGCTTGCCGATATCTTACAAAGCCTCTAGATACAACAAGGTTTGCTTTTCTGAGAGGAAAGCTTGGAGTGTATCTTCCCAATGGCATTGTGTGAGGGGAGTTACAGTTGTACATACTCTATCTTACTTTTTGTTGCCTTTGCATTGCATCGTATTGTGTAAGGTAATTATATCAATTGAGCTTGGACTTGTATGTATTTCGCATTTTCAGTTGCTAGTCTTGAATTTGGACTACGTTGAGTAGTTGAGCGGAGTAATCTTTTAATCTTAGGCTCCTCTTGATGCTTTGATATGAAATATTTCAAGCAATCCAGCTTTTCTAAAGATGACATTTGGCAAATTTATGAACCATATAGATTATAAAATGCTACATTCTTGATCATCATGTTCGTAATTACTTTGGCTTAGTCAATACTTGTGTTAAAGCTAGGTTGATGAATATCGTGCTCTAAGCTTCTTGGTTCAAGACAGTGGATTGGGGAACATTACACTATATTTTCTATCTTTGTCAAATGTTTAGCTCATGATAGGAACCTTGGAGGAGCTTGTGTTCCTTGTATTGCAAAGACACTACTTGACTTGATCTCGTGAAAACTCGATAATATGTGAAAATGGAATAATCTTGAGCAATCAAATTTCATGTGCTAAGATGTGATCCAATATGGTTGTCTTGATGCCTCGAGGTGTTTGTTGTATCCAGTCGTGTGACACTTCGCTTGGATAAGATGCAACTTGAGGACAAAATAAATTACAAAGTACTATGCCTAAATGTTGAACTTCTAATCACTTGATCTAACTAAGTCTTAGTTTTATATGTGAGTGTTTGCAAATCCTACTGTCATGAATGCTTGTTTGCCTAGTTTGAGATTTAAGTTTTCTAGTCCTTAATGCTTGTCTTGCTCAATACAAGTGGATGCTTATGTGGTGGTCACGTTTACTATGATTCGGCTATGCGAACTTAAATACACCAACAATCCTTTAGGTTTAGCTTATAAAGTTTCATGCTATTGTGATACTGTATCTTTTTGAGCCTTTGTGCGATTGTGAGTTTCACCTTCTACTCTGCATAGCCATTTGACGTTTTTAGCATTTGCAAATGCTTTGTGATATACTTAAGGAAGGTCATGAGTATTGCATGTTCATACATTGCATGGTGTTTGTTCTTGATGTTTCCATTGCCAAAGGGGGAGAAATTATGTACTAAACTACAAAGAAGAATCTTGTTCATTGTTGAAGAATGTTCTAATTTTTGTTTGGCTTTGGCTTTGGGCTTTTGCATTCCATCTTATTCTAAGTGATCATGTTCTTGCTTTTTTTTCGGTTTTTTATTACTTAGATATGTCAATTGGTTTCTATGCTTCAACTTATTCTTTGTTTTTCATGTGTGTTGTCAATAGACTCATCAAATGGAAGATTGAGAAACCAAGTGGATATATACCTTGGTTTATATGTGATGAGTCATTGACAATATCTAAATTGAGTTGAGTTTGGTTTGCATGAACTTGTTTATGCATGATTTTTTTTATTATGACTAATTAGAGATGGAATTGGAGAAATGTGTGTGCTTATCTTGTCATGTGTAGGTGATCAATGCAACTTGACGGTCGACAACAGGATGATCGGGGCTAAGCGAGGTGCTTGGTGTCGAACGACCAAGGAGGCTAGATGAAATCAAGGGTGATCCTAGCTTTATACGTGGAGGGCAAGCAAGGCATGAGATGGTGGATGAAGATGACATGTTGACAAAGTCAAGCGAAAGGGATGCCGGTGCAAGTGACAAGATGGCTTGCTTAAGGTGTAAGCAAGTAGTGGTGAGTCACGCTTTGAGAGGAGTGTTATGCAGTTTCGTGGTTTGGTCTCAAACCATGGGAAAGTGGGAAGTGCACGTGGCATCATCGTCAAGCTTGTGTCTAGACGAAGCTAAATCATGAATACGCCACGACCGGTCGATGGACAAGGAAAAGATGGACGAAAATATCCTCGGTGGTAAGTAGGAGTGTATTGGAATAGGGGTATTTTGGGAACATTCTGGGAAATTTATGAGTCAAGAAACCTAGGCTATAAATAGAGGGGGAGGACTGGCTATAAATAGCATCCGGTTCTCATTTCTTTGTATTAAGTATTTTTCAATCAAGTTGCAAGATTTAGTGAGCGATGATACTCGGATTGGTTTCACATGGTAGCTACTGTTCAGATCTATTCAGTGGAGCCATGGCATTTTCATGATCAATATGATTCTCTCTTGTTTCTCTAGATTTCTTGCTTCCGCTCTTCATTTGAGGTGCGTTGAGTGTGAAAAGAGGAAAAAGCTATCCAAGAATTTTGTGAGGTGACTATTCACTCCCCCTCTAGTCGCTGTTCTTGGTCCTAGAGAAGGAGATGAATTACCAAATAAAAGGAGGTGTATAGTATGAAAGGCAAATAATGGGTGATCAATAGCATTTTGGGAAGGAAAACGAGATCTAACTTTGTACAGTGACCGTTTAATCAACTAGAATGGACAGTGGAAATCATCCGGATCTATCACAACTGGTGAATTATATAGGAGTATAGATAAACATCTCTTGTATAAGACTATTACAAAAACTATTTTTTAGGACATACATGGGTCATTTCCATAAGTGGCTCAAATGACAAACCACGTGAGCAGACCGTTGCGGTTTTGGGCCTGCTTATGACAGCCGCCTGTGCAATTGGATGATTACCATAGGGGGTTTCTTATGTGAACTATCTGTGTAAATGGTTATTTTTAGATGTGGTTTCTTATTTGAACCGCCTACAGAAATAGGATAATTACCAAAGACGATTCAATAAGGAACCATCTGTGGTAGTAGGTTACAAAAATTCATAAATTTTACATACGAAGCTGGATATTGACAAACTTTATATGAAAATTGTAGCCCTCGATGAGATATATAAATTTGTAGTTGAAAACTTTTTCATTTGAAGTCATTAAATGTCTAAATAATCGTTTGAAGTTTCAGATAGAAGAGATCAAAGGATTGCAGATGCTATTAGTACCACTAACACTTATGTAGTGGGATGGTAAGAACCTCACGCGAGCTGAGAGGTCTTGGTCAGGCCTACAAATTTTTTTCGCTTTTTTCAAGCAAAAAAATGTCAATTATTACTACAAGCGGTTCCTTAAGTGAACCACCTGTGATAATCGTTTTTCATAGCCCGTTCCTGTGGTAATCTGTTTCCATAGGTGGTCTCTTTTGTGCATGTGAAAATTGTCCATTTTCATAGGCCTTCGACCAAAACAAGTCGCTAAACACCTGTGCAAATAGGTTACCACCAATCTACAAAAATAGTTTTTGTAGCAGTGTAATGGGTAAAAAGAATAGTTAGTCAAAATCCTTGTGAAGTTTTTGATTTTTAAGACAATTCATACGGGCTGAGGGATGGCTGTGAAATCACCTTTCTTTATCTTTATTTTTATCTTTATCTTACTACTTAAAAAATACACAGCGGTCATCGTTCCAAGATAGGCAAAATGTCCTGCCTTCCCCATGTCCGCTCCCTCTACCCTCTCCCGTTACACAATTCAATCCATTGCTCCCATTCCGCTCCCTCTTCGTGACCCATCCGCCTGCGTGCTATGATGTGGACTCCCCTTTCTATCCTATCCGAAACCGCTCCCCACATCGCTCCTCTCCAAAACCACTCCCTCTACGCATCTCTCTCTCTCTCTCTCTGCAACATCATGCGCCACTACCCATCAAAGCAGCGCAACCTCCCTCTGTCTTTGCTGTGTTCATCCTGGCCCACCACCATTGCGTCATCGTCACGGTTCTCCCGCACGAACCTTGCCCTGATCAGAAGCTTGAGGTGCTCTTTGTCCTCCACCACCACGCCGCCGCACTGTTCCTCCACCACTTCCCCTCCACTCATTCGCCTGGTGAGTGAGCTACACACAGCCGATCTCGTGCTGTAGTATGTTTCCTCCAATCGTACCCCGGATTTGGTCGCAGGCACATAGTTGTGCCTAGTCCGATCCACGGGAGCTCGGTCTCAGGGTGGACACGGGGCGATGCGGCGCTGCGTCATGTGACCCTTGATGATCTGGTGGTCCTGGTTTGATTTGGTTCGGATTTAGGGGTGGTGGCATTTTTTGCTTTTTTGTTGTGGTTAGTTGTGATCGGTTTCAGGGTGGAGAAATGGGTGTGTGGGAATTCGGTGTAGCCTAAAGTCTCGTAGATCTAGAACGACGGGCCACTTGGGTCGAGGCAGCACGCTGTTAAGTGATCTCGGATATGAGCACCCTGATTCATTGTATATGATACTTTTGCTTTTGCGAGTAAAACATCATTTTAGTCTCATGAAACTATTTATCTATTTCAATTTATGAGTCCGTCAAGGTTTGATGAGTTGGATAGTAAGCTATCGAACATTAGGGATGGATGGTATTTACATGCAGAGAATATGTTGGCGAAGCTAAGTAGGCTAAATGTGCCAATAAAGCGGGATCATGTAACCAAAATTGCTGGTGAGGGAGTGGCACTTGGTCGATTGCATGTAGCAAGTGCTATGGTTGAAGCAGGTTATGTGGAGAATGTAAGACAAGCATTCAACAAGTACTTTTGTGATGATGGCCGTAGGTATGGCAGGTATATGCTGTCAATGATTCTTCATCTCAAATAAGCATTTCTTGTGCCGAGAATCTTTTGTTAATTAATAACAAGGCCTGCATTTTCTGCAGAGGAAGTGGACCATTTGTTGATATTGTCGTGCAGTTTATTAGTCGTACTGGGGGCATATCTGCTCTTGCCCATCCATGGGCATTGAAGAACCCGAATGCAATTATCAGGACCTTAAAAGGTGCTGGTCTTAATGGTATGGAGGTCTATAGAAGTTATGGAAAGGTTAATGGTATGTCTCTTATACCTCAGTCTTGAATGAGCCGACGACTCTAGTCACACACTAAAATTCTATTTGTTAGCATATATTGGTCCTTTTGTTGATAGGGATATCTTGATCATGTCTAAATAACATTACTGAATTGATTCTAGAGGATTTTGTGAGTTAGCTGAAACATATGGGCTTTTGAAACTCAGAGGTTCAAATTTCCATGGAAGAGGTGAGAAAGATGAATCTAACATTGGAACAGTTATTATATCTTTTGCATTATTTCTTTTGTTTGTTGATTAGCATGTGATCACAATACTTTGAACTTGTGTTTCCTTTTTTACTTTCACTGAGCTTCCTTTTTTTTCCTTATTGCTGAGAATTCCAAGGCAGTTGGAATATGGTGGGTGGGTTGATGTGTTGCAGTGCTCTTACTTATTCAAATCCTACCATGTCAATTGAAAAAAATTAGGCATGGCTTTTGCTTAGGCTTCAACCACTACTTATATTATCGCAAATTCTTCACAGACTTCTATACGTACGGCTCTTGCCTATCCATACTTGGAATATTCAGGCTCCATTCTCATTTGTTTTGTATTTTAGCAATGGTTTATTCCTACACTCTTCATATTGCTCTTGCCAATTAATTTCCCATTTGATGCGGCAGCTGGCTTTGGTTGAAATAAGGCTTGATTTTGTTCAATGTTTATAATTTGCTAAATGGAAGCCAGACCAAATAACATATGTATGTTCTGCATGTTTCCAGATATGCATAGAAAATCCAAGAAAATTCCAGAAGCAATTTTAATTATTTCTTAATCCATGATTATATTGTATTTTAAATTTTGAGCTGTTACAACAAAAAAATGGCCTAGAAAATTATTATTTAGTTCATAGAAATATTAGACCAGCACCGATGATGCATCAGCTAAATTTCCCTTAAAATGCTTAAAGTGGAGCATCTTAATAGCTACGCCATACTGGAAATGGGCTCAAAGTGGGAGTTAGCCTCTTGTATTCCAAGCAGCATTGTTAGCCCAAGGAGGACACCTTTTCAGCCTAGAAAATTAAGGGGAGACTAAACAAAATTAAGGGAAAAGATCGAATGGATTACCATGCCTGTTAGGTACAAGTAAAAAAATTAAGGGGAGACTAAACACAATTTAGATGGAATAGGGATCATGCCCCAGCATCAATATGTGAGGGCCCCACTTGTTTGTTAGTGTCGTGGCTTTTCTTGGCAATATGAATGTTGTGTGGTGCAAAATAACTTGCAGTTTTAGTTTATTATAGTTGTAAAAATTTTAAGATCCCGTTGTAACGTATGGACACTCAGCTAGTACATATTATATATTTAAAAAATACGTAGTGATTCAACCCAAACAAGACGTCCTGCCACCCCTCCATCTCTTTTCCTCTAACAAATGGGCCCCACACCCTCCTACCTGCTTGCTCCCCCATCCTTCTTCATCACACCACATCGTCCACGATACTCGCACTCCAAACCCTAGCCCCCATCACTGGTGTCGCAGAGGAGAACGATGAAGCGGAGGATGCTGTCACTTGATCTAGGGTTCCGCACCCTTCGAGGGGAGAGAGAGAGAAGGGGAGGGGGGCTACGCTATGAGAGCCACCGGGGAGCACGCCGCTACCACCTTCACTAGCATCAGGGAGCCATCGCAGCCTCATGCGGTGCCCCAAGCAAGTGGTCGTACCCTTGCTACCATGCCGTATGGCCCGCACGTGGATGCAGCGGGGCCTAGGTCATGCAGACCGATACTTCTGATTGGTGGCGCCCGGGTCGACACGGAGGCGGATGCGTATGTGGCGAGGATGAGCCAGTCATGCCCCTGCTGCCTATGCCGAGCCCCCTGGCGATGCTGGTGGCAAGAGTGGGCTGTGGGACTGCAGGGAGGTAGCACTTTCAGCCTCACTGGCCTGAGCAGGCTGTGGAGGAGGCCTCAGTAGGCATTTACTGGCGCAAGGGGTTGGAAGTACGTCACGGTCGCTGCCTGCAGGCAAAGGCTATGACTCTGAGGACTTGCAGGCCAATCACAGAGAGGAGGAGTTGGTCTTTGCTACCATCTGCGGCTGTGGATGCAACTTGACAACCTGCGCATGATATGCTCGACCGCATGGACGAGTCCTTTGTGTGCTGTCCGTCGATCCAGATGGTCACACTGGGCAAATGCTCGACCTAGAGACCTACAAGTGATCATTGACATTTCATGATCTAGATCTCTCCTAAAGTACATGCCATCTTTTCTGTACATTTATAGTGGCATTAAGAATGATTTAATATGCTTCTCTCAACACACGAGGTAAATGAACTTGCAAGGATATTTGATATTCGAATGCACCATTGTTTCCATTGTATCATTATCGTAGGTATGATTTAAAGGTCGGTCTCTTGCTTCTTGATGCTACTCTATTCCTTTATGGCAAGCCTCCTCACTCTGCACTGATCATAACTAGACATTAATGCCAGAATATGGGTAGGCGCAGTACATGGTACTGCTCTTGATCTAGCTGTCAAACTACAGAAATGATCACTTCATGTCTGACTCTAAATATTTGTTTGTCTTGATAGTTAGACTTTGTCGCGAAGCGTGTACTAATTTTCCCAACACCTAAGAAATGCTACTAATCCTACTATTCACAGTTAAGATGTTTATCATTTAGGTTGATTTGAGGAATAAATTCTTGATTCTTTCATTTTTCTATGAGGAGAAGATATGTACTAATTTGATTTTTTTTTTCAAAGCCAATCAGCTACTTGAAGGCTTGAAGCTAAAGTGAGACAGTGCAGATCTCTAGATCGTATCTCATACAAACTTATGTATGTCCTGGTTATGTCATCTACTATGGTGTGTTAACATGTTCATTTTCATGATGCATTCCTGATATAGGTAAAGTCGGAAGCTTTCAAATAGTTTGTTTGCCTTCATGTTTGTCTCTTTCGTGACACACAGGTCTATTTCAACTAACTGTTATATTTTGGATTCTTGCTTTGAGGCCGGATGTTTAAGCATCTCTTGTCAACCAGCATACATGACAAAGTAACAGGTATACACGTCCCATTGCTTATGATTTCAGATTCTGTACTCTGAGAATAGTATAATATGATCTTTGGTTTAGCTTGCAACCTTAAACTTCTGTCTTTGTAGGATTGCTACCAACAAGCGAAATGACTTAATTTCATGATATTCTCATGACTTAGTTTTCATTATTACTAGATATGGTTGGTGCGTGTGCACAAACTTGCTGATTGGTTATAACTAGCACTATTGTTTTCTTTTCCCACTAGTATAACACGATCTCCTTTGTGTGTGCAAATGATTACTTTGCATGTGCACAAATCTCATAATGTTCTCACTGCTTGTAGCTGTTTGTTAGTGATCCTGAATTGATCAAAGTGTAACTGATGAGGGCCCTAAGGAAATCAATAGTCTGGTAGTAGCTTACTTGTTCTATTGAAAATATTCAAACAAAGGATCAGTTGTGTAGATGCTAGCTCACTGTGTACATAGTTGTGGAGCAGGCAATCCATGTGCGGTGCAAGCCGGCACGATATGCTTGTGTTAGGTGGAGATGACCTCTCATACTGCCCATATTTGTTGTTCACAATGATGCCTAGTTGACATCTGATGATTTGATTTTAATTTTGTTTATGTTCTTAAGATTCAACTCTCTCTTTCAGGCTAGGAACTAGGGACAATATAAGAATGTCTTTCTAATAAATTTTGATGATGTTAGTGTTCCATCTGAAACTAGTGTCATCAGCAAATTTCTTTTATCTTTAGTCATCTATTCTTGTAGATTAGCATAATATATCAAAGTTGAGCTAAATCGCAGATTTCATTTTTCTTTACCCATATATTCCTAGAGCTTAGCATGACACGTCAAACTTGAGCTAATTTCTAATTTCTTAGCCTTAGCCTTTTGAATGCTTAACCACATTCTCATTTA
The DNA here is from genome assembly GCF_958298935.1 of Phragmites australis. Taxonomy (NCBI): domain Eukaryota; kingdom Viridiplantae; phylum Streptophyta; class Magnoliopsida; order Poales; family Poaceae; genus Phragmites; species Phragmites australis. The sequence goes on from NC_084938.1 coordinate 12,054,700, forward strand.
GTAAGTTCCATTCAAGAAACTTCTCGTTGCTCACCTGATAATAATTCAGAAATATAGTATGTTCTACAACTTTTGTACTTGCATGGGAGAAAGCAGCTGCCATCAGTCGGAGCACTACGTGAATAGATAGTTGATTATTATAGTACTTCATCAGAACAAAATGACAGCATATTATTCTTTGTCTTACTGTCTACACTTTGCTGCAAAGCACGTACTGAGTGTCAAAACAACTTTGAAAGCTATTAATCCTAGCTATTAATAGTTTAACACATTCAAGTTTATTTGAGCAATAGATTATGATAAATTACAAAGACCCAAACTTCAACGTTGCCTTGCTTTTTGTCTTCACCACCATGATAGCCATCATGATCACACAAAAATGGTGTAGTTGACTATGGTTGAGTGCTGCCTATTTAGTGATGGTTGTCATTCTAAATTCCACTTTAGGACAAACTTTACTGATATACACGTACCATTGCTTAGAGAGTTTTAATTAATCACATGTATGTCCTTTTTCAGGAGCTAGTCCATTGATAGCAATCTGTCACCTGAAAGTAACAACGGTTGCAATGACATCGAAGGTGACAACATAGGGAAAAAAAAGATCGACATGGCTATGCGTGAAAATGGGACAAGAAAGATGACATGGGCAGTGAAGGGGTCTACGGCTGTAATTGGCAGCCACATAAAGTTAAATTTGAGTCATTTATGGCTAACCTTGGTACCAGGCAGTAACTTGTGTATCGTGATGCACGGACCTAATGGAGGCAAGCACAATGAATAGTTCAAGTTTATGTGCAAATAGATTTGTAATGTTCTTATAGATATGTTTAAGTCAATTCAAAGTTGGTATGCATTGATGGCTTATGCAAATGAGAACTGTGAGAACAGTATTGGATGCGGTCTGCCAGAATGAAATGTCTAAATGCATGTCAACTGTGTTGTATTGATTTTAGTTGTGGCTACAATTCTGAAAATGTATCGATTATTGGGGACAACAGCTATCAGACCATATCTCAATTTTGAAATAGAGATATTTCATTAGGAATTAATGCAATTCGATTATTATAGTAGGATTTCAGGAGATGCACATGTTCCACCTAGTAAATAATAATATCTTGTGAAAATTAATATTAATTCGACTATTTCTGTTGCAACATACGGACACTCAACTAATAATGGTTAAAGAAAACAGTTAATCAAAATTCAGAGAAAACAACACATAAACTTAAGTGTACTATATTGGCTATAGACAATATTATAGTACCAGCTGAAGGGGCACGAATCCTCTGCCATAAGGGGCACGGATCCTATATCGACTCCGTGTGTCAGCGTCCTGGAGTAACGGCAGAGGACCCCGCTCCCAGCTGAAGTGACTATATCACACAGGCATCATTCCCTTTACAATCTGAAGAAGCAAAGCCACCACATGCGAAGGTCTACTTTGCACCCTTGCAACTTTTCCATGTGGGTTCAAAGATGATATGAGGCATGTGACCCAAAAAACTCAAACATGAACAAATCGAAAGCAAAAGGATGGAGTAGAACACTAAGCCCGATGATGCCTTATATATAAAACACACTCCAATTCCATTGACCACTATCATTACAAAATGATCACCACAACCCAAAAAATCAAAATGCAAAGAGCTACATCACGCACACACACCTCTAAGTTTTCTTCTTTTGTTTTTTTCCTAATGGAATGCAGTAATAAATACAAAAATAAAGTAAAAATAGCCCTTCTTATTTTCTGCACCAACAAGGGACACGAATTGGACAAAGACAAGAAGAGAGGGTTCCAATAAGTTAAAACACGGAACACATCAGCGCACACCTTAGGCCGCCAAAGCTAACGCGGCAGCCACCGTTGCTGCCGCGGTCATCCACCAGGCGGTCAGGGAGGGTGTAGCGCCTGCCTTGTCTGCATCATCGTCGGCCGAGGAGTCAGCGACCGGGCTGTCCGCGGATTCGTCGTTCGAGGGCGCGGCGGCCGCGGAGGTGGTTGTGGGCTTCTTCTTGGTCTTCTTCTTGGGCTCCTCTGGCGCGGGTGCCGACGCGAGGTCCTCTGTGACCTTGAACAGCTCCTTGGGCTGCAGGAATTTGGAGATGGCGTAGACGGCGAGCGGGTCATCGTCCCTGACGGTGGCCTGGATGGAGGAGGTGGTGACCTTAGTGTCCAGCGTGACGGTGTCGGCCTCGGACTGAACGTCGTAGCTGTAGTCCTTCTTGGCGACGCTAGTGGTGGCGAGCGTGGTCACCTTGCCGTTGTTGGACTTAAGGAGCTGCATCGAGTAGTAGTCCGGCACGGCGTGGTAGAGGAGGATGGCCGTCTTGGCCTTGGCCGTGAGGTTCTTGAACTTAGGCATGAAGGAGGCCACGGCGGCGTCGACGGGGCAGAAGAGTGTAAGCGCGGTGTCCTTGGTGGCGTTGATGTTGCTGAAGGCGTCGGCGTCGGCGGCGACGAGGCCCGCGAAGCTCTTGCAGTACTTCTTGGAGAGGAGGTCGGTGAGGTTGATGGGTGCAGGTGGGGCCACGGGCGCCTCGGCCTCCGGGGAGGACAATACCTTGCTGACGTGGAGCACCGCGTAATCAAAGCGTTTAGCATAGATGTCCCCGACGAAAGTGGACGGCGTCGCGCCGTCGGCCGCGCCATCCGCGATGAACGTCACTTTGCCGCCACGGTGTTGCGTTATGTTGACGTACCCATTCATATCGGTGGCAGCCCCGGATCGCTGCACATCCAGTAGCACTTTTCTTACCAATATTTCACTTGGAGTGGCAGGAAAAGTAATTGGGTGTGTGACAGCAAAACTGAAAGTAATTACTATACTTGCCAACTTCACATAATATGGAGTAAGTACTTAACATCTCAGACAGCATGGCACTTCAATTGAGAAAAGCAATGCCAAATGATGATCAGGTACTGTGGCTCTGTTTGAGCTCCAAATCCAAGATTTATGTAGAATTTGAAGTTTATAAGATAAAATAAAAAAATTAAATATATAATTTTAGTCTAAAATAAGAATAATATACTACAACCAAAGACCATAAATCTCTCAACAGCTCCAGCTTAAAAAATATCTGAAACTAGAGATGATCAACTTCAAGAATATTTCTATCAAATAGGCCCTATGCCCTACACTTCTATATGGAGTAGACTAGACAATATTATTGCTGGAATTATCCGGCTTGATTTCATCTTCTTTTTTCCAAGACACATTCTTAGAGAAGTGGAAAATTATTAGTATTCACTCCATTACAAGATACAAGGCGTGGTTTAATTTGGTGCGGTCTCTAATATAAGCTTAGACTGTTAATTTCTCTTACATTATATTGATCTTATAAAAGATATAATAATATGAAAATACTTTCAAATATGAATCCATTAGTATCACTTTTGTACCATAAAACCTACGTATTGTTAGAACAATTATTGGTCAAAGACTACAACATTGAATCTCGAATCTTAAAGTGTGTGCGCCTTGTAAAAGAAAATGCCAAAAAAAAGAACCAACAAAATATTGGGAGAAAACTTGTATGGATGAAAACATTAAATAGTGCACGGTTCAATTTAGCTCACCAACATCATGTGCCATTTCTTCATGGAAATCCATTCAATGCAAAATTTTCATGTACACGGATTTCGGACCTACTGGACATCCCGCTGCCAGCTAAAACTGCACAGCACTTGTATATTTCCCCCAAATATTAATATGAGACATTTCTTCTTCAAAAAGAGAAATAGAATTTTTTTAGATAACAGAAAAAGAGAAATAGATGCATATTATCATGGGCAGTAGACTGTGGACTCCTCAGAGTGGCAACACTAGATCCACTCGGTGCATGCAAGTTCTAAACAAATTGGTCGGTCCATAGTTTAGACTTTAGACAACCGTTAGAATCTGTTTAAATTAAACAAGCCAAGATCTTGCCCTGGGGATTTCAAATGGCTTGACAATTGAGGTCGCCAAATATATGTTAAAATAAAATGGGTTTTAAGTCACAGCCGACTTATGACTCACCAATAATCTTATGTCACTCGCAATGCATGATGTTTATAGGTATTTCTTAAAGAAGACAAATACAAGAAATACATAATAAGAAACAACCTCCCAATACATAGTGTCTATAGCTTATAAATAAAGAGATTTATATGACTAATAGAAAAATACAAGAACATGTACCGAGGTCACTATCATCCCTGGTGCATATTTGCTTATATTTTGTCTCTTGAATTTCGATCTTATGCTATGTGGATGTGTATTTAGAGCCTGTTTGTTTAGGTTTTTCTTCTGGCTTCTAAAAAAAAAGTGTTTTTGGCTTTTTTGAAAAACTATTTTTTTATTTTAGCTATTGGATTTTACAATAATTTTTTGGTTTTTTAGCACACTACTCCTAAAAAAGCTACTCTTAACTAGCTTATCAGTTTTTAGTTCATTTACTCAAAAGCAGACTTCTAGCTTCTCAGAAGTCACTTTTCAGTAAATCTGTTTGGTTGGACTTCTGCTTTCTAGACTTCTCACAGAAGCAGAAGACAAAAACAGCCTAAAACAAACAACTCTTAATGTCTAAGACATAAGCCAAGTTTAAGCATTAGAAGTGTCCTTACAATAGATTACCGGAACCGTGTGATAGCATCATAAGCACATAGCATCATAAGCACATAAGTTAAGTACTCCATCTATTTCAAAGTATAGGAAGCGGTTTAACTTGGCACGATCTCTAAAACTAAACTTTAACGGTCCATTTATCTTACTATATATTGTTAATAGCAACAAAACTATACTCATAAAAAAGTACATTTAAATATGAATCCAACGGTGCCATATTTGTATCACAAGTCCACACTTCATTAGATTAATTGTTGTTTAAAGATTAGAAAGTTTGAATCTTAAAATACGTACGTGCGTTATAAAAAGAAATGGAGGAAGTACCTCTATTGAGAAGACAGGCCAACATGTGCATGTGCGTGGGCCAACAGATGAATTGGGAGAATTAACTTCCACAAGGATGGCTATTTTTGGTCAATATCAGTATAGCTAAAGGATGGCTATACTGTATAGCACCAGTCCAGTGCCCCCCCCCCCCCGCCCCCGCCTAACCAAAGGAAGTGACGCCTGAATGGGTGGGATTTATTTATTCATTGTGTATATGAATTTTTATGGCTTTATACAGGCAAAAAAGTTCTCTTTTGTTGATTAATTAATGAGCATTACAAACTTGCTGTCCCACAAATGTGAGCACTAAATATTCAGTAATTTCCCGTAAGAAATCCGGACTAATTATGCTATAACTAGGAAGATAAGAAGCTCCTGGTCCAGTGAGTCTCACTCAGATGCATACAACAACAAACTAGAGCTTCAAACAAACGGTCTAATGGTGCATCAAGCAGGTAGATCTAGCAAGCTGAAAAGCACGGGGGATACAAGTCACCGGCAGATGGGCCCGGAAGAAACACTGGCCCACCTGTCGGCTTCTTCAAGGCAGGAGGAGAGCGAGGGGGTAAAAAAGCAGCTCGCAGAGGGCGCGCGCGGTACCTGGAACATGGTGGAGGCGGCGGTGGCGGCGTGCGAGAGTTGCTTGAGCTTCTTCTCGTCGAAGTAGTCGACGATGACGTGCAGCTCGAGGATGTGGCGGAGCGTTCCCAGCGAGTAGTGGCCGCTGGTGAGGTCGCCTATGTCGTCGTTGGCCACGGCCAGCACGGTGATGGTCCGGCCTCGGTTGATGTCGCCTGCCAGCCGCGTCTGCGTCAGCAGCTTGTTGAACTGCGAGTACTCCGGGTGCTCCCCAAGGATCTTGGTGATGTTGAACCCCTCAGCCGCCGCTGCCGACACGGCTAGCACCACCGCCACCACGGCCAGACGCCACGGCAGCAGGTCCATTCTATCTAGCTAGCTACTGTCCGTCGGCCGCGAGCCTTGGCTCTTTCTTAGCTGGTCGTAGCAAGTGGAGGGGAGTAGAGTGAGTGGAGAGCACTAATGGACGGAGGGACTGATGCCTGGGAAGGTGGACGGTGGGGTAATGTAATGGCTGGCCGTGTACAGCGAGATCTGGCAGGGGAGCCGGTGCGCGAGTGCCCTTCGAGTTTGCAGGCAATTGCGGGAACGCCATCGAGGTTTTGCTATTGCCATTGACTGGGTTTAGTCGCGAATCTAGAGGAGTGTTAGAGCGGAAAGGGACAAATCGGGGTAGAAAAGAAAGGAGAAACGGGGGCGGGGGTAACGTCGGTGGGCGTCAGAGGGTCGGCCGGCCTTTTGGGTTGGCGTGCCTTGCGAGCGGCCGTTGGAGGAGTCCTGTATAAGCTGGGACTGCAAGTGTCGGTGTGCTTTATTTAGGGAAACCGGAGGAAAGAGCCCTACATATTAAATATATTAATTATAGAAGGAAAATAGTATAAAAAAGGAAGATTAGGGGAAATTAGAATAAAGCTAAGAATTTACAATTTGAAATCTATCCATTAAAATATCTGTCCTACGTAGCTTTGCTTTGTCCTATGAATTACCACCAATCTTAACTTATGGAGGAATATAGACTTGCACCTCATAACAGTAATGTCAGTCTGATTAAAAAGCCAATCATTTTCTACTATCTAAATACTTCAGCATATGAGAATGATAATTTTCAAGAAGGGGTTCATTGATGTTATGCTTGATATAACCCCAAATTTATTCAACATGACTATAAAGAAGCAGTGCAATACCAATAAAGGACCAATAAACTGTTGCGAAGCCGTGATCCAGGAACAAGTGGCGTGTCATCTCCTCCCTTTGTCAGATACAGAGCTTACAATTATAACCATCGAAGACCATGTTTATTCTTCTTAACATGCCTTTCGAGTTGAGTCTATCCTTGAGAAGTAGCCAAAAGAACACTCCAGATCCATTTGAATGCTGGATGGATTGGAGTATGCCCTATGAGAAATTTGTAAGCTGAGAGAAAGCCTGGTCTGAGAGAGGTAAGTGAAAGTGATCGGAGAGAGCATGTCTGTTGAGAGCTGAGGTTAGAGTAATATTCTTGATTTTTGCAAAGGAGTAGAGCTCAGAAAGACATTGCATCAGAATTAGACCTCTCCAAATGTCTTGCAAGAAGTGAACAGTTACGCCATCACCTATTGGTGCTATTGCCATCCATTTGTAAGTGACTAGAAGTTTGGTGATACTTTTCCACCGGCGAGAGCCTTTTTCCATCATGCTTGGGAGAATATCATTAGAGTAATAGTTATGCCAAACTAGCTTAATCCAAGGGAGATCTTGGTTATTGAAGAATTTGTCTAAATGCTTCAAGAGTAGAGCTTCATTGTGGACACCGAGTTTGATTATGTCAAGGTCACCTTCATTTTCAGACGACAAATTCCAGGCAGTTAGAGGCTTTTTTTTGGCATTTATGTCAGAACATCTGTAAAGGCAATGCTTTCTATATTTATCAATCTGGTTAATCACAGTAGAGGGAAGCTTGAAAGTGCACATGCAGAAGGTGGGCAATGATGACAAGCAAGAATTCACAATTTTCCAACTTTCCCCCCTTGAGTGAGGAAGTAAGAATAGCTTACTAGTTTTCTTTCAATTCTATGAACCAAAGGTATAAAGTCTTCAATTTTAGGTTTGGTAAGGCAAAAAGGGAGACCAATATAGGTAAAAGTGAGAGAATCCATTCTGCAACTGAAGGTATTGGAGAGCAAACTCATCTTGGTGGCATCCACATTGATGGGGTACATACATGATTTATGGTAATTTACTTTGAGACATGTCGAATATGCAAATATGTTGAAGGAGAGCCTTAAGAATGAAAATTTGTCTTGGGAAGGCTTCCATGATAATGAGGGTGTCATCTCGCATATTGTATGATTGGAAAGTCAGTTCCGGCTCCCTAAATAGGCATAGATAAGAGACCTTGGTTTTTAGCTTTGTTGAGGATTGTTTGGAGCAGGTCAGCTGCCAGAACAAAGAGAAGAGGGGATAAGGGATCTTCTTGCCTTACTCCTCTTCGACAATGAAAAGTTTTTCCAGGTACTCCATTGGAGAGAATAGAAGAAGTGCCAGAAAACATGATTGATTGAACCCATTGGATCCATTTATGTCCAAACCCTTTATGCTGAAGTATAGCAAGGATAACTTGGTGCTCAATCATATGAAATGATTTTTCAATGTCCAGGTTGAGGATGATGAATTCTCTCTTAGTCTTGTGGCAGATATGGAGATATTCAAAAGACCATGCAAGGCAATCATGTATAGTTCTCTTCTTTATGAAACAATACTGATTTTGATGGACAATGGGAAGGATGGCTTGTTGTAGTCTATTTGCCATGATCTTGGTAATAATCTTGATTGAACAGTTCAGTAGGGAAATGGGCCTAAAATCTCCCACAACACCGAGGCATCCTTTTTAGGGAACATGGAGATGTATGAGGCATTGATACTTTGAGTGTAGGCATTGCCATCACAAAAGGCTTTACACAAGTCATAAAAGTCATGAGCAATTATGGGCCAACATTTCTTATTAGTGTTGAATCCATCTAGTCTTGGGGACTTGAATGAAGAGAAACCTACAACACTTCAGTCAATTTCTTCTTTGGTAAAGTCTTATTCAAGCCATTCTAGGTTTGCTACATGTTCAAGTAAAGTTGATAGATCAAAGTGTATCCAATGAAAATTTGACGAACCAAGTCTTTGTTTGTAAGCTTCCCATGAAAGAGATGCTTTGTCTTCATTAGTCGTAACCATGTGACCAATATTATTAGATAAGCTTGTAATCAAATTCTTCCTGTATTTAACAATAGCATTTGCATGAAAGAAATGGGTCGTTTCATCACCAAATTTCACCCATTTGATGGTTCCCTTTACTTCCAATAGATTTTTGTTTTCTGAAGGAGGGTAGTTAGATGACTTTGAAGTATTTTCTCGAAGTTCCACTCTTCTAAGATCATATCTCTAGCTTTTTCCATAGTATCTATAAGAAGGATAATCAACTTTGTGTTTGAAATAACTATTTTCAAGTGGGAGAGATTAGAGTGCCAGACTCTAAGGACTCTTATCAAATTTTTTAGTTTGGCTCCAATTCTCTTGGCCTTGCCGTCTAGATTTATTGGGATAGACCAAGTGTTGGAGCAAGAGATCATCTTGTCCCAGCAAGTACGGCGAGAGTTTCTTCTAAGGAAGAGACTCAAACTTGAAGACGAAGTTTGAGAGGAAGGAACACCACAAATGTATTGATAGTAGAAAAATAGATCGGTCTGGGGGAGAGTATCACAGCGTGATTTAGTGTTTGGGCACCTTTGTGTCCTGTGTGTTGCCTTGAGCATTCTCCTTGTGACCTCCCCTCCTCAGATGACCACAACATTCTATTTATAGGGTGGTACGTAACTTAGTGTACAAGTTATCACGATGTACAAATATCTAGGACTTCGCCGAATTACTGGGCCTTATCCCGGATAATTACTTTTTACCCTATATGGAAGATAAATATCTACCGTGGTAACTATTGTGGTGCCTACCCCCTAAGGGGTGAGCCGGTCGCAAATTGCGGCCTTAACTGCTCCACCGGGGGTGTCAGGATGACCTGCTGGGGTGTCAGGATAGGCACCACTTGCACCGGTATTAATCACCGTCACCTTGTGTCAGGTTGGTTGCAAGGGGGTGTCCTTTCTTCCCTAATATTGTCTCTGGAGACTGCTACATCTTTAGATTTTGGAAGGCCGCACAGGCACCGAAGGGTTGGCCCAAAGGGGTCCGCAGCCTTTGGTGGCTAGACCTCCTGCTGAGGGTATGGAGATCGAAGGCTCTAGAGGGACTTGTTGTAGCTTCGAGTCATCGAAAGGTCACGTACGTACCGGAGAGGTGGCCCTATGGGGCCTGCAGTCTCCGGAAGACGGGCCTCCTATTGAGAGTTCGGAGACCGAAGGCTCTGGAGGGACCTTTGATAGCAATCGTCAACCATTATTCTCAGGCTAGTCTATTTTCCCCTAACAGTACCCCCTCATTCTCTGGCCCTGATGTTCGGAGGGGTGAGAGGATGTAGAGAAAAACCAACTCCAACCTAGGATAGTAACAAGAATGCCCGAAGGTAATTCCCTATCCCTAAGAAGTTTTTCGGCGGGAACTGTGGGCGTTGATGGCGAAGCTCAAGGCTGATGGTGCATTAGTGGTGGCGACATGCCCTGGGGTTATGTGAAGTCAAAGGTATAGCCAGCGTCGAAGTTGAAGTCAAAGACCGAAGACGTATTAGCAGAGGAGGCACGCTCTAGAGCTTGTTTGGAGTTGGTATATGCGGTATTAGGACCCAAGGTTGGAGGGGCATCAGTGGAGGTGATGGACTCTGAGGTCCGTGCCAACGCCGATTTAGATTCTTTGGATTTCTTTGGTGATGGTTCTTCTCGCCATTTGAGTTTTGTCAAAGTGGAGCTTACGTGTGGGATCGGGGGGCTCCCCACGTTTGCCTATTTGAGGACGGTAGGATGGGATGTGTCACTGGTGCGTTGTGACTGGATAATGCGTGGGTTCGTTTAGGATCTTGTGCCCACACCCCTAGCATACGCCAAAATGAGTTTAGGTCATTAATGTGATGGGACGTTCGTGCGAGAGAATGTGGTGTCGCCGTGGGATGTTGCCATGTGTCGGTGGAACGATCGAGATATGGCCACGGGCCCCCAGAGATTCAATGGGGGATGCCATGGAGTGACGTCGTGTTGATTCCGCTTCATCTCCCGGGCGTACGTGGTTGCTTTAGCCCGAATACAAAGTCGGGGTCATCCGGCTGGATTCACCACTGCCCCATGAGTGAGCACTTAACCTTTGACTTGAATATGGCATCGTCTTCCTCCTCATCCTCTTCAGAGATGTCGATGGTCTCGATTTTTTCTACTGGGGCTAGGCTGGCTAGGTGACGCCGATGGTCGTTCTGCTTCCGTCCCTATGGGGTGGACAGCTGCCTGCTGCCCCTGGTTTAGGAGATCGCGCTTCTCGAGAGCATCGATATTTCCAACGATGATTTGGAGACTGACTGGGATCTCCTATGGAAAGGGCGATGAGGAGGAGCGGACGTCTGCGGAGACGTTGGCAACTTCAGCGGCGAAGGAGCAGACCAGGAAGAAGGGGGAGGAGGCCCCAACGGTGGCTCCTTCAGTTTCTTCTTTGTCTTCCGATAGCTCGGGGGCCGGTTATTGCATCAGCTTCTGTGGCGGTAGGCCGCGGATAAGGTGCATACGCTGCTCTATGCGCGGCCTCTGCCAGGATCCATGGGAGACGAAGGCGGTCTTTGGGGGAGCTTCTGTTGAAGCCGTGGGACATCCTTGTCTAGCGATTCGATTATGGCCCCGCTGCGGGCCCTAGTTGCCTTTTGCCACCTTGTACTCTTTCTCCCTCAGGTTTTCTCTTTCGAGGTCTGTCTCCTCCGTAGCGGTCTTTGTACTGTTGCTTTTTTGTACGCGTCCTTCGGATGCATGATTTGTTTAATAATATAATTTGGACTTTTGGGGGCAATTGCATCTCTTTTCGGGCCAAAGTGTAAGGGGATCCTTCGAACAGGTGACCGCATGTCTGTGTGCCCTCGTGCCATGCTTCTTCGCCTCCTTCGTAGGCGATGGTTAGTTTTTTGGGATGACCGAGGTATCGAGACTTCGCATAGATTGTAGCCGTTCCTTCCTGGGGAGAGGTGGCCTCAGGAATCTGGTAGCGGCATACACGTAAGGTAACCAAGGAGGGCCAGGTGAAGTAGTGGCGACTTCGTCGTTCCTGGCCATCGCGTACTCGGGTTCGGTGTTGGTATGTCTTTCTTCCAAATTTGTTCCGGATTTTTTACCCGATGAAGTCCATCAGGAATCTTTGGGGACAAGATCCGGAGGTGGTTCGTGACCCGTCGGGTTCTTAGGTGCTACCCAGCTCCGGAGGCGATCCGTCTAAATCCTGGCAACAGCGTGTCGGAGGCGAAGGCGACGGCAAAATGGGAGAGGTGGTTCTCTACCCCCTCAGCCCTTGGCCACTGCCCGGCTCTGGAGTTAATCCGTTCGGAGCCTGATGATGGCGTGTCAGAGGCAGTGAAAGCTAGATGGGAGAGGTGGTCCTCGACCTCCTCGGCCTTTAGTTACTACCCAACTCCAGAGGTATCCATTTGGAGCCTAGCGAAGGCTAGACGGGAGAGGTGGTCCTCGACGCCCTTGGCCCTTAGCCGCTGCCCGACTTTGGAGGTAATACGTAAGGAGACTGGAGACGGCGTGTCAGAGGTGAAGCCGAAGGCTAGACGGGAGAGGTGGTCCTCGTCCCCCTCGACCTTTAGTTGCTGCCTGACTCCAAAGGTAATTTGTCCAAAGCCTGACGACAGCATGTTGGAGGTGAAGCCGAAGGCTAGATGGGAGAGGTGGTCCTCAATCCCTTCGGCCCTTAGTCGTTGCCTGGCTTCGGAGGTAATCCATCCGGAGCCTGGCGACGGCGTGTAAAAAACTACTGCCTCTACAATGAACAGTTGGGGATTCCTTTCTATTTCTCATACCATGCAGAGTGGGCTTTTGGTTAATATTAGCATAGTCTTTGAAAATGATGTATGAGTTGTGTCTTAGATGAGACTGCAAGGTAATGATTTTACCTTTTACCATACGTGCTTGAGTCACGTGGGCTATACCTCTTCCTGCGGGGAGGGGGATTTATACCCCTTTGATCTGTTGGCTATGCCTCTCGGAGGCTAGTGGGTTTCACACTTCTCTGGCACGGAGGCGTTTGCCTTCAAGATGCCGAGGGATTTTGTTCGATAGGTCTTTTTAGAACCTCTCCGTCTCGCAGAGTTTTTTTGGAAGACATCCCCATTTGTAGGGTTTTTTTGAAGACTCTCTGTCTTGCGAAGGTTTTTGCAAGGCTCTCCGTCCTGCGGAGGTTTCTTTTTGTAGACATCCCCATATGTGGGGGGGGGGGGGTTTGAAGACTCTCTATCTTGCGAAGGTTTTTGCAAGGCTCTCCGTCCTGTGGAGGTTTTGTAAGACTTTCCGTCTTGCAGAGGTTTTGGAAGTCTCACTATTTTTGCCAGAGGTTTAGTAGGACTCTCCGTTTTGGCATAGGTTTTTGTAAGACGCTTTGTCTCGTGGAGGTTTTTGGATGTCTCTCCGTTTTTGCTGGAGGCTTTGTAAGTCTTTTCGTTTTTGCCGGAGGTTTTGTAGGATTCTCCGTTTTTGTCGGAGGTTTTGTAGGACTCTTCGTTTTGCTGGAGGTTTTGTAGGTCTCTCCGTTTTTGCTGAAGGTTTTGTAGGTCTCTCCGTTTTTGTCAGAGGTTTTGTAAGATTCTCCATTTTTGTCGGAGGTTTTGTAGGACTCTCCGTTTTTGCCGGAGGTTTTGTAGGTCTCTCCTCTTTTGAGGGAGGTTTTGTCAGATTCTCTGTTTTTGTCGGAGATTTTGTAGGACTCTCCATTTTTACCAGAGGTTTTGTAGGTCTCTCTATTTTTGCCGGAGGTTTTGTAAGATTCTCTATTTTTGCTGGAGGTTTTGTATCCCCTTTGGCATGTATTAATGCTGAAGGCTATACACACTATCGGAGCTACGCAATACCTTCCAGGAAACCTAGGCAGTCTTACCTTCCAGGTGACCTAGGCATGCTACACCTGCGTTGTGTAGGCTTTTCGTGCTCCCGAGGAAATGCCCTGGGTGCATCGCAATACCATCCACCAAGGGTGTGCCCTGGCGTGTGGCATTTATATGACCGAAGCTATGCAATACCTTCTAGGAAACCTAGGCTCGATGCCTTCGAGGTGACCTAGGCATGCTGCGCTCGTGGTATATAAGCATGTTGTGCCAAGAGGATTCCTTGCAACAGCATTCATCAGAGCACCGTATCCTCACATCAAGGTCATCCCTTGATATGCGGCGTCTACACTACCGAGGCTATGCAATGCCTTCCAGGACACTTTGGCATAATCTTCCTTTTAGGTGACCTAAGCATGCTGTGCTACTGTAGGTGTGTGGGCTCCACTGTCTACTGTAACTACGCGATACCTTCCAGGAAACCTAGGCAGTCTTGCCTTCCCGATGACCTAGGCATGCTGCGTCCGCGGTACGTGGGTTTTTGTATAGTTATGTACTAGTTAAGTTTTGCAGTCTACTGTTGGCAATAAGCAGCTAATTGCATTATAAGATATAGCTAGGTCATACGACTATTCATAACTCATATCAAATGAATATGTAACTAAGTTCTACTACTTACTGCTAAATAGGGGCATAATCTAGATTTACCATTTCTACCTAGTGGCTATCTGTTGTAAAAACTTTTAGCAGTAAGGTTGGAGGCCTCCAACATATTTTGATCTTACTGTATGAAAGATAGACAAACTAGGTAACTATCGATAGGTAATAGTGGGTGTACCTTTGCCAGAATAAGGCCTCTATTATGAGGCTTGAAGGCCTTGAAGCCTATGGCTAGGCTGGGAGAGGTGGTCCTTGACCCCCCTCGGCTCTTAGCCGTTGCCTGGCTCTGGAGGTAATCCGTTTGGAGCTTGGCGACGGCATGTCAGAGATGGAGCCGAAGGCTAGTCGAGAGAGGTGGTCATCGACCCCCTTGGCTCTTAGCCGTTGCTCGACTCCAGAGGTAATCCGTCCAAAGTCTGGCGATAGCGTGTTGGAGGTGGAGCCGAAGGCTAGTCAGGAGAGGTGGTCCTCGACCCCCTTGGGCCTAAGCTGTTGCCCGACTCTGGAGGTAATCTATTCGGAGCCTGGCGACGGCGTTCTCCGACTCAGTCCTTGTCGCTGGGATATTGCATCATCGGTGGCGGAGTTGGTGGCGACGGAGCGGGGTCGGAGGGTCAGGGATTTTCCTGGGAGTTTGCCCTAGGCTACCAACCCCTGTGCCGTCCTTTGCTGGTTTCCTCTGTAGCCAGGTATCTTGCTTGTCTTTTGAGGTACTCCTCCCAGAAGGTCGTGAGGGTTCAGAAGTCGTTAGTGTTATGGCCGCACCCTGGTCCGTGCAGGATACACCCGTGTGCCTCCGGGGTACCAGAGCTTGTGGTTGATGTTGAGGTTGCTGCCGGAGGCCGTGTGTCCTGGAGCCCGTGGTTTCCCCAGGGCCTCCTTCACTTTGGGGAGACCGTCGAGGTGGTTCAGGTGAACCGGCTTTCAGAGCCAGAGTGGCTCCAACTACGCCTCTCTGGACGAGGTGGACTTGGGGTTCCCTATGCGCGATTGGCGTCACGAGGGCTGTGTCGGGGGCGCTGGCGGGGTCTACGCACTCCTGAGCATTGTGCCTCCTCGGAACCCTCTTTCACCGAAGGGGACCGAGGAGGACGTTGGGTGGACAGACTCTCTGAAGATGTTGGCTCACCTGGGGCATCCTAGGTGCTGTCGAAGGAAATACTTTGGAACCAAGCCCAGGTGGGAACATCCCTAGGTTCGACTACCCAGAATCACTGGAAAGCAGCTTGCTTAGCTGCGACCTCAGTCGCGACCTCTCCTGGTGCAGCGAGGTCTTCGCCATGCAGAGGCTGGAAGGCCTCCGTGCCTTCTGGAGTTTCCGTACCGACCCAAGGTTCTGGGTCGGTCAAGGCCGGAGTAACGTCATCCCATACGATAGTGGGGCTGGAGGGTGCACAAGGTATGCAAGGTTGAGACAGCCACGTATATGGTTGCATGGTTGCAACGGTGGATATGGTGGCTAGCGCGTTTGTGGTTTTTCGAGTCCCTACGGACGACGTGTTGTTGGAGCAAGAGATCGTCTTGCCCTAGCAAGTACGGCGAGAGTTTCTTCTAAGGAGGAGACTCAAGTTTGGAGATGAAATTTGAGAGGAAGGAACGCCACAAATGTCTTGATAGTAGAAAAATAGTAGAAAAATGGATCGGCCTTGGGGGGGGGGGGGAGTATCACAGCGTGATTCAGTGTTTGGGTTGAGTGTTCTCCTTGTGGCCTCCCCTCCCCAGATGACCACGAACCCCTATTTATAGGGTGGTGCGTAGCTTAGTGTACAAGTTATCACGATGTACAAATATCTAGGACCTGACCGAATTACTGGACCTTATCCTGGATAACCACTTTTTACCCAATATGAAAGATAAATATCTACTGTGGTAACTATAGTGGTGTCTGCCCCCTAAGGGGTGAGCCGGTCGCCAATTGCAGCCCGACGCTGCTCTGCCGGGGGTGTCAAGATGGCCTTCATCGCGTTGGGGTGTCAGGATAAGCACCACTTGCACCGGCATTAATCATCCATCACCTCGCGTCAGGTTGGTTGCTGGGGGTGTCCTTTCTTCCCTAATATTGTGTCCGGGGACCTGCTGCATCTTTAGGCTTCGGAAGGCCGCACAGACACTGGAGGGGTGGCCCGAAGGGGTCCACAGCCTCCGGGGCCAGGCCTCCTGCTGAGGGTCCAGAGGCCGAAGGCTCTGGAGGGACTTGCTGTAGATTCGAGTCTTCGGAAGGCGACGAACGTACTGGAGAGGTGGCCCGAAGGTGCCTGCAGCCTCGTGCTGAGGGTCCGGAGACTGAAGGCTCTGGAGGGACCTTCGATAGCAATCTTCAACCATTATCCTCAAGTTGTCTATTTTCCCCCAACACCAAGCATGCTACACTAACTGAACAAAGTCATCATGATCCATTCAGAAGTTCTCAAACCGAAAAGCTTTAGCCCTTGTAGTATTAGTGGCTATAGAGATCATACAAGGAATATGATTAGAGATGTCTCTCGAATATGGGATAAGTATGGTACCAGTATAGTTTAGAGTCCAATTATTTGAAGTAAAGAACCAATCGAGCCTTTCCAAGAGAGGGTTACGTTGCTTATTGGACCGAGTGAAGGATCTTCCCTTGAGAGGCAATTCAACTAATCCTAGCTTGCTTATAGCTTTATTAAATAAGAATATCTCATGAACATCAGCTCTTGGCTTCTATCAGAGTGATGGGGGTTTCCTGATCTTTTGAAGGTAATATGATAAGTCGATTGGTGGAGTTTCGACATTAATGATCTAAAGGCTCTGGCCAGAATAGATCAAGAACCCTCATAACCACTACATCACTACTCTATGGTTATCAATTATCCTAAGACGTGGTTGACCTCACCAAGAAGGATTTTTCTGTAAGCGAATCGAGAACACAAGAAAGAATAGGTAGATATAATCTGAATACTACTGATTACCAATGAAGTACTCGAGTTGGGGTTCCAAAAATCGAACAAGTGGTGAAACTATCTAATACATACTAACCTAAGAAAAACGCAAGCCTAAACTTTGAAGGCTACTGTGTGTGTGTGTGTGTGTGTGTGTGTGTGTGTGTGTGTGTGTGTGTGTGTGTGTGTGTGTGTATAGAGAGAGAGAGAGGATGTGAGGAGATTGACCTTGGGTTGTGTGGACCTGGGAAGAGGCGAACACAACCTGAACTTCGACTCTGACACACTTACATGACCGAAAAAGCCCACAATGGTGAAATATGACCTTATTTTATTAACCCTAACTAATCTATAAGGAATATTTGGTCGAGACCAGATCTATTGGAAAGGGCTCTTCATAATCTTTCTAGAAAGTCCAAGATCGACTCAATTGGAATCCGTATGCAAGAGTTATACCTATTTTCCTGATGTACTGTCTTGAGACTTTGAGTAGACTTTGGTCTTCAACTAGAACTCAACTTTGAATCTGAGTGGACTTGACACTCAAGTGATGATGTCCAGTTGAGCTTGTAATGCTTCTCCCATATTCCTAAGCAAGAAAACGTCACAAGAATTTAGTAGCAACCTATCCATGAAAGCATGAACAACGAGGAGCGACTTTACATGGTGGTTTATGTCACACCCGATTTTTCAAAAGAATAACCAGGTGCATTCCACATGTATGCCAGGATCAGCTTTATCATATATGCGGTGACATATTAGTGATATACAGTTCTATATCGAACAAAAACAACTTTATTGAAAAGATTACCAGAGTTTTTAAACAACAGCGGAAGAACAAGAGGAAACTCCAACGGAAACTTCAGGGCACACCATAGGCAATCGACTGGGGGCAACACGACCTAGGACACTCCATCTTCATTATAGTCTTCAGCTTCCTTGATCTCCATATAGTCTTCTCTAACTGAGCAATATTTAATATTGGAAATAGCAAGTGTGAGTATATATCTTACTCCGTAAGTGTAGGACAGCATGACATGAGGGATAGAGTAAAGAAAATGTTAGACACTAGTTTACTGCACTAAGCAACTTTAACTTATCATTCTAAGAAACAGACATCCTATTTACTAAGTGTGAAGACACAACTTAAACAAGAAGAACAACTCATCGGATTCCATCAGACTACCGAACTCACAGGATATTCCATATCCGACTATCAAACTCACTAGATAATCCCATTACCTGGGTACCCGACCATCCATACCTGAACCCTGATCCCAACTAATCAAGAAGAAGTCCAAGCCCGCTCTTGACCATGAGCACGGCTAATCGATCAGTTTTAAACTCTGCAGAGTTTGCACACTTTACCCACGAGTCGTGATTAACTCTTTTGCTGGTACCTGTCGATACCTTACACACTTCCGAGGTGTGCACCAACAGATCACTACAAGGCCATTACAAAGCTCCCGCCGTCCCGTAAGCACCCACTAAGGTTTCACCGCTAACAGACGATTACATCGCTGCAGAAATCCCTTCTTGTGCCACTCAATCGTCCACTAGTGCCCACAGAACCGGAGGGGTGGCTAATTAATTGGCCATGCTTACTCATATAAGCCTCGTTGTTGCGCTGTTTAGCCTGGTTACATGTTCAAGAACTGGTCCTTAGGATCCCACACAAGAACATACACATTCCCACCGTGCAGCACAACACATGCGCCTTCTTGCACCATCCTCAAACAAACCATCTTGTTAGGATCCCTATACCATGTTGCTACAAAAGATTACCATACCCGGTTCATGTTGCATAACATTAGTCAAATTTAACTCATAACCCAACCATGACAGCGATTAGCATATCTACCCTTTGTTCCCAAGACTCATCAATGGCGACAAGGAAAATGATACAAATACTAGTAAACCCTAATCATGGGATTCCAATTTAGACAATCATGCATGAAGGATCAACAACTAATATAAATTCCTAAAATAGGTGCAAGATGTTCAATGACACTTGCCTGGCTGCTGCTCAGTTATCTTCGTAAACTCGGTTCTGGCATATCTTGAAGTCTCGACCTTG
Source organism: Phragmites australis (assembly GCF_958298935.1). Taxonomy (NCBI): domain Eukaryota; kingdom Viridiplantae; phylum Streptophyta; class Magnoliopsida; order Poales; family Poaceae; genus Phragmites; species Phragmites australis. The sequence goes on from NC_084938.1 coordinate 12,073,840, forward strand.
TAGCTCATCTATTCTTCTTGACGTGTCGTATTCTACTCACAAGATCTACCAACAAAATAGAAAGCACAAATCAACTAAGAAATAATACACCAAATAGATACAACACATCATAAAAACACTATGGTTGGATAGGATATGATTTTAGAAGAATTTAGGTGCAAGAACTGCTCAGAGTTTAGAAGGAGGAGAACATGCTTTCAGAATATTAAATTAGGGATAAAAGGAAAAAGGAGATAGAATATTAAAAATATCCTCGATGAATTTATGACATTATTTACTGAAGGAAAACACCAACTATAGCGATGGCTTGATATCAGCAGGGAAGGAATAAAAGACTGGATACATGTGACGACGTGACAATGGCGCAAGAAAATATGAGGTTTGCCAGAAAAAGGTGCGAAAGGATGTCCATGAATATTGGCGCACGATATCCAATATAATTCTAGCATATTGTTTTAATACCTCGAATCCATAGCGTATGTGTAACCACATGTGGGCGCTACATGTCGAAGCATTCTAATATGGATTCCATTATTAAAATAATACTTAGAGATTATATAGTCTGACGTGATCGATTTTGATAGACTAGCGTGAACAAGTATGAACCGTTGGAACTTGTTGAATTGAATGACAGTATAAAGTGGTATTTGAATTTAGAAGAAACTCGCTGAACAAGATTTGAGATGACGAACTCTAGTTGAATTATGAGAACTGGAACATGAGGCAGGAGCTAACATGTAAACATCCTAAACAGGAGATAAGTATAGAAACAAAGGATCTCTGGAGGGGTTATTTGGGATTCTCACCAAGAGAGAGATCAGAGAGCAGAGCAGAGGAGTTCGGCATGGAGGAGTCAGTCGACAGTGGGCTCTCGGCATCGCCGGTGAGGGAAAAGGTCCAAGATTGACGAAGATGGTGCATACAGGGTCGCATCACAGCCATGAACTCATGGAGGGCTCAGCTTGACCAGGGGTACAGAAGGACACACACATTGACAAGCCGAAGGCGGGGAGGTGCACGATTGGATGGAGACGGCGATGGCGATCACTGACGTCGATGTTGGGAAGCAATGGTGTTTTACAAATCAAGGAGTGCACGGTATAGAATGCGAGAAGACAAGCTCAATTTTATGCTTGGTTTTGGTAGAGAGGTTCCGAGATAGCGACAAAACAACGACAAACGCTCCCAAGTTTGGTGGTGGCCGCGCATAGACACATCGAAGAATATGTGCGTGTTACCGGAGATTGGTTGTGTTTTGGGGAACCATCTGAACAAAAGTGTTTTCCTTGGAACACGATGCTGCGGTGGTGGTTCGAACATATCATCCCCATAGAGGGAGATCGATCGGGGACTTTGGCAAGATTGTGCAACGACGTTGGTGGTTGGGATTGTGTTTCCTGGTGGCGTCGATGTAGATCTGAGGGAACCCTCAGGTGGATATGTAGAAGATGTGATGTAACACACCATGACGTAGTCGGTGTCTCAAAACCACTACTAGATTAACAGGGAACGCGGACTACACTTGCAGTGCACGCGCAGAAATCATTTGGACAGGGGCAGCAGCAACGCTGACGTCGAGAACGGCAGCTCTGGTGCAGATTTGGACAACCCAAATTGGGAGGATGTTAAGGACTATCATAAACATGTCTCGGCCAAAGGACTCATGGATTGGAGTATCGGTTTGCCAAGGAATGTGATCTGAACCTGCTGCACACGCAGAACACATCCGGAAGGGAGCAGCGGGCACGATGATCGTGATCCCGTTGATGTTTGGGATCTAATAGCCGATATGGGTGAGGGTGTGGGTAACATCGAGGGACATGTGTTGGTCAAAGGGCATGGCAATCTGAGCTATCGGCTGAGGAACGCTGATGTCATCAACGACAGCACAATTGTCCGTGATGGTGATGACCGTGAAGGCACATATCGAGCTTTGGCAGTGTAGTGTTGGTGTGCTGCGGCAGCAGGGATTCGCCCGCTCTTTCCCTCTACACAGTGGGCAGCGACACATCTCCGGCCAGGGTGTGGCAGTGTGGATTGGTGCAGGTAGCACGGCTCAGTGACAAGCGCAGGATGGCGTCGACAGTCAGCAGGGCCGCGGTTGGTTATCCTTCAGCGACAGCAGGGCTCCAGCCGACCTTCATGGTAGATGGTAGCAGGTCGGCTAGGGCACAAGGCCGAGCGGTAGTCACCTGCCAGTGCACGGTCCAGTGACACCAGCGGCGAAGTGCAGCCCGAGACGGGGCACCGGCGTGGTGAGCACAGCGATGTGCAGCGGTGGGTGGCCAGCAGGGGTGGCACGGCTCAAGGCTTCTTCCACGGCGCGGTAGGGCTCCATTGATTTGCTTTGGTGAGAAGAGCACAGAGGAAGAAAGAGAGATGGCGCTGGGAGAGAGAGATCGGTGGGAGGAGGTGGTGGGAGAGAGAGATCGGTGGGAGATGCTCTTGTGCTTTGCCTCAGGAGGAATAAGAAACATAGGGAGGGGAATTGGAAGGGGCAGGGGAGGCTGTGAAACTCCTAATTATGTGGCTGGGTGATGCTGGCCAAGAATGGGGAGAGGAAAAGTCCGGAGTTGGAAGATGAAGCGAACTGGTGCAGGAAAATGAAACAAACAGCTCGGTTGGAGGATGATATCTTCACCGTATGAACTCCAAATTGGATGTTGTTTGACTCTATCTTGTAGTACTCGAAAAGATCTACAAATTTTGTATTCATTGGAACTTCTAAAACTTCCATCTTGATTTCCAAAAATGAATCACAAGGAAAACTATTTGAATTCAGCATCATCTGCGCAGCACTGATCTCGGGGCCAATAACTCCTAGGTCCATTATCCAAATGCGGACTTCCACAGGTGCAAAACGAAGCTCTAGAAAAGACCTACAACTTCTGTATTGTCAAGATTTGCATTTGAGGTTGGAGGTTTGACTTTTATAGAGAAACAAGAGGGGAAGCGTCTTGGGGTGCGAGAAATAACCACAGCCTGCTTCAATAGTCATTAGGGCCATTAAAGCGATGGCTTCCACTCTTAATTGCCGGAAATTGAAAGAGGATGGAGTTGCCACTAATTTTGCTTACTTGATAGATATCATTGTGTTGGCCTACCATATCGCGATGGTGCATGACTACACGCGCATGCCCATGCATGGTGTTGTGCAAGGTAAGGAAACAGATGGGTAGGAAAGCACATGTTGGAGTTTCCATCTAGAGGAGCATCGTGTAACTAGGGGCATGGTTGATTCACGCTCTTTAGTTGTCTACTGCTTGGTCATAAAGGAGAAAGCAAACTAGGGGCAAGAAGAGAGAAAGGAAACAGAATGGTGAGGTAAAGGAAAGGAAAGGAATGCAGTGCACATTGGGTAGGATCAAAAGGACATGAGAAGAGATTGTCCAAGGAGAATTTTGGAAAATATAGAGAAAAAGAAACAAGGATTTATCCAACTTTGAAATTCCTTAACCTATTCTAATATTTCATAAAAACATTTTTCAACAAGGTTATTTTATTGTTTTAAAAAGCTCACAACCCAAAATCGAAATTTTGGGGTGTGACAATTTAATTGCCGCACATGTTCTCTTGTGATTGGTCCTTGTATCTCTTGTCTAGTGTTGTACATATCCGAATGAGTGATGTCCTCATCATCCTCCCCCTCCTGAATTGAAGTCATCCTCGACTCGAGCTTATCTTCTTCTCCCAAGTATGACTTCACCTCTGAAATGTTAAACGTGAGACTAACCCCAAAATCGGTAGATAGGTCCAATTCGTATGCATTATCATTTATTTTCTTAGTTATCTTAAACAGACCATTAGCTATAGGAATCAACTTTGATTTTGTTAATTCCGGAAACCTATCATTTCTCAAATACAACCAAACTACATCACCCGGTTCAAATTTTATTTCTTTCCTACCTTTAATTCCAGCAATCTTATACTTTTCAGTCATTTGCTCCATATTCTCTTTAGTTATTTCATGCAATTTAAGAATAAATTCAACACATTTCTTAGCATCTAAACTAAGTTTTTCAGTAGTAGACAAAAGTAGTAAATCAATAGAAGCATGGGGATTAAATTCATACACTACCTGAAATGGACTTGCCTTGGTGGTAGAGTGTACCGACCTATTGTAAGCAAATTCAATATGCAGTAAACACTCTTCCCGCATCTTCAAATTCTTCTTTAAAATAGCTCGCAATATGGTCGATAATGTGCGGTTGACCTCTGTTTGTCCACCAATTTAGGGGTGATATGTAGTAGAAAACAACAACTTTGCTTCCAATTTGTTCCAAAGTGATCCCCAAAATGGCTAAAAAGTTTTGCGTCACGATCCGGGATGATAGTATTAGGCACTCTATGTAGTCGAATGATATCCATACAAAACAAATAAGCTATGTTTGTAGCATTACCGCTCTTGTGACAAGGTATAAAATGCGTTACTTTAGAAAATTGATCCACAACTACAAACATGCTATCCCTCCCCCTCTTTGTCCTAGGAAACCCTAAAAAAAATCCATAGAAATATCCTCCCATGGTACATTAGGAACAGGAAGAGACATATAAAGACCATGTGGATTTAAGCGAGACTTAGCTTTGTTGCAAGTAGTGCAGTGTAATACGTAACGTTCGATGTCTCACCTCATCTTTAGCTAAAAGAAGTGGGCGGCCAGCACATCTTCAGTCTTCTTTGCTCTAAAATGTGCCATTAATCCTCCTTCATGCACCTTCTATAACAACGAAAGTTGAACGGAGCTAGCTGTAATGCATAGATTGTTAGCACAATAGAGCAGATATTTATTTCATATTTTACCTTCTTTACAATGTTCAAGCACTTCTTTAAAGTCTAAATTAATAGCATATAAGTCCTTAATGGTCTGTAAACCAAAAATCTTATAATCAAGTTGAGATAACATAGTGTAACGTCTAGAAAACGTATTAGCAATCACATTGTCCTTATCTTTCTTATGTTTATGATATATGGAAATGACTAAATAAATTCTACCTATTTAGCATGTTATTAATTCATTTTCGCTTGACTTCTAATATGTTTCGACGATTCATGATCAGAATGTATAATAAAATCTTTGGGCCATAGATAATGTTGCCAAAGTTTCAAGCACACGAACTAAAGCATATAATTCTTTATCATAGGTAGAATAATTCAGACTTGGTCCACTTAATTTCTCGCTAAAATAAGCAACATGTTTAACTTCTTGAATTAGCACACCTCCAATTTTAATCCTACTAGTATCACATTCTAGCTCAAAAGTCTTACCAAAATCTAGAAGTTAGAGCAATGGAACAGGGGTAAGCTTTTCTTTCAACAACTTGAATGATTTTTCTTGTGCGGGTCCCCATTCAAAAATCATTTATTTTTTTGACAACTCGTTTAATGGAGCAGCAATGGTGCTAAAATCCGCACAAAACGCCGATAGAACCCCGCAAGACCATAAAAGCTTATCACCTGTGTGACTGTTTCAGGGGTCAGCCAGCTCTTTATGGCTTCGATTTTTTGCTTCATCCACCTCTGTTCTCTATGGAGTAACAACATAGCTAAGAAAAGAGATTCGAACCGTGCAAAAGGTGCACATTTCGAGGTTACCGAACAAACGTGCATCTATCAAAAACTTAAAAACAATATGTAAATGATCAAAGTGAAGTTCATGTGACTTGCTATAAATCAAAATATCATCAAAATAAACCACCATAAACACTCCAATGAAAGCACGTGAAACTTCATTCATCAATCGTATGAAAGTATTCGGTGCATTAGTTAACCCAAAAGGCATTACTAACCACTCATGTAAACCAAACTTAGTTTTAAATGCAGTTTTCTATTCATCTCTAAGTTTCATTCTAATCTGGCGGTATCCACTTAAAGTCAACTTTACTTAAAATTATAGAACTACTCAACTCATCAAGTATGCCATCTAGCCTAGGGATAGGATGATGATATCTTATAGTAATATTATTGATGTCTCTACAATCAACACACATACGCCAACTACCGTCTTTCTTAGGAACCAAAAGAACAGGAACAACACACGAACTAAGGCTTTCTTGTATGTACCTGTGGTCCAAAAGGTTTTGGACTTGTTGCTTAATTTTCTTAGTCTCCTCCGGGTTGGTCCTATATATGGCACGGTTTGGCAAGGTTGCTCACAAAATCAAATCAATTTGATGTTCTATTCCTCGAATAGGGGTAATTCCGGGGGTACCTCAACGGGAAATACATTCACAAACTCTTGCAGAAGGTTAGTAACAGCAGGAGGTCAGATTCAGTGATAAGCATAATACACCGTTTCAACTTAATTCCATCGGACTTAGAAGTTGTTGTCGTTTTCTTTCCTTTTTTGTGGGAAAACATTTTTCACTACTTGTTGATTTTCAGATTCATGCACACACTCTTTTCTCTTATTTTCAGCTATCTCTTTTTCAGATTTCACAATTTCAGTAGGGGTCAAAGGTAGAAAAATTATTATTTTTCCTTTATGCATAAGGGTGCACTTATTATTTCTATCATGATGTGTGGCTTCAGTATCAAACTCCCATAGTCGTCCTAACAAAAGTGAATATACTTGCATGGGCACTACATCGAAAGCAACACAATCATTGTATGAACCAATAGAATAATGCACCAAAGCTATTTGCATTACCTTTACCTTATCGCTATTGTTGAGCCACTGAATGGGGTATGGGTGACGATGTGTTCTTGTTGGCAAGTAAACTTCTTGATCAAATATGAACTTACCAAGTTGTTGCATTTTCTTCCATCAATAATTACTCGAACACGGTAATCCTTGACTATAAGGAATATCTAAAATAAATTATGGCGTTGTAGCTGTTTCACTTGCTCCATTTGGGTGTTTAACACTCACTGCATGATGAGGGTCTGATAATCTTTCGTGGTAGTGGCACCCATTTCTTCCCCATGATCGCTATCTGTCTCATGTTCATCCTCATTACCTGCATGGTTAGCTGCAAGAGCATAATTATCCTTGACATCACTAGTACTTACATATCCACCGTCGTCTATTGCCATGTATGCTCGCTGACTTGAGAATCCTTTATGATGTGGTCCATTCACTTAGATCGGTGGCAAACAATCTCAGTGAACGGCCTATAGAAGCAACCGAAGAAGAGCTCTTGGTTGGAGCCTGCACATTAGCGAATTTTCTTACCTCGGGAGCGTGAGATGTTGTCAAAGGTGATACTGAACGCGTCCTACTCGAGAAGGGGGTAGCAGATTGTGTAGCTGAACATAGGGCTATTTTGACTTACCCCAGCGTTGATTTTGAAATAGTCGTGCTTCCAAAATTGTTCATTGGCCTCTGTTGTCAGTTTTAAAGCATTCCATGTATTAGGCGCTAATTCATGGATGCATACTCTATTCCACCATATCATTACAAAGTCTTTAATTTTACAATGGCACACTTTTCTGGAGAGTTAAAGTGTGAAATTCATAACATAGTTGATTACAAAGAATACGATAGTATTCCTAGATTTTTCCAACTTGCATGTTTGACTTAACCATAGCAAATGGGTCATCATTAAAACGTGGGTTTTGTTGTTGAAAATTATTATCTCTTATACCTTGATAGTTGGAGTTTAATCAGTTTCGTTGTTATGCATCAAAGGCGTCTTGTTCTTGTCTCAAAATTTCATCATCCACGATGGGCTCCTCTTGCTCATGGGCTGCACCATGTGGATTTACACGCCTATTGTTCAGTGGCTGATTAGCCAAACTTTCAAAGCGTGCATTGAGCATTGTAATACTATCATTAAGTCATTGCAATGTAGTATTTGTCTCCGCAAGCTTTTTGTTGATGTCGTCATTAATGGCTTGTCAATGATCATTCAACATCATTGTGAGTTCTTCTCTCAAAACACACTCTTGTGCATCCGATGCTTCACCCGTCATGATTAGTAGCAAACGAGAGACAACAAAAACTTATATTCCTATCGACTACTAGGTGGTGGAGGTCAAGGTGGAATCACACACTCTCAAACGTCTTACCACACTTTTGCAAGTGTTCTTACCAATTACAGCAGTTAGCATAATCAGTGGCTGGTTTGTGATACCCTATATACACGTACCCTATATATATATGGAGGACATGAGGAGGTTGGTCTAGGGTTGTGTGGACTTGGGAAGAGACGTACACAACCTGGACTCCGACCCCGACACGCTTACAAGACCTGATAAAACCCAAAACGATGACACAACACCTTATTTCATTAACCCTTACTAACATATTAAGAATATTTGGTCAAAACCAGATCCATTGGAAAGGGCTCGTCATAATCTTTCTAGGAAGTCCAAGATCGATTCAATTGGACTCCGTATGCGAGAGTTATGCCTGTTTCACTAACATACTATACTGAGACTTTGAGTAGACTTTAGAGTTCGACTAGAACTCGACTTTGAATCCAAGTAGACTTAGCACTCGAGTGATGATGTCTAGGTGAGCTTATGATGCTTCTCTCATATTCCTAAGCAATAAAATATCACAAAAATTTAGTAGCTACCCATCCATGAAAGCATGAACAGCGAGGAGCGAGTTCACCTGGTGGTTCAATTGCTATGCACGTGCTGTTGTGATTGGTCCTTGTATCTCTTGAGTAGTGTTGTACATATCCGAAGGAATGATATCCTCATCAATTAGAATATAAGAATTCAAAACAATCAAACTATGGTGGATTCATTTTTTCTGATATAGTTAATGTTAAAATTTGCTCTTTTGGTTTCTTGTAGGCAAACAATATCACAACCAGTCTCCATAATTTTACTCTTAACTGCATCCCACTTTTTTCTACATTGGTACACCTAATATTCCAGCATAAGACTTTCCATTCACTGAAGATATATATTTTTTTTTTGCATTACCATGAAAAATGAATAAGAGGTTTTGAATCACCCAAATATAGAATATATGCAAAAGAGAATAGTTATATGATTGAGACATCCAGATCATATAAAGATAGAGCAGCCAGAAGGAGTACATCCCAAGGAAGGAATTCCAGAAAAGGTTTAAGCCACCCCATATTACAATTGAGATATGTCCCATTATAGAAGATAAAAGAAAACAAAATATCAACTTCCAAAAGAGGTCAGAAGAAGCAGGCCTCCGAGTAGGGCATCAGAAGCTTCCTTCGACTGTCATTGATGGGCTTGTTAGACTTCTTGGTATTGGCAGCATTCTTCATTGCTTGAGCCTTTAATCGACCCACTACTTTCTTCAAATTGCTTTTTCCCTCCAGGTTGGAGTCAGTGAGCTGCTTAGGCTTCCTCTAACAAAAGGACTGTCCCAGATTTTTGATGATTTTGCTAGAAATTACCGGTGGTTTTGCATTACAGGTATAACAATGCTTATCTTTGCAAGTGATACTTTTGAAGCCTCTTTTATGGTTGTCCATACTACCTTGAGGTAGGAGGTAGTATAAATCTAATCCGACGATCCACGTAATTGGATATTTTGAATGAGAGGAGGTAGAACTTTGTAGAGAAGAGTCTTATTTTGGGTCAATCACTGATTCTAGCACTCTTTCTTCTTCCTGAATGCAATTCAGCTTGGAATTTTTGGGACATTTAGAAGGGAGAACAAACTTAAAAGAAGAGCCAGCTTTAGACTGTGGGGCTATAATTTGCCAGGCTTTGGAGCTCAAGAAGGTTTTTGCCCAGTCAAAGTGAGATGGAGAAAGCAACATCTTTGTGAAGAAAGGGACCCAGGTGGTGGGGCTTGTAATAGGAATTCCAGGAACACAAGTAGGGTTAAGGAAAGAAGTCCACAGACGCTGAGTTTCCACATTGGTCTTGCATATAAGTGACCAGCTGTCTTGTTGCCAGAAGGACTCAAACACTGGGTCAACCACATGACACATGTATCCAATTTGCAGGTTCATATCATCAGCTTGGCCTAGGGGCTCCACATTATTCTACAGGTTAACAGCCTGAGCATTTAAGTCAACATCCATAAGCTCATGTTGTTGAACCTCATGGGGAAGAAATATTTCTGGTTCTGGAATGGGTGCAGGAGGAGCAACAGCTAGGCCAAGGACAAGTTGTGGGGCCTGGATGAAGTTGAGGTTGGGGACCAAATGACCAAAGCTCTCAGAGGAGACAGACCCTATTGAATTCCTGGAGATAGAAAGGCTGATTTGAGCTAGATTCTGAGATGGAGCAGGCTCTGGCCACTTAGGATCATCTTCCACAAACTCTTTCTCTATATCAACATTCTCATCGTCTAAGATAACTTGTGCATCTTCTGCAGGGATATTAAGATCAATAATCCCTGCCTGTTGATCATTCTGAACCATATCATTCACATTGTTTCCTTCTTCCCAATTGTCCCAGTTCAGGCCAAAATTACCATTATTGCCTTGTCCATTCTGAGGTGCAGGAAGGGGCTGTTGAGGACCCACTTGTCCATTGCCAAAGAAGTCAAAAACCCCATCAGCAACATTATGCACAGGAATTGGATCTTCATCTGGAGGTAAGATGCCTAGCAATTGCTGTTCAATAACCTCACACTGTATTGTCCAGCTTTGTTCTTGAAAGTTGTCCTCTTATGTGAACAATATGAAATGTGGGACTGATTCTAGATCGAACACTCTTAACTTTCAAGATTATTTTGGCCAAATAATGATCCTCTTGCTCCCAGACAACAAGCCTACCAAAAGAGTTAATAGCGGCTTTGATGTAATGTTTACTCACACAATCAAGGGGGAAACCTAGGAGCAATAACCAGTATTCCCGATTAAAGTTTAAAGCTCTCCAGTTAGGCCCTTGATCATGTTTGACAAAAGTGAAATCCAATTGACTAAAATGATGAGGTGAGGTATTGATCAGAAGCTCACGATCAAAGACCCTAGCAAACTTGACATAGGCTTGAGCAAAAGGGTAGGGTTGAATGTCTAGGGCCTGAACATGCTTATGATGGAAAAACTCCTCAAGAACCTCTCAAACAGTAGCAAAAATCACGCGATGAGCCGGCATTGGGTCGAAATGCACGATTGCCATGTCCTCGTTGCTTGGAGCAATTCATCCCACCAGAAGGCATGACATCAGCTCTCAGCTAAAAACTTCATGGAGGATAGATCCATGGGGCAAGAAGGGTTGCGGGTTTGCACGGCGAAACATTGTCGGAGAATGACTGGCTTTGAGAGAGGGAGAAGAGCTTCGAGGTAAGGACGAATGAGCAGTGAGAGTCTCACGAATGCCCATCTCCAAAAATTTCATCCCAAAATCACTGAGACTACTGTAGATGTGTGCGTGTATGGCAGAGAGATGTGGCCCCAACCATAGCAGAAGAGGCCTCTGATTTTGATCTAACAATCATGTTTAAGTAGCGCGAAAAGAAATGAGAACCTGCCTTTAAATGAGAATAAAATTTTCTATTCTGAGTAAATGAATCATGCGAGAAATCCGCAGAGCGAGAATTCAAAAAAAGGGAAGCAGATCGATTTGAAGAAAGATCAAACTTGTTCAGCCTGTGGAACACTGATTTGTGGGGGAAGATTAGACAATAAAAAACTGAAGGGCGCTGATGAGACGGGAGATGTCCATCCTTCACTAAGGAAGGTTGTGAAATCCTTGATTAGGGGGTGAGGGGAGTGGCATTAGCACCCGAAAGATGCATAGGCTTAGAGAGACCTTCAGGGGGTAAACACGAAGAAGAGGCATGAAAATCACTGGGCATCTTCTTCCGGACTATATCAGCATAAGAAAAATTCTTGCTTGGCTTTTTCCTTGTAACTACAGACTATTCAGACTGTTGTTCATGAATCTAATCCAAAGATTCTTTATCCCAGCGAGGGCCTCCCTCACGCCATAAGTGAAAGAAGACCTTGAAATCCCCACACTCAAACCAGCGTTGGTGGAAGATGAAGATTCCAACTTGTTTTTATGAAACAAAGAACCTAAAAACACTATAGTTGATGATAAAATTTTGTATTTATAGTGGCCATTGCAGCGAAGACGGGCTTAATAGATGACTAGATAAACAGTACCATGACAGGTAAATAGTACTGCGACCTGATGAACAGTACCCCCGACTAGATGAATAGTACTCTAACAAGATGAACAATACTTCCGGTCAGTGAACAATACTGCCAATCAGTGAACAGTATCTATGTGACCACGATTAGTGGTCGCAATAAATGGTCAGGCGATCAGTGACCATAGTTTGTTCCTGCGGTTGGTCTCCAGACAGATGGAGGAGTTGGTTGAATCCAAAAAGGCTGAACTACATTAAAGCGTATTCGGGTAGATATATGGGAGTTTTATATGGTCAAATAGGAAATATCTGTTAGTTATAGAAAGTTTGAAAATTAGGTAGGTATAACCGAATCATATCTGTAAGTCTTGTTTGGTTTGAATTAGAAGTCCTGGTCTCTTACGGCTAAGACCTGCTATCCCTTAAATATGAGAGGGTCATGGTCGATTAAAGATATCAACCAATCAATCAAACACAATTTACATTATCTTTCGTCTTTTTCCTAGCTCCTGTAGTTATGTTCTCTTTTTCTATCTATATTCCTTCCTATTCTTGATCTCGACAACTAAGGACAAGTCATCGGTCACCCACACTTCGATAGCTCCCTCCTGAGTGTGGGTGATGATAAAAGTCTGACGACGCAGCGCCACGCCTAGGGTGCCCTAGGTGCCGCTCGCCGGATATTGCACATAAGATGCTCAATATTTGACATGATAACTTTTCACGTCAACAACAATCACCGACTTAGAGAATATTGAAAGATGAGGCATTACCTCCCAAGCAGGATTGAAGAAGGAGACCAGCTGAATCGTCTGTAAGTCGAAACTTGCATCGACCAAAAGCAGCCAATAGGAAGAATTCTTTGTCATCTCGATCGCGAGAGGAAACCAAAGGAAGACAAAATTTCTTCTTGATAAATTCCTAGAGCTTTAACCCCGCATGAAAATCCAGCTAAGAAAGTTCCATTGGGCAGAGCAGATTGAGGATTCATGGCTTGAGTTGAGGAGGGGAGAGAGCACTGGGGGAAGAGGGAGTCGCCAGAGCGCTCATGTTGGCTCCGTCTAGTCACAGATACTTGACCGAAAGTGTGTCGGCGTGCTTCATTTGGGATGTCCATGGCTGCATGTATAGATGTTGGTTACCGTTTGCATTTACAGGCCAGTGTTAACATCAATTATTTGGCGCAGCTAGTGTGTTTAAGAAGCATTTGGTGTAGGCTCTAAGCCCTCGTTTCGGAACACAGGAACTAAAAAAATGCAGCATAAAGACACCCCTGATTTTCTTAGTGACCTCGTTTATGGAACTGTGCAGTATTTTAGGTGTGCAATTATAAGGGCAATGCTATTTACCAGTCCCTTGAAAATAACGATCCGTTTGGTCCACGTTTTTGCCACACGATCTGCAGCAGACGGATCAGATTGCTTCTTCTTCCTCTCACACACGTGTTGTTCTTATTATCTAGAGAAATTGTCTCGCTTGCTCCACCACACTGTGCTCCTATCTCTGGAGGCTCCCCCCCCCCTCGCCCAACCAGCAGTCCTCTACTTCCCGCGGCTGGTGACGTTTGGCCCTTCCCTGGTGTCCACCTCCTCTCCCTGGTGTCCACCTCCTCCACCAGTTAGTCTTGCCTCCGAAGAGCTCCCTCTAAGTCTGACGACGAAGGAAGCCTCCTAAATCAACCACCTCCCGAACCCTAAAGTTTACCAATGGCATGAAAATGGCGTCGACTGAAATCAATCGTGATATCAATATACTGAAACCTAAGGATTTTAGTCAAAACTTCCACAGGCGTAGCTTAATTTGAGTGTACATAGGACTTCGAATGCACGATCATCGATGTTATCAGAGAGGATCTAATGAACGTTTTTCATATAGTTTGGAGTGAATTTATACAAGGATGAGAACTAATGGAACTCACCAAGCCACGTGGTAAATGGTTATCACGATGCACAGATACAACAGATGAATAGCTCTAGGATTTCTCTAATGCTGATCGGATGAAGAGTTGATTGATTTGGTAGTTCTAAAATAAGGGGCTGATTGGTTGCCCGTATGAGAGGAACCTAGTCTGACAGATGTGTATAATTTTATGGAGAAGGGTGTTTGTTGGTTGCCTACATGCACTGTTCCAGCTTGGCCCGATGGATGCAGATATACGCCCGCAGCTTAGCTCGGGAGGAAACCTTGATTAGATCCTAAGCTTGGCCTTGGAGGGAAGCTCGATTCGATCTTAAGCTTGGCATTCGCTAAAGGGGTATGTGAGGATCGACTGTATCTTATTCAATAAGCTGATCGTAGCTACCACAGGGTAAGAAATGGAGATAAAATACAAGAAAACTGATTGTCTCAAACCATAAAACTATCTCTTATCCGGTAAGGAATCCTAGATATCTGAGAGTCAATAATCTGAGTAGATTACGCTGGGAGGAGTTTGGGTAGGTTATGTTTGAGTAACCCTAACTATATAAGGCAGGGAGAGGAGTACGTCCAAGACATCTCATCCCAATCAAATCACAAACATGTCACACCTTTAGATCTTTGAAGTTGTGAAACCCCTCAAGACTAGTCGAGTATAAGACTAACACCAATTGGAGATCCATGTTAGAAGCAATCCCCTATCGATTATATCTTAAGCCTTAGACACACCCAAATTTACCTAGTTCTTAGGATTAGACACCCTAGATTTCATCATTGTACTATGTGATTAAAGAATAAAAGGCAATTTAGGATGTAGGGCTATTACCCAACTCAGAGGCCTGAACCTTTATAAATTTTTGTGTCTCTATTTATGATATACTCCACCGCCCTCCTCGACAGTGTAGCGAAAATAACCCTATTAGGCCATGATTGTGATTTCGGTGATTAATGACAACATAGTCAATGAGACTAATATATTTGTCAAGTATATGTTTTAGTAGGTCTCATAGATATAATACATAAAGAAGCCAACAGCTGTCAGGAAAAAGTTTAGTTAAATTGGAGAAGTCTTAGAAAAAATGTACTCACCGGATGGTCCAGTGTCAAATGGATAGAAGCAACAAAGCATTGTTGACAAATGAGAGAATGCAGATGGCCTTACCAGATGGTCCGGTGATCACCAAAGGATCACATCGGGTTAATTCTTACAGAGAAGAATCAAAGCACAGAAGAACAAAGATCAACTCACCGGAAGGCCTGGTGCCTGTGTTGTACACACTGGATGCTCCACACCGGAGTATTTCCTACATAAATGTTTCGAAGAGTTAAAAATCGAAGAATACCTCACCGAAGGCTTACATCGGAGAAATTTACACATAGAGGCTACAGAGGCTCGGATGTCTTAAATGTACTAATCGGATAGTCCGGTGATGGAGATGATGTATACAACGAAGTGTCCGGTATTCATAGAGGCTTTGAGTGGAAGTCCAACAGCCAGTTTCTGAAGATATATTCACCGGATAGTCCGGTGTTAACATCTTTTTTGTGCCGTTGGGTTAATGGCTAATGCACGAGTTTGAGGCTATAACTACCCCTCCACTCAGTCTTTAAAAAGTGTGGCATGCTTCTGGAGTTACGAGAAATACAAAGACATTTGAGAAGACATCCAAGCCACCAAAGTGCTTAAAATGATCATCCAATGCGATTAAGAACAAAATTAGAGGGTTTAGTGCTTATAGGTCTAGAGTGAGATGTAGCTAGGTGCTACAGCTTGAAGAAGGTATCAAGGATTGATCCTAGCTTATACCAAGTAGTACGCTGGTGTCTTGGAGTCTTGGTGACTCGCCGACAACTTGAGCTAGAGTTGCTCAAACTTGTTAGCCCTCTGACTTAGTGTGGAGTGGCAGCAAGACACGTGTACGGGGACACGGAGACCCTTGCCTTTATAGCTCAAGCTCTGAAATGATCACGACGGCAATTTACCGGAAGATAGGCTTGCGATGAGACCTTGCCTTGGTGGTTCATCCGGCTTGAGGCCTTGCCTTTGTGGTTTGGTGGCTCAAGAGTCGTGACCAGGTGCTGACCGGAAGCATATCCTTGGTGGAGCTCCAATGTGGACCAGGGGTGATGTTTGTGCCCCTTGTGCCGAGTTTGCTCTCTCTACCTTATTTACGTTTTCGCATTCACATACTTGTAATATACCTTGCGCATTTATCTTCCTACAATAGTTAGCTAGGATTGTCTATAGGTTGCAAAAATCTTTTGAGCGGTAGAGTAGACACACTAGATAAACCTGGAACATATTTAGATAGAATTTGATATAAGTTTATCTTGTGAAGCTTTTGGAGCCAATTAGGTTTCAAGTGTCCCAATTCACCCCCTTCTTAGGACGTCACCAATCCCTTCAGATAGGACTGAACAATGGGTCCTCCCTCATATGAAGGGAGAGCCCAAGGATTCAACAGCTAACCCACCTCCAGTAGATGACACCTGCTCCCCTGGTTTAGAAATTTGTGTCCCTGAGTTCCCTCAACTCGAAGAAGTGAGTGTAGGAAATGTCGGGGCTGGTGCGAACGGAACCAGTGCCTGGTCCACGGGTGTGTCCTCCTGCTCAGTAGGGGTAGGGGTGCCTACGGACTGATCGGCCTCAACCTGACCATCCCCTAGGGCCCCCAAGACAGGTTGAGCCACAAGGACATTGGAAAAGACCATAGAACTACCTTGGCCGGTCCGTCCCAAGTGATGAGTAGTTGCCTTCTTCAAGCACTTCAGGGGGGGAGGGTTGCTTGTCGGGACTCGGAGAAGAGTGAATGACCGCAACTTGAACATATGAAGCCATGTGTAAGAGTGCCTTTAGGGCATCAGGGCTGTCCCCTGGATACTGTTCTATGAACAGGAACCTAACCCACTAGAATGTGGCCTCACCAAACAAAACTATACCTAGGATGAAAACTATGTTGAAAAACCACAACAAAATAAAAGATTTGGCAAGCGATACTTGGATAATGTCTTACCGTCTATTGTGTCACGAGTCGGGTCAAAGGAGCCGCGATACTCCTAGGTCGAGTGGTCCCTGGCCTTGAGGGGGATGTGGCGACACCGGATGAAGTCGAGCATCACGTCCCAGGTGGTCGTGAGTGATTTAGACCTTCGAGTTCAAGCATGGATTCGTCACAGTCGCAAGGTTTCGGTACTCCAGGCTCCGCTTAATCTCGCACTGGCAATAGAAACAATGTGAATGCCACCCTGACCAAGAGGTCTTTGGTGAGAAGGGGATGTAGCTTCCTGAAACTCCCAGCTAAAGGGTGAACCCGATGAATTCCACTGGAGAAGTTCTTCCGTTGGTATAAACGGCAGAAGATCCCTAGCACATGCCTCAACCCCACAAAACCCTCGCACAAATGAACAAAAATGCTCACCATGGTGATGGAGTTGTGGTTGAGGTGCCTGAGGTACGCGCAGTAATAGTCCAAAGTTTTCGTGAGGAAGTCGGACGGAGCGAGCTGATGACCACAGTAAGTAAAATCCTCAAACATCATGACTTTGTTGGTGTTTAGGGTGGAGACCTCCTCCCCCTTCATTGCTTTCCATGGGATTAGGTGGGGGGTGGAGGAGACCCACGTCGACCAATTTGTTCAGGTGGGCCTGGCTCATGTCAGATTTCAACCGCCCATCACCGGCGGTAGCCATGAAAGCTAGTCAAAATGAAGGGGTTTGGGAAGGAAGATGATGAGATTTTTGGGTGCAAGAAGATTAGGTGTAAAATCCAAACTGCTATTTATGGTGCATGATAAGGGAAGTGAAGAGGCGATGGCTTCTCCCACGACACCACGATTCTCGTCGTTTGGAAGAGACATGCAAATCGTGGGGGAGTGGTTGTGATTTGCCTTCCTTTGGCTACCACGGTCTGGCACCTCAAGTTCCCTTTGAAATGTTGTGTGCATTTAATGTGACTCAACTCGAGGAAAGAAATATGAAGGAGTTAGTACTCAAACACCAGTGCGACTGGAGTTGATCATGCTCACATGGGCTCTGCCAGCTTTTCTCCTACCCAAGGTAGTATTTGACCAAGTCAAAGGGTCCCATTCGATCAAATGTTCTGTTTTCTCAATCAGGAAGGACCTGACCTGGTATTTTGCTGGTACTCGAACTAGGAAAGAGAACCAACGTTCTAATGAGGGAATATGATAAAGTGAAGTCAACAAAAGTCTTTTCCATCAGCTAAGATGAATGGCTTTACATTCAAAATATGCTCATCGGCATCAATACATTCATGAGTTCCTAGTCTCTTGAGCAACTCTAAAGTAGAAAATAAGCAAAAAAGAAAAGAAGGATCCTAGTAGAAAAGTCTATGTTTCAGGTTCCTCCCATTGATGCAGCTGATATGGCCGCTCCGTCGTTTCTGCCTTCATCGTCGTCATCGGAGGGGGAGGGAGAAGGTGACAAAGAGTCAGTGGCCTGCTCCTCCTTCTCCACCTCCATAGTCTCATCCTGGCGCATCTCTTCCTTAAGAATATCCCAATTGATCTCTTCTTGGCATGGAGCCAAGTGATCGAAGACTATTTGTAGAGAACTCGATCAATGTAGTTGGATAATTTCTCGACTAGTGGGAACGGGTACCCAAGGGTGTTCCTGACCAACACGAAGGACTAGCGACCCTCTTCTAAGCAGAGTTGGGGGCTAGTTGACAAGGATATATAATTATTCCATATATTTTTTATATCTCTAAAGGGGTATGACGATGACCACTAGATGATTGCCACACCTGGACACCCTAGGGTTTCCTGTAATTATATAGGCATATCTCTATCTCTGGGAATGAGATCATTGGATGAATGAAAACTACCATAGGTATCTAGGGTATCCCATAAATAGAAAAGTTTATCTTCAAGAATGAGAAGGAAGACTCCAGAGGATGTACAACACCCCATATATATATGGAGCCTGGGGACCTTGCGGAGGACAAGGAGGCAACAAATCACAAATCCTTAACAAGCGACAGAAGACTATAAGTCATTAGAAGTTGCTCGACTAGGTTAGATCTATCTAGCCTAGCTACATACCACCTTGCAACAGTCCCTAAGATTAATATAAGACAAACAAGACATAGGGTTATTATCCTAAGGAAGACCTGAACCTGTCTAAAACTCCTCTATGTGTTCTGTTGATTTGTATACTCAAGGCATCCCTCATCGTTTCTACAACATTGTAATATTAGTGGTTCACCAATCATCGATAGCTAGCGCCATCTGTTAGGATCATGACAATAGGCATTGAAGATTCTACACACAACATGCCATCGACTTTTCCCAATTTTGCACCGAGGGCCGAAACCTTGTGCAAGTTTGTGCGTGGCTTAAGCAACAAGTAGAAGACCATCCCCAAGATCAGCGTCAACAATGTCATCCAAGCGTTCACTCAGGGTGTTAAAAGCCAGTGCTGCATTGAAGACATCAATAGAAAGGAGTCCAAGACAGTTAAAGAGCTCAAGAAGATCGTCAATAAGTCTGTCAAGGTCGAGGATGTTCTCCTCTTTGTCAAGGAAAAAGCCCAGGGCATCAAGTATCCTCAACCCGACTTGATGGTGACGTAGTTAAGAGCAAGCGTAAGAAGACCACCAAGGGAGGTATGGGCAAGAAAGCTAAATCTAATGACGTTTTTGTGCGTCTACCCGACATCCATCCTAACAAGCGCTCAAGTTTTTCCTGGGGCAAGAGCTTCACACCTGGCTCCGACGAACACGATAGCAGGCCTTGGTGTGACCTCCACCAGACCGACAACCATAGCCCCCATGGGTGCCGCCTCTAGAAGAAGATGGTCAAAGCGGAGGTCGAGAAATGCAAAGGAAAGAAGACCCATGTCGTGACCCAAAGTAGGGACTCTAGCTCTAGCAACATCGAGGACAACACGAACCCAATGTATTTTTAGCTAGATGAGAGGATGGTCGACCACATGTTTGGTGGTTCCGCTTCTGGCGAGTCCAAGCGACAATACAAGAAGGTGGCCCGAGAAGTTTTAGCTATTGTCCCCAAGGTTCTCCAAGCTATCAAGTGGTCAAACATCGAGATCTCTTTTGGCCGCGACGACTGCCCAAATAACTTCATATGGCTAGGACACTTCCCAGTAGTGGTCGAGCCTACGATCAACAACTGTAGAGTCTCCCGAGTGCTTATTGGCAGAGAGAGCTCCTTGAACATCCTCTTCACAGGCACACTCAAAGTGATGCAGATCTCTCAATTTCACCTTACCGGTTATGCAAGACAGTCATGGTATAGTACCCGGATCTTCGGCCACTCCCATCTGTCAGATATTGCTCCTCGTTATCTTTGGGAGGCATGACAACTTTTGGACAAAATTATTTTTGTTCGATGTGGTCAGCTTCAAGATGGCATACAATACCATCTTAGGATGACCAACTTTGGCCAAGTTCATGGCCGCCGTGCATTATGCTTACTAATGTGTGAAGATCCTAGGACCCGAGGGGGTCATCACCATCTGGGGTTGCCACAAGGCAGGTCCCTATTGCAATAAGCGAATTCTCGATATGGCAGCTCAACACCAATCAAGCAAGGAACCCAAGAGCTCAAGGATCAAGGTGAAGAAGTCTCAGTCATGACAGTGACCATAGTGCCTCGAGATGCAAACCCAGAAATCCGGGGGCTTGTTTCCACGACTAGTTTGGAACCCATGTAACAACTCCTACGCTACCCCCAAAGTAACAAGGGTCCCTGCTTATTAGCTTAATCTAGTATGTATCCTTTAAGTTTAAAGGTATTAGCTCGTGGGTCGTCAATTAGCTCCGGATGTCAACAAGATCCCGGATGCCACATATATTGCTGTTGATGATGCTGTCTATGAAATTTTCTTTGAAGTAGGCAATGTTTTGTCATCTGCAAAGCCTGATGTTGTTTCTGAGGAAGGACAGGGCAATGAGGGAGATGTCTAGCAAGATGAGGAGGATAAAATTCATGGTGACCGTGAAAACAAGAAGGCCAAGGGTAAGGATAATCAGGGAAGTTCATCCAGTGCTCATTCAGATGGACAACCTTCTAGAGACAATGACATGCAGGAATAGTTGCTTAATCATGAGGCTTCGAATGTGAAATATAAATACATGGCTGACGGCATATTGGACAAGTTTGTGGACTAGCTTCGTGTGTGTTTGGCTAATTTGATTGCTGAAGATTCTGAAATCACAAATAATGGTTCTCACGATATCATTGACGTGTCGTCAAAGGAAGCTGTTCAGGTGGTTACCTCGCCTGTGTTGGTGTCGGAGGGGATACTTGATGGTATGCATCCTGGTGAGTGGGCTAGGAGTTTTGGTGTGGGTATGCCGGCTGATCTTTCACCCTGCGTTGTTGCTCACTGGCCACCCATGGTGCTGCGGGAGTTAACAGACCACAATTCTGCTGGCGATGCCACTGTCGAGGTAGATGAGCGCCTGGGTCTGGGCCTGCTGGCCTTGGATTCGTCCTCACCGAATAGGGCATCGAGTCCTGTATGTTGGCCGCCCGAACTGCTGGTGGAGATTGGCAGCCATTGGGAGGCTCAGCTCTTGGCGCTCAGGCAGGGGGTTTCGGCACAGACTTTGGCTAACTAGGTCTTGAGTCAGGAGGGTTCAATGCAGTCAGCCAACTCAGTTGGATGGATGGATGTTGCTACCACTGATCTGTGCATGCCAGTTTGTGACAAGGAAGAAAATGCTTCTCTGTCGCTTCCATCTAACCTCTCTGGAGCTGCAGTGTTAGAGACTGCTAAGAAGCTTCTGCTTCATGCATCGTCATTGATGGTGGCGGATGAGGCATCTTTAGCTCTGTCTGTTGAACTGTTATGCAATGCTGCAGTTCCTGTAAAAACACAATGCCCTGAGCCTCTCACTTTTCCAAGGCAACAGGAGCAATTTGAGGTGGACACTGACTCCTACAGAGCAAATTTCACAAGTGTTTCATTGGCCTTCCAAGACGTGTTGCAAAACCTCTCCAAACATAATAGTATTCGTGCCAATATTTCTAATATGGCAATGGAGGAGGCACTGCAGGCACTTGACTCTGTGGGTGGGGATTGATAGGATATCTTAAATGAAGAACAAGACAAAGGTACAAAGTGTGGTTACCTCGGAGGTGGATAATCTGGCAATCATTCCTTTGGGGGGGGGTGATAAATCAGGCAAAAGGACTAGAAAGTGGACAACAGCACTGGGAGATGAGCATATGCTGGAGAAGGCAAAGATTTTGGTGGCAAAGAGGAACTTATATGATGATATGTCTAACAACTCCTTTATTTTGATGCCTTTAGAAAGTATTAGATCCAATATAACAAACTCAGGTGTCTATGGGTAGAAATAATAGTGATATCATGAACTCTGTTATTTCTATTGAAAACATAGAAGTAAATCGCTTTACAGTTGCTGCTAAAAAACCGAAATCTATAGGTAATAACCATTCTGCTAACATCCACACTTGTTCTGTTGAGGTTGAGGAAGATGATGATATGGATGTGTGATAGCGAAAATCCTTAATTAGGTATTAAGCATTCATGAGCATCATAATTGAAGTATTGAGCAAGTAATTAGGGAAATTGGCAATTAAAAAAGTATTGTTAAATTAATTTTAAGTGATTCTTTGTAAAGGAACTCATGGAATCACTATGCAACCTAGGATTGGAAACAATTTTAAAAATTAGTCCATGATAAGTGAAGAATATTAGTGATTTTACCCAAATTTTTGGGAATTATTTTAAAGGCATGAAAAATATAGCAAATTAGAAAAAAGGTTGCATTTTTGAAGAATTTTATTTGGCTCAGGATTTTTAGGTCAAACAAGTTAAAATAGGTTGCACGGGAATTATAGAATCCAACAAAATATGTCCCACAATTTTTAACCAAAGAATGACTAGTTCATGGGCCACCGTCATTCTCTCTGCATCTCTGTCACCGCCGTTGTGGACTTTGGAGGTCGGCCAACACGCCATGCCATTGAGTCACGGCCACCGAACTGCTTCCAGGGGTTTCCACTAGCACCCTTATCTCCTTGTGGCCTCTCATCCCTCTCTCCCTCTCACTTCTCTCTCGCGAGCCCAGAGCATCTGAGAGCAGAGCACGCACATACACCACCATCGACCCAAATCCGTTGAGGTCGAGCTTATGTCCGCCGGGCCCAAGCCATCGGAAGCTAGGAGGGAGGCCGTAGAAGGTGCCCCGAGCTTCTCCCTGCCAGATTCCTCTCCTTTCCGGTCGAATCGAGCGCGCAGATGCCATCTTTGCCAACGTCGGAGTGTTCCTTACGAATCGAGCAGGTGGTCGTGCTCCTCAACCAACTCCGAGCAGATGGTCATGCTCCTCGACTAACTCCGAGCAGGTGGTCGTACTCCTCGACTAGTTCCGAGCAGGTGGTCGTGCTCATTGACGAACTCCGAGCAGGTGGTCGTACTCCTCGACCAACTCCGAGCAGGTGGTTGTGCTCCTCGACCAACTCTGAGCAGGTGGTCGTACTCCTCGACCAACTCCTTGACCATGTCACGTTCAACTCGCCGAGAAGATCATTGCCGCAATAGCAGCAGCGCCTCTACGGTATCCACACGTGTTGGGCATAAATGCCGAGCGTCGATGTACTAGTACCGCATGCGCGGCTAGGGTTTTGGGAGATCGTGTGGAAGTTGCGGCTAGGGTTTCGGAGTGCTCAACCTTGACACTCCCTATCAACGCCTCTCCTTATATAGAGCTCGCCAATGGGCTCCCATGTTGGAAGCCCTTTAGGACTCTAACTTCTCATGGATCACAATCCAATCGAAACCCATATACAAATCCAATTCGCATGTTTTGTTCCAACCCATTAAGTGTGCAACCCGTTAGGTTGATGTATAAATGGCTACGACTCAGAAACCCTTCCAAACTGAAATCAATAGTGGTCCCTAGCAGGACTTGTTGACTCCCGAGTATACATAAAAGATCATATCGGCTAAACGTTGATATACACATGCACCAATCCCTTCGCCTTATGACACCAGTCAAGCTCAAGGCGAGATACGTGCCAACCTTGTGATAACTCGACCATTCACTCGATCAAGTAGTGGATTCATCATGATTAACTCTTTGATCATATTGGCATGGCCATGCACTTTCTCAATTCAACTACCTCGAGGGGTCTAGAGATATCTCTCCCGTTATCTAGGATGGGCAAATTCCATCTTGATCGCTCATATCCCACGACATGTTTCATTACAAACCCGAAAACTACCTTTATGACTACCCAGTCATGGAATAGCGTTTGGCAGCTTCAAAGTATGCCACTGCACATTCTGAGAATCAATGATGATCTTAGGTCTAAGGATCTTGCAATTACACCATTTGAGATAACAACTGATGGCACATCATAAATAACAAACCTAGCAGTATCTCAAGGTGGGTCTATCCAACATCATGTTCTCTAACAAAAATGTCCACATTATTGACCTGGTATCTCTATACCTATGATCCATGAAACGTGATCATCAATCAATACATGTGCTGGTCTTATGTATCATCACATTGATATGCGACCAAGGATCGACTAAAAATAACATCATGAAATAAGCAAAGAGTTTCATGAACAAGTCACATACTTGCCAATCAATGTTAACGATAGTCATTTTTGGAATAACGCATTATTCGGTAGTACATGAACATAGACGTGTAATACAATCGTCTCTGTGATTGCCTCTAGGGCATATCACCTACAGTAACGAGTCGAATTCGGTTTCCATAGTCCTAGGTAGTATATATAGTAGAGTCCACGACCCATAGAGGACAGACCACTTTATGTATAAGATTGAAACATAGCTATTACTTGTTCTTTCATACCAGTGTTCGGGGGCCAAGAGGATGGACCAAGAGGATGGACCCGAGTCGTGTGGGTAAAGATGTACCCTTTACAGGGTGTAAGAACAATTCGAATTATCGCGCTCTCGATTATGAGCATGCTTATGTCCATTGGGCAAAATCGTAGAGTTTTGTTCAATTTGGGAAATGGAAAGTATGTGGGCTTCTGGGAGAAGCATGTGCTAGTACTTATTCGAGTTAAGCAAGTTTACTTTATCGAGTATTATGTTTATTGCCATTCAATGCTAGTTGTTCATACCAGTATATTGGTTAAAAATTGCTTTTCCGCTGAGTCAACTTAACTTTGTGACCATTTCCTTGCTACTCAACTCAATGCATTATCCTTGGAGTCGTAATAGTATATACCTATATTCTGTAAGTCTTGTAGGTACCTTCGTACTCAAGATATCGTCCTTAAGTTGATGCAGGTTATGAACAACTAGTTTACAGTTACTTTTATCCCACTGGTGCTAGAGATGACCAGGAGTAGAGATTCAATGTTTGAGTTAGTCCCAGTGGTGCCTTATGAGCAATGGGGCCACTAGTCTTTTCTTTTATTCATATCTTTCTACTAGGTTATGAAACATTTGATCTAAGTAGAAACTAGAACAAACTTTTGTACTATATTCATATCTTGTGATGAAACTATGTTGTAAATGGTAATCGGGACTACCGGAATTACTTTCGTTTTAATCAGCTTAATTGTCGATTAAGCCAGGTGTAATTTGGATAGGTCTAACAGGATGGTATTGATGCGCACCTCAGTCACATATGTCGTGATTTAACTAAGGTCCTCGATGACGAGGGTTTGGATCAAATATATTGTGATCTGAACACGGTGCCAAGGAAGAAAAAGATCAATTCCTCAAAAAACAAGGGCAAGATAAACCGCCCATCCAAAAAGCCAAACACCCCATCAAAATTAGTTCTTTCATGAAAGGAATATTCTGGAATAGCAGAGGTCTTGGTGACTTGGCTAAACACAACTTCCTTTCGAATACCTTCAAAGAAAAACATATAGATTTCATTGCCATTATGGAGATAGGTAGAAGTGATTTTCATGTTTCAACCCTCAGACACCTATGTGGTAGCCTTGAGTACCTGTGGCATATAATTCCACAAAGTGGTAGATATGGCGGTAAGCTAGTTGGAGTCAATGCAACAATATTTCACATTAGCTCGATCATGGAAGCTGATTTTTATATTAAATTCCTTCTGAAGAACAAAGAGGATGGCTTCACATGGGATTTATTAGCAATCTATGGATTGGCCCAAGACGACCTTAAGTCTGCCTTCCTAACAGAAATGGCTCATGTTTGTAGTGCTGAAACCCAACCAATATTAATCGAGGGGGCGGGGAGGATTCCAACATTATGTGAAAACCAGAGGACAAGAATAATGATAATTACGATCCACGCTGGCCCTACTTGTTCAATGTTGTAATTGAACAGTGGATCTATGGGAGATTGTAATGACATGACGCCAATATAAATGAGCAAATGACCTTGATCCTCCAACATATGAAAAACTTGATAGCATTTTGATGAGTACGGAATGAGAAGCAAAATACCTGAAGGTCTCAGTTGAGACGTTGGATAGGGAAAGATCGGACCATACTCCGTTATTGCTCAATATAGGTGCTCCCTTCGAATACA
The DNA here is from genome assembly GCF_958298935.1 of Phragmites australis. Lineage (NCBI taxonomy): Eukaryota > Viridiplantae > Streptophyta > Magnoliopsida > Poales > Poaceae > Phragmites > Phragmites australis. Next base: position 12,100,257 of record NC_084938.1, read on the forward strand.
AAAGACAACCCCCATTCAAATTTGAATTCGGTTAATTAATTCGTGCTAGTTTCTATGAGATGGTTGCCAACATCTGGCTAGGTGAACATCGAGGAACTAACGTCATTGAAAAATGGCGAAACAAAATCCGATGCCTTAGACAATATTTGAGGGATTGGACCAAACATACAGCTGGAATTTTAAAGAAAGAAAAGAAACAGTTGGCCAATAAAATTGACGAGCTCGACAAAAAGGCGAAAATAAATCCATTAACACCTATGGAGGTGGCCTTTAAGCATTACCTCAATGAGAGGCTCGCACATTTACTGCGAGAAGAATAACTCAAATGGTACCAGCGTGCCAAGGTGAAAGAGCAACTAGATGGTGATAATAATACTAAATACTTCCAACTAGTAGCCAATGAAAAACACAAAAAGCAGCGGATATACAAACTTGAAGACGAGAACAACAATTACATTAGCATCCCAAAAAGTACATCACGAAATATTATAAGGGGTTATTTGGTAAGCCAGAGCTAATACCTTTGAGATGGACAAGTCATAAATGAAATACCCATGTAAGTGAAGAAGATAATGACATCCTTATAGCACCTTTTGATGAAGAAGAGGTGAAGTATGCAGTATTTCAGATGGGGCACCATAAAGCCCCAGGCCCTGATATCTTCCCTGCTAAATTTATCAAGTTTTTTGGTAAGTCGTCAAAGGTGACCTTATAGCATTGTTCTCTGATTTTCACCAGGGACAACTGGTCATATATAGCCTTAATTTTGGGGTCATAACACTTGTCCCAAAAAATTCAAGAGGCTTTGAAGATTCAACAGTACCGCCCTATATGTTTGTTAAATGTCAGCTTGAAGATTTTGACCAAAGAGGGCACTAACAGGATTGGTACCATGGCGGAAAATATAATAAAACCTATACAAACCGCCTTTATGCCAGGATGAAACATTATGGAGGGTCTAATAATCTTACATGAAACCATCCATAAACTACATAGGAAAAAACAAAATGGTGTGATATTGAAACTTGATTTTGAGAAGGCCTATGATATAGTGAAATGACACTTTCTTCAATGAACTCTGCGAATGAAAGGATTCTCCACACAATGGTGTGAGTGGATCCAAAACTTTGTGTCAGGAGGACATGTAGGATTTAAGATCAATGATGAGGTTGGCCCCTATTTTCAAACACACAAAGGTTTAAGGCAGGGTGACCCCTTGTCACATCCCAAAAAATTAATCATGTAATTAAGCATTATCTATCATCATCGCCTGTGTTATATGCATTTTTCTATAGAAGTGATTTAAACATATTCCAAAAGTATGTGGACATAGTTTAGAGCTCATTAGAAAGACCCTAAGTGCCTTGGAGTTAGTGAGGTATGCAAAGAGGGGAGTCTTAGAAAGATGTCAGCAAGAAACCCCACTCGCGGTCTGACCGAGCTTACCCACGGTCTGACCACCAGGTGTGCAGCCACGTGGACTTACCGTGGTCTAGCCGGGAGCATTGGCGGTCTAAACGCCAGAGCTCAGAGGCTCGACTTAAGTGAATCCCTCACTCTCTGTTGCTCTCTCTCTCTCACTCACTCCCTCACTCTCTTCCCCACTCCACCTTAGAGAGAGAAGGAAAGATCCACCTCAACGTCCACAATGACCAGAGATCTATGGTGGGAACCTCCCCAAGCTTCTGGAGTACTTCCCTGAGCTCCTCCCCTCTTCTCCCTCACCGGAGGTACGCTCATCCAACCTCAAGCCCGCACACCACCCCAGAGCCTGATCTCCAAACCGGGATGCCTCACCTTATGGCATCTTCCTAGCGGATCAATCCACTCTGGATCCTGATCTCTAAACCGGAGCTTCTCCAGAGTGGATTGATCCACTAGGAAGATGCCATAAGGTGAGGCATCCCTTACCATTTCCCAGTGGTTTCTGAACTCGATTCGACCCTTATGTCGTTTAGACCCAAGTTCAACCTAGCATAGATCCAATTCATAGGGTATTTTCTGTTTAGCTTGGAGAATGTTGTCCAAATCACTTTTGAAGCACTCCACTAGTCCCATAGAGCATTTTGGTACCCTTCATCGTCGAAGGTTTCACCAGAGTCCTCACCAGCGACCCCACAGAGGCATTGTCGACAAGGTCTGGCGGTCTAGCCGCTGATAGGGTCAGTCTGACCGTTAGTTAGGGGCGGAGAATCCGAGTTGAAAATCCTATACAGGGGTCACACCGCCACTAGGGTTGGTCTGACCATTGATTGGTGGTCTGACCACCAGCACAACATCAGTCTGACTGCCAGAGGCCAAAACCTTCTACACGCTAGCGGTGTGATCGCCTGTTCAATGTCAGTCTGACCACCAGCCTCTGAAAGCTAGATGAACTTAGGTTAGCTTATGCGGGGTTTCAAACTTCGAAACCCTAATCACTTAGCGATCTTTTGCAAATGTTTTCGAAGCATGTCACTCTAGTATTATTCAAGCATGCATCATGTGCACACTTTTCCATCATTTATTATTTATGCAATGCATTCTTATTCCGGTTAGAGAGCGTTGCGCCGACAATCCAAGCGAGTGAAGGTGACACTAACCTCCTGGAGTTTTATGAGTGTTATGCGGAAAGTATCAGGCAAACCCTAGAGAAACAAGGGAAGCATCTAAGCATATTGCACTAAATTGTGGAGTCTAATGATAAGTTATGTTTTATGTAAGTTTGCATATACAGTGAGTCGATGTTGGGCGTCTATGGGTAGAACCTATGTTGATGCATTACCTCTACCTTGAGTTATTGGTTATTCGTATCCTTGTATCCTTGATAATATTGTCGATGTCTAACTGAAGAGTTGTTCAAAATACTAAGCAATGCATAGGTCCTTAGTAGAAGTCGAGCAATGGTTCATCCATTGTTTGTGAGTTTAGGGCTTAATTATTGTTCACAAATATTGATTATGATATTAATGGTTGGATGAGTGATGAGGTTGAGGCAAGATATGGGTGGTGCTGGGGGTGTCTTCTGCCCCGGACGAGTTCCTCGGAGTAGTTCGGGAGGGGAGCTTGAGCACCATAGACCGCTTGCATCGTTTAAGCACCATCCGTCAGTGTAGTTGGCTATAATAATTTTTGTACTAACCACATGCTAATCTAGTGGTAAGATAAGCCGAATATCATACGTCGTGATGACACTTACCTTATAGCGCTATGACGCGTAAGAGAAAAAGAAAAGGAGAACCAAGGTGGCGGGGAGCCAGAGGTGTCTGGGACACGCTCGCGGTAACCTCGGTGCCATAGGGGCATTGCAAGTGGGTGGTTCCGGGTATGAGAAAGGTTGACACAGGTACCCCCTGAGGCGAGCCTGTGTAGTCACTCAAGCCATATGGTACTCATGTCGTGTGGGTAAAGTTGTACCCCCTGTAGGATGTAAAAAAATTTGAATTGCCGCGCTCTCGGTCATGAGCATAGTCTTGTCCATTTGCATCAGTCGTAGATCGTGAATGTGGGATGGTTGGTATGGTTTTGTTGGGCATGATTGTCGATGGTCGTTGATTACATGAGATGGTTCCATTTACCTTTACGTTCCTGTTGTTTATAAGTTTGGGTTTGGTTAAATATAGGTGCTCACACGTATGTCTTTAGGTTGTGGTCGCATATGCTCTGCTTAACCATGTGGCCTTTTCTTGCTAACAGCTCATTGCATAATCCTTTGAGTCGGGCTATTTATATGTGCCCTATATGGATTAACTCTTGCGAGTATCGTCGTACTCACGCTGCTTTTTTAGGTTATGTTGGTGAGGAAAAGGCGGTGTTTGGCTACTTCATGCCCGCCGATGTTGGTGGTGGGCCTGATTAGGCAACTACTATCGAATGGCAAGCTTCTGGGGTTCTAAGGGCATGTGACTCTACTCCTCTTTCATTATCTATAGTTTTGTTTCCGCTACGTAGTTGATCTAATCTTTTGTGTAAATTATTGTAAATAGTTGAATGCTTAACAACTTGTAATCTAATGTTAATTACTAACTCTTTCCTAAGCTTTGTTGTGATGTTATATATTGAAAGGCATATGTTCCGATCTAGGGCATAAAGCACATGCCGGGACTACTAGGATGGTATTTTGGTTAATCATTGAGGTTGTGATTAAGCAATGATCATCCTGATGATTAATTGGAATACTATTTGGTTGGCTCCTCACAGCGTGACATCAGAGCTTAGTTTAATGAAGTAGCCAAAACGTGCTTAGGACGTGGGTTAGCAAATGTGTCAATATCACTAAGCATCCCACTAAAGTTCTTTTTGTGCCCCTCTTGCTAATATGTATGAACTTGCTATATTATGCCCCTAAGTATAATGTGTTGTTGTGTGAGACACTTATGTCATTTAGTTTTGCATTGTGATGTTCCTTTTCATGAATCATGTTGCATCGACGATAAAGGTAAGGAACGCAACCCGATAGCGGTAAATCTGGGGACTCAACCAGTGTGAGGCAGGGGCCTGGTGTGTCCCGTACAATGATGGTACGAGAAGTGAATACGTTAGCAATAACGTATGAACATCCATCATACGATGGTAAATATGATCGTCTACTTATGTGACGATTACATGGTGTGTCCCGTAAGGTGATGGTACAGAAAGTGAATACATTGGCAACAACATATGAAATGTAGCTTGTGCGGCGAGATGAATAAGCACTATTTGATGAGGACATCTCCACTACAGTTACCCCCACTACACCAACATCTGCTACCACTTCTCCTACAATACAAGGACCACTCACTAGAGCTCGTGCACGTCAACTTAATCATCAGGTGAATGCGTTCCTAGGGATGCATATAAAAGTTTCAAAGAATGGGATACTATTTAATTCTTGTGATGATTTCCTTGTCCTTACGAACCAGGGAGAGGAACCCAACATGCCCAAGTGTAGAAGTGGAGTCACCAAGCGTAAAACAAGTCCTATCCATGAGTTCGATTCGGATTAAGCTGCATGACAGCATCAATTTAGTTCGGCCATACCGACTTCATCCGGACTCTGTTTGGGACGTTCTAGGACTTCGTGGAAAGCTTATCAAGTCTACTTTCCAATGGATTCAACCTTATCTCCAAATTCAGCCCGAGTCGATCGCTATCGTCAATTTAAAACTGAGTCTATTTCTACAAACAGGTGTTGCGCCACCTTATTTAGGTCCAATGGGCCTTGTATCAAGTAGAGCCCATAAGGGGCGCGTCCTAGGGTAGGATTATGACTCCAACACTTCCTGGTCATCCTCTAACCTTATATACCCAGCAACTGCCGCTCAAGAGGTGGGTTTTGTTAGATTAGTTTAGCTACGTGCAAACTTTGAGTCTTCGAGTTGTGTTGGACAGCCACCTTGTCAAGATCATCAATAGAACCCCACTTTGTTCATTTTCAATATCTTTGCAATTTATGATTGCTTTTACTTGAGTTCTTGCTTGTTCTTCGGTTGCTCACAGGAATTGAACCTCATGTTCAAGTTGATCGAGCTCACGGCAAGGTTAACAACCCTCCAGAGTTGGTTTAACGATTGCTAAGGCGCATCATCGTCGTACGGTGTAGTCGGATTGTTAAAATCACTTTCACCAAATCGAAAGAATCTCTCTCATCGAAAGATTGGGACCAATCCCCTTATCAAGTGGTATCAGATTTCTAGGTTGCTCGGTGAGAAGTTTCCTGTTTTTGTTACTAGTTGATTGTTTCATTCCTAAAGTCAAAAAAAAGCCAAAAAAATTAGGTTAGATCATAACATCCGAACCATGGTTTTAGCCATTAGCAATATTATCATCTAGTATTTGCATTGTTCGGATTCGACCTCATCTCCAAATTCAGCCCGAGTCGATTGCTATCGTCAATTTAAAACCGAGTCTGTTTCTGCAAACAGGTGCTGCGCCACCTTATTTAGGTCCGATGGGCCTTGTATCAGGTGGAGCCCATGAGAGGCGTGTCCTAGGGTAGGATTATGACTCCAATACCTCCTGATCGTCCTCTATCCTTATATACCCATCAACTGCCGCTCAAGAGGCGGGTTTTGTTAGATTAGTTTAGCTACGTGCAAACTTTGAGTCTTCAAGTTGTGCTGGACGGCCACCTTGTCAAGATCATCAATAGAACCCCACTTCGTTTGTTTTTCAATATCTTTGCAATTTCAGATTGCTTTTACTTGAGTTCTTGCTTGTTCTTTGGTTGCTCGCAGGAATTGAACCTCGTGTTCAGGTTGATCGTGCTCATGGCAAAGTCAACAACCCTCCGGAGTTGGTTTAGCGATTGCTAAGGCGTATCGTCGTCATACGGTGTAGTCAGATCGTCAAAGTCACTTCCACCAAATCGAAAGAATCTCTCTCATCGAAAGATTGGGACCAATCCCCTTATCACTATTCATGCTACCTGGTCTTTTCTTAGCACGAAGGGTGATAATTGGTAATTATTGTGTATATGAATGCATGTGGTCTTTATGTTTGTTGCAGAGAGACGTGTTCGAGAAAGAAACATGTAGATAGGAATTGAGCTTGCCTTAATTTTCTAGCGCCATATGCATGCATTTTTCATATTATGGGATCCAATCAAATAATATCTGGCTAATGCTGCTATTCTATATCAGAGTTTGACATTTCCCTCTTTCATATTATCATCAGAACAGGATGAGGACCCTTTAGAATCTCAGGAATGATCTTCCTGAGGGTTCCAATGAGAACGACCCTCCATCGCCTCTACCACCGAGTATGGTGGATGTGCTTATGCAAATTGAACAAAACTATCAAGCTCTGATGGTGCTCCTCGAAGCTCTCGTGTGAAACATGGCCCCTTATGGAGGAGGTGAGGCCGAACGCTGTGATGACATCTCAGATTTTCTCCAGACTCAACCGCCCAACTTCACATGTGCTAAGGATCCTCTTGACGCCTATTCTTGGCTTTGGGCTATCGAACAGAAGCTCACTCTCCTTTGATGTGAAGACCATGAGAAGGCACTCTTCGCCGCCCATCAGCTTCAAGGCACGGCCGGTGCATGGTGGACCAACTATTTGCCCATGCACATTGCCAATCACCGCGTCTCTTGGGCGGAGTTCCACCAAGCCTTTCATGATTTTCACATCCCCAAGGGGATCATGGAGATCAAGAGGTGGAAGTTCCTAGACCTCAAGCAAGGAGGTAAATCAGTAATAGAGTATATGCCAGTGTTCAACCACCTTGCACATTATGCTTAGGATGAGGTCAACACCGATGAGTGGAAGTAACACCGATGAGTGGAAGCAACACCGCTTTGTGGATGGCCTTAATTCCAAGATGCAAGACTGGCTGTCGGCGCATGAGTTCGCTGACTTCAACAAGCTAGTGAGCACCTCTCTCACCATGGAGTTCAAGCTAAAGAACCACCAGGAGGAGAAGAAGAGCAAGAGGGTTCCGTCGCCTTCCATAGGCGGGAGCTCTAACGTACACGGATGGAGAGTTAGCCTCCTCCATCTCATATGTCAGCCTCGACTGCTCCACAACCAATGTAGATGCTACGATGCTCAGGGGAGTGTGATAGGTGGCCCCAGCAGCCTATGTTACAATTGTGGGCGCATCAGCCACTTTGCACGGGATTGCCCTTATCTGAAGCCGGGAGCCGTGGTGACTGCTCCAAGGCTACCATTCGCTCAACCCACTCCTCAAGCCTCATAGGCTATGCAGGTCCCCAAACATGGCTGAGTGCGTCACATCCACAACGAAGAGGCTCAAGAGGACTATAGCGTGCTCGTTGGTATGCTACTTGTGAACTTTCATCCCACAGTTGTTCTTTTCGATTCAAGAGCATCTCATCCTTTTATCAAGGGTAGTTATGTTTTGAGTCACAATTTGGTCACCGAGACACCGCGTGCTTATCACATCGATGCACCTGGTACTAAGTTGACAACCAACTGAGTTGTCCCTAAGGCTAAGATCCTAATTGAGGGAGTTTACTTTTCTGCAAATTTGATCCTGCTAGATGCTAGAGGAAAGGATATCATATTTGGAATGAATTGGTTGGCCAAGTATGAGGTTTGTCTTGATTGTGCCAGGAGAGTCGTTTCTCTCAAGAATCCCAAGGGTGATCGAGTTTCTCTTCATCTTCAAGAGGGTGGTCTCCACTTGTATACTCTGAAGGTTGTTACAGCCATGAATATCCTGGATATTCCTATGGTCTGTGAATTTTCTGGTGTCTTCCCAAAAGAATTCCTAGGAATGCCACCCGACCGACCAGTGAAATTCTCTATTGGTCGCTTGCCTGGTATGGCCCCAATTTCTAAGAAGTCTTATAAGATGCTGCCAAATGAGTTAGTGGAGTTGAAGATGTAGATTCGGGGTTGCTATCAAAGGGTTTCATTCATCCGAGCTCCTCACCCTAGGGATAGGGATACCTGGCGCTCTTTGTGAAGAAGAAGGATGGTACTCTGTGGATGTGTGATGATTACCATCCATTGAATGAGGTCACGGCCAAGAATAAGTATCTACTTCCTATGATCGATATTCTGTTTGATCAGCTGATCGATGTCCGTGTTTTCTCAAAGATTGACTTAAGATTGAGCTACCACCAAATAACAGTCCGACCGGAGGATATTCCAAACACGGCTTTCCCCACCCACTACGAGCTTTATGAGTTCACCATCATGTCCTTCGGCTTGACGAATGCTCCGGCGTTCTTCATGTATTTGATGAACACGGTGTTCATGGTGGAACTTGACAAGTTTGTCGTGGTTTTCATCGACGATATTCTTATATACTCCAAGACTGAAGAAGAATATTCTTAGCATCTCCGAGTTATTCTTGGCCAAATTCGAGATCACCAACTCTATGCCAAGTTCAGCAAGTGTGAGCTCTGGCTCAAGGAAGTCACTTTTCTGAGTCACGTTTTGTCTGAGAATGGAGTTGTCGTTGACCCAACAAAGTGCAAGAGGTTCTCAATTGGGTTCAACCTAAGAATATCACCTACATCCAGAGTTTTCTCAGACTTGTGGGTTATTGCTGCCGGTTCATCGAGAACTTCTCCGAGATTGCTAAGCCCATGTCTGAGCTATTGAAGTAAGGAAACGTGTTCGAGTGGTCGAGTGAATGTGAGTCAACTTTCCAGATTTTGAAGAAACTGTCACGATCGCTCCCGTTCTCGCTCAACCTGAGGTGTACAAGGGTTTCGATATATATTGCGATGCTTCCCACATAGGCTCTGAATGTGTCCTTATGCAAAATAGCAGAGTTGTGGCTTATGCCTCATGTCAATTGAAGCACCACGAAGAGAACTACCCAACCTAGGATTTAGAGCTTGCGGCGTGCCTTGAAGATTTGGTGTCATTATCTGCTAGGAAATTTTTGCCGTATCGATACGGACCACAAAAGTATCAAATACATTCTCGCTCAAGCTGATCTGAACATAAGACAGAGAAGGTGGCTCGAGTGGATCAAAGATTATGAACTAGAAGTTCATTATCATTCCGGTAAGGCAAATGTTGCTACGATGCACTGAGTAGGAAGGCTCGATGCAATTGCCTTATGGCTGAGCCCGAAAATACTACACTTTGTGATGAATTTCAGAGACTTGGGCCCAAAATGGTCCTAGAGGGATTTCTGGCAAATTTTGAGATCGAATCCACTCTCCTCGGTGAAATCAAGGAAGCTCAGAAGGGTGATAAGGGCATGGCCCAAATCTGAGCAAAGATGAAGGGAGGCAGGGCCACATGTTTTTCTGAAGATAGCCAAGGTGTTCTCGTGGTTTGGGAACCGACTAGTTGTTACGAACGTTGAGGCATTAAGAAAGAAAATTTTGGATGAAACCCATGATTCATTGTTGTCCATTCATCTAGGAAGTACAAAAATGTACCAGACCTCAAGCCCAGGTTTTGGTGGACTCGCATGAAGCGAGAAATCGCTCGATATGTTGCTGAATGTGATGTCTGCCGAAGAGTGAAGGCCGAACACCTCAAACGGCTGGTACACTCCAACCTTTACCCATTCCCTCCTGGAAGTGGGAGGAGATCGGTACGGATTTAATTACCGGGTTGTCGAAGACCTCACACGGACATGACTCAATTTGGGTCATTGTGGACTGATTAACAAAGTCCGTTCATTTCCATCCTATCAAGACCATGTATTCGGTCAAATAATATATAGAGCTATTCTTCACTTGAATTATTTGCCTTCACGGGATTCCAAGAAGATCATTTCTGATCAAGGCACTCAGTTCACTTCTTATTTCTGGAGAAGCACGTATGAGGCCATGGGAACTAAGCTCTTCCACAACAACGCATACTACACCTAGACTGATGGTCAAACTGAGAGGGTGAATCAGATTATAGAGGACATGCTTTGAGCTTGTGCTCTCACATATGGGAACAAGTGGGAGATATGCTTGCCATTCACCGAGTTCTCTTATAACAACAACCACCAAGCGAGTATTAAAATATCACCGTTTAAAACTCTCTTTGGCCGTAGATGCCGAATGTCGTTCAATTGGTCCGAATGCGGCGAGAGGGCTTTCCTAGGACCGAATTTGGTCAAGGAGGCAGAAGAGGATGTTCTGACTATTCGGAAGTGTCTCCTCACGGCCTAGTCCCGACAGAAGAGCTATGCGGATCACCACCGAAGAGAAATTGTGTTCGAGATTGGAGACTTTGTGTATGCCAAAGTTTCTCCACTTAAAGGAGTTTAACGCTTTCAAGTTAGAGGAAAGCTAGCACTCCGATACATGGGACCATTCCAAATTATTGCTCGATGTGGAGAGATGGCCTATCAATTGGACTTGCATCTATCCCTCTCCACCGTTCATAATGCGTTCCACGTGTCGCAACTGAAGAAGTGCCTTCGAATCCCAACAGAAGTGATCGAATGGCACATCAAGGGTTGCAACCAGATTTTGTCTTATTGTGATCGACCGATAAAGATATTGGATGTGGTAGAGCGCAAGACTCGACGGCATTCCATGAAGTTCATCAAAGTACAATAGAGCAATCACACCGAAGGCGAGGCGACACGTGAGCGTGAGGATAAAATCCACTCCGAGTATCCCGAGCTCTTTGAGAGCTTATAAATATCATTGTAATTTTGCATACTTGGAGCACCTCACCTATCTATGGTCATGGTTATGTGAATGAAAATGTTGTTCCAAAGAATTGCACTTAGAAACTTTCGAATTGGGAGAACCCGGCTCCTGGCAGTTTGACTACAGTTAGTCTGCCTGTCTGACCTCTAGAAGCGTTGAAAATCCTAAACCTCTCTATTGGCTCGCAGTCTAACTGGTGCCTCTGCCGATCTGACCGTTGATTGGCGGTCTAACCATCAATAGACTTGTGGTCTAACCCTTAGAGCCCAAAACTCTTTGTATGGATTTCGGTCTAACCACCATTTCTATGGTCCAACCGAGCCGTGGTGTGACCGAGCCTAGCGGCGATCTGACCACCAGCGCATGTGATGTTCCAATGTTATCTTTTCATTCCGTTGACATGGCTCGACAAAAATCTTTTCCTTCCCATGTTTATCAGCGTCACCTTTGCCCTAGGTTGTCGAATCTCGAGGCAAGATTCTATTAAGGAGGGGAAGTTTGTTACGTCCCAAAAATTTAATCATGTAATTAAGAGTTCTCTATCATCATCGCGCGTGTTATACGCATTTTTCTATCAAAGTGAGTTAAACATATTCCATAAGTACAAGGACATAGTTTAGAGCTTGTTAGAAATATCCTAAGTGCCAAGGAGTTAGTGAGGTATGCAAAGAGGGGAGACTTATAAAGATTTCAGCAAGAAACCCCACTCATAGTCTGACCAGGCTTACCCGTGATCTGACCGCTAGGTTTGTAGCCACGTGGGCTTGCCACGTGGACTTACTACGGTCTGAGTGGGAGCATTGGTGATCTGATCGCTAGAGCGCAGAGGCTCGACTTAAGTGAATCTGTCACTCTCTCTTGCTCTCTCTCTCACACTCACTCCCTCATTCTCTTCCACACTCCACCCTAGAGAGAGAAGGAAAGCTCCACCTCGATGTCCGTGATAACTAGAGATTGATGGTGGGAACCTCCCCAAGCGTCCGAGGACTTCCCCGAGCTTCTCCCCTCTTCTCCCTCGCTGGAGGCACGCTCATCCAACCTCAAACCCGCACGCCACCACGAAGTTCGATCTCCAAACTGGAGCTTCTCCGGAGTGGATTGATCCGATATGAAGCTGCCATACACTAAGGTGAGGCATCCCCTTGCATTTCCCTGTTGTTTCTGAGCTTGATTCAACCCTCATCTCATTTAGACCCAAGTTCAACTAGCCTAGATCCAATCAATCCATGGAGTATTTTGAGTTTAGCTTGGTGAATGTTGCCAAATCACTTTTGAAGCACTCCACTACCCCATAGAGCATTTGCTACCCTTTGTCATCGAAGGTTTCGCCGGAGTCCTCGCCAGCGACTACGCAAAGGTGCTACCGGTAAGGTCTGGCGGTCTGATAGCCGATAGGGCTAGTTTGACCACCAATTATTGCCGGAGAATCTCAGTTGAAAACCCTATACAAGGGTCAAAATGCCACTAGGGCCAGTCTGATTGTTGATCGGCGGAGGCACATTGACCGCCTGCACAACATTGGTCTCACCGCTAGAGGCCAAAATCTTCTGCACATTGGTGGTTTGACCGCCAGCCTCTGAAAGAAATATGGACTTAGGTTAGCTTATTCGGGGTTTCAAACTTTGAAACCCTAATCACTTAATGATCTTTTGCAAATGTTTTCGAAGAACGACGCTCTAGTATTATTCAAGCATGCATCATGTGCACACTTTTACATCGTTTATTATTTATGCAATGTATTATTATTCTGTTTAGAGAGTGTTGCGCCGATAATCCAAGCGAGTGAAGGCATGCCAACCTCTTGGAGTTTTGCGAGTGTTGTGAGGGAAGTATCAAACAAACCCTAGAGAGTAAGGCAAGCATCTAAGCATATTGCACCCTTGGATTGAATTGTGGAGTCTAAATTCATAAGTTATGGTTTATGTATGTTTGCATGTACAGTGAGTTAATGTCAGGCGTCTATGGGTACAAGCTATGTTGATGCATTACCTCTACCTTGAGTTGTTGATTATCCATATCCTTTTAGCCTTGATAGCATTATTGATGTCTAACGTAAGAGTCGTTCGGAATGCTTAGCAATGCATAGGTCCTTGGTAGAAGTCGAGCAATAGTTCATCCGTTGTTCACGAGCTTAGGGCTTAATTATTGTTCACAAATCTTGATTATGATATTGATGGTTGGATGAGTGGTGAGGTTGAGAAGAGATGTTGGCGGCGCTAGGGGTGTCTTCTGCCGCGGAGGAGTTCCTTAGGGTAGTTCAGGAGAGGAGCTTGGGCACCATAGACCGTTTGCATCATTTAAGCACCGTCCGTTGGTGTAGTTGGCTCTAGCACTTTCCGTAGTAACCACATGCTAATCTAATAGTAAGGTAAGCCAAATATCATATTTTGTGTTGATACATGCCTTGTGGCCCTATGACGTGTGAGAGAAAAAGAAAAGGAGAAGCAAGGTGGCGAGAGCTAGAGGTGTCCGGGATACGCTCGTGGTAACCCTAGTGCCATAGGGGCATTGTAAGTGGGTGGTTCTGGGTATGAGAAAGGTTAACACGGGTACCCCCTTGGGTGGGCCTGTGTTGTCACTCAAGTCATATGGTTCTCATGTCGTGTGAGTAAAGTTGTACCCCCTATAGGGTAAAACAATTCGAATTTACATGCTCTCGATCATGAGCATGCTCCTATCCACTTGCATTGGTCATAGAGTCACAAATGTAGGATAGTTGGTATGGTTTTTTTGACATGGTTGTCGATGGTTGTTGATTACATGAGATGGTTCTATTCACATTTATATTCATGTTGTTTACAGGTTTGGAATGGTTTGTTTGGTTAAGTACAGGTTATCACACATATGTCTTTAGGTTGCGGTTGCATGAGTTCTACTTAACCATGTGGCCTTTTCTTGCTAATCGCTCAATGCATAATCCTTGGAGTTGTACTATTTATATGTGCCCTATATGAATTAAGTCTTACGAGTACCTTCATACTCACGCTACTTTTTCAGGTTTTTCTAGTGAGCAAGAGGCAGTGTATGGCTACTTCACACCCATCGATGTTGGTGGTGGGCCTGGTAGGCAACTACTCTCGAGTGGCGAAGCATCTAGGGTGGAGCCTAAGGGCATGTGGCTCCACTCTTCTTTTGTTATCTATAGTTTTGTTTTTACTGTATAGTTGATCTAATCTTTTGTGTAAATTGTTGTAAATGGTTGAATGCTTAAGAACTTGTAATCTAATGTTGTATACTCGCTTCTTAAGCTTTGTTGGGATATTATATGTTGGAAAGGCATGTGTTCTGATCTTAGACCCAAAACACATCAGTAAGAGGCAACTACTCTCGAAATCTAATTGGGAGGGCTCCGTTCTGTCTCACTTAGTGAAGGACATTTCTGAGGTTGACATGTACGAGGCAGAACCTGGTAACATTGATTGCTACCTTAAGACTACCTCTTGAAAGTCCAAATCGCTTTCCTCAAAGAAAAAAGGCTGAGTTTTGAAAAAGGCCAAGAAAATAAGCAAACACAATGGTGTTAAATGAAAGGCATATTTTAAATTAGCAGAGATCTACGTGATTTGGCTAAAATCAAACTAATATACGATGTATTTGTGAACATTGCCTAGATTTTATTGCCCTACTTGAGATAAAAATATACCATTGATGCAGGGTTCTTGAATCGTCTCTTTGGTGGTTAGGACCTTCAGTGACACTACCTACCATCTCAGGGCAGGTTCGGGGTCATCCTTCTTGGGATTAATGTGGCTTCTTTTGATGTCAAATATATTTTTGATGGGAATTCTCAGTCAGATTCCATCTTTGAAATAAAGTCAACTCATACCAATAGAGACTAGCAGCATTGTATCACTACTACCAGAATAAGCGACAGTGATAATCTAGGATTATCACTGTCGCTTCTCGAACCGACAATGATTGTACATATAAATGATGGTTCGTAACACAAACCAAAGTGGTACAATCTATCATCGCTGGTTCTTGATCTCATTCCACTCGATTTGTATATTTCACTGCCCGTTCCATCTACGAACCGGAAGTGATACTCAATCCAGGAAAAAATTAAACATTCATTCATTAATTTAAATGAGATTAGTATTACTAATGATCATATTAGTATAGTTTATACTAATTATAGAAAAAGATGCTATCATGCAAACAACAGTGTCAAAACCCTAACGCGTGTGTCGACTAACCTAGCTAACTAGCTAGTCGTGCTCGAGTTGAAACTCGACCCACAAACGGAATTCCATGGCCTTGTCATCATCATCATCACAGCTGTCGTCGTCCTCATCGCCGTCGCCATCATCCTCATCGTCGCCGTCATCGTCCTCTTCACCGGTGTCATCGCCGTCATTATCATCTGTGTCGTCGTCATCACCGTTGTCATTGTCGTCTTCCCCTCCTCATCCTCATCCTCCTTCGACGATGGCGACGAGCTTGTTCGGGCCTTCTTGGCCCTCGATGTCTCATCAATGAACGCATCCCACACCTCATCATCCGATGAGGGGGATCTTGGCGAAATGCCAAAATCGAAGGTGGAGGGCACCTCATTCGACGGGGCCTCCACCCCAAATGAGTACATAGGTGTGAGAGGCATCCTCGGAGAATGCTGGGGTGGAGGTGGCAATGGATACTTGTGGATCACGCGGGAGGTGGAGGTGGTCAGCGGTGGGTGAGAGAGAGAGAGAGAGAGAGAGAGAGAGAGAGAGAGAGAGAGCAAGCAGAGTGAAAGAGCGAGCGAGAGGTTCACTTACATTTAAAGTCACGTGCGTGAAGCCTGGTAGTCACGTGCGTGAAGCCTGGTAGTCACGCGCGTGAAGACGTACGGATTTTTGTGTATCACTGCCGGTTCAGAAACACAAACGATGATGATAGCTATTATCAATGCCGGTTATTAAAGCATGTCTTTTAATGAGATAAAATCACTGCCAGTTCTAGCAAAGAATTGGCAGTGATGGCTAGAACTGGCAGTGATGTATCACTACTGGTTCATATTACTAACTAGCGGTGATACAGCATTGCTAGTTCGTATTATTAACTGGCATCATTAGTCACTAAAACTATCGGTTTTTGCTTACTCGACTTTTATGTACGGCTGAAGCTTACGAATCAGTAGTGATATGTTATCACTGCCAGTTATTTTTGAACCTGCGGTGAAGATATGGCACGAATGACCCTTTCTGTGGTACTGTATGGACCTGCTCAAGATGACCTCATGTCGAAACCGGTCCAAGGAAAAGACCAATCTCATCTATATGATGAGCTTAGGAATCAATCCCAACACATAATGATATCATGGATGAATATCATTACAATATCACACTTAATTGTCTTACAAAAGTGACCATCAAGGGCCAAGATCCAAATAAATATGGAGCGGAACTACATAAACACTAATCTCCATGATGAACTCCACAAGCAAAACTGACGTAGAAAGCATCTTTAAATAATCCATCTTCAGCGAACTCTTCAATACCTTCTCCAGCTCAGTGTTTGGTAGTAGCAAGAGTGAGCATATGTCGTACTCAACAAGTTGTGAGGAAATAATATATATATGAAGCCTTGATAATAATATGTCAATATTGCTCTTTTGCATGAAAACGCATTTGAGTAAAAACATTTGAAAAGCAAGTAATAATTAAGTGAACAATTATAAATAAACAACCAACTCAAGACTCTAACCATCTTGACTTAACCAATCTTCCAGCACCTCAACTATGGTTCTCACTACTAAGGTTGAATAACACCTCAATCATATTTCTCGTCACCATGATTGACCAAACTAACCATTAAGTTCTAATTATGTGATGCTTTCTTGCAACTCGTAACCGTGAGTACAACTGATTAACCAGGTTTATGCTATGTAGATGTTGTACCTTACACAAGTCATGATCACCCACAAGTCATGATCAAACTCATTTACCGGTACCTGTCAGTACCTTACACACTACCAATGTGTGCGTAGAGTAACCACTACAAAACCTTTATAATGCATCTCTCAGCACGTGTACCCACTAAGGTATCACTGCTGCTTCAATACATCTCATCAACGGAAGCACCCTCTTGCACTAGTGGAAACCCTAGAGTGCATCTTTCCGTTCCACACAACCAGATGGTCTACACATTGCTTATAGTATGCAAATTAATTGCCTAGGCGCATCCTATATCAGGCTTGTGGTTGTACTATTAACTCGGAAAGATCCCTCCATGAACCAGTCCTTAGATTTGAGAAAGACTATTACAAACCCAACCATACAATTTGTATCGGTCTCATCAACCCACTTGCTCAAATCCCTATACCAAGTTGCTACAAAAATTATACCATCTTTTATCATTGTTTCATAGAACCATTATCATATTTTGTAGATCCATTATCATGATCACCATCCCAAAGTAAGGCTAAACATCATCTACCCTTCTATAACCAAAGCCATAACCATGGCTACAAGGAAGATAAGGGAAAACTAGGATAAAGACTAATTCTTGGGATTTTGACAAATTATTAGCATGTAGGTTTATAATACAAAACATTTTAAAAACTAGGATTAATATGTTCAAGAACACAACTAAACTTCATTCTACTCAGTTCGATGTCAAAGTCTTGGTCCTGAAGTTCTTCTAGCTCCTCAAAAATGTTGGTGTCTACTCGTGAACATAAGAGAAAAAGGCAACATATAAACACCAAGATCCAAAAAGATTTTTCTAAAATTTTCCAAAGCAATCTATGATTTTCTAGGATTTTTCTAGAATTTATTAGCATTTATTTGAATTACAAAACTATATAAAAACACTATCGGACTGGCAGACATGCACTGTGTACCGAGCTAGTGTTTTTGAGCGAAGATGGGCCGGCTCCTCATGACTTCGGCCTAGAAGCGATAGAAGAGAGCAGAAGGGAAAGTGAAGAGGGCTTGGCCGAGCAGACTGACCAGGCCAAGAGGAAAAAAGAAGAGAGGGAAGAGATGTTGGCCCATGGTGGCTTAGGGTTCTTCTCTTTTTATCCTTTTTCTTTTCTATTTTTCTCGTATTTCCTACTTACACTTACACATGTATACGGTATATATAAATATAAAGTATGTATTACTAAATAATGTACTTATAACAAGCACATACACATATACTCAAGCAATCGAAAATGATTATATAGCATATATATAAGGCAAGCACATATATAACAATTATATAACATTTGTATATATATACATATATAGGCAAATACACTTGTTTTGGCTATGTTTATCTTACTCATTTTCTTTTATTACAAACAGGGGAAGAATAGTGATAAGTTCCAAGCCAAGTAGCTTTTCCTATTCAACGCACTCATTGACAACTTGGACCTAAGGAAATAGATTTATCAGTTCACCAATTGTCGAGGCCGGTCCAAAAACTGATCAATCTAATCTATGTGCTGAGCCTAGGAATAAATCCCAACATATTGTGACTTCATACATGATAATCATTATAATATCCAACTTAATCATCTTACAAAAAGTGATCTTTGAGGGTCGAAGAACCAAATAGAACTGTAGCAGAACAACGCAGAATTTAACCTTCATGATGACTCCACATGCAAACCGACATAGAAAATAGCTTAGAAGGATCCATCTTCCCTGAACTCTCCAACGTCTTCTCCAACTGAATTTGTTTGGTGATAGAAAGAGTGAGCACTTGTCGTAGTCAGCATGTTTGAAGAAAAAATAGTATGCATATCAAGACTTCAATAGTAATGGCAATATGGTTCCTTTGCATAAACAAAATTGACATTGAAATAGTTGAAAAAGCAAGTAATGATTAAGTGAATAACAGTAAATAAATAAATTGCTCAAGATTTCAACTATCTTGACTTAACCAACCTTCAAACACCTCAATCAAGGTTCTCACCACCTATGTTGAACAAACCAACACCTCAATCACAGTTCCCTCCACTGTGATTGATAACACCAACCATAACATCAAGTTATAATCATGTGAGGTTTTTCTCGCCACTCTAGCTTGACCGTGAGCATGACTGATTAATCAATTTTACACTTTGTTCTACACTTTACCCACAAGTCATGATCAACTCTTTTGCCGGTACCTATTAGTACCTTACACACTTCCCCTCCCCTATGTGTTCCATGAGACCACTACAAAGCCTTTACAAAACCCCTTTCAACATATGCAAACTCCTCTTGTTGTAATGCCCAAAAATTTTGGAAGGAAATTGGAAGTCGTCGTTTTTGGTTTTTTGGGTATTGAATCGCTCTTGCCGGGAAAGAAAAGAGAAGAAATTGAGGCAAATTGCAGCAGTGTATTTCTATTAAAATAGCGAAGCTTTAACCATGAGAGTGGGCTGAGCCAACCTAGGCTTGGGCCGGTTAGCCTAGCCCCTCCCCCAAAGGCCCAGGCGCCCCCTTCTTTTTCCCCTCCACCCCGCCAAACCCTAGCCATCCCTCTTCTATGCCGCCACCCCCCTGCTGTTGCTCTTGTGCAGTAGAGAGAAGAGAAAGGAAGAGGAGAAGAAGGGGAAGGGAAGGGCAGCAAGGAAAGCAAGGAGAAGAGGGGAAGAGGAGGTTTGGAGCTAGGGGATTTTGGGGTTTTCTTGCTGTGGTGCCCTAAGGTAACAATTCCCCTTCTGTTCTTCATGTTTTGTTTGATGATTATGGCCGGTAGATCTTGGTTTGAGAGGTTTTGGTTAGGGGAATTTGTGGTTTGGGGTCGAACTGAGTGTTCTGCGCGCAGTCAGATTGAGCAGTGTGCGTGTTCTTGATGTTTCGGTGACCTAGATGATTTTTCCTGTGGAAGTGATCAACTAGAAAGTTATAGCTAACGTCGAACCCTAGATACCAGTGAAATTTCAGAATTTTTTGCCATGTGGTTTAGGAGATATTGCTGTCTGAATCTGACTATTGTAACTCTGTCGAATTTCTGTCAGTGTTAGATCTATTCTGTTTTTGGGCATCTTAGTTGCCGAGCCAATTTTTTAGAATGCTAGAAGGTTGTAGAGGATTCATTAAGCTTTCCAATGGTGTGAACAATACAATTTTTCATTGGTTGTAGCTCTAGTTACACTGTTCTGAACTTTTCTGCAATTAATGGTTGACAGATTTCATTGTCGAAGTTCAGAACTTGATTAGGCCTTGTTAGAGATGTTTTATGTAGATCCAAATGATACAAAAGTTGAAGCTTGTGTACATGTCCACAAAAGTTTAGAATTTTTCGTTGCGTATTTCTGGAGATAAACAAGTTTGGGTGGCTGCTGTCTGAAATTGACGATAGGTTTCTGGGGCTGTTTTGCTATGTCATTTAGGAGACCTTAGAGGCATGAGAAAATTGTGTCGTCTCAATGAAATTTGTAGCCCTTGTTTTGTAGTTTCTGAAAATGTATTCGTTTGCTATTATATCTGTGGTAGAAAAATAGTTACAAAAAAGATAAGTACTGCTGCTCCTGTCAAACTAATACGTGTGTGCTGTTTTTGGTCGATATGTCTTGATTGAGGGTTTCGGGCGTAGGAGCGCTTTGTTTTATGTATTTGCATGTTATGAGGAGTATTGGTGCTGAGTTATGGTTATGTTTAGGTGGTGGTTCTTCGTCTCACACTTGTAGTTGGCCATTATCATCGGTAGAAGGCAAGTAAACGTAGCTATGTTGTTGCTACTGTTTTGACTTGTTATTTTCATCACCTACATTTTTATTTCAGAACCATGTCAATTTAACTGTGATCTGAACTTTATGTTATGCTTTATGTTTAAGCATGTTTAATCATTGACTTATATCTATCCTTACGTTGCTACAATTTTTGTGAGCTATATTGTTATTTGACTTGAGGATGAAGTTGAAGTATTATTGGTAGTATACTTTAATGCAATTGCAGCATATTTCTACCATGTGCACTTGCATTTGCATATGCATTGGAAGTTATGTCGTAAAGGTCACGACTGTACCGGTACACATCGTACGTTGCCCGAGGATGGGTGCGATGTAAAGAAGACATATCATTGCATTCATATGCATTCTTGAAAATTAATAACATTTATATGTTATTGTGGATATGAAGTTACACATGTGGTTGTGATCTTTATTTGAAGTCATTCTTTAATGTTGTTAATACTATCCTAACATGTCTTATGTCTTGAAAACTGTATTAAATCGATGCTTAATCAACTTGTGGTTTAAATAACTTGTCAAAACAAGTTTGCTTGCTGGGATTTTATATCTCACCCTTGCATTACTCCTTCCAGGTATTTGATGCATATCGTGAAGGGATGGGAATGTAGCAGCATGTTTTGCACTTCATGCTTATAATTTTTTTTATCATTGTGCTGTAATAATAAATAAAGTTTAGTCCTTAGAGTCGTACGTTTGAAGTTTAAAGTGTGGTGGTGAAGTTAAACTTAATATTTTCCTTTTGGTTCATGTTAGGATGTTTCTATCCGTTATTGTGAGAATCCGCATATCTTGTTTATCTATGTTAATGCTTCCGCGATGTTTTTTTTCGTAGAGGAGATGCTGCCATTTTTTTTTATTATGGCTAGTTGTAGGTTGCGTAGTTTAGTGACATCCCAGGATTCTGGTGGCCCTGGGGTGTTACAGTTGGTATTAGAGCCTAGGCTTTAGATTCTAGGTGAAATAAGGCTTAATTTGACACACTTGCACATGTCGGTTGGGTAAGGGTTTGCATATCTTTGCTCCTATCATGTTATGTTTTGCTCTGTCTAGTGCTTATGCTTAATTACTTGAAATGGATGTTTGTGTTGTTTGTATGTTTTGGTGGCAGTAGTTATGCC
Source organism: Phragmites australis (assembly GCF_958298935.1). NCBI lineage: Eukaryota > Viridiplantae > Streptophyta > Magnoliopsida > Poales > Poaceae > Phragmites > Phragmites australis. The sequence continues at coordinate 12,122,075 of NC_084938.1, forward strand.
ACCTAAGAGGCGTGCTCCGGCTACACCAGATGGTGATGGCCAGGCTGAGCTAGTAGCCACGATGCGGGTAATGCAGGACGAGTTGAGGACGTTGAGGCAGGCTGCCTCTGCTGCTGGTGCCCCTACGGGCGCTGCTTCTGGCATTGCTCCTATTGCAGATGGTCCTGTCAGCGGTGTTTCTCTCATGCAGTGGGTTGGCATGAAGCTAGACAGTTTTGACGGCAGTGGTACTCCGGTTCATGCCGCTGATTGGCTGTCGTATGTGGAGGACAAGATGGAGGCTTTTGATGTGTTGGCTCACGATCGTGTTTGTTATGGGGTACAACTGCTGAAAGGTGAGGCTCAGATATGGTGGAAGGGTGTGCAGTCAGCTCGCACGGCTGCACATGGCCCGTTGTTCTGGTACGAGTTTGTCAGGCAGTTTGAGAGGAGGTTCTACCCGGTGACTTTCCTGGATAGGATGAAGATTGATCTGAATGCCTATACGCAGGATAAGAAGTTAGTTGTGGAGTATGAAGTGGGCTTCAATTAGATTGTCCGCTTCGTCCCACACGTGGCGCATGATGAGGTAGAGAAGGCAAAACACTTTCGTCAAGGTCTTAAGCATTCGATCCGCCAAGTGTTGGGTGCTTTTCCAGTGGTTGACTTCCGCACTACAGTGGAACATGCTTTAGGTGTGGAGATGCAGCAGGTGTACACTGCTGACGTGCAGAAGTCTTCAGGTGGTGAGCAGTGTCGCGGTCAGAGCGATAGGAAGGGCCATTCTGGTGGCCCTATTCACAAGAAGGGGAAGTTCCAGCGTCACCAGCCATACCGCGGCAAGTCTTCTCAGTCCAGTGCTTCAGGAGGGAGCGCACCTCAGTACCGGGCTGTTCCCAAGCCTGGCATGGGGCTGGTGTGCTTCCGGTGTGGCGACGCGCACCGTCGTGTGGAGTGTCAGTGGACCGGCAGGTGTTCTATCTATGGCATGGATCACAAGGACGTGGTATGTAGGAAGAATCCCAATGGGAAGGTGCGTTGGGAGCCAGTGTCTTCTTCCTCAGCTTCACATTCTAGTAGCACCGTCTAGATGATGGCGGCGACCTCCTCTGCACAGCAACACCTTTCTGCGCCGCCCACTCTGTAGTGCTTGCCGGCGCCTTCCACTCAGCAGTACCTGCCCATGCCAGTCTACCCTCAGTACTTGATGGCGCCTCCGACTACACCGACTACTCCTTCGATGCCTCAGTCTGGGTTGTTTTGACCAACCCAGGCTACTGCTCCTTCGGCACCTCCAGTTCCAGCGGCATATGCTATGCCCTGTGTTGATGGTAGAGACCGTGGAGACGTGGTGACAGGTATTATTTCAGTTGATTCATTTGATGCGCATGCTCTTTTCGATTCTGGCGCTAGCTTCTCATTTGTCTCGGAGGGTTTTGTGGTTCGTGCTAGTCTTTTTATGCAGAAGATTAGTCAGTCTATTGTTGTCAGTTTTGCTAGAGGTCTCATCTCCAGTTCTTCTGTTTGCCCCGGTTGTGCTATTCATCTTGCTGATGAAACCTTTGTTGCTAATCTGGTGGTAATTCCTTTGGATCCTTTTGACGTTATTCTTGGCATGGATTGGCTTTCTCAGTATCGAGCTGTTATCTCCTGTTTCTGGAAGACAGTCTCTTTACAGGCACCGTCAGGTCGAGAGGTGGTCTTTCAAGGTAGTGCGGTGAAGTACACTCTCTCTTTGTTGTGCCAGTTGTTTCCTGATTGTTGGACTCGGAAGTCTGGCGTTCTTTTGGTGATGGTCGAGGATCGCAAGGTTGCCTTGCACATGGAGATATCCCAGTGGTGTGTCGCTACTCCGATATTTTTCCTGATGAACTTCCAGGTGTGCCCCCTGAGCGTGATTCGATTTTTGAGATCAAGTTGGTTCCTGGCACGCAGCCTGTCTATAGAACTATGTATCCGATGGCTCCAGTGGAGCAGGTGGAGTTGAAGAAGCAGTTAGATGATCTTCTTGCTAAGGGATTCATCAGACCTAGTAAGTCACCTTGGGCTTTCCCGGTGCTGTTTGTGGAGAAGAAGGATGGCTCTAAGAGGCTATGTGTGGATTATTGTGCTCTTAATCAGGTAACCATCAAGAATAAGTATCCTCTGCCTCGTATTGATGCTCTCTTTGATCAGTTAAGAGGTGCTAAGGTATTTTCCAAGATTGATTTGAACTCTGGGTATCACCAGATAAGGATTAAGGAGGAGGATATTGAGAAGACTGCTTTTATCACGAGGTATGGGCATTATGAGTATGTTGTTATGTCTTTTGGACTAACGAATGCCCCTTCTATCTTTATGGAAGCGATGAATAAGATGTTGCATGAGTACTTGGATGACTTTGTTGTTGTTTTCATCAATGATATTTTGATCTACTCTAAGTCCGATGAGGAGCATGAGTGTCATCTTAGTCTTGTTTTGGATGCTCTTCGGAAGAATAAGTTCTATGCAAAGTTGAAGAAATGTGCTTTCTGGCTTTCTGAAGTGAGCTTCCTTGGGCATGTGATTAATCAACATGGTATTATTGTTGATCCTAAGAATGTTGCGTCAGTGGTGGAATGGCAAAGGCCAACTAGTGTGACGGAGATACGGAGCTTCCTTGGTCTTGCTGGTTATTACCGGCGTTTTGTGCAGGACTTCTCTAGTATTGCAAAGCCGATGACCAAGCTTACTGAGAAGGGTGTTCCTTTTATGTGGACTGATGATTGTGAGGCCAGTTTCCGGACTCTGAAGGATAAGTTGGTGAATGCTCCTATTCTAGTTTTGCCTGAGAGCAGCAAGCGCTTCACGGTGTATACAGATGCTTCCCGTATTGGTCTTGGTTGTGTGCTTATGCAGGATGGCAAAGTAATTGCTTATGCTTCCCGACAGTTGAAGAACCATGAGAGGAACTATCCTACCCATGATCTAGAGTTGGCTGCAGTGGTGTTTGCTTTGAAGTCTTGGAGGCATTATCTCTATGGTGAGTCTTGTGATATCTTTACTGATCACAAAAGCCTCAAGTATATTTTTACTCAGAAGGAGCTGAATTTGAGGCAGCGTAGATGGCTTGAGTTGATAAAGGATTATGATCTGACGATCCAGTATCACCCTGGGAAGGCTAATGTGGTGGCAGATACCCTAAGCAGGACGGGTGTTCCTAAGACAGTGATGCCTTTGGTTGCAGAATTGGATCGTATGGGTATTTCCTTTTGCTATGCAGGCACTGCAAGAGAGGAGACCCAGTTGATCATTCAGTCACCCATACTCGAGAGAGTGCGTGAGGCACAGCAACATGACCGCTTGATTCAGGAGGTTCGCAAAAGGATTGTGGATGGCAGACCTCGGGAGTTTAGTATCGATGAGTATGATGTAGTCCATTTCAGAGGACGTCTTTGTGTGCCACAGAAGTCAGATGTGAAGGTGGACATCTTGAGAGAGGCTCATCGGACTCCATATACAATTCATCCTGGTGAGACTAAGATGTACAGAGATCAGAAGCGGAGCTTCTGGTGGAAAAGGATGAAGGTTGATATTGCTGAGTATGTGGCAGCTTGTGGTGTATGTCAACAGGTAAAGGCCGAGCATAAGAGGCATGCGGGGTTGCTTCAGTCTTTAGAGGTTCCCGAGTGGAAATGGGAGCATATCACTATGGACTTTGTGGTTGGTTTACCCCGATCGCCTCGTGGTAGGGATGCCATATGGGTTGTTGTGGACAGGCTCACTAAGTCCACGCATTTCATTCCTATGAAGACGACGAGTTCTGCTCAGGATTTAGTTCCCTTGTATATCAAGGAAGTGGTGAGGTTGCATGGTGTGCCTAAGTCGATTGTATCAGATCGAGACACCAAGTTTGTATCGAAGTTTTGGTAGAGCCTTCAGAGTGCTATGGGCACTAAGCTTTCTTTGAGTACCGCTTTTGATCCTCAAACAGATGGGCAGTCCGAGCGGACCATTCAGACCTTGGAGGATATGCTACGTGCTTGTGTCCTTTCTTGGAAGGGCAGTTGGGAGGATCACCTTGCTTTGGTGGAGTTTGTCTATAATAACAGTTATCATGCTAGCATTAAGATGGCTCCATATGAGGCTTTGTATGGCAGGAAGTGTGTTTCCCCCCTGTGTTGGGATTCGTCTGGTGAGAGGGCTGTGCTTGGTCCTGAGATCGTTCAGCAGACTACCGAGAAAGTGCGGGAGATACGGCAGAACATGTTGGCCGCTCAGAGCCGACAGAAGAGTTATGCAGATGTGAGGAGACGTGAGCTGGAGTTTGTGGTAGGTGACCAGGTTCTCCTCAGAGTATCGCCCACAAAGGGTGTTGTTCGATTTGGCACTACAGGGAAGCTTAGCCCGAGGTACATTGGACCTTTTGTCATCACAGCTCGAGTTGGTAGTTTGGCTTACCGTCTATAGTTACCAGATTCTATGAGTGGTGTGCATAATGTCTTCCATGTATCCATGTTGAGGAAGTATCTGCGGGATCCAGAGCATAAGATTGATCTTGAGCCTACCGAGAAAGTGAGGAAGATGATGATCAAATATGTGAAGGTTTTATGGACTAATCAGTCAGAACGTGAAGCTGCTTGGGAACTCGAGGAGCAAATGCGTAAGAGGTATCTAGCTCTTCGAGGAAGGTCAATTTTAAGTTTTGGTTTAAGTTGGTATGTTTCTTTTCCGTAGCGGTCGTAGTATAGCTGAATTCGGGGACGAATTCTTTAAAGGAGGGGAGAATGTAATGTCCTAAAATTTTGGAAGGAAATTGGAAGTCATCGTTTCCGGTTTTTTGGGTATTGAATCGCTCTCGCCGGGAAAGAAAAGAGAAGAAATTGAGGCAAATTGCAGCAGTGTATTTTTTTAAAATAGAGAAGCTTTAACCATGAGAGTGGGCTGAGCCAACCTGGGCTTGGGCCGGTTAGCCTAGCCCCTCCCCCAAAGGCCCAGGCGCCCCCTTCTTTTTCCCCTCCACCCCGCCAAACCCTAGCCATCCCTCTTCTATGCCGCCACCCCCCTGCTGTTGCTCTTGTGCAGTAGAGAGAAGAGAAAGGAAGAGGAGAAGAAGGGGAAGGGAAGGGCAGCAAGGAAAGCAAGGAGAAGAGGGGAAGAGGAGGTTTGGAGCTAGGGGATTTTGGGGTTTTCTTGCTGTGGTGCCCTAAGGTAATAATTCCCCTGCTGTTCTTCATATTTTGGTTGATGATTATGGCCGGTAGATCTTGGTTTGAGAGGTTTTGATTAGGGGAACTTGTGGTTTGAGGTCGAACTGAGTGTTCTGCACGTAGGCAGATTGAGCAGTGTGCGTATTCTTGATGTTTCGGTGACCTAGATGATTTTTCCTGTGGAAGTGATCAACTTGAAAGTTGTAGCTACTGTCGAAAACTAGATACCAGTGAAATTTCAGAATATTTGGCCATGTGGTTTAGGAGATATTGCTGTCTGAATCTGACTGTTGTAACTCTATCGAATTTCTGTCAGTGTTAGATCTATTCTGTTTTTAGGCATCTTAGTGCCGAGCCAATTTTTCAGAATGCTAGAAGGTTGTAAAGGATTCATTAAGCTTTCCAATGGTGTGAACAATGCAATTTTTCATTGGTTGTAGCTCTAGTTACGCTGTTCTGAACTTTTCTGCAATTAATGGTTGACAAATTTTGTTGTCGAAGTTCAGAACTTGATTAGGCCTTGTTAGAGATATTTTATGTAGATCCTAATGATACAAAAGTTGAAGCTTGTGTTATGATCTACATTTCCACAAAACTTTAGAATTTTTCGTTGCGTATTTCTGGAGATAAACAAGTTTGGGTGGCTGCTGTCTGAAATTGACGACAGGTTTCTAGGGCTGTTTTGCTATGTCATTTAGGAGACCTTAGAGGCATGAGAAAAATGTGTCGTCTCAATGAAATTTGTAGCTCTTGTTCTGTAGTTTCTGAAAATGTATTCGTTTGCTATTATATCTGTGGTAGAAAAATAGTGATGAAAAAGATAAGTACTGCTGCTCCTGTCAAACTAATACGTGTGTGTTGTTTTTGGTCGATATGTCTTGATTGAGGGTTTCGGGCGTAGGAGCGCTTTGTTTTATGTACTTGCATGTTATGAGGAGTGTTGGTGCTGAGTTATGGTTATATTTAGGTGGTGGTAAAAGTTGGCCATTATCGTCGGTAAAAGGCAAGTAAACGTAGTTATGTTGTTGCTACTGTTTTGACTTGTTATTTTCATCACCTACACCTTTATTTCAGAACCATGTCAATTTAACTATGATATGAACTTTATGTTATGATTTATGTTTAAGCATGTTTAATCATTGACTTATATCTATCCTTACGTTACTATAATTCTTGTGAGCTATATTGTTATTTGACTTGAGGATGAAGTTGAAGTATTATTGGTAGTATACTTTAATGCAATTGCAGCATATTTCTACCATGTGCACTTGCATTTGCATATGCATTGGAAGTTATGTCGTAAAGATCACGACTGTACCGGTACACATCGTACGTTACCCGAGGAGGGGTGCGATGTAAAAGAAGACATATTATTGCATTCATATGCATTCTTGGAAAATAATAACATTTATATCTTATTGTGGATGGATATGAAGTTACACATGTGGTTGTGATCTTTATTTGAAGTTATTCTTTAATGTTGTTAATACTATCCTAACATGTCTTATGTCTTGAAAACTGTATTAAATCGATGCTTAATCAACTTGTGGTTTGAATAACTTGTCAAAACAAGTTTGCTTGCTGGGATTTTATATCTCACCCTTGCATTACTCCTTCCAGGTATTTGATGCATGTCGTGAAGGGATGGGAATGTAGTAGCACGTTTTGCACTTCATGCTTATAATTTTTTTTTATCATTGTGCTATAATAATAAATAAAGTTTAGTCCTTAGAGTCGTACGTTTGAAGTTTAAAGTGTGGTGGTGAAGTTAAACTTAATATTTTCCTTTTGGTTCATGTTAGGATGTTTCTATCCATTATTGTGAGAATCCGCATATCTTGTTTATCTATGTTAATGCTTCCGCGATGTTTTTTTTTCATAGAGGAGATGCTGCCATTTTTTTTTATTATGGCTAGTTGTAGATTGCGTAGTTTAGTGACATCCTAGGATTCTGGTGGCCCTAGGGTGTTACACTTGTGCCTTACGGAAACTCGGGAAGTTCAACCTTCCATTTTGTACAACCAAATGGTCTACACCATATTGAGAATGAAGTAAATTAATTGGCTAGGCCCATCCTGGATAAGGCTTATGGTTATACTGTTAACTCGGACTGATCGCTCCATGAACTAGTCCTTAGATCTGAGCAAGACTATCACAAATTCGGCAGTACATCATGTACCAATCTCATTCAAACTAGTTGCTCAAATCGTAATTTCATGTTACTACAAAATTTTTCATCATATTTTATCATAGTTGCATAGGATCATTATCATATTTAGTTGAGCCATCGTCATTATCACTATCCCATGAAAAGGCTAAGCATTACCTACCCTTCCATAACCATGGTGACAGGATTGATAAAGGAATACCAGGGTAAATCCTAGCTTGGGATTCCCAAAAAGATTATTAGCATGCATGCTTATAACGTAAAACATATGAAAAAATGGGATTAATATGCTCAAGGACACAACTTGCCTTCACAATACTTAGTTGCATCTTCAAAGCATGTATCCTGATGTCCTTCTAGCTCCTCTGGAATGTCAACACATAAATACCAAGATCCAAAAAGATCCAAATAGCATATAAGAAATAACCTCACTCAAAAGATTAGTTTTTTCTAGAAATTTTGGCCAAAGAACAAATCGAATTGGAGCTATGGTTGACAAGTTAGGACCTCTAGAAGATTAAAACAAGACCTACAAGTGAAACTATGTGATTAGTAGTTTTTCTAGAATTTTCCATAGCAAATTATGATTTTCTAGGATTTTTCTAAAATCTATTTGCATTTTTTGAAGTATGTAGCCATATAATATATTAAATAGTATTAATAAATATTTTTTTAAAATTATTAAAACTATTGTCAAATTTAATCCTAATTATCAGAATTATTTTATACTAAAAACATATTTATTGCGTAATTATCATATTTATGATGCTACCAACTGAAAACAAATAAAAAAGAAAACAAAAAGCTAACTAGGCTGCCTACTGGTCACTACATGTGGATGACACGCAAGCAAGTCTCGTGATGTGGTGCTGACAATGCTGGATAGGTTGTAGCCGACATCGATTGCTGACTGGGATAGCCGATTGGATAGCCACGTGGGCTCCTGTGTAGAGGTCGCAACGATGTCGTAGACACATGAGCGAAAAAGGCTGACCTAGCACTGAGCTAGCATGGTGACGTGGTTGGCTGAGTGGATCTAAGATTATTTAAATATATATCGTTGATCGGTGATCAAACGACTATGATCCAATCTAACTGAACCAGTACGTTGTTCTAATTGGGTGGTCGGTAGCTTACCTCCTTGGTCTTCGGTTAGTCAGACGACGGCATAGCACTTCCTGCAGCGGAGACTCATCGAAAGATGGCCAGAACCTCGCCGTGCTACGTGATCTCTACTCCAATGTGCGCTGGAACACGAACAACACTCTAACGCAAACTCGTTTGGGCTAGTGTCATTGTCGGTGAGCCTCAGAGAAGGTTGGCGATGGTGAGTGGCGGTGAAAACATTTGAAGCTCATCAAAGATAGGGTTTTGGTGCTGTTCTTGACTTAGCGACTTGGGCAAAATGGTAAGGATGCTCTGGGGAGGGTCATGGGTCACATATATATACTCACGAGGACATGAGAGATCGTGGCCAAGTCGTACTAGGTTTTTTTAGCTGCGGGATCCATCCTAGCTCGATCTCCTAACTCAAATGAGCTTGGTTAATCCTCGATGGGCAAAAAGTCACGTTGAGCTCCTGGACTCTTTAGGTGAATCCTTGAGTCTAATCTCCTTTCAATTTCACACGAATTTGAAGTTGACCCTTACAGCTCACTGTTGAACACAGACGTGATTCCATTGATTGAGTCAGGCTTGACAACAGTTAACATGGGCTACGTCTTCATGAGGATCAAATGAACACATCTTAATGGTCTCTAGGTGGACTCCGTCTTAGACATTTCTGGTCGAACCACCGAACCACACATCTTTTTTTGGTGGGAGGGTACTCTGAGTAGTGAATCAACACGAGCTCCTCCGCTGTTGGCTTCATGTCGGACGACAATAGAAAGGGTGAGATGAAGAAGAAGAGAGGTGGCCTGGTTGGGTTGGCGTACATGTGCGGAGTATGGTCCAGGACGACTTGCGGCCCATATCCGAGAAGGAGGGAGAGAGGAGAGAAGAGACAGGGTGAGCGGACCGGCAGGCCGGGTGGAAAGAAAAGAGAGGGAAAGGGTGGCCGGTGAGGAGATGGGCTGAGAGGTGAGTCACCTTGATGACCTTTTCCTTTTTCTCCGTTTCCTTTTCTTTTCTGTTATCCTTTTCCAAAACCAATTTCTTGTATCCACATATACATACATGTATACATCTATGTATACAACATATATATTATTTAATATATACTATAAATCAAATAACATTTATATGTATACAAACAACTCAACAATCAACTCAGCAATTGCAACAAAGAGAAAACATTTTGTATATACATTTTGATGTATATATATATATTTTTATTTAGGTTTCATTTATTCCATTCTTTTATTTTCTTTTATAAATAATAATTTTTTGATTTGTGATGAAATTGGGTTGCATCAATGCACCTTGGAAAACAACCTCCAAACCCCTACATTTGAAAAGCTTGACCGCACACTAATGGGAAGAGAGACACTAGTCATGGCTCATTCTCTCGAGCGGACGATGCCACATTGCTCCTATTCTTACCGATATTAGTAATCCTGTGGTAAGGTTGGGCAGCAAACCATTTGAGTTCGAACAGGGATGGTTAAACCATGAGGGTATTGCTGAATGGGTCACTAAGGTGTGGAATCAACTGAGAACTGATCGGAACCCCATGAAGAGATGGGAAAAAACGTTCACTAAGACATCATCTCATGGGTTGGGTAGCAAACACTGCAGGAACATACAAACTAGAAAAGAAAGATCTCTTGGAGAACATAGATGACCTTGACAGAACAGTCAAGTCACGGAGTTACTGATCTAGAGATAAATTTAAAAACTCGACTGATGAAAATTTGGTCATGCTCCTTCATGTAGAGGAACTAAAATGGTATCAAAGAACCAAAGCAAAACAGACTCCATGGCGATGATAACACAATATATTTTCATATTTTTGCAAATTGCAAACATAGGAAAATCCATATTTTCTGCTTACAACAGGAGGAGGGTACAATTGAAGAAGACTCACAAATCACAAAATACAATACAAATTTCTACAAAAACCTTTTCGGTCCACCAAAGATCATTCACCTCTCATTGAATGAATCACATCGAGAGGACATCCCTTAGGTAATGGATGCCAAAAATGATATCTTAATGGCTCTTTTCACTAAAAGAGAAGTGCAGGATGCAGTGTTTCAGATGGAACACAATAAGGCCCTCAGGCGAGATGAATTCCAGGTAGAGTTTTACCAGATATTTTGGAACATCATCAAACATGAAGTGATGATGCTATTTCATGAATTGCATTCTAGAACACTACCGCTCCATAGCCTAAACTTCTGTATAATTACGTTGCTTCCTAAAATCAAAGAGGCATGTTGTATTCAGCAATATATGCCTATTTGCTTGCTAAATGTCATGTTCAAGATATTCACTGGCAACCAACCGCATAAATGGAGTAGCGGATTGGATTACTCTACCAACTTAGTCTGTGTTCGTGCGAAGTAGAAACATCCTTGAGGGGGTTGTAATTCTACATGAGACCATTCATGAAGTTTACTGAAAAAGATGAATGGAGTCTTACTGAAAAATAAACTTTGAAAGGCATACGACAAAGTCAAGTGGCCTTTCTTACTACAGGTTTCTCGTCTAAATGGTGTTCTTGGGTGGAAACCTTCATTTCTGATGGTAGTGTAGCGGTTGAAGTCAATGATGATATTACGCCAAGGTGATCCGCTCTCCCTGATGTTATTTAACATAGTTGGTGATATGTTGGCAGTTATTATTGAGAGGGCTAACAGAGAAGGGCAAATTGATAGCTTAGTTCCACATGTTGTGGAGGATGATTTATCTATCCTATAATATGCCGATGATACAATTTTATTTATGGACCATGATTTGGAAAAAGCCAGGAACATGAAGGCCTTATTCTGTGCTTTTGAACAACTCCGAGCCTAAAAATCAATTTGCACAAAAGCGAACTGTTCTGTTTCAACACAGCCCAGGATAATACGGCTGAGTATGCCCAACTTTTTAGGTGTGCATTGGGTGAGCTCCCTATGTGGTACCTGGTTATCCCGATCTACTATCGAAAGCTGAATAATTCAGATTGGAAAGGAGTCGTGGAACAGTTTGAAAAGAGACTAAGCAGTTGGATGAGCAAGCATCTGTCCATTGGTGGATAGCTTGTTCTCCTCAATTCAGTTCTCAGTACTCTCCCCACCTACATGATATCATTTTTCCTTATTCTGCGAGGGGAGGTACTAAAGCGTCTTGACTACTTTCGCTCAATATTTTACTGCCAAAGTGATAGTCAAAAGAAAAAGTATATGTGCCAACCCAAAGATCAAGGTGGTGTGGGGATAAGAGACCTCGATGCCCATAATTTGTCACTTCTTTGTGTCGAATATCTAACTATAGGGTATATGCGCATAAGAAGTATACCATACACAGACAGGGTATATACAACACAGATTAGGCAGCTCCAGATATCACGGAACCGAATCAACAATACTTGATACACCCAGAATCAAGGAAGTATATACTAGGAAGGTCTAGATTGGTTTCCCACCTCAGAATGATTATATTCAAAACAAATCTATCTACTTGGACGTCAAGAAAGACAACTCCCTATTGACTACGGCTGGATAGGTGTCGGTACATCACCCCTATATAAGGCGGAAAGGCTGGGGGGAGAGGGGGAAAAGGAGGACGCAAGCATCAAGACCCTAGCAGAGGAGATACTTGGTAACTTTAGCCCTAGGTTAGATTAGATCCAATCTACTCCTTATAATGGTTTTAGCCACATTGCTTGTACTTGAGATCATTAACATAAAGCAGCAATACCCCCACAGGACGTAGTGTACTACTCTAATCGGAGACCCGAACCTGTATACATCGTGTGTCTCGTTTCATGATCAATCCCTACACTTGAATGTACCTAGTCAAATTTATGGACACATTATCGGGAACTAATCTTCGACAATTGGCACGCCAGGTAGGGGCCTTCTTCTGTTTTGTAGGATTAATCATGCCTCGGCTCACTTTTGCGTTGGATTCTCTGACATCGGCTTCTACGACCACTTTAAGTCAACAGCGGACATCTTCGAGTCCCCTCTCGTTGACTCTGAGATCTTCTTTGGAACTATGTTTTTCCGTTGGGACGATCAAGGTGGACTGATCCACATCGGTGCCCTCGAGTCCAGACCATTGGATGCGTACCGCGAGGTGGGACATCTCGAGTGGGATCCCACGGAACCTAATGTTCTTCACTGCATGGACACCGACAGCGAGGAGGGTGGTGACGATGACTCCAACACTAGCCAGAGCAGCCGAATAGATCGATTCTTGTTTATGGCCAGAGGAGACAACGCCCCACCGACTGACCCAATGGCGGTGGGTCCAAATGCCATGGTCGACAACGGCGCGGGAATTCCTGAAGATTCGGCGACAGCTATCGTAGCTGACGGTACCGGCGCTGCGTTACCACCTAAAACTTTTACAACTAGAGTCTTATGTGCACCCGACACAACCCTCCACCGACGGACCACAGGAGGGAAGATGCCTCTTGGCCTTTCCCGACGACTTCCGGTGTGTGCGCCTCCGCCTGTGACAGCCCACAGCTCAAGGGACAAACTCCCTCTGAAAAGTCACCATGAGGCTTCATCGGCTCGACCGCAACCGAGCCTCGGTAGCGACGTATTTAGTACTCCAGACACTAACGTACAAGGAGCTAATCTGATTCTAAGATCCCTTCTAGAGTTGGATCCGGTGAACCCACTAACTCCTATGTGCTCCAGAGTTGGAACTGGGATGTCAATCAAGTCAAGGCCCTACTCGAGCAGCCCAGATCCACGTTGCTCGAGCAAACAATCCCTGCAATTCTAGGCTCCCTAGTTGGTACGGTCCTAGCTCAAGGAGCCACGGGCTGGAACGCTCTCGAGTAGAGGAATCTCAGACGGGAAGCTCAGGTGGTTGAGCCCGAACATGACACTGTAGGCCAAACTGTAGCTGTCCTATCCATAGGGATAGAAACCAGAAAAACCTGAGGAACGTATTCCTCACAACCGGCATGATCTACAAGCGATGATCGAAAACCGCCATGAGGAACGCTGTGAAGACGATTGCCGCTACTACGACCACAGATCTACAGGATGAGATAGTTGACATGACTCCCTTGCTCAAAGAGACAGGCGTGACAGTCCCCCACCACCTCCTCCTGAAGAGTTCAACAAGGGCTGCAAGGCTTTCAAACATGAATTTCGGTCAATTCAGTGGCCCGAGAAGTTCAAAGTGGGTTCGATCCAGAAGTATCACAGAAAGATTAGTCACAATGAGTGGTTACAAATCTACAACACTATCATTCGAGCAGCCGGTGGTGACAAACGAGTAATGGACAACTATCTGTTAACTTCCCTTGATGGACCCGCAAGGTCTTGGTTGCTAAACTTGTTGCCCAACTTGATTCGTTCATGCACAGAACTTAAGGCTCCGTTCATAGCCAATTTCCAAGGCACATTCGAGCGCTCGGGAACAGAGAACGACCTTCACCAGCTGCACCAAAGCGACGACGAATCCCTTCGAGATTTCATCCGTCAGTTCAGCGACAAGCGTAACATAATCCCGGATATCTCTGATGAGTCGGTAATCAACGAGGTGCTCAGGACACGGATCTGTGTGGAAAGATGGCTACTCAAAATATCCGTATGGTCAAAGAGCTTTTCGAGTTGGCCGATAAGTGCGCAAAATGAGCGGAAGCTCAGGTGCGCACTAAAAACCTTCAATTTAGCAAGGATAAACTCGAGTCTTTGAAGAGCGGAGGAAGGAACAAACCCGGTGACAAGCGCAAGGGTCCCTATACGACTACTGCCATTGTCGACAAGAGCAAATCGCGTGACATTGGGGACAACAAAGGCCTCAGTTGACGTAGCGGAAAGTAGTGTCCCATCCATCGGAGCAACCAGCATGACTTCGACAAGTGTTATGTGTTTAAGATGAAACTTGATGAATAGATCAAGGCAAATGCTGAGCGTGGCAATAAGTAGGCTAAGCCAAACGTTCAGGGTGACGAGCCCCAGTTCCATGAGGCTGACCATAGTTTGGCACACATCTTCGGAGGATCCGCCACGTATGAACCCAAAAGGCAGTACAAGGCGGTCGAGCGAGAAGTCAACCTGGCCCTAACTGGGCCCACTCGGTATCTCAAGTGGTCGGAACAGCCAATCACCTTTGATCAAACCGACCATCCAACTGGCGTAACACATCCTGGTCAATACCTAGTCGTGGTTCAGCCAACCATACTCAACATCAAAGTTTCCAGAACTCTAGTCGATGGTTGTAGTTCACTCAATCTCATCTTCTCCAAAACCTTGGACAAGATGGGAATTCAGAGATTAGAGCTTACGACAGGAGTCAAGCCTTTCCACGGCATAACTCCCAACTCATTGACCATGCCTCTAAGCCATATTGAGCTACCGATCACATTTGGCACGCCCAACAACTTCTGTACAGAAAAAGCTGACCTTCGATGTCGTGAACTTCGAGACGATGTACAATGTAATCCTAGGCTGCCCAATGTTGGGCAAGTTCATGGTAGTGGTTCATTATGCCTACCAAACACTGAAGATCCCTGGACCCAATGGGGTCATTATGGTCAAAGGAGATCAGCGCGCAGCAGTCAAATGCGACAAGCAAAGCCTGGATATGGTCTAACACTTCAGTCGAGCGGCTACCACTCCTGAGGATGAAACTCTAAGCATCAAAAGCATCGAGGCCAAAGATTCTAGGCTCATAAGTCTTGCTAGTACTCCTAAATCCGATGACACCACTAAGGGCAAGACCAATGACGGCACCAGCAACAAAAAGACTGATGGTTGCGTCAAGACAGTGCCCCTCAACTCGTCTGAACCATCCAAGACGGTTAAGCTTGGGGCTAATCTTGACCCCAAATAGAAACTCGAGCTCATCACTTTCCTCCAGGCAAACTAAGAAGTGTTAGCATGGCAACCATTCGATATGCCTGGGGTCCCCAGGGAGGTTATCGAGCATCGACTAGCTGTTAAACCTGACGCCAAACCTGTGGTGTAGAAGTAGCGAAGATTTGCGGAAGATAGGAAGCAAGTCATCTAGGAGGAGGTCGATAAGCCACTAAAGGTGGGCTTCATTCAGGAAGTGCGTCATCCTATGGCTCACAAATCCCGTCCTGGTCAAGAAAGCCAATGTCAAATGGAGAATGTGCGTCGACTTCACCGACCTCAACAAGGCTTGTCCCAAGGATCCTTTTCCTCTCCCGCGCATCGACCAGATCCTCGACTCTACGGCAGGCTGCGCATTGCTATATTTTCTAGATGCCTATTCAGGGTGTTACCAAATTAGCATGGGATTACAGGATGGGGAGAAAACGGCTTTTACTACTCCCTTTGATGTATTTTGCTATGTAAAGATGCCTTTCAGTTTAAAAAATGTTGGTGCTACGTATCTAAGGTGTATTCGAAACTATCTACAACCCCAATTCGGGCGCAATGTAGAAGCATACGTCGATGATGTTGTAGTCGAATCAAAAACCGAAAACGCATTGGTTGACGATCTCAAGGAAATGTTCAACAACCTCAGGAAGTATCGCATGATGCTCAACCCCGAAAAATGCACGTTTAGTGTGTTGTCCGGCAAGCTTCTCGGGTTTGTGGTGTCAAGTCACGGCATTGAGGCCAACCCACTCAAAATTGAGGCTCTCGACCACATACAGTCACCTCGAACACTGAAGGAGGTTCAAAAACTGACAGGTTGCATTACTGCTCTTAGTCGATTCATTTCTAGGATGGGCGAGCGAGGGATACCTTTCTTCAAGCTGTTGAAGAAACAAGATCAGTTCGAGTGGACAGAAGAAGCAGAGTGTGCCTTCCAAGACTTAAAAAAGTACTTATCGTCTCCATTAATCCTTACACCCTCTAATGAAAAAGAGGAGCTTTTTTTATATTGCAGCTACCCCACAAGTTGTAAGCACGGTACTGGTAGTCGAACAGGAATGTCCCGAGAAAAAGGCCAAGGTCCAGAAACCTGTTTACTACGTGAGCTAGGTTCTACACGATGCTAAGCTACGATACTTGCAAGTACAGAAGCTGATATATCCAGTCTTGATGTCTTCCCAGAAATTACGGAAATACTTTCAAGCGCATAGGATCACCGTCATAATGACGTACCCACTGAAGGATGTAATACGCAATCGGAAAGTTACTGGACGAATCGTGCAATGGGCGGTAGAGCTAAATGAGTTCGACGTAAGCTACGCACCACGCACAAGCATGAAGTCCGGAGTGATAGCAGATTTTATCACTGAATGGATAAGCGTTGAATAAACAAGGCCAAACATGATCCCTCACTCTCCAAGGCTTTGGGACTGGCATTGTACTCAAATCTCCAACAGGCGACGAACTCAGGTACATTGTTCAATTAGACTTTAAAGTTTCCAACAATGTTGCAAAATATGAATGACTAGTAAACGAGCTCTGCATAGCTACATCGCTCAGAATTAGACGACTTCTTATGAAAGGGTACTCACAGCTAGTTGTGAACCAAGTTCAAAAGGAGTACCAATGCTTGGACGCAACATGGCGGCTTACTTACTCTAGGTATGAAAGGTCGAGCAGAAGTTCGAAGGGCTAGAAGTAACACACATCAGAAGGAGTGATAACTCTGGTGCGGATGAACTTGCTAGACTCACTTCTTCTCAAGCACCGGTATCCATAGGGGTCTTCGTTGAGAAACTCCTTAAACCATCTGTCCAGACAGTTCAGCGAACGGATGCTGCCCAACTCGACCAGTAGTCTAGCCAAGGTTAGTGAGGCAGAACCCACAGACACGGATGCTGCACTACTCGAACGGATGACTCCGTACCGAGTTATCTTGAGGGTCGAGACATCCCTGATGATGATGCGTCTGCAGAGAAAATTACTCGTAAATCCAAGCTCTATGTTTTGGTAAACGGCAAGGTCTACCAAAAGGGGAGTAACAGAATCTTGATTAAGTACATCGCACAGGAAGAGGGCAATAAAATATTTCTCGATATCCATGGAGGCATGTGTGGTAATCATGCATCTTCTCACATCTTGGTGAGAAAAGTTTTCCGCTAGGGATTCTATTGGCCGACTGCCCTCCAGGATGCTTCCGAGCTAGTCAAAAAGTGTGAGAGCTGCAAATTTTTTGGAAGGCAAACCACTCAACCAGCCCAAGCTCTACAAACAATTCCTCTTTCTTGCCCTTTCTCTGTCTGGGGCTTGGATATCCTGGGACCGTTCCCAATGGCCCAAGGTGGTTACAAGTTCTTATTCATGGATATCGACACGTTCACCAAGTGGATAGAGGCCGAACACATAGGAAAAATAACTGCAGAAGCGGCCAAGAAGTTCATGAGGAGCATAATTACTCGATTCAGCATTCCGCATCGGATAATTACGGATAACGGTAGCCAGTTCAGAAGCGGGACCTTTATTGCATTTTGTGAAGAATTCGGTATCAAAACCTGTTTTGTTTCAGTAGCTCACTCGCATAGTAACGGTCAAGTTGAGCATGCTAATGGTATAGTCTTATAGGGCATCAAAACTCAGGTCTTCGATAGGCTGAAAGCCTACTTGACATACTGGGTAAAAGAATTTCCCTCGGTACTATGGGCTGTTCATACTTCGACCAATAGGGCCACCGGTGAAACTCCGTTCTTCTTGGTTTATGGAGTGGAAGCGGTGCTCCCGAATAAGTTGCAGTTCGGATCAGCTCGAGTGGAAAGTTACTCCAAAGAAGGGCAGGAGCAATTACGAGTGGACGACATAAATTTACTCGAGGAGTATCGAGATTGAGCATCTATTCGAGTGGGTAAGTATCAACAGGCGTTGCGTAGATATCAAAACCAGAGAATTCAACCTACGAAACTAGCTGTTGGGGACCTCATCCTACAAAAGGTGTAGAAACAGGCCCAGCGCCACAAGTTATCGCCCAAGTGGGAAGGACCTTACATAGTAGTTGAAGTCACTCGACTTGGATCAGTACAGCTATCTACTCCAAACGGCGAGATACTCAAGCACTCATGGAACATCAATCAACTCCGAAAGTTTTATTCATAAAAAAGGTAGGTTACAGATAAGTCGATTATATTCGATTCAGTTAGCTACTCGATTACATAATTTTTCTTTTCCCCTCTAATCCATGTGGCTAGTGCAAAATTGACATAAAGGATCCGCTTAGCACTTGCAAATAATGAAAATCCACAACATCCAACAGTTTGAAAGCGTATGGACCCTTATTCGCCCTTGAATGAGCCGAGGAACCTTTTATACTCCTCCCTCGGGTGGCAGCTGATCACTCCAGGAACTGGCCGCTGACGAACATAAGGATCAGGAAAAGTGGCCGAGGTGAAGACCTTGCTGGAGCTGCTGGCCGGCGCTGGTGATGCTGAGTGGTCTTCTGCATGGCACGAAGGTGATCTGGCGGTTGTCGATGGAGAAGACGATCATGCCTCCTTAGCCAGCGATGATTAGGGGGCTCCACCGCCGAAGACCTCGATGGAGGCTTGGTCAATGATCAGGTCGAGATCACCACCATCCTCATTCCTCTCCGGTGCGGAGCGCTGCGCTGTCTAGCTTGAAGCATAGGTCTTGATGTAATAGCGAACACGCTGAATGAGGGGATAGTGACGATCTACGGTGGGCGCTTCTTCCCTCTCCTTCTTGGGCCTACCACTCGAATCCTTTTCATTGGAGGAAAACGCGATGATGACCTCAGGAGGGACCATGACAAGAGGCCTAGGGGAGAGGACTTCTGGGATTGGCTTAAGAGGCGGAGATGGAGTGGAGGCCATGGCTTCAAGCTCTACGAGTCTTAGGAGGAAACAAAGGAGGCGACGTGAAGGACAAATGACTTCGAGTCCCCTCTATTTATAGCGAGGGGAATGAGTCGTACTGTGTAAATGTAGCCGTCAAGATCCGAAATGATGGTGTCGCCTCGGGCACGTAGCACGTTCGGTGGAATTCGAGACGTCATGATGGCATTATGGCTTGTCTCATCTCTGCAAAGAGGGATGGGCGGTCATTACGATATGTCAAATCAAGGTTGCGGTGAAAATGAGCACAAATGGGAGTGGGTTTCTAATGCCCATCTACCTGGCAGTTCAAGTTTACTCGGTAATGACATTACAGTTAAAACCATAACGCTCAAGGACTTGCACTGTCGAGTATTCGGTCGAGAATGGTGCATTGATGCTTATGCTCTACTACTTGTTTCGATTATCACATTGGACATTGAGTCGGGAGCTACATCATGCATTATTTTATACTTACGCTCTGCTCTCCACTTGATTATTACATCGAGCAAAGAGTTGGGGACTACATCATGTTTTTTGATGCTTCTGCTTCGCTCTTCGTGCGGTTATAATATCAGTTGAAGAACCGGGAGCTACATCGTATGATGTTAGTGTTTATGTTCCACTTTACACTCGAATTTAGCCATTGAGCGAAAAGTTAGGGGCCACACCAAGTATATATTGATGCATATGCTCTACTCTTTGTCTTGATTATCACATCAAACAGAGAGTCGGGGGCTACATCGCATACTTTCGATGCTAGAGCTTTACTCTTCGTTCGCCTCTGTCATCGAGTACATAGTCGAGAGCTATAACACTACACATCATCAATGGTACAGGTATGTCCTTTTCTACTCTCCGATTGAGTAATTTCTTCCTCGACCATAGAGTCAGGGGCTCCATATTTCTTTTATATGTTTTTTGCAAGATTTTATCTGGCTCTGCATCGATCACATTGAATAGAACCAACAGAGGCATGTATTCGATCGATGACGGACAACTATACCTCAGGAGGCATAACGGCACAGAGATTGTCAGATATCTCACGTCTAACGGCCAAAAGGGTTCTGAAGTCCTAGTCTGCCTCGCGTGTGCTCTCTATCGAGTTCATATTTGTATGCTAATTGAATGCACAAGTTGATTAAAGTTCGCAGAAAATTCAATATGCTCTTTCTTTTTCTAGTTTTGTACTAGTCTTTTCCTCATTATTACGGTCTTCTCGAGTATTCGAGGGCCGCACATCTAATGGCTTATCTAGTTAAGATTTCAGGTGTTGACAGATGTGTAATCGTATGATCTTGAGAATGATGACACGTACCTATCAGTTATTGCATCTACTTATGCTAATCCTATTTCATCCACAAGGGAATAGTATACATAAGCATAATAAACTGGCAAAATGTAGTATGGTTGCAGGTATTCTCAGATCATAAAATAAGTTTTAAAAGTATCAGAGCCAAATGGATCATCAGTACGAGGGACTCCCCTAACTATCATCATTAAGCAGCCTGAGCCTTAACAACTCAACGAAGGCAGGGATAACTGACTAAACGCTTTGAACAAGCTTTGCAGCCTCCTCTCTAGTATAGTTAAACCCGACTGTCACCAATGAGGTATCAAGCGCGGGATTGTAACTCTTGAGGATACCGAGCAATGTAGCGACGCTTGCAGAAGCTGATTGGGTCATGCGGTCGAGTGTCTGCTCATTCAGCTCTTGAAGAGCAACAACCGCAGCATCCCATTGAGCGATAGCAGCATCCCGTTCAGTCTTCATGGCCTTCCTTTTGGCTCGCGTGATCTTCACTTGGTTCCTAAGTTTCTCCTGATATTTGGCGTCATCGTCGATTTTCTTCACCGCGTCAGAAAGAAGTTTTTCCTCGCTGTTACAGGAGGACTCAAGGCCTGAAGAAGGCAAACCGGAAGATAACTTTTGTTAGTCACCCAATAATTGAATCATGCAATTGTGATCAGGGACAGACTTACGTTCGATTTTTTCTCTCTTGGCTTCGAGCTTCTTTTGGTGGTTGGCCTCGGTGGCAGCTGCCTGAGTGCCTGTGACTTGGAGAAAAACTTTTATCGCTGCCCATGGGTCATTGGTTGGGATCGATATTGAGGTTTCATTTCCCTTGTGCTCCAGGTCTTCTTTGGGTGTACTCGATGCATGATCTTTAATTTGAGGAGTTGGAGCCGAATCTGAGTCAACAGGGGAAGTCAGTCCCAGATGGCTGGTTGAGACACTTGTAGTTTGGGTTTTTGACTCTATCGATAGTCTGTAATCAGTATTATAAGGGAGGTGGAAAAGAAAAAATTGCCAATCGAGATTAGGTTCCAGGTCAAACCTCTTCAAAATTGGGAAGTGTGAAATGATGCTTGACTATGGCCTTTTGGTGGTCACCTTCTTCGTTCTTGGACCAGCAGGCAGAGCCGGTACACGTGGGCCAGCCAAAGCCAAGGCATCTGTAGCCTGCAAAGAACCAGATGATAAAATTTATTATCTTAAGTTTATTGATTGAAAGTATGACCAATTAAAGAGTGATGATTCGATTGAAATTACCTCTTTGGTTGAGTCATTGGGCATGATGGACTCTCGAGTTGGTGATTGTGAGGACACGCTAGAAGTTCCCTAAAAAAGCCACCCACACAGGTTCATCGTTAGTAGAATGGCCAAGAGAAAGTTGATAACTCGAAAAGAGTTACCTTTTCGGCAGAGTTGTCGAGTGCAGCGATTGCTTGAGGAGGTGATTGAGGGGGTACGCTCGCCGTCCCCTAACAAAAGGCCACCCATCCAAACCGAACGCATTCAAGTATCCACTTGATAATTTGAAAGGAAAATTAGTAAGAAGGTAATGGGAATTTCAATTTTAGTACCCATGGGCTCCTTTGCTTGCGCTTGAGAGGGTTCGGGTCATGCAGCTGGTGAGAGAAGACGAGGAGGATCTTTTCAGTTGAAGAGACACTCGGCCTCCTCATTGGATGATCTTTTCCATTTTCGACAGTGTCAATAGAAGAAGTGCCATCGAGATCAAAGAACTCGCTTGAAAGGATGTACTCTTTGGCGGAAGACTGGAGCCTGCAGTCATACAGACAGGTCAGATCAAATAGACAATGATCGGTTCTGCTTTTCCATTAAGAAAATCTTTACATCTGGTCGAAGATTCGTAAGGGAATAAGGCAGAATGCCACATTTGATGCTTCATAGAGAAGAGCTTGTTTAACCGGGCAGTGACATCTTGTGCAAGTAGGGCTGAAAAAGAGAAGAAAGGTTATTCAACAAAGCTCGAAGGTCATGGCAAAAAAAGGCAAAGTGCTAACTAAGCCTTACATCCGATAGCGTCCTGGAAGCATCCTCAACTCCATTGTATTCCCAAGCCAAGTGCGTTTGCGCCTTCAAGGGGCTCAATCTCTTACTAATGAAATCTTTGGATACATACCACCCGATGAAGCCAAACTGCCTCAACATACCAATTCTGTTGGCGTAATAGGTGGTGTGGTCGAGCTCACGGTGTTCTTGTGTCCAAGATAGACTTTGGATGGGGAAAATACCTCTTTAAACTAAAGGAGAACCACTTAGGTTGGGATTGGAGACATAAAACCAAAGTTTTTTCTAATCCTTTGTCTAGGAGGAGTAGGGGAACCAAGATATAGGAATTCTTCATTCTATTCCTTAATTGGAAACCACATCCCCCAACACATTTATTCTCTATAATCCTCTTCAGTTTATAAAAGTATTGGAAAAGATATAAACTTGGCTCGATGCCAAGGAAAGCCTCACACAGATGGAAAAAACACTAAGCATGGTGACGGAGTTGGGGTTCAGGTGGTGAAGCTCAGTTTGATGCCAATCAAGCACAATGAGAAGAAATTTGGAAGGACAGATGTTGAATCCGCCGTGGAAGAACGATTCGGAAACTACAAACTCATGCTCGATTTTGCAAGAAGGAATCTATCACCAGATGTCATCCTCCATTCAACCCAACTGCATGGCAGCACCACTCCTTCTGCTTCAAGTTCTGCCAGCCATGACTCTTGCATTGCCGAGGGTGTCCAAGCCTCGATCATGAACTGCGCTTTGTCGTACTGATTGGGCGAGGCACCGGCAGCTTCTGCGCCTAACCACTTCTCTGGCGAAGAGGGAGCCGAGATCTTCGGAGAACTAGGATCCATGGATCTGAATTTCTTTTGGCAGTGGTGCGTGCTAGGGCAGAGAAAGCTAAGGAGCTTGTGCAGGAAGACCAGTAACAATGGCAAGGAATGGTTGCTACAAGTACGGTTCATACGGGTAGATAATCAAATATTTATTGTCTCTTCAACCACTCCCATCTTTACAACGCTTCAAGTGGCTCGAAAAGAGGTATGATGACGATGTGCGCATCTCGGCACGTCCTTCTGCCTGCATTAAAAGCACCTATACCCGTTATTTCAAATTTTGAAAGGTTTCTTAACTCTACTCATAGTCGGGTGTCAATTAGTTGAGTTCTTTAATCTTTTTCTTCAAGTCTCGAGTGCAGTTAGCAGCAGGGCGCTCAACTCGACTGAGCTTCCACTCGATACTCGAGGAAGGATCTATCCATGCTCAATTCTTTCGACTATAAGCCTGATCCACTTTACTCGACCAAACTTGAACTTGGTGGCACTCGAGTGGGCACTTATGGAAACCCCTCCTCCTGGGTAGAGTTAGGGGGCTACTACCGAATATCTAACTATAGGGTATATGCACATAAGGAGTATACCATATACAGACAGGGTATGTACAACACATATTAGGCAGCTCCAGATACCATGGAACTGAATTAGCAGTACCTGATACACCAGGAATCAAGGAAGTACATACTAGGAATGTTTAGATTGGTTTCCCAACTCGGAACGATTAGAATCCAAAACAGATCTATCTACATGGACGTCAAGGAAGACAACTCCCTATCGACTATGACTGGATAGGAGTTGGTACATCGCCCCTATATAATGCAGAAAGGCTGGGGGAGAGGGGAAAAAAGGGGGGACGCAAGCATCAAGACCCTAGCAGAGGAGATACTTGGCAACTTTAGCCCTAAGTTAGATTAGATCTTATCTACTCCTTTTAATAATTTTAGCCACATCACTTGTACTCGAGATCATTAACATACAGCAGCAGCACTCCCACAGGACATAGGGTATTACTCCAATCGGAGGTCTGAACCTGTTTACATCGTGTGTCCCATTTCGTGATCAATCCTTGCGCTCGAAGGTACCCAGTCAATTTACGGACATATTGTTCGAACTTTGCACATGGCTATTTAAATTCAAAACGGAAGAGGGGACTTGGCAAGAATTACTACAGAACAAATACATCGGTTCCAAACCTTTGTCATAGGTTAATTGGAAACAGGGTGATTCCCATTGTTTGGCTAGTCTGATGAAGGTTAAACATATTCTTTTTTGTTTTGGCTCGTTCATCATCAAAGACGACTCCCAAATCAGATTTGGGAAGATCAATGGTTGGGAGATGCACCACTAAGAGACAAGTATAATATCATGTGAAACAAGGAGGGCATAGTTCTCAAGATGTTACAATCAAGTCTACCAGACATTTCTTTTTGGAGGAGCCTCATTGGCCCAAAATTGATGATGTGGAATGATCTGCTCTAATGCCTTATCAATAATTCCTTATCAAGAGCGAGATGAGTTTCGGTGGAACCTTAAACAATCTAGAAAATTATGTGTAAACTCTCTATATCGCGCCCTAATTCATCATGATGCACCTATAATGAATAGACAGTTGTGGAAATTGAAGGTACCCTAAATTTTAAAATATTCCTCTGGTACTTACGTAAATGAGTTCTCTTAACCAAAGATAATTTATTCAAAAGATATTGGCAAGGTAGTCAGAAGTACTGTTGTCACAAAGATGAGATGATTAAGCATCTCTTTTTCTACTATCATTTTGCCCAATCTGCAAGGTTCATAGTCCAGGTGATTTAAAATATTTACCCACCACATAGTGTTGTCAAGTTGTTTGCTAATTACTCCATGGTCCAAGGAAACAATGGAGAGCAAATATAATTGTGACAGCGGCTGCTTTTTGTTAGTCTATATGGTTATGCAGAAATGATCCTATCTTTAACAAGAATAAAATTTTCTCTCTCCTTTGCAAGTTTTCTATACATGTATACGATGGCTCCATATGTGATATATTCTGTAGCAATAGGAGTATTGAGAGACAGTGGCAACAGTGTGTACAGGTGGAGTGGGTGGTCAAGTTGCTTTTTAGCCATTTTGCATAGCAATCTAGGCTATGAATCGATGCTATATGACCATAGATCTGCATGGCTGTGTTCCCTTTTTAGGTGTGCCTGTTTTATTTTTGTTTTTGTTTTTAGTTGGTTGTGTGTATCTTAGTCATACAGAGGTTGAAAGTGTACTATCTTGCAGTTGTGTTTTTTTAAGGTGACGATTGTGAGGAACAATGACATCTTAAGAGGGGGAGGGGGTAAATTAGAACACTTAAAAATATAAACCAAATTGGCTCCAAAAACTTCACTTAAAGATATACCTACCTCAATTTCTATCTAAATATGCTCTGAGTTTATCTAGTGTACCTACTCTACCACTTAAGAGGATTGCAACCAACCCTAGCAAGGTAAATTACAATAATGTAAATGTGGAAATTTAAATAAAGTAGAGAGACAAACTCAGCACAAGGGATTTTTATCATGTGGTATTGATGGCATGAATGTCAATCCTAATCCACGTTAGAGCTCCACCAAAGATATGCTCCTGGTCGGCATCCGGTCAAGACTCTTGAGCAACCAAGCCACCAAGGCAAGACCTCAAGCTGGATGAGCCACCAAGCTACCAAGGCAAGGTCTGATGAGGACATACTTTCCACGGATACGTTGAATAGGTGATAGAAGGACCAATAACGCGAGCACGAGCAAGCCAACTTAATCATCAAGTGAACTTGTTCCTAGGACTGCTCACAAATGTTTACAAGAATGAATTACTATTTAACTATTGAGATGATTTTATTGTCCTTAGGAACCAGGGAGAAGAACAACACAAGCCCAAGTATATAAGTGAAGGCGAGTTCAATTCGGATTCGGCCCTCCTGGTAGCAGCAAATGATAAAGGCCATAACTGTTAATTCCGAAGGATTCTTAGGGCCCATGAGTACTTGATGGAAAGATAATTTTGTCTAGTTTCAGATGGATCCAGCCTCATCTCAAAATTCCTCCTGAGCTATCCAGAATCGTTAAAGAAAGTCGCGTCTATTTTCCAATCCGAATCAAACTTGTGCCTTGTATTAGAGTCCAATTCGGCTTCTTGTGTTTTGGCCGAAACTTCTCTTCTATCTCATAAATAGACAGCCACACCCTCTTCTAGGGTTTGAGTTTCCATAGAATAGATCTAGCTTTTGCTACTTCGTCTTGTAAACGCGCGTGTCGGCTAGACCGCCCGATTACTTGTTTTCGGAACCCCGCCACTTCTGTTTTCAGATTATGCTCTTCATCTATATTCGCAATTAAGTTGCTTGTTCATCTTGTTCTCACTTGTTTTTCGATTGCTTGCAGGAACAAATACCATCGTGGTTAGGTTGATCGTGCTCCGAAAGATCACGAACAACTTCTGGAGTTGGTGTATTGATCGCTAAGGCCCAGCGTTCTTGGACGGTGTAGTCGGATCGTCAACGTTTAAATCGACATCTACCCCTCTCATCGGAAGTTCGGGACCAGCGCATCGATCAAGTGGTATCAGATTTTAGGTTGATCGGTGAGAGACTTCTAGTTTTTCATTTTGCTTTACCTACAGTCCACAAAAACCAAAATAATAGTAGATTAGTTTTTTTCCCCATGTTCCAAAACACGTTGTGCCTTTTACTAGTTTTGCGTAGTCGAGGCTTGTTGAGTTTTCGGTTGCATCGTCGTGTCGAGTTGCTGGTCTTAGCGTCTAGTTCTTTAGAGTTTCGAGTTCTAGTCACGTTTGTGTCACCACCGCAACCACCACCACTAGAACCATCGCTGCTGCAATCCTCTCCACCACCACCACTAGAACCATCATCGTGTTTATTTACATCATCTGCTCACAAACTGAGTTGTAATCCGCAAGTGTGAGATCCTTGAAAAAACAAAGAAAAAAAGAGCAGAAGTATACCCTTGGTCATAAAAAAAAGTTTTGTGTTGTGAGTTGTTTGTTTGGGAGTTCTTTTTGCCTTAGTGGAGGATTTCGAGCTCCTGCAAAAAAAAAAGAAAGAAAAAAAGTGAAAAAAAAAGAAAAGACGACAAAGAAGGAAAAAAAATTCAGAAGCTTGTGCTTGTGTTTTCTGTTTCGCTTCTGATCGGTGACTTCGTTTGTACCTAGGCTCGCATCTCTAGTACGGTCTAGCCTTGGACTAGCACGGTACCGTCGTTGAACGATTATTCAACTTGTTTTGACTTACGTGGTTCTAGTTTTTCCTTGCTACACTTTCAACCTACCTAGAGCTCCACAAATACGACTACTACTTCACAAGAACAAGCGACTGCAGCATCGATACAACCATTCGTTGGAGGTTGTTCCTATCTTTTCGGCTGCTATCACCTCCTGTTTAGCTTGTAAGAACAATTAAGAGCTTGGTTGAACAGGTTGAGAGTGAGAGAATTGACATACCCACATTCGAGTAGTTCATAGGGCATATTCTTGTGATTTTATTGCTTTGCTGTTTTTGTGGTTTTTCATTAGCAATAGCAGGATCTCCAACGAATGCTACGCCACCACATTCTCCTCGTACCAGGGGCATCATACAACACTTTGAACGCCAAGTTAGACTGCACACTGAAGGTCTGAATGAGGATGTGCAAGTGACCAATGAATGACTTGGTCAGTTGGAGGCCGCTCAAATTGACACAAACAACAAGCTTGCAACCTTGGAGACTTCTGTTGGAGAGATCAACACCTCTCTCGCGGAGATTTTGCAGCGCCTAGAAGAGATGGGCCATGCCTCTCCAGTGGCTGACACCATTGCGGCCATTAATGGCAACCTTCGCAATAACAACAGTGATTTGCGCAGCGAGGTAATAGCAAACAACGACAACTACGCCGCTGACTCCAAGCTTGATGATGTGGATGCACGTGATCAACGTCGATTACATTTCAATCGTATGGGCATGGGTCCTATACTCCCACGCCGCGAGGTACGTGACAATGATGAATCACTAGGAAAGATTAAATTCACTGTGCCACCTTTTGATGGGAAATATGATCCTGATGCTTACCTCACATGGGAACTAGCTGTTGATCAAAAATTTGATTGTCATGATTTTCCGGAAGGTAAAAGGGTTAGGGCTGCCACTAGTGAATTTACTGATTTTGCTTCTGTTTGGTGGAGTGAATATTGTCGAAAGAATCTAAATAATACACCACAAACTTGGGATGCTTTCAACGAATCATGCGAGCTAGATTTGTTCCTTCATATTATGCGTGTGATCTGTTACATAAATTGCAACAATTGAGACAAGGTAGTAAAAGTGTAGAAGAATATTGTCAAGAGATGCAAATAGGTATGTTGCGTTGTGGTTTAGAGGAGGGAGACGAAGCTGCTATGTATAGATTTATGGATGGCTTGAATCGTGAAATTCAGGACATTTTAGCTTACAAGGAATACAATTCTGTCACTCGATTATTTCATCTTGCTTGTAAGGCTGAAAGAGACGTGCAGGGACGTCGTAGCAGTGCTAGGACTAATGTTTTTGCAGGTCAAGCAAGTTCTTGGCAGCCGCGCATAAGTGCTGCTTCAACCAGCCGTGCTTCTGCGCCTTCTCCTACCAACAGCAAGCCACGCTCTTCTACAACCAATTCTGCCTCTCGGGCCATAGAGGTTACAAAGAGTGCTACACCAACACCAGCAAAGGGCGTTTCTTATGTTGCATCTACAGGGCGAATGAGGGATATTCAATGTGATCAATTCAAAGGTTTTGGACATGTGAAGAGGGAATGTCCAAGCAAGCGCCTCTTGATTGTGCGGGATGATGGTGAGTTTTCTTCTGCTAGTGATTTGGATGAAGATACATATGCTATGCTTGCAGGTGACCATGTAGGGAGTGGAGATGATCATGATCAAGACGAAGAGCACATTGGTGCTGAAGATGCGGACTGCTATGAGAGCCTCATTGTGCAGCGTGTGTTGAGTGCACAAATGGAGAAGGCAGAACAAAATCAGCGACATACTTTGTTTCACACTAAGTGTGTGATCAAGGAACATTCATGTCGCATCATCATTGATGGGGGAAGCTGCAACAATTTCGCAAGCTCCGAGATGGTTGAAAAGCTTGCATTGAACACCAAACCGCACCCGCAGCCATATTACATTCAATGGTTCAACAACAGCGGCAAGGTAAAGGAAGTGCCGCTGGGGCTGCCACCAATCCGTGGGATTGAGCATCAAATTGACCTCATTCTCGGGGCCTCCTTACCGAATCGTGCACCGTACAAAACCAACCCAGAAGAAACAAAGGAGATACAACGCAAAGTGCAAGAACTGCTTGATAAAGTGTATGTGCGTGAGTCTCTTAGTCCTTGTGCTGTTCTGGTCCTTTTAGTGCCTAAGAAAGATGGAACATGGCGCATATGTGTGGATTGTAGAGCGGTTAATAACATTACCATCAGATATCGTCATCCTATCCCTAGGTTAGATGATATGCTTGATGAATTAAGTGGTTCTATTGTGTTTTCAAAGATTGATTTGCGTAGTGGATACCACCAGATTCGCATGAAGTTAGGACATGAATGGAAAACAACATTTAAAACTAAGTTTGGACTATATGAATGGTTAGTAATGCCGTTTGGATTAACTAATGCTCCTAGCACATTCATGAGATTAATGAACGAGGTTTTGTGCACTTTCATTGGTAAATTCGTGGTGGTATATTTTGATGACATTCTAATATATAGCAGATCATTGGAAGAACATCTTGGCCATTTACGTGCTGTTTTTGATGCTTTACGTGTTGCACGCTTATTTGGTAACCTTGAGAAGTGCACCTTTTGTATGGATCGAGTCTCTTTTCTTGGCTATGTTGTTACTCCACAGGGAATTAAAGTTGATCAAGCTAAGGTTGAAGCGATACACAATTGGCCGATTCCTACAACGGTCACGTGCGAAGTTTTTAGGACTTGCTGGATTCTATTGCCGCTTTGTGAAGGATTTTAGCACCATCGCTGCACCATTGAATGAGCTTACTAAAAAGGGTCTACCGTTTGCTTGGAGCGATGCACAGGAGAACGCCTTCAACACGTTGAAAGATAAGTTAACACATGCACCACTACTCCAACTTCCAGATTTTTCAAAGACTTTTGAACTAGAATGTGATGCTAGTGGCATTGGTTTGGGTGATGTGTTGTTACAAAAAGGAAAACCTGTTGCATATTTTAGTGATAAATTGAGTGGGCCTAGTTTGAACTATTCTACTTATGAGAAGGAATTTTATGCCCTAGTTCGAACTTTAGAGATATGGCAACATTATTTATGGCCCAAAGAATTTGTCATACACTCTGATCACGAATCTTTAAAGCATATTCGCAGTCAGGGAAAATTGAACCATCGACATGCGAAGTGGGTTGAGTTCATTGAGTCTTTTCCTTATGTCATAAAACACAAAAAGGGAAAGGAGAATGTTGTTGCTGATGCTTTATCTAAGCGATATGTTGTGCTTTCACAACTTGACTTCAAAATTTTTGGATTAGAAACGATTAAAGAGCGATATGAGCATGATGCTGATTTTAAGGATGTGTTGCTGAATTGTAAAGAGGGAAAAAAGTGGAATAAATTTGTCATCAGTGATGGTTTTGTGTTTAGAGCTAACAAGCTATGCATTCCAGCTGGCTCCGTTCATTTGTTGTTGTTACAGGGAGTGCACGGAGGTGGGCTGATGGGACATTTTGGTGTGAAGAAAACGGAGGACATCCTTGCTGGTCATTTCTTTTGGCCAAAGATGAGAAGAGATGTGGAATGATTCATTGCTCGCTGCACTACATTTCAAAAGGCTAAGTCACGACTTAATCCTCATGATTTTGGGGTTAGTCCCACCATTAACATTGCAGATTTGAAGCCATACTTAGGAGAAGAGGATGAGCTTGAGTCGAGGACGACTCAAATGCAAGAAGGGGAGGATGATGAGGACATACTTTCCACGGATACATGCATTCCTCCTACCACACAACACGCTGAACAGGTGATAGAAGGACCAATAACGCAAGCACAAGCATGCCAACTTAATCATCAGGTGAACTTGTTCCTAGGGATGTCCACAAATATTTACAAGAATGGATTACTATTTAACTATTGTGATGATTTTATTGTCCTTAGGAACCAGGGAGAAGAACCACACAAGCCCAAGTATATAAGTGGAGGTGAGTTCAATTCGGATTCAGCCCTCCTGATAACACAGCAAATGATAAAGGCCATAACTGTTGATTCCGAAGGATTC
Source organism: Phragmites australis (assembly GCF_958298935.1). NCBI lineage: Eukaryota > Viridiplantae > Streptophyta > Magnoliopsida > Poales > Poaceae > Phragmites > Phragmites australis. The sequence continues at coordinate 12,153,674 of NC_084938.1, forward strand.
TCGGGGCCTATGGGTACTTGATGGAAAGATAATTTTGTCTACTTTCAGATGGATCCAGCCTCATCTCGAAATTCTTCCTGAGCTATCCAGAATCGTTAAAGAGAGTCGCGTCTGTTTTCCAGTCCGAATCAAACTTGGGCCTTGTATTAGAGTCCAATTCGGCTTCCTGTGTTTTGGCCGAACCTTCTCCTTTTCTATCTCATAAATAGACAGCCACACCCTCTTCTAGGGTTTGGGTTTGATAGAATAGATCTAGCTTTTGCTACTTCGCCTTGTAAATGCGCGTATCGACTAGACCGCCCGATTACTTGTTTTCGGAACCCTGCCACTTCTATTTTCAGATTGTGCTCTTCATCTATATTCGCAATTAAGTTGCTTGTTCATCTTATTCTTGCTCATTCTTCGATTGCTTGCAGGAACAAATACCCTCGTTGTTAGGTTGATCGTGCTCCGAAAGATCACGAAGAACTTTTGGAGTTGGTGTATCGATCGCTAAGGCCCAGTGTTCTTGGACGGTGTAGTCGAATCGTCAACGTCTATTCCACCTAAATCGACATTTACCCCTCTCATCGAAAGTTCGGGACCAGCGCATCTATCAAGGTCTCACCACTAGCATCTCTTCAGTCACTTACCACTGTGTTCACTTCAGAGCTTGAGCCACTAAGACAAGGGTCTTCGCATCTCTGTACACATGTCTTGGCAACGCTCCACACTAAGTCAGAGGGTCAACAAGCTTGAGTAACTCTGGATCAAGTTGTTAGCGAGTCTCCAAAATAACAAGGCACCGGCGTACCACTTGGTACAAGCTAGGATCACTCTATGATCCACTCTCTAGGTAGCAATCACCTAGCAACACTCTCTCTAGGCCTATAAGCATTAATTACTCACTAATCTTGTGCTTAATTGCCTTAGATGATTACTTTAAGAACTTTGGTGGCTTGGATGTCTTCTCAAGTGTCTATAGTCTTCTCTAGACTCCAGCAACATGCCACACCTTCGAATGACTTAGTGGAGGGATATTTATAGCCTCAAACCTACCAACTAGCTATTGGATTCCACTCAAACTCATCCATTACACCAGACACTCTAGTGTACATCATCTCCATCACCGATCTATACGGTGAGGACATTTGAGTGATCCGAGCCTCTACAACTTCTTCACCATAGTAGCATGGTTATTTTGAGGAGGTTGGCCATGGTTCTTCAATTCTTGCTTGAGCTCATCACATGTTTATACAATAAGATCACATATTTATACAATAACATTCTTAATACATATCTTATTGCAAAACGGTGTGCTAGATAGATCAATTAAATCAACACAAGAAGTACAAGCATCTACCTTAGGATTGAAGTTAAATACAGAGATAGATTGCATAAAAGGGACCTTAGGTTGAGATTCAATGCACTCAAATTTTGCCTTAAAGCTCTTCATGCTCGTTGTTTAGCAATTCAAATTTGCTCAATAATTGTTTATAATTGGAAACAAATGTAACATGAATGTCATTAAGGGCATTAAATTTTTTTAGTTCTTTAGCTTGTTTCTTTAAGGCCATCTATTGCTCATTGATTAAATCAAGAAGTTCTTGTTGTGAGAGGAAATCCTCATTGAATTCATCATCACTTGCATTGTTTTTTATACCTTTGGCCATAAGGCACTTGTATGATGATGACTTACACAATGATGACTTTAAGAAAAAGAGCTTCTCTTGGAGGAGTGGGTAACGAAGCTCTTATCACTTGAGCTTGAATCTTCATATTCACTCATTCATCTTCCCATGCTTCCAAATTCTTTGGATCTTTCCATTTTCTCCCTCTTGCTCTTGGTCTTCTTCTCTTTCTTGATGTGATCAATTATTTTGATCAAGTCTTTCATGAATATTCGGTCATCAATCTTGGCATTGATTTTCTTGATGCTCTTCTCCACTTGAGAGATGAGTTTAGCAACTTCGAGATCTATCTCTTAATTGCTTGATGTGCTTTGCTCATCATCTTCATTGTTCTCTTCATCTTCATCTTCATATCCATCATCTTCGCTTGAGCTTGACTCTTGCTCTTACCTCCTCATCTTTGCATTCAGTTGGCATGATACTTGCTTATTTGTGAGAGTAAGGTTGTTAGCATTGGATGAAAAAGTAGCTTCTATCGCTATGAACATGGTCATCTCATGGACGTTGATCTTGCCGAGCACTTGACTTGGAGTTATCTTCTAGATGTCGTTGTTGTCATAGATGATGGAGACTATCAACTTATACTTTAGAGGAAGAGCTTGAAGTATTCTTCTCACCACTTTATCATCATCAATTTGCGTCAAACCTAACCTATTGATCTCATTGACAAGAATATTCAAATGTGAGTACATGTCATTAGCACTTTCATGGGCAAATTATTTGATGCTATTGAATTTAGTAACAAGCATATGATATTTCTCATTACGCACATCCTTTGTGCCTTTATGTATTTTAATGGGACTAATCTATATATCATGTTCATTGGTAGGAGACTAAATACGATTGAATGCATCAACATTTAAAATGATAAAGGTATACTCTTCACCAATTCATCTAATTGCCTCTCTTTGTTTGTAATGCGAGGTCTCATCCCTTCTTCAATGACCCTCCAAACATATAAACATTTACCTTGTAAATAATAAGTCATTAGAATTTTTCAACAGGAAAAAATGGTGCCGTCAAAATGTAGAGCGCTATGGGTATCCATCCTAACCCCAGACATCACAACTATAGGCGATTAAACCTATTAAGAGTACGAGGCTCTGATACCAATTGTGATTTGGAAACTTAAAAACCTAAACTAAATTGGTTGTAAAAACTTCACAAGATAAACCTATCTCAACTTTTATCTAAATTTGCTCTACATTTATCTAGCGTGTCTACTCTACCACTCAAGAGAATTGCAATATACTCTAGCAAGGTAAATTGCAAGAATGTAAATACGGAAACGTAAATAAGGTAGAGAGACAAACTCGGCACATTGTGGAATCGATAGCATGTTGGAGATCCACCAAGGATATGATCCCGGTCGGCACCCAGTCATGACTCTTGAGCCACCAAGCCATCAAGGCAAGATGTCAAGCCAGATGAGCCACCAAGCTACCAAGGCAAGGTCTCACCACTAGCCTCTCTTTCGGTTACTTGCCGCCGTGATCACTTCAGAGCTTGAGCCACCAAGCCAAGGGTCTCCATGTCCTCATACACGTATCTTGCCACCGCTCCACACTAAGTCGGAGGGTCAACAAGCTTGAGCAACTTTGGTTCAAATTGCTAGCTAGTCTCCAAGACTCCAAGGCGCCGGCATACCACTAGGTAGCAATCACCTAGCAACACTCTCTCTAGGCCTATAGGTACTAATCACTCACTAATTTTACGCTTAATTGCCTTAGATAATTATTTTATGCACTTTAGTGGCTTCGATGATTACTTCAAGTGTCTATAGTTTTCTCTAGACTCCAGCAGCATGCCACACCTTCAAATAACTTAGTGGAGGAGTATTTATAGCCTCAAACCCGTCAACTAGCCGTTTTTCCAACGACTTAGAAAAGCTGTTAACACCAGATGATCTAGTAAGAATAGTAATACTAACACTAGATCATCTGGTGAGTGTATCTTCAAAAACTAGCTGTTGAATTTCACTCAAAGTTATCTTAACACCAGACACTCCGGTGTATACATCATCTTCATGACCAGTCTATATGGTGAGTACATTGGAGCGAACTGAGCCTCTGCAGCCTCTTTGTGTAAATTGCTCCGATGAGTTAAACCTTCTCTTCTTTTCCCTAGAGATGCTCCGATGCAATTATCTCTGTGGTCACCGAACTATCCGGTGAGTGGATCTTCATTCTTCAGCACTTGGAATCGCTTCTGCAAAAAATGCTCTAGTGCTTTATACCCTTCGTCACCGAACTATCTAGTGCCTTCAAATGTTTCTACCCTGAGGTAACTTTGCTGCATGAATACTCCTGAGTTCAACACATAGAGCACCGGATTATTCTGTGAGGAAAATCTTTCTAGAACTTCTCCAATTCAATTAAATTTTATTCCGGCTATGGTAGTTTCTTGATGTATTGCATCCATAAGACTGACTAACATATATTTTTGATAAACATGTTAGTCCCAATGATTATGTTATCATTAATAACCAAAATCACAATTATAACCTAATAAGACTATTTTTCTACAATAATGATGGTATATGAAAGCATTTTTATTGAAAAAAATCGAAGTTATACAATCCCAACATCTCAAATGTTTTGTTGCCACAAAATTCGGGAAAAATTCCATCTACCCGTGCTAGCAGTGGTGAACCCTCGATTGGTGGCGCACTGGTTAGCTAGAGCTATGAGAACGGTACGATGCAGATGCTTAGCCAAAATAGAAACGGAGCCCCGCCGAGAGCGTGGCGCTATCTCTATCCCCATGGCTTCCAAACTTGCACCACCATGTCCATTTGTCGTTGCTCTAGGGACGTCGACGTGGTGCTCTGCAAAGTGCGCGGCGCTGTTTCCCCCACACACCATCAATGACATCCTCCGCCCCGTGGCCTCAGAGTACATAGAGAGATGGGCACGAGGGAAGGAGGGATCTCGTCCACTAACTCGGCCAATGGTGGCTCGCTGGACATCCATAATGGACAGTAGTCTTGCGACTTGGGTTGCAACCGAGGTATGGGAAGGGGTTTGTGAGTTGAGAAGGTGCTAGAACGGGTAATAGTCAAAATAAAAATTAACTGGGCCAAGTCACATGGGTAGGCAGCTACGTGCGTGGGCAGCTGGGCCACGCGGCGTCTGATAATTTTGTTGGAATTGGACATCTGAGTGGGAACATTTCCAAACTAATATTTACAGGGCAATAAACGTGTGACACCTGTCCCTCTCCTTTACAAAACCACAACCAATCTTCTTCCCTGCGACAGGAACAGCAACAGTTCGTACAGAGTCTTCCTCCCGTGCTCTCATTCCCAATCGCAACCTCTGCATAGGCCAAGCCATCCTGCACCATCACTCCAGAGCTCTCTGGCTTCTGCGCCGCATCCTGACAGACTGTTGCACCGAGCTTGACAGCCACGAGGGAGCGAGGGAGAGAGATGTGAAAAAACACGAAGATGGTTTCTGAAGCATGCCGTTGACGGCCTGATTATTCTTGCTCAAATGTACAAGCATGAAACAAAAATGATATGGCAAGGCCTAATTAACCGGACATGTAATTGTCTCGTGACTACATGTGCAAAGCATTCTTCTGTAGCTGTGTATGATTCCCTAAATACTTGGATAATGAGCTAGTATTCCACTTCGTTGTCCCCGAAATTTGTGATGTTCTGTCATCTTGCCATGTCGAGTATTCTCAATAGATCAGAAACCTGGAGTTAAATCTTTGTCTGATCTCACATTCACTCGCAAGTTGCAAGTATTACAATTTTCACATAGTAACATTTGCTGTTGCCTTCTGGCTGTGTGGCCTAGCAAAGCGAGCTTGGTTCAGCATTCATCAGGGTGCTCTTTGAAGCCACTGCTACAAATTCCTATCCTTCTTTCACTTTTGGTTTAAAAATAACTGGTAATGATAAAGTATCACTGATAGTCCATATGTTTTACCAACAGATCTAACCGTAAGTCCTTAAGAACCAATAGTGATAGATGATATCACTACCGGCTCTAGCTAAGAACCGTCACTGCCGGTTCTAGCTACGAATTGGAAGTGATACGTCATAGCCGGTTCTAAACCTCACCGATAGAGCAATAATTGAGTTAATACGAACATGATAAGGATTATTACTACCGGTTCATATGCTCACCGATTGAGCAATAATTGAGTGAGCACGAACCAACAGTGTTAATTATTATCTCTGCTGATTCGTATTCTAAACCGACAGTGATAATGCTTCTGTAAATAATGAGCCCATCTCCCTCAGTCTGTGCCCCATCTTATTTCACTCATAATCTCCAGAAGCTACTCCCGAGGGGTAGTGACGGTCGAAGTGTGCCATGATCACCATCACCACTGTGGATGCCTCTACCCCTTGTGCCCAGCTTCCACATTCTTCGAGGTCATCACTGTCTCCTCAGCCTGAGCCACCTCACGACCACCCAAGCCACCTCAAGACTGTTGTCTACCAAGCCCGTCGCGCTCCCAATCTCCAGAAGCTGCTCCAGAGGGTTAGTGAAGGTCGAAGTGATGCAATGGTCACCATTGCCACTACGACTGTCTATACCACTTGAGCCTGGCTTCCATGTCCTCCGAGCTCATCGTCGTCTCGATGACCTCACCATCTCCTGAGCCTGTTGCCCTATCTCCCCATCTCCCGAGCATATCGCCCCCTCTGCTGAGCCTATAGCCCCGTCTCCATAGCTCCCTGTTTCCTCAACTAAACGACTGGTAAGTTGAGTAGCTAGATTGTGACAATAGGAAGATCTGAATGAGTAATAGAAAATACATTTGCTTCAAGATGATTGTGTTTTCGTCATTCATTTAGATGTACTATTATTACTTGGATAATGCAAGATGTAAAACGGACGGCGCAAGACGGCTGTACCAAGGGCTCTCTGATGTATGGTGCAATACTACAAGCCTAGAACATTTATATTTGCCATTATGGTTTCAATAAGATTGTAGTTTCAAATTAGGATCAAGCTTAAGCTAGAACATTTCGTCATTCATGTAGATATAAAATACTCTCTGACAAACATTTTGGTATGAGGTCCCTGTCTAAGTTTGAGAGCAAACTTAGGTAGATTCTCATACCGAAGAGTTCACAGTCGAGTATTTTTGCACGTATGAATGAATTATTAATGCCGGTTCTCGACTTGAACTGGAACTATTACTATCAGTTCATAAGCCAGATGTGATAGCTTGTTTTGTAGTAGTGATTGATGATGCATGATGTGGGCATGGAGAAGTGGGTGCGGCCATAGGGAAGGAGAGAACAGAACAAAGATTGGGGGTGGGGAAGAAGATGGGTTCAGGTTTAGTGAAAAAAGAGCACGTGTCACTAGAGCTGGACTCGAATTTTATATCGGTGTTCATGCAAATCCCGGTTACTATTTTTGTTGTAACGCTAATCGAGATTCCTGTTTTACTGGAGAAGTGCGTAGTTTAATCTCCAAGGTCCTTGTGGAGGAAGCAAATTCTATAGAATCTTATCTAGAAAGACCCTAGTGAGACTTTATCCATGCCATCCATCTCGTGATCCAATGGTTATGCGGGCTAAAGAGGAGAGTGCGGGAATGGACATGTGTCATCACAGGGGAGAGAGTCTTTTGTAGAATAGTCTGCTATAGAATTTACTCCCCCCTATATGAAAACAATTGTATTCCCATTGGATCTGTTTCCACCCTTTATTTACAGCAACCCATCCGACTTGTACGGATCTTAAGGATTGTTGACCTGATCAATTTGAGGGCAGCTAAAAAGGTGGAACATTTTCTTGCAAATTGAAGTACTCCGCGCAATATGGACCGTTCGTTACAATTGACTGCTGAAAGACGAACGGAGAAGGTAGGACAGCTGGACGAGAGTCACGTGACAACGACTACGAATCGGAACGCTTCTCCGATCGTTCAGGGAAAATGCGCGCGCCGGTGACAAATATGAGGTTGTTGCAAACCCAATTCGTCGACCCATTTTCCCAATTGGCTATCCATAGCCAAACCGATTCATTCCAAGACCTATCCCTCGTACCTACAGTTAACCTCGCCGTGGCATCGGATCTCACACCGTATCGTAAAGGCTGGTCGTCGGGACGCTGCTGAAGGGACGGAGGCGACATGGAGACAAACGACACCTCCCTCCCTCCTGGACGACGCGCTCAAGATTGTCTTCACATGGTTCTCAGAAGCAACCGATGTCATTCGCTACGCTCCCACATGCCAGAACTGAGCCTACATTGACATGGCCAAGGAGGCCACCACCCTCTCCCACTCCCTTCCGCTCGTCCCAAACATGGCTCTCGGCTTCTTCCACCAGGAGAGTGATATGGCTACCACGCGGAAGTGGAAGCGCTCACCGACTCGACGGGGCCTCCCTGCTTTGTCCCAACGGCATCCGGCACTCGGCTTCTCCTCTTCTTTGATATCCCCTCCTTCATCATGCTCGTGGAGGGCATCAAGGGTGATGGCCATGCCATCCACTTCAATCACTCTTGCCCGGTTGCATCCCGCAAAAGGCGTGTCATTCCCGAGCTTCAGCCTGAGCGGCACGCCGATGGCCTCAAGGTGTGTGTCTATGGTCCTATGACGGGTGATGTGGTCCTGCTCACTACCATAAAATAATAGAAGTAGATGGAGTATCATAGATGATTTCTTAGAATACATTACTAATAAATACCTATAGATAATTACTAAAATAGATGTGCCTAAAACATGACCATCATCTGGGTGTGCCAAGAGCCACATATAGCTTTTATAAATTCGTCCGTGTCCCTCTGATAGACATAGACGGATAAAAATGATAAATACTTAAAAACCATCTTCACGAAGGTGAACATATAGACATTTATTCTAATAACCATTTGTGTCCCTCAATTACTTGTCTTAAGATAGTGGGCCCTTTGGTGCGTGTTTTTCAGATAGAGGCACGTACGACCTTCCTTTGTTCAAATCCCTAGAGGTTAGTATTTACCTTTTTTAGCTCTAAATTGGTAGCTAGATTCATATAACAATTGCATCCAAATATTTGAGCTCTATAGTGCGAGCTTCCTTTATTGAAATTCCTAGATGTTAGTATTTACCTTCTTTAGCTCCAAATTGTTAGATTCATAGAACCATGCCTTCCAAATATTTGAGTTTCTATTCAAGATTTCTTATATATTTATATGTTGTCTTTTTCTAGGTCAGAAACAATTGCATCAAAATTTTACACTTAAAGCAATTCTCTACATTGAAAATTTAATAACTGTTGTATTTTGGAAATCGCAGATGGCCAACCGAAGCTGGACGTACATAGAGAATCATACTTGCGATGAGTTTCTTAATGGTATATCCGGATTCATGCATGCTGCTGAGGCGGATACGTTGAACAAGAATGAGAAATTTATGTCTTATCCATGTATTAATTGCAGAATTGAGAGAAAGTTTCCAAAGGCGTATAATATACATACACACTTGATTATGCGTGAATTTACATGGAAGTATACATGTTAGACCAAGTATGGAGAAGAAGGTGTGACTGACCCTGATGACGATATGGATGAAGGAGTTCCTATGTGTGATATGTATGAAGTCATTCCTAACAGGGACATCAAATATATTGTTAATGACTTAATGGAGCGAGGTAATGCTATTATTGAAAATTTAGAGCAGATGATCCACAAATGCCGAGAGGAATCAAGAATTTGTTTAGCAGGTGAAGGAACCTTTATATCTGGGCTGTGAGGAGCAATACATGTTGCTGCATATGATACTCCTACTTTTGAAATTTAAGGCAAGCAATGGGTGGTCTGATAAGAGTTTCACTGCATTGTTACGTCTATTAGCAGCATTGTTACCTACGGGAATCTATGTCCCACATCCACTTATGAAGCAAAGAAGATAATTTGTTCCTTGGGATTGGAAGTGGAAAATAATTCATGATTGCAAGGAAGACCATATTATTTATCTTGGTCAGTATGCATACTTGGATGTGTGGAACCCCTCGATACAAGCATCATAATGATGGGGGATGCTCGTAGGAACAAAGGACCTCTTGCAAAGGTGATGTGGTATCTTCTTGTAATTCCTTGTTTGAAGCGATTGTTTGCCAACAAAAAGTAGGCCAAACTACTTCGTTGGCACAAAGAGGCCCGTACGAATGATTCAAACCTACGGTACGCTGTTGATTGTGTGCAATGGTGAAACATCGATATGAAATTCGGAGAGTTTGCGGTAGAACTGAGGAACATTAGGTTTTCTTTGAGCAAGGATGGAATGAATCCACTTGGTAATATGAGCATAGACATAGCACCTACTAATAGTTCTGTACATATACAATCTTTCTCCGTGGCTCTATCAGAAGAGAAAGTAACTAATGATGCCAATTTTAATCCAATGTCATAGGCAACCTGGAAACGACATTGATGTACCTCAGACCGTTGGTGGATGACCTTAAAAAAATTCTCTAATCATAAGGTGTTGATGTATGTGATGAGTCAAGCGGGAGTACTTAAGTATGCATGCCATGTTATTTTACACAATCAATGATTTGCCGACCCTTGGTAATTTGTCGGGACAAACTCTAAAAGGCAACAAAGCATGCCCCCAATGTTTAGATGCTACCGAGAGTATGTGGCTCAACAATTAAAGAAAAACAGTGTCTATGCAGCACTGACGATTTCTGCCAAAGTCTCGTACATAAAGGAATATGAAGAAAGAATTGGATGGCACAAGAGAGAATGCGTTAGCTCCTAGGCATTTTAGCGGGCAGGAGATCCATGATCAGGTGAAGAACATCAATGTTGTTCTTAGAAACAGAAAGCGCTCTAGTAGTGATGAAAATATCATGTAAAAAATAAATCGATATTTTGGGAGCTACCTTACTGTCAGCACTTAGAAGTTCGGCACTATTATGATTCCATGCACATTGAAAAGAATGTTTGTGATAGTCTCATTGGTACCTTATGCAATATCCCTGAGAAAATAAAGGATGGTCTGAAGACATGAAATGACCTGGTCGATTTGAACATACGGCTGGAACTTCATCTCCAAAAAGTGCATGTCCCCCCAGCTATGGGATATGGCACCTTACGAAGGAGGAGAATCAAGAATTTTTTATTTCCTACATGGTGTGAAAGTTCCTTCTAGATACTCTGCCAACATCAAAAAACATGTTTCTATGTAAGATTTGAAACTTATTGGCATGTAGTCTCATGATTGCCATTTGATGTTGACAAAAGTCCTATTGCAATTGGGAACATTTTGCCAATCACTATCAGAGTCTATTATGAGCCTGTGTTTTTCCTTTAATGCTATTGCTCGGAAGGTCATCGATCCCACAACACTAAATGCCCTAGAAAGAAATTTGGTGAAGACCTTATGTTAGCTTGAGATGTATTTCCCGCCTTCATTCTTTGATATTATGGTCCATATCATTGTCGACCTTGTAATGGAGATAAAGTATCTCAATCCAATATTTCTACAGCAGATGTACTGCATAATTGAAGGCTATACATCTGAGGAGGCTGTCGAGTGGTGTGTCAACTTTATTGATTCATCGACTTTCACACATGTGGTGTGTAGAGACACTACTTTTGTCTTTTAGAGATATTCTATGTTGTCTCTACATAATTGTAGACACATTTCCTAAAGTGTCATAGAGGTGCCACTACATGCAGTGTCTCTTTGAATGAAGAGACAATTTGATAATTGTTAATACGTTCCATAAGACATTTGGTACAGACACAATATTATCTCTATATGCTAGAAATATATTGTAAAAATGTGATACTTTTGTAGTGACCAATCCTTGAACTCAACCTCATGCAATCATAGGTATATGCATAATCTCTATTAGCTAGCCAACTCAACCTCACATCATTTCTTATTTAAATGTATGGTATAATTGTTATGAGTAGTTCACTACATGCCTCAAACATTAAAATAGTGTCTCTTTAATATTAAATGGAGTGTCTCAAATTATTTCTCTATGACATAATGTCACATTAAAAATGCGTCAAAAATGTCTCTACATAATTTTGTATTGACAATTTAGAAAATGTCTTAAAAAGATACCTCTACAGTTTAAAATATCTCATGTAATGTCTCCATACTTGAGACATCTTTTAAAGTGCCATAAGAAATATCTTTACATGATCATATGTCATATTCATAAGGAAAAATCACATAGTGTCTCTACAGGAGGTTTTTGTTGAAGTGTTTATTGTTCATACTTGTCACCGTTATAGTGAACGTCTAGATTATTGTTCATACTTGTCACCATTGTATTCAAGCTGCACTGTTAAAGGGAAAATGTCTACAACAGCTTAGCTATGGAATAAATCTGAGATAATATATCTAGATAGTTCCAGCCATATGGATGATGCGTCTTGTATTACAGGCTTCTCTCCATCTGTTATTCTGGTTGGTCAGATGAATGCCCTATGCAATAACGTTGCGAGATTAGTAATGCAGTATGAACATATGCCATTGAGAGGACATTATATGCATCTTTCATATTCTTTTGTAGAATATAATGATGATGCAGCCTTAGGATTTTCTCTTTGGCCTACAAAAGGGCTAATTAAATTAATGAAATTATTGTGAGAGCTGTCCAAATCGCATTCGGCTTAATCGAATAGGTCGACTGTAAATATGAGAGCTAGCACACTCCCAACAACCGATGTGTCATGTGCTAACACACATCTAAACCGCCCACGCACTACCATTCGATTAAAATTAGTGCAATTCCGGTATTCCCGGTACATGCTTACTAGGATCACACATGTACCTTTACATACGTTCATCACAATAAGGTACAACAAGTGTAACATTATATTGCAACATGGTTCAACAAAGATTAACAGAGTAGAAGCAAATATCGTCAAGTTATCTATAAACTTGACCAAAAATGAAGACTAGAAACTATATTACATCAAGTTTATTCTAGTACATCGTTCATCTAGATACACGGCGGAAAAATACGTTGATGAGGACACCACTTCTTTAGTTCCAGCCACATCATCTGCTGCTTCCACAACTCCAGAAATGATACAAGGACTGATGACTCGAGCTCGTGCACATGAACTGAACTACGTGATTCTCCTAAGGAATGAAGGTCCAGAAGATGGCAACAAATAAAGGGGTGCTGTGCCACCAATCCTTTGGGTTGGGCTCATGTAACAAAGTCATGTTTTAGGCAGTTTAGGAAAGGTTAGTAGGAGATTTCACCCTACCTTTTGCTGCTGGCCAAAATCCCCCCCCCCCTTCTATTTAGTCCAAGACGAGCCTCCCTTATGAGGGGGGTTTTCATTTGTTCAAGTTTAGCCATTGTGCAAACACCGATCTACAGTTGTGTCCAATGACCACCTTAGAGACAACATTGTGAACCCCACATTTGAGTGAATTCAGTTTGACTTCATCTTGTTCTTGCTTGTTCTTCGATTGCTTGCAGGAATTGAACCTCGTGTTCAGGTTGATCTTGCTGTCCAGCAAGGTTAATAACCTTTTGGAGTTGGTTCAGCGATTGCTAAGGCGCCCATGACTCGTTCGTTCGTAGTCAGATTGCGAGAGTCACCTCCACCAAATCGAAATTATCCTCTCACCGAAAGACCGACCCTATCATATGTACAATAAAATAACAAAAGAAGTCGATGATGCTTTTCCCTTTAGCATCACCAGGGTTAGTCTCGTGTTGCTTGGCTTTACTCTTGCTCGTCGCCATCATCGACGGCGTAAAAGTAACCAAACACTAGCTCATCCTCACCTGCAACAAAAACTCAACAATAGCATCGTGAGTATGAAGATACTCATAAGACTTACACATATGGGTATATATATTCCTGACTCGAAGGATAATGCATTTGGTTTGTGACAAGAAAACTAAACTATAAGCTGACACATTTGCTTAAATGCGATTATCATCATCTTAATGTGTACGGAAGACTTAGGCGACTCAACTAAAATGACCCTCTTTTTCTCAAATCCTACAGATAGTTTAGTGAATAACCTTAACCAAGTGATCAACCCTAAAAGATTACATCAACCTTTACCTCTCATGCTCATCCCCAATGACCTTGACCATCATCTCAAGACATTACGTGACTCTACGACGAAATGTCAGGAAACCAAGCATGCTCATGACTGGGAGCATGACAACTCGGATTGTTCTTACAAGCTTGCAGGGGTACATCTTTACCCACATGACATGAATCCATTCTATCAGCCCTCGTGATACATTTCTTATATGTGCTACATCAGACCGGCCCGTGCCTACACTATCAAGGTTACTAGTTTCCGCTGGGGCTCTACCCCATTGGACAGACCTAGGGTCCTCTCCATCCTAATATAAACTTCTCCATCTCATCATTTTTTCTCGACACACTGCAGGGCCACAGTTAGTCGATGCACACAACATATGATATTCAGCTCATTCGTCCCATGTACGGATATGTGGTAAGTACGGTAAGTGTTGGGCACAGGTAAACATCGGTATAGTCCTTAATCAACTAAAGCAAGGCTACAACATCTGAGACTCCTTTCTCATATGTTCATACAACCCCTCAAGTCACGTAACCAACACACTTACCACATTGGCTTAACCTTCATCATATAGTTTGTAATACATGTCCTATAACTTGCGAACGAAGGCGACATCCACCGACTTCTACTGGTACTCTAAGCATTTATCAATCACTAGAATTGATTCTATTTGTTACCCATGGTTACAAGAATATGGTAATATCAATTACAAGGAAGGTAATGCAATAATATAGGATTTACCCACTTGACCTTCATAACTCAAACGTACTTAATGCAGCTAACCCATACAATAGTAGCAAGTTACTTCGCATGACCATTGTAAACTAAGGGTGCAATATGATAGATGCTCGCCATGGTTTTCCGGTGCTTCATTCACGTACAACTCCGATTTGATGTTAGTCTTGACTTCTTGAATTGTCAACACGTCACTCTCTAATAAATGGAATAACACAGTGTATAAATAAAAGAACGAGTGAATAGATATGCTTTATGATGCATGATCGCTAACGAGATGCAGTGTGACATGTTATGAAAATATTAGCAAAAGAACGCTAATCGATTGGGCTAGAAAAGATTTAAACATCATATGAGACAACTAAGCTCAGTGGTATTGAGTGGCTGGTGGCCAAGCTAGGGTAACGTGGTGGTCAGACCGTGGGGGTTGAACAGAGAAGAAAATGGTACTAAGTAAACCTGGTGGTCAGACCAAACCAATGGTGGTCAGACAACTGGATCTGGTGGTCAGACCAGCCACATTGGTGGTTTGACTCCTAATTATGGAGTCTGAAAAGGAGTCTAACCGGCCAAGTTGCATCCTGGCGGTCATACCGGCCCAGGAGTTGGTTAGATTGGCCTAGGTGGTGGTCATACTGTTGGGCATGGCTGGTAGCACCTTGGCGAGGTCAATGGCGAAGGCTCCAGTGATGCCTTTGACTAAGAATGGTACCAAAACATTATACAAGGCTAGGGGAGTTCACTTTGGGTGTTTTGGGCGATATGCACGGGGCCAAACTCGAGGACCCCATGGATGACATCATGGCTAAGGGTGGAGCTCAGGTTTAACTAATGGGAATCGATTTGAGCTTTGGGATAGTGGGTAAATGGTTGGGGATGTCTCACCTTGGTGTTTGGGAGCTTCCTAGGGGTTGGCCGACTCTGGGGAGGCTTCGATTCAAAGATTAGACTCTAGGGTGGTGTTTGGCCTTGAGGTGGAAGAAGACGTGGGGAAGCTTCTCTAGCGAGAAAGATGGTGGGGAGAAGCTTGGGGAAGTCTTTGGAAAACTCAGGGAAGCCTTTTCCGTCGATCTCCGGCCATCATGGTGGTTGAGGTGCTCACCCTCTCTCTCTCTCAATTTTGGTGGAGGAGGAAAGGAGTGAGGGAGAGAGAGTGAGTGAGAGAGTTGTGGGGGTCTTAAGTGGTGCTGTGAGCCTTGTCGGTCAAATCGCAGGCTGGGCCCACTTGCAAAAAGTTCTCTTTATTTTGCCTGTTTGTTCCCATTCTTTTCCTTATCCTTCCTAAATGGTCTTTGGCCACCTAAACTACCGTCAAACAATTCCCACTTCACGATGGTCTTAGGCCTCGAGTTCTTCATTTCCTTGTCGGGTTGATGCTGCGTGGCCATATCTAAACTTCTTTTGTCACAGCGTAAGCCTATTTTTGTGTAGCCCCAGATGATGATGACTCCCTTGTGTTTTGGGATCTTCATGCACTGATAAGCGTAATACGTGGCTGCCATGAATATAGCAAGAGTAGTTCTTCCTAAGATGGCACTGTATGCATCTCAAAATCAACCATGTCGAACATATTTCTTTCTATCCAGAAATTGTCTTACTTACCGAAGGTAATGGGTAGCGATATATGGCCGATGGGAGTGACCGAAGATCCTTGTACTATACCGTGGAAGGCTTGAGTAACTAGTTTAATCACAAACCATGAGATCTACATTCCTTCGAGTGTGTTAGCGAAGAGGATGTTCAGGAAACTCCCTCCAACAATAAGTACTCAGGTTACCGTGCAATTGTTTATTGTAGGCTCGACCACTATTGGGAAGTGGCTCGGCCATACGACGTGACTAGGGCAGTCTTCTTGTCTTCTTGGCTGAAAGATATTTCGGTGTCTGACTACTTCACAGCTTGAGACATTTAGATAACGGCTAGGACTTCTCGGGCCACTGTCTTATATTGCCTCTTGGACTCATAGGACATGGAACCACCGAACATGTGGTCTATCATCCTCTCAGTCACCTCAAAAGGCATCATGACTGTATGATCCTCACTGCCATCCGAGTTGAAGTCCCTGCTTTGGGTCTTGACCTAGACCTTCTTTCCCTTGGATGCTTTTTTGACTTCCATCTCGACCAACTTTTCCTAGAGGTGGCAATCTTAGATACTGTGATTGTTAGTTTGGTGGAAAACATACTAGAGCTTTCTGTTTCGTTTGCTGGAGCTTGGTGTAAAGCTTTTTCCCCAGGAAGGATTTGAACGCTAGTTGGGATGAACGTCAGGTAGATATGCAAAAACCTCATCAGATTTGGCTTTCTTGCCATTACCTCCCTTGGTCTTCTTCTTGCGCTTTCTCTGGACTTTGTTGCCGTTGAGCCCGGGTTGAGGATGCTTGATGCCTTGAGTTTTTTTCTTAACAAAGAGGAGCGCATCCTCGGCCTTGCCATACTTATCAACAATCTGCATGAGTTCCATAACCGTTTGAGTCTCTTTTCTAGAGATGTCTTCAACACAGCGCCAGCTCTTAACCCTTTGAGTGAATGCCTGGATTATATCATAGTTGCTAATCTTGGGGATCGTATGCTGAGTGTTGCTGAAGCGTCACACAAACTCGCACAAGGTTTTGTTCCCCGTCTGTTCACAACGGTGGAGATCATTTTTTGGGCCGGGGCGAACGTACATACCCTGTAATTTAGCTCCGAACATATTGCAATGCTACTCCACAAGTAAATTGTCTCTAGCGATAGATTCATCAACCATGTCCTGGTTAACCCTTTAAGGGTTGTGGGGAGGTAATTTGCCATTATCTTTTCATCCCTTAGCCGACTGGATGGTCGTTGTGTAGATCTAGAGAAACTCAACAGGATTTATACTTCGATTGTATTTCTCGATCATCCTAGGGCGGAACCTTACCGGCCGCTTACGTTCCGAAGATCTAGAGAAAAGGCCAGGCATCCATTAATGGTGCCTTTTTTGGTTCCAGCACCTCCTAGAGTCTTTTCCACGGTGATCATAGATCGGTCCTGATTTGATCGAAGTCGGGATGTTTTCTGATTAGATCGATGAGGGGTGAAGAAGCCTCCTCGGAATCCCCCGAGCGTCCTTGCTAGTTGTCAATGACCTGACAAGTCGTTAATAAGATGACCCTTAATTGGTGAAGACTAACGGTGATTATTTTCCCAATTGTCATCCCGGCAAGACTTGTTTCTAGGGTTACGCCTTTTTGGGTCCGATGCATCTCGCGATGGGGGATTGTCTGGCTTGCCCTGATTAGTACTATTTCTAGCTAAGGCCAAATGGGAGTTCTCAGCCCGGAGCATGATCTCCTTTATTAGGTCAACCACCGAATTCACCTAATTTATGGCTGGGGTAGCCATGGTGCATGAGAGCCCCTTGTAGAAGGAGGATCCTCTTAGCAGTCGCGGATTTAAAGCAGTTAGTCCCCTATTAATAATCAGGCAATTGTATATCTGGGGTCCCGATAAGGGCCGGAGGTGGTGTGTCCATGTGAGGCTAGCCATTGCCTGCCGCCTGGGCTAGAGGACCTCGATCGTTTGCACGGTTGTCATCAAGATTACCTAGATCATTACCCCTATTTCTGATAGTGAAAACTTCTTGGAGGTAATCTCCGCTAGAGGAGGTGCCTAGATCCATCATGGATGCTTCATCAAATTGTTCCGGGTTGGTATCTTGGCAATCCTTGTTGTGAAAAGTTGCAGGGATTGCCCCTGACTTTCTGCAAATCGAACATTTATAGTTGTCTTGACACCCGAGTGGTTCATACTCAATGATATAATCTTTGACGCATTGATCCATAATTCAACTTACCTTGTCGCTAGAATTGTTGCCAAAACGTTCGGCACCAAAATCTACTAGATCGATCACCGTTTCCTCAGGAAGAGTGGTAAAATTGTCATAGAACCCCTCATCCAAAAACTAGTTTTCGGTGAAGCTTTGGGCAATGTCGATGGCATGTCGTGTGTAGACTCTTCAATGCTTTTTGTCATGATCCACAAGAACGGTGTTAGCTGTCGACGATTGATAAACCATCAATCTAATGAAATTGTTAAAGAATTAAGGGATGCTTATAGTAGACGAATCACAAGGGTAACACGCAAGGGTTTTTAGACAGGTTCGTGCCTCCTTGAGGATAATAATCCTATATCTTATGTCACGTCCCGAAATCCGTAATTGTGTGTTTTAATCCTAAAACATGCAATTTCAGCTTCATGTTTCAGTTTGGGTCACTAGAGCACCTCACTTTGAATCAATGAGGTGGGAGAAGGAAACTAAGAGAAATAAAGGAGCTAGAAGCAAGTCTGGACTTTTCCTCTAGGTAAATGGGGCCCACTTGGGTGGAAAATATCTCTCTATAGGTGGGCAACAACACTCTCTCTCCCCCTTAACTTGCCCATACGTACTACTCACCCACTCCACCAGATAAGGCTTTTTGAGGAAGCAAGTTGGAGTTGGAGTTGGCTGTCTCTCACTCTCTCTCTTAGGCTCATTTTTTCCCCTTTGGATCCCTACCTCTGGGAGCAAGATCAAGGTACGTATGTGGTACTCACGTGACCACCAGCTCAAGGACTACTCGTCCATCCAATTCATTTTCAGTTTCCCCGAAGGAATTCGAGCTGGTTCTGAACTTGTTTGGTGTTCTTTGGGAGAAGCAAGGAAGCAGCAGTTTTTCCTCTCTTCTCCAAGCCATTTTCCGTCGTTTCCTCCTTCAACTGGCGGTCACCAACCTCAGCAAAGGACATTGGGTGAGTCTGCTAGGCTCCCATGGCAAGTATGCTCATTTTGGTTGGATAGATCTTGAATCTGGAACTAGGGTTGCAAAGTTCTTAAAGTTCTTCAGTCTGGGAACAAATGAGGATTTATATGGATTTGAGTTAGGAATCATATTGCTAGGCAGTTGAGCAAAGTCTAGACTCTGTACACCCTCTTAGGCATTTTTACTTTTGGTTTAGAGAGACTTCCAGGTTAGTTTAGCCTAATTTTTCCCCTCGTAACGGCTGCTGTTCCGGAGCTGCACGAGGCTGATTTTACTGTAGCGCCCGAGCACTTCGCGTACTGTTCATCTCGAGTACTGTAGTACTCCGGGTACTGTCCACCCCGAGCACTGTTCATACTGAATACCCTCCGCACTGTTCACCCCCGAGCACTGTTCATCCCTGGCACCGAGCACTGTTCACCCAGGTAAACGAGCATTGTAGCAGTGGTCGCAGGGCGGTTATCAGGCTTTCCTGGAAGCTGGTAGCTTGTAAAATTCATAGTTAATTCGTATGAACTCCAAACTTCATGAGACTAGTTGCGTTGGCTTCGTATGAACATGAACTACATGTTAAAAATTTTGAAACTCATTAAATACGTTCTGAGAATTTATTTATTAATTAAATGTATTTCAGCTTAGTTAAAGCACAAATAGTCAATGCCATGTTCGAAACTTGTGAGACCACTTGGAAAACTCTTGTTTTGGACAGTGTGATCTAGAAAAAATATTGTCATGTATTGTGGAGCATATTTTTCTTATATGGTCGCATTTCATACATGCTCATTACATTGCACGCGTTACTCTCTATAGTGAACGCCGATCCGTCGATCCCGGAGGCCGTGGGCGATCGTGAGGCGCCCCACCTTTCTGATCTAGGGCAGCAAGGCAAGCATCTATCATATTGCACCATGTCAATTCGAAATCTAATATGTTATCTACGCTTATGTATACATTGCATGTGTCGGGTACCGAGTTGGGTAGAACCTATGCCGATGCATTCTCCCATTTCGGTCACGTGTCATGTGTTATTCCTTGGAGCCTAGTGGTGTCGTCGCGGTCTAATTTTAGTTCGCTATGCTTAGTGGTACTTAGGCTTTTCGGTAGAAGTCGACGACGGCGTCCACCGTTGTCGCGAGCCTAGGGCTTATTACTTGTTCACACTTGTGGTTGTGTTGATGATGAATCGGTTTGGTGAGTGGTGAGTTGAGACGAGGTGTGGGCGGTGTTAGGGGTGTCATCTGCTCACGAGGAGTCCTCAGGCAGTTCGGGAGGGAACCCGGACACCATAGACCGCTTGCACCGGTTAAGCACCGACCGTCGGTGTAGTCGGCTTTAGCACTTACCTTACTCACCACATGCTGATATAATGGTAGGCGAGATGATTACCTTCGCAGACGTGGTCATGTGGGCCTCGTCACAGACGGCGTGAGTCCGGTTTGAGTCCGGGCTTTTAGCGGTATTAGTTTGCTCGGGGAGTAGTTTTAATACCGCCGTGCCGAGCTATGGTTGATCCACATGGTTGGGCCTAGTTGGGAAAGGTTGTCACGGGTACCCCATTGTGTGCATCTTAGCGGGTGGCACAAGCCGTATGGTCCCTGTGTCGTGTGGGTCCAGGAGTATCTCCCTCCAGGGTGTATAATCAGTTCGAGCTGCCGCGCTCTCGGTCATGAGCATCGCTATCGCTTATCTCCACCGAGCGACCATGTTTTGGTCGTAGAGTTTCGATGTGGGTTGTGGCATGGTTGGTTTGGGTGGTTTGGTCGGTATGTGGTCGATGGTTTGGTGGTAATGGTTTACTTTTATACACTTGTTGTTTATATACCTGTTCTGATCAGTTGGTTGGCAGGGTTGAGTCGGTGGTTGGTTAAGTCAGTTGCTTACACCTAGAGTCTAGGTTGCTTACCGCTTAATGAACTTAAACATGTCTTAATCCTTGCTACAGCTTTAAATGCATGATCCTTGGAGTCGAGAATATATATACTCATACTGTGTAAGACTTGCTAGTACCTTCGTACTAAGGGGTGCTGCCCTTAAGTTGCTTTCAGGTTCGTAGGTTGGCGAGGAAGAGGCAGTGTTCGGCTATTTTGTGCCTGCCGATCAGGGTGGCGGGCAGGAGTAGCACCTTCTACTCCGAACTCCGGCGCTTTTGGTATGGAGCCTAAGGGCATACGGCTCCATACTCTTTTGTTGTATAGTTTTATCTTCCGCTGCATAGTTGTTGTTGTTCCTCTTTTGTTGTAAATTGTGGAAGCAGTTGCATGTTTAAGTATTGTAATACAGCTTAATTACTTGCTCTCTATTAAACTGTGTTGTGATATTTGAGTTGGAAGGCATGTGTTCCGATCCTGGGCACAAAACAGGTGCCGGGACTACCGGAATGGTATTCTGGTTAATCGTCGAGGTTGTGATTATGAATAATGATCCTCCTGATGATTAATTATAATACTATTTGGACGGTTCCTCACATCTTATTTGTCTTGTATTGATATGAGACTGTTACAAGGATTGTGTAGCTAGCATAGATAGATCTAAACTTAGTCGACGACTTCTTCCTTGGCTCTTGTTGTCTTGTCGGATCCCCCTTTCACAGGGTCCCTTGGCTCTGTATATATATGGGGGTGTTGTACGTCCTCTGCACTCTTCCTCCCTATTCTTGAGGATAGACCTTCCTGGTTACAGGATACCCTGGGTTTCACCGGGTAGTTTCCTTTCTTCTAGGGATTCCCTTCTAAAGATAAAGATATGCCTCGAGAATTATGAAAAACTCTGGGGTACTCAGATATGGTAACTATCCATTATTCATCATCACAAGGGCATTTGGGCTCACAACAAGCACAATCACAGGTTGGGCATAGGTGGTTATGAGGGAAAAATCCTTCAATGGCAAAAGGAGGATGACAAAGATGAGAAGGAAGGTCTCTCGGTGCCATTTTATGAGATTCCTGAGGGGCGTTCTAAGATTTGGTTGCGAGGCGGGGCAACCGTGTCGCCTAGTGGAGCGATTAGCTTTAAGGGCATCGAGACCCAAGAGGTCTATGAAAAAATTAGAGAAAAGCAGCTAGAAGCTAACCAAGGGCCATTCACTAGTATTAGGGACAAGGACATCCTCTTCATTGCCCTAGGAAACCCTAAGCATCATAGTTAGATTCAAGGACTTTCCAATTACTAGGGTTGGAAGCATGAATGGCTTAAACATTGTGGTATGTATAGGAAGAGGAATATAAATGAGCCCATGGACATTGAGCAGCTTTCTTAGAGGATTCGGGTGGAAGTCACTAAGGATGTCTTTGCCTGTGTCAGCAACTTGCTTCAGGCATTGGGACATCAGATTGCATTAGTCAGTGGAAGCCATGTTGTTCTGGGAAAGAGTAGTTATGCGTTCATTGAGGTGGAGCAGAGCTGACATGATCACATAGTTGACCTCGACGGGCCCACGCCACGCCATCGTATTTAGGCCTGGTGGTATCACCATTGAGGTCACAAGGAATTTGGTGCAGCCACTACAGAAGAGATGCTGCATTATGTTGAGGTGCAGCTGGGCTATGTAGTGGTTCAGGTGGAAATGGTCCATCTGAACTTCATGTCACACAAATTGGAGGTCCCCCCTAATGATGAGATCATAGCTCTAGGGGAACCTCTCCTGTAAGGATCCAATGGAAGAAGAGTGACATACAGTTGAATCATCCGACACTCAGCATTCTTTCCCTCCTGCCATGTGCACCCACATAATCACCTCCAACACCTGCAGCATTTTCAGCATTGGTAGCAATTTGTACACCCGAGGAACAAATAGTTTCTCTCATTTATAGGTGTAGGTTGTACCTATGCTAAATGGAAGGTAAAAAGTTTGAACTTTAGTTTCTCTCATTTATAGGTGTAGGTTGTACCTATGCCTTTGTAGCAGTTGGTAGTTTTCTAAAGGAAGTTTCTATCTTGGCTATTTAATTGCCATAAGAAGATTTGTTAATGCAATCTTGTTATCATACACATAATGTGTACCCTCTAAAAGTAGATTCTAACAAGACGAGAAGGATCATTGCGTTATGAACTCGAGGTTACAAAAAGACTCCTTATCGCATTCCACGAGTGACTGGGGCTACGATGCCTCCCACTCAAGCTGTAATACCCCAAAATAAAGTGGTTGACCACGGGTCTTCCGAAAGTGCAAAATTTGACTTTTTAGATACGTTGTTCACATGGGCGTTAAGAGGCCTCGGATGTGTAGATCTTGTTGAGATGATTCCATTTTACTATTTAAACGTCCCATTAGGACACCGGCGAATCCATGGTGAACCTAATTAATTTTGGCCGTTGGATGGAAGAGGAAAAATAAAAAAAAAAGATAAGAGGGCCGGATGCACACGCAACCGAGCTACCCCACCCCTGGCTACTGGCGCATCTCTCTCTCCCCCTGTTGTTGCTGATCTAGGTGCCCAAGAGGAAGGAGAAGAAGGTGGAAGTGGAGGAGGAGAAGGGCTGCAGGAAGGAGGAGAAGAGAAGGGAAAGGGTGGAGGAGGAGAGGTGCTATTGCAAATATTTTGTAGGGAACCCTAGGTGAGGTGCAAAACCATGTTTTTCTCTGTAATTGGTTGTTGGAGAATTTTTTTTTAGTCATGAGAATTAGAGGATTAGAGGGATATTAGAGTTCAACCTCGAATTCGGGTTGCTATTTTTTGTTAGATTGTGCATTCGGCAAGGGTTCAGTTTTTATCTATGTTATAGGCAGAGTCCGCCAAACCTATATGAACAAAAGTTGTAGGGGATTCAGAGATCTATGTGCTCGTGAAAGTTCACGATTTTAGCCCAAGTAGTTTAGGAGTTATGGAATTTTGAAGTTGGCTGTTGGGTTCTGATATGGTGCGGGGCAGTCATAGATCTATTCAGTTTTGGACCGTCTTAGAGGCCGAACCAGTTTTTCCAATGTGAAGAAAAGTTGTAGAGGTTTTCTTATGATTTTCACATTGCTAAATAATGTAATTTTTGGTTAAGTAAAACTCCAGTTATGCTCCATCAACGTAGACTATCTTGTTTTGACCGTCAGAAAATTCAGTCAATATTCAGAGCACATTTAGTTCTAGTAAATGACCTTTTATGTTGATCAATTTTATACTAATGTTGTAGATATTATTCTTATCTCCATGTCCACACAATTTTAGAATTTTTCAGTTTAGTAGTTTTGGAGATATTCAGTTCTAGATGACTACTGTTCGAAATCAGTGACAATTTGTCAGTGCTGTGTTGAGAGTCTGTTTCGGTGACTTTAGAGGCATGATAAAATTACATTTTCTATACGAAAGGTGCAGCTATCATTCTGTAGTTTCCAATATGTATTTTTTGTTATCAAATTTATGGTAGAAAAATAGATATGAAAAAGTGAAACAGTACTGTTGCAGTCAAATGAATGTGAAGATGTTAGTTTGTAGGTTTAGCCGGTTGCGAGATGTAGGACCATGTTCCTTGCTGTTTGTATGTTATTTGTTGTGTTGTGATGCTGATATGTGAGTGCATAAGCAAGTGGTGTTGCAACGAGGCGTGTACGTCTTATCTTCTTCGCCGGTGAAGGCAAGTAAACGTAGCGGTGGTTGCTACAGTTTTATCTTCTTATTTATTCAGCCTAAACATTAAATTTCAGTGCAAACACCAAACTTATATAACCTATCTAAATGATGCTTCATTCATATTGTGATATGATTCAAGTTGAGGTATGCCCTAAGTGTCTTATATGTTGAAGTTCTTGCTTTATGTTGCTCATGAGGGTTTATGCCTTTATGTTGTTCATGTGAGTAGGATGATAGTACGATGCTTGAGTTTTTAGCAGGAAAGAGTTGTCCACCTGGTTACACTTTGTGGCTAAAATTTTGAAATGTTGAAACGACTTATGCATCGTAAAATAATTGTGCTCGGGTCTGCCAATGATGCATTTTTTTAAAAAATCCTTGGGGATCGGTAGATGATGATAGAACCGTCGTGCTATGGCCTTTGTTAGGTTAGAGAAGTGAGATTTAGTAAATCATGCTAAATGGAAGGTAAAAAGTTTGAACTTTAGTTTCTCTCATTTATAGGTGTAGGTTGTACCTATGCCTTTGTAGCAGTTGGTAGTTTTCTAAAGGAAGTTTCTATCTTGGCTATTTAATTGCCATAAGAAGATTTGTTAATGCAATCTTGTTATCATACACATAATGTGATAGATGGAAGAAGTGAAATCAGAAGCTAATATAAGTGTATCACTTAACTTGCTGATGGATTGCACGGGGACAATTATCCATGCTAGTGTCTTTTAGTCCAATAGAGGTATGTTATATATGCTGCTATACGAAAGATCATGAACCATGTGATTTATCTTTGAAGTTTTGCTTCTATGTTGATATTATTGGCACATGTTTATATGCGGCCTTATGTGATATATCATATTTATGTTATACATATTGAAGAGTGTGGTATATGTGAATGCCAAATGGCATTTGAAGTGCATCAATTGCACTGCATTGCATTTTATATGCATTGGGAGTTATGTCATAAAGATCACGACTGTACCAGTACGTATCGTACGTTACTCGAGGAGGGGTATGATGTGAAAGAAGATATGTCATTGCATCGATAAGGCATTGCTGTACGGAATTGAATGTTTGAATATGTTGGAAGTTGCATTGGAAGTTGATATGCCGTATATGTCTATTGTGGTATGCCTTGCAGATTTATGAAGATATTGATGTCTTATGTGGATTTGCATTGCACATTATTCATGTGCATCATATTGCATTGCAATAATATTTCATACACAATTTGATTATGGTGAATTGTATGCAGATATTTGAGTAATCTTATTAACTACAGAAGGTATGTTGTTATCAGTGGTTCATTTTTGTAAAACAGTCACTTATTTTAATGTGGCTTGATCTCTATTCATGATGTCTTAGATTTTGATATTTCACTACAAGTCTTATTTACCTTTTAGAAGTTAAAGTATGAAATTGATGCTTTAAATAATGTGGTTTGTTTAGCTTGGTAAAACTAGTTTACTTGCTGAGATTTTCGAATCTCACCCCTATTATCTCTCTAGGTGTGCCGTGAGGAGATGGTGAGCATACAGGATGGGTAGCTGCATATCGTATGCATATTTATTGTTGTCTTTTGTTTAGTCCTGTTGTGTTGTTGGTTGGCTGTCGTGCCTTTGTTATATGGTTGCCCGCCGTGGCTTGGATGTATGGTCGAGGCTTGTTCCTCATAGCTAGGATGTCATTTCTGTTTGTGTGATGATATTGATATATCTGTTTTGTGATGGTCAGTTAATCTTCTAGTTTTAGGGATGTGCTGTCGAAATTTTCTTGTTCGGCAGGTCCGTAGGTAGTTTAGTAGCGCTCCAGGCTTGTGGTGGTTCCCAGGGTGTTACAGTTGGTATCAGAGCCTAGACTTTAGGTCCTAGGTAATAATATGATAAACCTGAGACACTTACACTCGTAACATGGGTACCGGTTGCATTTTATTGCATATGTCTTGTTTATCTTTTCCCGCCTTACTGTATTGTTTGAAATAAGTATTATTGGAGTTACTTAAGTGTTTCTTTACATGCTTATGCTAGTGATTGGCTGTTCACCTTGTTGTTTCGTCGTTAGTACATTATTATGGTGTTCTAGTTATCTATGTTGTAGTGGAGAGAATGTTCTGTGGTTGAAGTTGCTACCATGGCTTGTAGGACCTGGAAGTTTTGGAAGGCTAGTAGCATAACTGTTGTGTGACATTGCATATGGGTTAAGTGGCGGGCCCCATGATACCTTTTCTGCACTGCCAAGTGAGGTTGACCGAGTGTTAGGTTTGTGATCCAACGATCCACATACAAGGCGAGTAGTTTCAGTATGGGATGGATTGGCCCCCATGCTGTGTACTCTAACTATTTGTTCTCGGGATGTCGTAGAGGTGGATCGACGTGCACCTTACCTAGAGGCAGATGATGGTGTTTTCAGCCTAAACTTTAGAATGGTGTAGGGATCTTCCCTGTGGAGTGAAGATAGTCTTTAGTTGACAGTGGTGTTGTGATGAGGGCAGGACTTGAGTGGGGTTACAAGAAGTTCTTTCAGTCGTTTTGCTGAGGATTGTACCCTAGTCTTGAGCGGTTTTGAGATCTAGTATTTAAGCCAAGGGTTTGTACTTCCGTGTCTTTATTTGGGATCAAATTGTTTCTTTGTAGTCGGAATAGCTATGCCATTACTGATGTGATTGTTTCTGTAGTCGTAAAGGCTACATGCACTCCTAAACCAGCGTGCCTGATTCATGTATCATTCTGAAATAATGAAATTCTTACTGTTCTATACATGTTTATTATGAAGAATGATCATGTGCTTAGTGTAAGTGAAGTAATGATGAAATGATGAATGGTCATGCTTGTTGATGCTTTTGCATGGAAAGGATTCCATATGTTGTCATGCGAGTTCATGCTTTATTTATCATTGTCATATGAAGCATATCATATGCACGACATTGGCATTTGAAGTTTTGTCGCCGCACTCAGCTGCGACCATATCGATGTAGCATTGCACATTGTCATGGTACAATGCAAACTCTTACGTTGTCGGGTAAGAGTGCAGAAGTGTATGTCATTACATCTATATGCATATCATGATGTTGTCCTTATTGCAAATAAGGCTTGATGAAGTGAAGTGGCTCTTATGGTTCAATATGCAGTGTTGCTATTTAACTTATATATGCACATTGTTCACATGTGGTTTAAATCATGGTGAAGTGTATCTTCATTGATGTCATGGGTGTGATTCTTGTGTCTAGTACTTCCTTTGGACTCGGTGGTGCTTATGCATAAGAGTGACCAAGTAAGGTTTATGCCTTGAGGTGGCGATTGTTTCTTGAGCAAGTCTGTTCTACTCATATTCTGAAGATAGTAGTGATTGGTGGGCGAAGTGAAGTGTCAGCATGTTTTGGGATTAAATCCCTAATCGTGTAAGTTTCATGTTTATCCTTCCTTTGAGGGAGGCGAAGATGAAGCGAAGGAAGACGTTTGTTCTTATTGACATGACTTTAGTGGTGCCAACTAAGCAGGGTTTTAGGGTGCAGTTGTACGGCCATAGAGGGTGTTCCTAGGCCGCTAGTGCCTTGGTCTCAAAGGTTGTCGAAGAGAGTTTCTCTTGTCTCATCGATATAATATCAGTGGAGACTCGTGGGTTCCCTCATTGCTAGAGGAATGGGGAGACTGCTGGTGTGCTAAAGTTGATCTTTTTAGATGCGAACGCCAAGCTTGCGTTATTGTTGTGACGGAGTTTGTTTGCCCTAGTAGCCGTCTTGTTGTTCTTTTTGGATGGCTCATTCGAGGCTTGTTAGTACGGTGTCAGGATCTAAGGGCTGTTGTTGGCGACCTTGTGCTTCTAAGGATATTGCAAACCAAAGTCTTGGTATGGCTTGGTACCACTGGAACATGTAGCCAAGGTATTTTGCCTCTCCTTTGTTGTTGCCTATATGGTACTTTGTCTTCGGGCTGCAGTTGTCGGAGCCTGCGAGTGTAGTGCTAATAGTGGTTGGGCTCCTTGCTGAGGAAGTGTCCTCATGATTTGAAGCTTGAGATCGGGTTTAGAGTCGATGATGGTGAAGTAGGATATCAGAGTTAAGTATTGCCTAGTGCGTAGGTTGGGATCTTCATAGCATGTTTTGTAGAGTTCATTGGACGAACTAGTCGGAGTGGGAAGTGTCTTATTGACCTTGAGTAGCAGATACTTTTGTAGTACTCGAGGTCTCTAAGTAATACATTTTGAGACTCATTGTTTAGTTGCTTCCTAACTTGTTCTATAGTAGTTGTGGAGTCGATGGATTCCGTAGACAAATCCTTTTAAGGAGGGGAGAATGTAATACCCCAAGTGTTTACAAAATAAAATAAAGCGGTTGCCATGGGTCTTCGAAAGTGCAAAATTTGACTTTATAGACTCGTTGCTCAGAAGAACGATCAGATACCACGGATGTGTAGATCTCGTCGAGACAATTCCATTTTACTATTTAAACATCCCATTAGGATACCAGCGAATCCGTGGCAAACCCAATTAATTTTGGCCGTTGGATGGAAGAGGAAAAGTTAAAAAAAAAAGAGATAAGAGGGCCGGATGCACACACAACCGAGCCGCCCCTCCCTTGGCTGCTGGCACATCTCTCTCTCCCCCTGCTGTTGCTGATCTGGGCGCCCAAGAGGAAGGAGAAGGAGGTGGAAGTGGAGGAGGAGAAGGGCTGCAGAAAGGAGGAGAAGAGAAGGGAAAGGGTGGAGGAGGAGAGGTGCTACTGCAAAGATTTTGTAGGGAACCCTAGGTGAGGTGCAAAACCATGTTTTTCTCTACAATTGGTTGTTGGAGAAGTTTTTTTTAGTCATGAGAATTAGAGGATTAGAGGGATATTAGAGTTTAACCTCGAATTTGGGTTGCTATTTTCTGTCAAATTGTGCATTCAACTAGGGCTCAGTTTTTATCTATGTTATAGGTCGAATCTGCCAAACCCATATCAACATTGTAGGGGATTCAAAGATCTCTGTGCTTGTGAAATTTCACGATTTTAGCCCAATTAGTTTTGGAGTTACGGAGTTTTGAAGTTGGCTGTCAGGTTCTAATGTGGTGTGGGACAGTCATAGATCTATTCGGTTTTCGACCGTCTCAGAGGCCGAACCAGTTTCCAATGTGAAGAAAAGTTGTAGAGGTTTTCTTATGCTTTTCATATTGCTAAAGAACGTAATTTTTGGTTAAGTAAAACTCCAGTTATGTTCCATCAATATAGATTGTCTTGTTTTGGCTATCAGAAAATTCAGTCAATGTTCAGAGCATGTTTAGTTCTAGTTAATGACCTTTTATGTTGATCAATTTTATACTAATGTTGTAGCTCTTGTTGTTATCTCCATGTCCACCGAATTTTAGAATTTTTTAGTTTAGTAGTTTTGGAGATATTCAGTTTTAGATGACTGCTGTTCGAAATCAGTGACAATTTGTCAATGCTGTGTTGAGAGTCCGTTTAGGCGACATTAGAGGCATGATAAAATTACATTTTCTCTACGAAAGTTGTAGCTATCGTTCTGTAGTTTCCAAATATGTATTTGTTTGTTATCATATTTCTGTTAGAAAAATAGATATGAAAAAGTGAAACAACATTTCTGCAGTCAAATGAATGTGAAGATGTCAGTTTGTAGGTTTAGCCGGTTGCGAGGCATCAGACCGTGTTCCTTGTTGTTTGTATGTTATTTATTGTGTTGTGATGCTGTTATGTGAGTGCATGAGCAGGTGGTATTGCAACGAGGCGTGTACGTCTTATCTTCTTCGCTGGTGAAGGTAAGTAAACGTAACGGTGGTTGCTACAGTTTTATCTTGTTATTTATTCTGCCTAAACATTAAATTTCAGGGCAAACACCAAACTTATATAACCTATCTAAATGATGCTTCATTCATATTGTGATATGATTCAAGTTGAGGTATGCCCTAAGTGTCTTATATGTTGAAGTTCTTGCTTTATGTTGCTCATGAGAGTTTATGCCTTTATGTTGTTCATGTGAGTAGGATGATAGTACGATGCTTGAGTTTTTAGCAGGAAAGAGTTGTCCACCTGGTTACACTTTGTGGCTAAAATTTTGAAATGTTGAAACGACTTATGCATCGTAAAATGATTGTGCTAGGGTCTGCCGATGATGCATTTTTTTAAAACCTTGGGGATATGTAGATGATGATAGAGCCATCATGTTATGGCCTTTGTTGGGTTAGAGAAGTGAGATTTGGTAAATCATTCTAAATGGAAGGTAAAAAAGTTCGAACTTTAGTTTCTCTCATTTATAGGTGTAGGTTGTACCTATGCCTTTGTAGCATTTGGTTAGTTTTCTAAAGGAAGTTTCTATCTTGGCTATTTTAAGTGGCATAAGAAGATTTGTTAATGCAGTCTTGTTATCATACACATAATGTGATACATGGAAGAAGTGAAATCAGGAGCTAATATAAGTGTATCACTTAACTTGATGATGGATTGCATGGGAACAATTATCCATGCTAGTGTCTTTTAGTCCAATAGAGGTATGTTATATATGCTGCTATGCGAAAGATCATGAACCATGTTATTTCTCTTTGAAGTTTCACTTCTTTGTTGATATCATTGGCACATGTTTATATAAGGCCTTATGTGATATATCATATTTATGTTACACATATTGAAGTGTGTGGTATATGTGAATGCTAGATGGCATTTGAAGTGCATCAATTGCACTGCATTGCATTTTATATGCATTGGAAGTTAGGTCGTAAAGATCACGACCGTACCAGTATGTATCATTCATTGCGCGAGAGGGTTGCGATGTAAAAGAAGATATGACATTACATCCATAAGGCATTGCTGTATGGAATTGAATGTTTCGATATATCAACGTATCCCGAACTAATCGAAAGAAAAAAGCCAATAAGAAAACCATGATATGCTATCAAAGAGTCTAGCACAAAGTACTCCAATCAAGCGTGAAAATTGTTTAAGTTCACGACTAAACTGACAAAATCTACCAAGTGATTTTTACAAACCGCAGGGTAAAGAAAAAAGGAAAAACTACGACGAGGGCAAGAAGTCCATCTCATCCATGGAGGCCTTAGCTATCCCATTCACCTCCTCAACCTTCTCTGATGATGACTATTCCGTCTCATTCCCAAAGCCTTCTAGGGTGACACTTGTATTGAGCTCTGGTTGGCGGGTCTTCAGGACGGCTAGTGCAAAGGTGAGTGCCAGCTCCATGCTCCACTGGGACTAACTCGAAAGGTGTTCGGTGACCGTCCCTCAGAACCCACCAAATGCCTCGGCAAGCCTGGTGGCTCGGGTTGCGAGTCCTAGAGCATCCTCTTCGCCGAGAGCCTTTGTTCGGATCCCAAATCCGGCAAGCGCCTCCTGGAAGACGCTGAGTGCTACGATGAGTTGTTGTTGGGTGGCTGACATATGGGCTCCTTCCTTGCTAAAGGCTTCTCAGGCCATTGAGAGTTCTGCAAGGCGACATGTTAAGAAGACAAAATGAATGAGCAGCCTGTCGGTGTACTAGAAGCTCACCCTTCATTCGGTCCTCTTGCATGGTGTCCGCCTTCCTTCTTGGCCATCACCTAAGAGAGCTGGTGGTGTAGCTCAATAGCTTCCTTATCAAGCTCAGCCACTCAGACGGTGGCCTTCTTGGCCTCGCAAACGGGTCTCGTTCAAGCGATGCACGACAAACTAGAAAAAACTTCAAGGTTAGTACCCATTTTTCACAGATTAGATTATTAACCTACATGTCAACTCTTATCACAAAAAAGGCATTGAACACCGAGTCCGGTTGCTGGCCTCCCTTTGAGCTTGTCCCCCCAGGTTGCATCCAGCGAGATCTTGTACCTCTTTTGTGGAGGGGTTGTGGCGACCTCAGTTATAGCTACCTCTAATTCCTGACTAGTGGCCACCAATGTAGGGAGTTCACCAGGTTTGTTTCTATCTCCTTCAGAGGAGGTAAGGGTTGGAGATTAGGGAGGATAGGGCTTGGGGGCTGTCGACAGCATTTCAGTTAACCTACGGGAAAGACGAATTCATTCCGCACATCCAAAATGCATAGGAAATAATTCTCAGCATATTTAAGCCATTTCTTGGTCAGTGAGGGTTTTACTAGGACTAGGAGGGGCATTGTTCTCTTGAGTATCTTCCTGGGTGCGTCTCCTTTGCTCCCCGGCGTCTTCGGAATCAAGGGCCGTCGCTCGACGAGCTCACTGGAACTAACACATTCTCGCATCCCAGGTCAAAGGCTAAGGCATGCCCAGAAAATTAAGAACAGGCATGGCCACAAAGGATCTAGGTTAAAGTTCAACTTACCAGAGTCGAGGCTGCTATTGAAGTCACCATAAGATTGGCGGAAGCGGAGGAAGGAAGAGTAGTTGGTATCGGTGGCCTAACACCATTTGCCACCAAATCTACTCCCGCGAAGTCATCACCCTCCAGCACCATGCCGCTGACAAAGGATGAGATTTGCAACATGTCACCACAGCTCCCGCTCGGATCCCTGCTCCGCATGATAAGAACATCATTCGAGTCTGTAGCCCCCCCCTGGCCGTGACCTCAGCTTCCGGATTGAGCCCTCCGCATTTGATAATGTGAGAACTGTCCAAATCGTATTCAAATTAATGAAATCCGTGATTCGTCCAATAAGATGAGAGCTAGCATGTGCCCTTCTCTTAACATGCCAGGAGCTAACCCACATCTCAAAGCCACAATCGCAAACATACATGATTAAATATAAAGCAATTTCGGTAGTTCCGGTATGTGTTTATACCTAAGATCGCAACACATACATATATGAAAATCCTCATCACATCAAGGTACAATAAAGAGCAAGTAGATTAAATATATTACAAGTCTTTAGAGTGATTACAAGTTCAACAATTTCAAGAACTACTTGCTGAAATTTAACAGATGAGAGCCAATTACCAAGTTCAAGCTCTCAACATACAATAATTTAGGTACTAGACTAAGCAAAATACATCAAGTTTATAACCTAGCACATTAGCATTTATACGCAGTGGATATATCATCTGAAAACAGCAAAAGAAGTGGCGCCATATGACCTAAGGCGCCACCGAAACACTATGAGTAGCAAATTACTACTCTTGCCCATCATCGTCATTGCCTAGCACGAAGTAGCCATAAACTAAATCATCATTACTAGCAAAAGTCCAACAATACCATCATGAGTACGAAGGTTCTTACAAGAATTAATCATTATGGGTATGTATAATAACCTGACTCCAAGGATTATGCAATTTGGAATGGGTAGTAAGGAGTGAGCCACAAGTTAAGTTGCATTTAAGCGAAAAGCATTTCAAAAGGCAACATGGTGTGGAGGACCTAACATAATTGTTAGGGGTCATTGTTAAGGACCCCTGATGGCCCCTTGGCTCAGCTAGCCTATGCCTATGGACCTAAGCCCCCGAAGGGTGCTTTCGAACCTTTGGGCTTCGGGGAAGCCTCAACGTCCCGGAGCCATGCCTTCCGCAGCCCTAGCCTCTAGTGCTTCCCAAAGGCTACGGGATGAGTCATCAGGCCTCAAGAAAGATCTGCCAGAGGGGGAACGCCGGTCACTTTCTCCTGCAAGGATGTGATCGGTATTCCGTACCAAGGCTAGTGGATGCCATCCTGACATGATGACGCAAGTGGAGGACTCCTGACACACGAAACAGTTCGGTGCCGGACCGCATTTGGCGACCGGCCCTGCACTGACCAGACCTACATATTATCTCCTGAGTAAGGTAAAAAGTAGTT
Organism: Phragmites australis; assembly: GCF_958298935.1. Classification (NCBI taxonomy): domain Eukaryota; kingdom Viridiplantae; phylum Streptophyta; class Magnoliopsida; order Poales; family Poaceae; genus Phragmites; species Phragmites australis. Next base: position 12,188,113 of record NC_084938.1, read on the forward strand.
TTACCTAAGCTACGCTATGTAACTTGGCCAGTCCTAGATCTTTGTTAGTGGCGATAACTTGTATGCTATGCCAGGGATAGTCCTATAAATGTAGGGCCATGGCCATCAAGCTAAGGACAATCTTTTCTACTATCAATACATTTTCACTACCCCTTCCTCTCGAACTTCGATTCAAGTTCTCAAACTTCGTCTCCAAACTTGAGTCTCCTCCTTAGAAGAAACTCTCACCGTACTTGTTAGCGTAAGATGATCTCTTGCGCTAACAGCACGTCGTCCGTGGGGACTCGGATACAGAAGTGCTAAGAGAGGCAGGATGCAACCCAAGAAGAAGACCACCAATGCCGCAGGTACGGCTGGTGACTAAGCACAGGCCGTGTCGACGACGGCCCCCAACCGGGAGGAACGAGGGCCTTATGGCCACCATTGACCCGGCCACGACCATAGCTATGGCCGGCACCGAAGGGCTCCTATCTTCGGAGGCCCTGCAGCAACAGCAGCAACATAGTGAGGCCCTCGCTGCACCCTAGGGACTGTGGCCTGCGCCACCACTGAAAACACCATTTCACCCGAGCATCAATCACGCCTAGCAGTATTGTTGGCCCATATGGAGGAGCTACAGACGAACCTACGGGTCGAGCAGCAAGCTACCCGCACGACCACCACCGCCCCCGTGACGACCAACGCTGTTCTGACCCAGGCCCTAAGGGCCGATTATCTCTTTGACACTAGGACCCATCATGTTCAGCTTCCGGAGCCTCGGAGCTGGCGTTGCGAGGATCCTCTACAAGACTAAGACTCTCCCCTACAGGCCGACATATAGACTATACCCTTCCTGAAGGGCTTTCAGACCCCGAAGCTACCTAAGTTAAAGGGCGATTCAGACCCTGATGAGTTCATCTGTTCCTACGCCCTCACCTTAGAGGCCACCGGAGGCGGACCGGCCACCATGGCTAAATGCTTCCCTCTCGCCCTGGAAGGGGTTCCCATACACTGGTTCTGAGCACTGGACCCTGATACCATTCACGCCTAGTCCTAACTCTGAGACCTCTTCCGCAGCAACTTCCAGGGCACCTTTGTCGAGTCGGTGACCTCCGGAAGCCTATTCACTATCAGGCAGGAACCAGACGAAACCCTTCGGGATTACTTCCGAAGGTTTTCTCAAACCAACACCCAGATTAGGGGCATATCGGACTCTTCAGTCATCGATGTCGCAACCTAGGGTCTGGCCGAAGGACCCCTGTATGATCGGCTAAACCGGCGCCCCATACACACGGTGGAAGTCCTCATGAGCAAGTTCGAGGAATATACACGTGCAAAGGAGGAAAAACTCCGCTAGACGCTCTCATGAGCTACAGAGACTTCCCGCGTCGACCCCAAGAAGTCACATTGTAGGCGGGATCATCACACGCACCCCTCCCCCAGCGAAGAGGGGGCTTCGAGGAGGCTCATACCTCCAGGTCCCAAAGAGGGCGACAGTGATAGTGCCAAAACATCAACAACATAAACCAAGGCCGTGAGGCACCAAAGTAAAACTGTCCCAGAGGGTGTGGCTGAGGATGCTCCAGAGACTTCTCGGAGCAAAATCGTGCCTCGAGCCGGTATCTCAAGGAGGAATCCTGGTGCGCTCTACACGAAGCGGTACAAGGACATAACACCGACAACTGCCGGACCTTCACAACCTTCCAAGAGGAGTACCTTGGGAGGCAGGCAGCCTTTGCTGCTGCTGAGGGGGCCATCGACGAGAGGTCCGAAGATTGTAGGTCACCAGCAAGCTGGCAAGTTGATCATCTGGCCTTACAGAATCCTCCACAGCTGGAGGCTAAAAACCTTACCCTCTCCACTTCGATCATCCGTGGAGCGAAACAACAATGAAAGGGCCCAAGGCAAACAAGTCATCCTCGCTATAACTAGAGGAGGGAGCTCCTGCTGCGCTTCGAAGTGGCAGTGGCAAGACTACACACGTGGGGTAAACCACATCAGAGCAACTAGCATCCATCGGCAGGTCCCCGAATGGGCTGACACCCCCGTGACATTCACCTTCGATAACTCTGAAGGGGTGAAGTTTCCCCACTCCGATGCCCTGGTTGATGCAGGAGAGTTGCCCGATCTTCTCGTCGTAGAATCGTGGGGGATAACTTGACCCGTGCAACCTGACGAACCGATGGCACCAACCACTGCTTGAGCAGCAACCTATGACAAAAGAATTCGCCCAACCACACGATTCGGTCTTTGTCTACTTGACCACGGGAAGTAGACGCTGTTGCAGCTGCAAATCCAAAGGAATACACAAGAACAACAGATATAACTAGCAAATCTCTCAATCTCCAAGGGGGTGGCTGCTGCACACTCAAACCTTAGAGACAAGAAATGGCTGCTGCTAGTTCAAATTCGTGGTTGACCCTAGAAGGGAGGTTACAGGTGGGTATATATAGTGAGGGCAACCCCTGCCCTTAGTTCTACATGGGCTGGACTTGGCCCAACAATAAAAACAACAGCCCATGTGCAGTTTGCTTCATAAAAGGCTGAAAGACTCTAATTGTTTTCAAACATAACATACAAACCAACCAAAATGGTGTGGCCCAAAAGGAGTCATGTAGGACCATCTCGCCTTGCCTTGTCGGGTTCTAGAGTAGTCTTGGCTTGTCAGGTTCCCAAGTAGTCAAAGGCGAAGCCTGACTTGTCGATGAGCACACCAGCACTGGTCGGCATGACTGGTCGAGGAGGTCGTTGGACTGGTGGAGAATGGTCGAGAAGGTGGTCGGACTGGTCGAGGAGGTGGTCGTGTCCATGGTAGCGCTATGTCCTCATCAAATGCACAACCAAGCAGTTATGGACAGTAGCGTCACCACACATGTCCAGCTCATCCTTGTTCTCCCATGTGACATGTGATTCAAACCTGAGAACAAGCAATGTATTCCCATTAGGTAGTAAACAATTCTCACTAAAAGTATGATTGCAATCATTAAGGAACAGATTCACCTCTTGTTGCATTTGTTTCAATCGAGCTCTTGTCATAGGACCTTTATTGGCATCAACAGTTTGTGAGGGACTTGTAGCGTCAACCAAGTCTGCCCCATGACCAAGAGAATGAGTGTTGTTGGGGATGTCCTCATCATCCTCCCCCTCTTCAAAAGGAGTTGTCCTCGACTCTGTTTCTTCCAAGCCAAAGAATGGTGATAAATCTGCGACGTTGAAGGTAGCACTCACTGCATAGTCATCGCCAGGGAGCTCAATCTTGTAAGCATTATCATTAATCTTCTCAAGAACGCGGAATGGGCCATCACCACGAGGCATTAGCTTGGACTTGCGCTTCTCAGGAAATCGGTCCTTTCTTAGATGCACCCATACTAAATCTCCTGGTTGGAAAAGTAACTTCTTGCGATGCCTATTTGCCTTTGAAGCATAGCACTTTACTTTCTTTTCAATCTCTTCTTTGGTCTTCATGTGAATTTTCTTCACATAATCAGCTCTTTTTGAGGCCTCCATGTTAGCTCGCTCTTGCAATGGTAGAGGCAGCAGATCAAGTGGGGTGATTGGTTTGAAACCATACACCACCTCAAAAGGACACATTTTGGTGGTGGAATGCACAGCTCTATTGTAGGCAAACTCCACATGAGGCAAACAATCTTCCCACTCCCTTAAGCTCTTCTTTATCATTGTGCGCAGCAACATGGAGAGGGTGCGATTAACAACCTCAGTTTGTCCATCAGTTTGTGGGTGACAAGTTGTGGAAAATAACAACTTTGTCCCAAGCTTGGCCCACAAGGTCTTCCAAAAATAACTCATGAACTTCACATCTCGGTCAGAAACAATCGTCATCGGCACGCCATGCAATCTCACAACTTCCCTGAAAAACAAATCAGCTACATGCGATGCATCGTCGCTCTTGTGACAGGGAATAAAGTGTGCCATTTTAGAAAACCTATCCACCACTACAAAAACTGAATCCCTCCCCCTCTTAGTTCTTGGCAGTCCTAACACAAAATCCATACTAATATCCTCCCAAGGTGCATTAGGAACAGGAAGCGGAGTATACAAACCATGGGGGTTCAGTTTTGATTTGGCCTTATGACATGTTGTACATCGCTGCACAAACCTCTCAACATCGCGTCTCATCTTGGGCCAATAGAAGTGGTCGCTGAGCAGCGAGTACGTCTTCTCTCGTCCAAAGTGACCCATCAATCCACCCATATGGGATTCCTGCAATAAAAGCAAACGAATGGACGAGTCTGGGACACACAACTTGTTAGCACGAAATAAGAATCCATCATGCACATGGAACTTTTCCCAACCCTTCCCATTTTTGCATTTTAGGTATGGTTCAGCAAAATCATGATCAGAAGGGTATAATGCTCGCAAATTTTCTAATCCAGGCACCTTTACATCCAGTTGGTTCAGTAAAATAACCTTACGAGATAAAGCATCAGCAACAACATTATCTTTCCCTTTCTTATATTTCACAAGGTATGGAAAAGATTCAATAAATTCTACCCATTTAGCATGCCTACGGTTCAGTTTGGCTTGGCCTTTCAAATACTTTAAAGCTTCATGATCAGAATGAATGATAAATTCTTTAGGCCAAAGATAATGTTGCCAAGTCTCAAGAACACGAACAAGAGCATACAATTCCTTATCATACACAGGGTAATTCAGTTGAGCTCCTCCCAACTTCTCACTAAAGTAAGCCACTGGTTTTCCTTCTTGCATCAGAACACCTCCAATGCCCAAACCACTAGCATCACATTCGACCTCAAATGATTTGTTAAAATCAGGCAGAACAAGCAAAGGTGCTTCAGTAAGACATTTCTTGAGTTCTTGAAAAGCACTTTCTTGTGACTTACCCCAGACAAATTCAATACCTTTCTTGGTGAGCTCGTTCAAAGGAGCAGCGATGGTGCTGAAATTCTTCACGAAACGCCGATAGAAACCAGCGAGACCATGAAAGCTTCTTACTTGGCTTACATTGACAGGCGTAGGCCAATTTTTGATAGCTTCAACTTTAGATTCATCAACTTCTACTCCCTGTGCAGAAACAACAAAGCCCAAAAACACAACCTTGTTTGTGCAAAACGTGCACTTCTCCATGTTAGCATACAATCTCTCAGATCTAAGCACTTGCAGCACTTGTTTAAGATGCTCTACATGCTCTTCCATGGTGCGGCTATATATTAGAATGTCATCAAAATAAACCACAACAAATTTCCCAATGAAAACTCTCAAAACATGATTCATTAAGCGCATGAATGTGCTAGGTGCATTAGTCAAACCAAAGGGCATTACTAACCATTCATATAAACCTGATTTTGTTTTAAAAGCTGTCTTCCATTCATCCCCTTCTTTCATCCTAATCTGATGGTACCCACTACGCAAATCAATTTTAGAGAATATAACAGCACCGCTAAGTTCATCCAGCATATCATCAAGTCTAGGGATGGGATGACGATACCGAATAGTGATGTTGTTAATTGCCCTACAATCAACGCACATTCTCCATGTACCATCTTTCTTAGGGACAAGGATAACAGGGACAGCACAAGGGCTAAGACTTTCTCGCACATACCCTTTTTCTAGCAGCACCTGCACCTGTCGCTGAATCTCCTTGGTTTGTTTGGGGTCAGTCCGGTACGGTGGTCGGTTAGGAAGGGAAACTCCTGGGATGAGGTCGATCTGATGTTCAATCCCACGAAGTGGAGGTAGACCCGCTGGTATCTCCTCCGGAAACACATCTTCAAAGTCCTGCAACAGACTACAAACAACACTAGGAAGAGGAGTTAAGTCATTAGTAGAAAGCATTGCACCCTTGTACAGCAGTACAAAATGCACCATTTTGGGGTTATCTCTCACTTCCTTCATCTCAGATTTAGTAGCTATCATAACTAACTTCTGCTTCTCACTCTTCCTCTTTCCATTCAAGCTTGCTTTGTGACCCTCACTCACTGACTTGTGGATGGCAGTCATCTTCTTCTTCTCAAGTTGATCCTCACTTATATTCTTTACTTCAATCTTCCTTTGCATGTTTGCTGCTATAATCTGATTTGGTGTCATGGGTAGCAGCTTGATGCCTTTACCTTGCCACTTCAAAGCATGGGTGTTGTCCCGGCCTTCATGTAGAACACTTCTATCAAATTGCCATGGCCGCCCCAATAGCAAGTGGCAAACAGTCATAGGCACAACATCGCAATCAACAGTATCGGTGTAATCATGTATTTTGAAAGTAACTCTCACCAAGTACTGCACCTTCACATCGCCACAATCGCTAAACCATTGCACATGGTAGGGGTGAGGATGCTTCATCAGGGTCAGCCCAAGCTTCTCACACATTCCCATGCTAGCAAGGTTGTGGCAGCTACCACCATCAATTATCAACTTAATCAGCTTATCATTCACTTTAGCTTGGGTCTGGAATAGGTTGAATCGTTGCGCCTGTTCTTCATCATTGATCTGAACACTCAGTGTTTTGGTGACCACAATGGTGTGACCAGCCTCAAAAGGATATGCCTTGTACTCCTCTGCATTCTCCTCTTCAGTGTCATCAAACTTTCCACTCTCAATTTCAGGCTGAATCTCATCTTCACTAGCTGATTCATACTGACCCTCCTCGGTGACAAGCATTGCACGATTATTTGGACATTCCTTGACAACATGGCCACGCCCTAAACACTTGAAACACTGGATAGAGCTACTCTTGGAGGTAGATCCCACGGACGAGGCAGCAGATGATACTGGTTTTGGCGTCTTATTCTCACTAGATGAGGGTGCTGATTTAGCAAAAGATCCAGAACGAGAAAAAGAACTGCTGCTCGGGCTGGGTGAATAGGTACCTCGTCCCAAACTGAATTTTGTGGTTTTTGAGGATCCTGGTGGCACCCTTAAACTGAATGTTGATGCTTTTGCTGGTCTAGCATCGTCTTGCAATTGCCTCTCTGCCTTTTGTGCTATGTGCACTAGCTGCACTACATTGTTGTAGGTCTGAAATTCCACAACACGCTTAATTGGCTTATTAAGGCCGAAAAGAAAACGTGACATGGATTGCTCTTCATCTTCATGAACACGTGCTCTAATCATTGCTTGCTCCATCTCCTTATAGTATTCTTCCACCGAACGGTTCCCTTGTCTCAAGTTCTGCAGCTTGTCAAAAAGGTCTCGTTTGTAATGCTTAGGAACAAACCGTGCCCTCATTTCTCTTTTCATTTCTTCCCATGATAACACTGGAAACTCCCCATTCTCCTCACGTTGATTCTGAACTTGTTCCCACCAGATTAGAGCATATCCATCAAACTCCAATGATGCCATGGCTAACTTCTTCTCTTCTGAATAGTTGTGCATGCGAAATATCTTGTCAACCTTTAACTCCCAGGTGAGATATACATCAGGGTCAGAAGTGCCTTCAAACTTGGGGATGCTGAACTTGAGTTTGCCAAATCTCTCCTCATTTGGCTGATTGTCGCCATTGCGACCACGACGAGGGTAGTAATCATTGCGTTGCAACACAAAAGGTTCAGGCTGAGCTACTCCATTTGCAGCAGCACCTCCACGTCCACGGCCTCTCCCTTGGCCATGAGCAGCACCGTTACCGCCTCCACCACGCACTGGCCCAGGTGGGCGAGCAGCATGGACAGCAGCTTGGTCACTCCTTTCTTGTGCTTCCCGTTGCACACGGGCAGCAGCTTCCTCATCAGTCTCATCAAGCTCTTCTCCTTGCACACTTGCATCACCTTGATTGACAGCGGCTCCTTCTACCCTCAATGCCTTGACAACATCTTCAACAATTTCGGTGCGGAGATTGTTCATATTCTCATTGAGCTGATTGTTGAATTCTTCTACCAATTGTTCAAGCTGAGTTTGTGTGACATAACTTGGTGTAACCTCTGGTTGGCCAACTGAAGTCTTATGCATCCTTACAGAGTTGCAGCTGCACGCTCTCTCGTGGTAATAAACAAGGAATACATGATAGATCAAGCGAATTCAATGTCAAGATGCTGCTAAAACAGAGGCTTATTTGTGGAGCTCGGTGAGGTATTCTTGTCCTATATAATCTGAAGCACTAGTTATTGCAAGGCTAAGTAATAATCCAATGAATGCAAAGCCAAGTTGCTGATCCAGATATATATGAAATTTTGGGAACAACTCAACACGCAATGATAATGAGACTTGTGCAACCAAGGAAATGAGCCATTCACAAACTGAAAATTTATAGCAAAGCTCTTGTTGCACAAGTGCAAGGAGGGACGCTAGCTAAATGCTCAAAGTTTCAAGCAGGCTTGTTGATGTGCACAAAAGGATATAACTCAACTAGAGCAGGTGTGACAAACTGAAATTGCAATACTGATCACAACACCATTGTTTTATTTCTGCCTTTTTTTTTTTGGCTCTTCTTTTCTTTTTTTTTTTTTCTTTTTTTTTTTCTTTTGCTACTGTGACCAGCACCCAGATGTAGATATGTATTTTTCGCTGCTCAAATTAACATAAGTGCAAGGCCCTGGAGCAAAAAACCTATAGCTAGTCCCAAATAGGTTCAAAGTTTTCACAAAGGAAGGAAAAGGGGTTCACTAGGGACTGCAAACAAGGATGAATACTTCTGAATGTTGCAGAATGCAGACCAGCAAATACTATATGGGATCTCCAGACTATGAACCTTGTCGGTGCTAAAGCTGAAAGAGGGGAGCTGAATTTGGAATTGAGCTTAAAAGATATTTTGTAGTATGTGTCACAAGCTTTCCAACAAGTATCTAAACGCTCAAATCCGACTTCGTTTACAAAGGTTGCACTGATTTCGGTCCTTGCTGCAGAAATCTGAGATCTGGACTCGAGCTAGACTCGAGAGGGAAATCCAACCCGACCAAGAACACATGAACCAAAGGGGGGAAACAGATATGGGGTGGAAAAGAGAAAGGGAAACACAAGGAAACTCTAAGATACAGCAACCAAACTTAAACTATTGGACTAAAACCTAACAAAGCTCACTATGCTCCAGATTTAGCTATGGTTTAGTAGCATTTTTTTTTTGGGATTTTAGGGTATGGGACAGGAAAGTAAAACAAGTGACTAAGATAAATGATCCTACCGAGTGAACTTAAGCCCTGATACCAGATGATGCAGGAGAGTTGCCCGATCTTCTCGTCGTAGAATCGTGGGGGATAACTTGACCCGTGCAACCTGACGAACCGATGGCACCAACCACTGCTTGAGCAGCAACCTATGACAAAAGAATTCGCCCAACCACACGATTCGGTCTTTGTCTACTTGACCACGGGAAGTAGACGCTGTTGCAGCTGCAAATCCAAAGGAATACACAAGAACAACAGATATAACTAGCAAATCTCTCAATCTCCAAGGGGGTGGCTGCTGCACACTCAAACCTTAGAGACAAGAAATGGCTGCTGCTAGTTCAAATTCGTGGTTGACCCTAGAAGGGAGGTTACAGGTGGGTATATATAGTGAGGGCAACCCCTGCCCTTAGTTCTACATGGGCTGGACTTGGCCCAACAATAAAAACAACAGCCCATGTGCAGTTTGCTTCATAAAAGGCTGAAAGACTCTAATTGTTTTCAAACATAACATACAAACCAACCAAAATGGTGTGGCCCAAAAGGAGTCATGTAGGACCATCTCGCCTTGCCTTGTCGGGTTCTAGAGTAGTCTTGGCTTGTCAGGTTCCCAAGTAGTCAAAGGCGAAGCCTGACTTGTCGATGAGCACACCAGCACTGGTCGGCATGACTGGTCGAGGAGGTCGTTGGACTGGTGGAGAATGGTCGAGAAGGTGGTCGGACTGGTCGAGGAGGTGGTCGTGTCCATGGTAGCGCTATGTCCTCATCAAATGCACAACCAAGCAGTTATGGACAGTAGCGTCACCACACATGTCCAGCTCATCCTTGTTCTCCCATGTGACATGTGATTCAAACCTGAGAACAAGCAATGTATTCCCATTAGGTAGTAAACAATTCTCACTAAAAGTATGATTGCAATCATTAAGGAACAGATTCACCTCTTGTTGCATTTGTTTCAATCGAGCTCTTGTCATAGGACCTTTATTGGCATCAACAGTTTGTGAGGGACTTGTAGCGTCAACCAAGTCTGCCCCATGACCAAGAGAATGAGTGTTGTTGGGGATGTCCTCATCACTGGTCATCTCAGCCAATATCGCCGAAGTCGAGGTCCGAAGAGTACTGATCGATGGAGGCAGCCTGGTGGACCTTCGATTCGTATGTGCCTTCGACCAGCTCCGCATCCCAAAGAGCCAGCTCTCACCCGACCATAGACCCCTCCAAGGATTCAACAGGGCCCCCCTTGATGCCCTAGGCCAGATTGTACTCCCAATCATCTTCGGCGAGGGCCTCACAGCATAGACTGAAGTAATCACCTTCGATGTTGTGGACATACCTTACGCCTACAAGGTCATTCTGGAATGGGTAACTCTGAACAGATTCGGAGCTGTATCCCATCACAATTACCTCTTCTTGAAGACGCGTGGACCCCACGGGCTGATAACCATCCACGGCAACCAAGACCTGGCTACGCGCATCGAGTACGGGCACCCTGCTCTGCTCCCTGGCCACCACATCCATGCCATAACCCAAGAGGGCTCCAAGGACCATCCTTCGGCGCATCCCAGGCACCGTGGCCCTCCGAGGCCACAACCGGAGGGGGACATAAAGCGTGTCCCCATACATCCAGACCAACCCAACCGGCTCCAAATAGGGGTGGACCTTACCTCCGAGCGGGAAGCCCACCTTCTGACCATCCTGCAAGGTAACCTCTACACCTTTGCATGGTCCCCGCAGGACCTCCTAGGAGTTGACTGTTGCATAATCAAACACTCTCTTTAGGTCGATCCGAAGGCCAAGCCTGTACGCCAGGGGCTTCGAAAGCTCTCCCCAGAGCGGGCAGAGGCTGCAAAGGAGGAGGTCCAGAAGCTACTAAAGGCCGGCGTTATCTGAGAGGTCATTCACTCTGATTGGCTCTGAACACTGTCCTGGTGTAGAAATGCAGCAGGTAGTGGCGTATGTGCATCCATTCCACATCACTAAACAAAGTATGCCCTCAAGATCTGTACCCCCTTCCTCGCATCGACCAGCTAGTGGATTCCACCGCTGGCTGCGAGTTGCTATGCTTCCTGGATGCCTACTCTGGGTACCACCAAGAGTGGATGGCAATAGAGGATGAGAGCAAGACCAGCTTTATTACCCTCTTCGGGGTATACTGCTACGTTCGGGTGCCATTCAGTCTTCAGAACGCTGGGGCCACCTTCTCCCGCCTGGTACACAAGGTACTAGAGCAGCAACTGGGCCGCAACATCAAAGCCTACATGGATGATATCGTGGTAAGCCAGTTCAAAACCAACCATGTCGCCGACCTACAAGAAACATTTGATAGTCTCCAGGTTACAAGCTTATGACTCAACCCGGAGAAGTGCGTATTCTGCGCTAAGGCTGAAAAGATGCTGGGATATCTCATCTCCTGAAGAGGCATTGAGGCCAACCCTGGCAAGATTCGTGCCATCCCAGAGATGTCACTCCCACCAATCCATAGGAAGTACAGTGCTTGGCCGGCCACTGTGCAGCCCTCAGCTGCTTTCTCACCAAATCGGCTGAGCATAACCTTCCTTTCTTCAAAACGCTAAGGGGCTCCGAACCATTCAGCTAGACTCCGAAGTGCCAGGCGACATTCCAGGCCCTCAAGTCCTACCTTTTCTGCCTCGAGACACTCGCGATGCCCCTCCCTGGCGAAGGGCTGCTCCTATACATGTCTATCTCGGCCTCTGCTATCAGCGCTGCCCAGGTGCGGGAGGAGAAAATTGACAGACACTCTGCTCAAAGGGCCGTATACTATGTATCGGAGGCCTTAGCCGGGGCCAAGACACGCTACACCGAGCTCAAATAGATAGCATATGCCCTCTTGATGCCTCGCGCAAGCTCCAACACTACTTTCTCGCCCACGACATCACTGTCCCAACCTCTTACCCGCTTGGCGACATGTTTTGCAACCGGGAGGCAACAGGATGTATCGGCAAATGGGCAGTAGAGCTAGCCCCCATCGTCATAAAGTTTGTGGCCCGCATTGTCATCAAATCCCAAATCTTGGCAGACTTCATCATCGAATGGACTCTGGCACCCACTGAACCCACCACTGCCCCTCCCCAAGATATCTGGACTATCTACACCGATGGAGCATATGGCTCCATGGGCGGCAGAGCCGGTGCGGTCCTCATCTCTCCCACAGGCCAGCAGGTCCAATTCGTTGTCCACCTAGATTTCAAGACGACCAACAACATAGCCAAATATGAAGCCGTCCTCTTAGGCCTCTGGAAGGCCCGAGCCTTAGGAGCAGCCAGATGACTATCATCCGGACTGACTCTCAAATTGTTGCTGGCCATGTTGACAAGAGCTTCCAAGTTCTACGTCCGGACATGGCAAGATACCTCAAAGCCATCCGCAAGGCTGAAGCATATTTCTGCAGCACATCAATCCGGAGCATACCACGAATGAACAACGGCCAGGCATATGCCCTGGCAAAAGCTGGTGCCATAGGCAAGGACCTACCATTGGGCACCTTCCTTGAGACCCTACACTAGCTGGCTGTTAAAGTTCTTGACGAGACGGTTGCCACCATTCTTCCCATTGAAACCACGGACTGGAGAGCTCCCCTCTTATCTTCCTGAGTGGAACAGAAGAGCCGGAAGACCCGATTGTGCTCTGTCGCATTGAGCATCGCGCCAGGGGCTACCATCTTATAGATGGCGCCCTTTACAAGACAGGTGTCTGCTCTCCCCTCCTCCGTTGCATTACCAGGCACGAGGGGGCTAACCACCTCTGGAGATACATGAAGGCCTCTACGGCAATCATTTGGCGCCTCGCGCCCTAGCTAACAAGACAGTTCGCCAGGGGTTCCACTGGCCTATAATCATGTCTGATGCAGAAGATCTCACCCGCACCTGCCAAGGATGCAAATGGATGGGACACCAAAGCCACCGGCCCCTGGCTCCCCTACAACCGATCTCTCCTGTCTGGCCCTTGGCTTGTTGTGCATGGACCTCATTCGATCATTCCCTTGTGCCGAAGGCAACCTTCAGTACATGGTGGTAGCATTGGAATACTTCTCCAAATGGGTCGAGGCCGAGCCCCTCACGGTGATCACATCGAAGAATGTCCAGAAATTCTTCTAGAAGAACATAATCTGCCACTTCGGCGTCCCACGGTAGCTCACAATCAATAACGGAACACAATTCGACTCTGGGCCTTTCAGACAACTTTTCGATGACTTTGCATCGAATTATGCTTCGCTGCCATTCGACATCCTTAGTCCAACAGGCCATCCAACGGGCCAACGACAACATTCTCTCTGTCTTAAATCACTGACTCATCGGCCTAGCTCGAGGCCTATGTATCGAAGAGCTTCCCAAGGTTTTGTAGTCCCTCGGCACCATGGTCATGCAAGCCACAAGGTTAACCCCCTTCCGCCTCCTATATGGCGACAAAGCTATGACACCCACCGAGCTCAAAGGATGCTCGCTAGGGTGCAACTATCGCAAACTACCGGAGAGAGAGAGAGAGCTCTCCTTCGATCTCACCGAAGGCACGTTACTCCACACCGTCCAGAACCTCAATTGCTACATCACGAAAACTAAGGCCAATACAATCCTAAGGTTCACCACGAAGTTTCGAACCGAGGGACCTAGTACTTCGACGCGCCCTAGCTCCGAGAAATCTGCGCAACAAATGGGAAAGTCCATACTTAGTCCTCAAGTCTAAAAGGTCTGGCTCCTACCGTCTGGCTGATACAGAAGGGACCCCCCATGAACACAGTTGGAATGCGGAGATCCTCCGCAAATTCTATGTGTAGGGGACCCTAGGCTCAGTCCTCGCCAAAGGTCCAAGACAATAAAAATTGTAGATTTACATACACTGGAATAGCCACCTAACCTAGAGGTGTTACCTCCAAAAAAACCCATACCTCACAACCTCACACAAAGCCTACATAAACCCTCTGACATCTTGAAGGCAATGCCTCCATGTTGGAGAAGTAAATCCCTCTAGCATCTTGAAGGCAGTGCCTACGTGTCGGAGAAGTAAATCCCTCCGGCATCTTGAAGCCAGTGCCTACGTGCCTGAGAAGTAAAACCCTCTAACATATTGAAGACTGTGCTTCTGTGCTGGAGAAGTATATCCCTCCGTCACCTTTAAGGCCTGGCTGAGTTACGTGGCAGAGAGGCAAAGACCACTCTAGCATCTTGAAGGCATTGCCTCTGTGCTAGATAGGCATATAGCTTCCGCCATCTTTTAGGTCTAGCTAACCTACATGGTGGAGAGGCAAAGGTCGCTATGGCATCTTGAAGGCATTGCCTCCATGCCAGACAGGCATAGACCCTCCGTCATCTTTAAGGCCTGGCTGACCTACGTGATGGAGGGATAACCTCCCTAGCATCTTGAAGGCCTAGCTTCCGCACCAAAAAGGATTTATAACAAAGTTATGATCCTCCAACATCTTGAAAACTAAAAGTCTCCGTGCCAAAAGCATCTGACCCCACCGTATCTTGAAGGTATAGTCTCCGTACTACAGAGGCGTCACGCATCAAAACGTTAGTAAATGAGTTGCTTTACCCTGCTCGCATCTAACACAACCCAGTACCCCTCGGATCTCCCACTTGGAGGCTGCTAACAACCGCCGAATGAGAAGGGGCTGGGATAGGGGCATAGGTGAAACGTTGATGCGATAAAATCATAATGCAAAAAAACAAAATTAATACAACGCAAGTTTATTCATACATGACATACAAAAGTTTTTATTTGGCTAGTCACTGTACATTGAATCTATGCCTAGCAAACTTGCTAGCCTATTGCGCCTCCCTGAAGTACTACGGGATGTGGAGGGCACTTGGCCGCCATGCCTCCCAGAAGTACCGCATGATCTGGAGGATTGACCCTGGTAACAGCGCACAGAGGGTCGACGCAAATCCCCTCCACGCAAAGACCTGCTACCAAAGATAGAGCCTCCTCAAGCTCGAGAAGACAAAGGTTACACTGGGAAGGGATACGAGTCGAAGGCTGAAAAATCTAGCTCTTCCTCCTCCTCATCCTCCAGCGGGGACTCCGCAGCCTGTACCTCCTCCACCTTCACTCTAGTCAGAATAGGCTCAAGGATTTCCGAAGACACCCTTCTGTCAGAATCCCGGGGGACGACAAAACATTGAAGGAAGCGTGGGTTGGCAACCTCTTGGGCTGTTCGGCATGTACACTAGTCATCCTTTTCGACCAAATACACATCCGAAGCAGACATAGTGGGGTCCTCCACCTCGACCTTGACCAAAACATCGGCGTCCACCTTCAGATCAACACACCCTTCAGAATCGCGGGGCATGACGAAGCCACTCCACTGCCGGACAGACGGAGTGGCCCCAGACGCTCCGGAGACACTTGATCCCTCCCTAGAGGCATCATCGTGGGCACGAGCGAGGTCTCCTCCGGCCTCAGGTCGCCGCATCTATATGCATAGATTGGACTCCAGTTAGCCTCAAGGCACGAGCATTCCAGAACAACACAGGCATAACCATAGGGAGATACACATGGCTCTTTTTGGCAAGCAAAAGTCCAAATACATGAAGCAGAAGAGGGTAGTCAACATACTAAGACTCTGACTCCCTTTGGAAAGGAAAGAAAAGCAAAAACAACATCCTATGTAGAGCTACATCTCTGGAGGCAGTTTTTGCATAGCATCCACGTGCGGAGACTGCTCCTGCGGAGTAACAACTTGAAGCAAATAACCTCGAGAGGGTGGCGGTGCACCTACAGGCTCTTGAGGAAGGACCTGATCTCCCGACGAAGAACATGGGCGAGGACCCCACGTGGCGCCTAGAGTCACCTGACCTGCCATGTAGCGCAGTGTCATGTTCCAGCCATGGCTCGCCCACATATTCTGGCGGAAGTTCTCCAGAGCTACGTGAATCTCCACCAGAGGTGCCTCTAGCTAGAATCCCTCGATCACAAAGTCCGGCACCTACTGCTCCAATGCTTTGAATGGGCCAACCCCTGCTGGGTACAGCAGGGTCAGCTGGAGCTCCATGGCCATGTGTGCGCTGGACCTCACGTAGGTCTCCGCAGTTTTAACCGTCACCGTCACAGCAGACCGAAGCTAGATGAGCGGCATAATCGAAGCCTCTGAGTTGGAGGGTAGTGGCAAACACCTAGTCCCAAGCCTGCTCATAGCATCGGAGTTGATCCAGGCAACCTCCGACGCACGTGCTGCTAATTGCTGACACTCTAAATGCAGTTCCCTCTCCGATGCTTGAGCCTCCTCTAGCTCTCGCCATGCCTCGACCATTGCAATCCGAAGGGTCTTAATTTCACCTTTGGCCAACACACAAGCTGCGTTAGCCGTGTCAGCGAACTCCCCCACCTCCCGGAGACCTTTGGCAGCCTTCCGCACCTCAGCCTCCGTGAGCTCCCATTTTGACACCTCCTCCCACCGAAGACCCTCCTCACGGTTGCGGAGCGTCTCCTCCTATAGATGACCCTTCGCAGATTCCACCTGCTTCCGAGCCTCCTCCAAGGCCTGACGAAGACCTGCCACCTCGTCGCGGGCTGCGGCAAGGGCCTGGTGCCACCCATCTCTCAGTGCCTTTGTCAAAACCACTTGCGACAAAGCACAACACAAAAAGGAAAAAAAAAAGATGAGCTGCTTAGAACCAGATGCCAGATTTGGCAGATCGTGGCTAACTACTGACCTGTAGGGCCACCGCTGCCAAGCGTGCCCCCCACTTCCTTCAGAGGATGCCGGGCCATCGATCTCTCAACCTCTCCACTCCGGAGGAGAGATGAGGCCGTGACGAAAGCCCTTAACACCTTTGGGCGCAACACGAAGTCATCTGGGATCAAGACTTCAAGGCCAGGGCCTCCCTGGGCTATTGTGAAGGGAGCCCCTGTGGAGGGTCCAATGCCCCCAGCACAGGCCACCAGGGTCAAGTCATAAACTAGCTCAGTGCTCTAGGCGCGGAGAGGCCGCGTTGCCCGAAGCAGCCTTCAAGGACACCTCCGGAGGGGTCCTGGTCCCTACCGGGGCTCGAAAACCTCTCTAGGAGGGGTCGAGGACACATCCACCTCAGTGGTCACTGCAAGATCCCAAGAAGCACAAATCAAGATCCTGGTGCATGACCAAAACAAGATATAACTAACGAAGTAACAATGTCTCACAAAGTCCCTCAACTCCTCTCATAGAAGGGCCCATGACATCATCGACATCCGAATCAGCAAACCCAAAGTCATATTCCACGGAGGCCACACCTCCTATTTGGCTCTGGTCGTGGCCGGCAATGTCCCGAGGGGCCAGGCCCATCCCCCGGTCACCTCCGAGCTGACCCTCACCTTCGGACAGGCCACCTGCGCTTTCGAGCCACCTCCGGCGCTTCCTGCGGAGCATTGGCACCTCGGAGGACTCAGCTATTGAGCCAATATGCAAGCCTTCAGAGACAAAAGGCCATCGATCCCGGAGTGGTTTCACACAAATCGCGGGAGCCACACACACTCCTTTCCCAATGACCTTAGGCTCCGACGGATCCAGTCACGCCGGAGCCACCATTCCGAGATGATAGCAGATGCGGTTGTATAGCTCCCAGCTCCCTGTTAGAGCTTCCTGCCACTTCTGCTCCGCGTCAGTAGGTGGGTCTAGGATCACCTCCGCAATCTCAGCTGCTCGCTCCATTGGAAGGCAGCTCTTTGAAAGGAAAAGGCGGCTCACATCTGTGGATCCAAAACTAGACAACGAAGAGGACTCACCAAAGCTGATGAGGGGCCCGGAGTACACATTCGGCCACCCTTCTGCACCTTGCTCGAAGACACAGTCCCAGCCCGCCTAAAGGGGCCGAATGCGCAACATGATGAACTCCTCCACGAGGTCACGCATGCTCATCTTTTCAGTCACCTTCCGTAGGAGGGCCAGCCGTGAAGTAAATTTGTCGTATGTGATGTCCGGCTCTGGCTCCTGGACATACGCGATATCCCGGTTTGTGGAGCAAAGGGGGGATCCGAGGCCAACATTATAGTAAAACCATCGCTGCGACCAGCCGGTGTACCACCGGCTATTAATGGCCTTTGTCGGAAAGGCATCGCGGTACTGTGGCCGTATCTGAAAATTGACGCTGCCAAAGCTAAGGACCTTCTTCACCCCGTCCTCCTTGAACATCTTCGGCTAGCAGTTAGCGAAGTGGAGGGCTGCGAAGAAATCGCCCTCCCTTCACACCCCTCTGCCTGCATGGCTCACTCGAAGGTGGCTAGGCAGGCGATGGCATTAACAAGAGCTGCGGAAGCTCCACGTACAAGTAGCAGAGCACCTCCCGAGCAATGTCACAGACGGAAGGCCCAGACCCTCTTCGAAGAAAGCCTCAAACACCACGACCTCGTGGGCTAGAGGCTCTGGGACCACCTCTTCCAGTAAAGACCGGGCGATGGCTCTAAAGGGAATCTTCCCCTCCTAACCATCCACTCGAGCTCCTCTTTGTTAATGGCATATACACCCAGCGCCTACTACCGCGGCAGAGCTCCGGTCCCGGCGGCAGCACTAGCGACAGTAGAGGAACCGGCGCCATCTTAAGGCCCATCGCCACTTTTCACCAGCGTCACCGAACGATTGGTTCAATCAAGCCGACTGAATCTTCTAACGAAGGCCAAGCAATACTATGGGCCATAAGCTATCAGTAGTGAAGATAGGGACCGCCAGAGACCCTGTTATGAAAGAACCATGGGCCCTACCGCTCCGCTGGCCACTCTCTCGAGGGGCTATTGTTGGGTGTCGTTGTTACGGACCCCTGACGACCCCTTGGCACAGCTAGCCTATGCATATGGACCTAAGCCCCCGAAGGCTGCTTTCGAACCTTTAGCCTCCGGGAAAGACTCAGCGTTCCGGAGCCATGCCTCCCGCAGCCCGAGCCACCGGAGCTTGTGCAGGCTTGCCGAAGGCTATGGGATGTGTCATCAGGCCTCAGGAAAGATCTGCCAGAAGGGGGACACCGGTCAACCTTCCCCTGCAAGGATGTGACCCGCATTCTGTACCAAGGCTCGTGGACGTCATCCTGACATAATGACGCAAGTGCTTGACATACGGGACAGTGCGACATCAGGCCGCATTTGGCGACCAGACCTGCACCGACCCAAGGGTTGGTTCAGCCCCTGTATTTGTCGTGGTAGATATTATCTCCTTAGTAAGGTAAAAAATAGTTTTACCTGGACCTGCACCATGTAATTCCGCTGGTCCTAGATCTTTGTTAGTAGCGATAACTTGTACGCTACGCCAGGGGTAGCCCTATAAATACAGGGCCATGGCCATCAGTCCAAGGACCAATCTTTTCTACTATCAATACATTTTCACTGCCCTTTCCTCTCAAACTTCGTCTCTAAGCTTGAGTCTCCTCCTTAGAAGAAACTCTCGCCGTACTTGTTAGCGCAAGATGATCTCTTGCGCCAACAATAATCAACAACAAAGCCTATGCTCATGTGACAACATATACATAAACATAGCCAACAAGAGAACAAGTTCCTCTCAACATAGACAGATCCAAACCATCTCTTGACATACCACTTATAACCACATATACCCAACACATCGAAAACTCTGCGATTGATGCAGATGGACATTAAGCATGCTCATAACTGCGAGCGAGGCAATGCGAATTGATCTTACACCATGGTTGGCAACGGCAGTGTTGGAGAAGGTTCATTCGAGCCTTGGGAATGTCATTCCCCACGGTACCATACGTCTTCATCCTATCATCAATTTCCAAGGTTAGTGACGATATGGCCCTCAAGAGAGAGATCAATACAAGAGAAGTTTACAGAAAAACAAGGAGTGGATCATCAATAAGAATGCGGCGGGGCTCCTTAAAGCCCATCATATGTAAATGTGTGCAATATGAGAGATAAGAAATGAAAGTATGCTCGATCCCTATCTACACATTTCTTCTCAGTATCAACACTCCCCAATAACATACCAAGAGAAAACATCACAAGTATATATATTGATCAACAACATACATCACCCTTCGTGCGAGAGAAATAAAAACATTCAAACAAACGGTGCTTGTGCAACTCGCCGCACAAGCGACGTTTCACACATATTCACTTCCAGTACCGTTTCCGTACAGGAACACCCATGTCCCTGCCACATGGGCAAAAATGTCTCTAAAGTATCATCAAAATGGCGAATGACTCTGTCTATCGCGCATAGCTGCGGCCATGACCCCCATCGCATGGTAAGATGTTCATACGCTATTTTTAACGTATTCACTTCCATACCTCCATGCTACATGGATAGCATATACACTCCGCGTATGTTAGCGCCCATGCTCTCCATACGACATGGATGACTTGACACCCCATACCTCAGTGAAGTATGGGAAACACCCCTACATTCCACTGTAGGGTAGTGTCCTTGCTCTTTAGTACATCATGGATAATTGGCACAACTTACCATGCTTACCTTGGCGTTGGTTGCATCAGTACACGATTGCATAATAATTTCTTAAGTAATAAACCAACATCATACACAATAAAAATATTTAGAATAACCAACAAAGCATTCATAAAATTTAATTAAACACCAATGAGCAATCCATAAAGTCATTATCTAACAGGGCATATTGTACAGACTTAACCATCCTATGAGTTCATGATTAAAAGCTAGTTCGTAAATCATGTTACTTAATTATGTCTGACAAGTTGGAGCCAATTAATTGTGGTTTATACCCCACTAATTTAGCCTAAATCCTTAGCACGGATGACATTCTTCTCATTGCATCTTCTCCTTGTCGGTTGATCCCACCATTACATCCTATGAGAGAAAAAGCATGAATTTGAGATAGAAGACCAATGTCAAGATGAGTCACATTTGAACGTTAGATCAAGAATAAGAGAAGACACAAGTCCTTAATAAACATTAGAACTAATAACAATTCCAACTCTCCCTTAACCCATGAAGATCAAGATTAACCATTTTAGCAAAGCATGAGGCAAGAAATAGCTCTAAGACAAGGTAAGGAATAAAAATAGACCACATACTTAGAATATTAAATTAAACTTTAGTGGGTTATATTAGTGAGGTTGACAAGTTTTATTAACCATATCGTTAGGATACTTCATTATACCTTGCTTTGATAGCCATGGTTTGAGAACCGTCCAAATCGTGTTAGAATTAATCAAATTAGCGATTCGTCTGATAAGATAAGAGCTAACATGTGCCCATCTCTCGGCATGTCACATGCTAACCCACATCTCAAAGCCACAATTGCAAACATATATGATCAAAGCCACAATAACAATTCCAGTAGTCCCGATATGTGTTTATACCCGAGATAGGAACACATACCTATACAAAAAGCCTCATCACATCAAGATATAATAAAAATCAAGTAGATAAAACATATTACAAGTCTTTAAGTGATTGCAGGTTCAACAATTTCAAGAACTACTTGCTCAGATTTAAAAGATGAGAGCCAATTATCATGTTCGAGCTCTCAACATACAATAATTCAAGTACTAGACTAAGCAAAATACATCAACTTTACAACCTAGCACATGAGCATTTCTACGCAGCGGATATATCATCTAAAAACAGCAAAATAAGTGATGCCATACGCTCTATGGCACCATTGAAACACCACGAGTAGCAAATTACTAGTCTTGACCACTACCATCATTGGCGGGCACACAATACCCATAAACTAAATCATCATTACCTATAAAACATCAACAATAGTATCATGAGTACGAAGGTACTCGCAAGACTTACTCGTTATGGGTACGTATGATAACCCGACACCAAGGATTATGTAATTTGGAATGGGTAGCAAGGTGTGAGCATCTAACATAATCAACAATATAGCCCATTCTCATGTGACAACATATTCATAACCATCGCCAATAAGAGAACAAGTTCCTCTCAACATAGACAGATGCAAACCATCTCCCGACATACCACTTATAACCACATATACCCAACACATCAGAAACTCTATGATTGATGTGGATGGACATTAAGCATGCTCATTACCTAGAGTGCAGCTATTCGAATTGATCTTACACCTTGCAGGGGAGTAACACTTAACCCACAGGACACGAGTCCAACCTCTTGGCCCTCGTGATAACCTTTCTCTCACCCATCCCCACCCGGTTGGTCCAACTCCATGGTGCTGAGTACCTAACCCTTGAAGGGCATGCACTAGGTCCCTCGTCCATCCATCTCCTCACATACACATACTATCCTCCCCCCACACACACCCCATGGAGTTATGTGCTAAACGACGGTGTGAAAAGAGATAATCGACTCATCCTTTCCCTATGCAGATATGTGGTAGTACGGAAAGTGCTTAAACCAATGGCAGACAATGGATGGTGCTTAATCGATCTAGGCGAGTCTGTGACATCCCAGACTCCTTTCCCGTGTCATCCCTACTACCCGCCCAAATGTCGTCTCACTCTCACAAACTCAATAACCCATCAAGATTAAATTTAGTGAGACACGATTAAATCCTAAAGCTCACGAACAATAGATGAACAACTGCTCGACTTCTACCCGTGACCTATGCCTTGCTAAGCATAACATGTTAATTTTAAGTTGTACCATTATGTAATATCACCCTAGGTTACAATGGATCAAGATATAACAATGTCAAGGAAGAGTAATGCAACAAATATGATCTACATCCAAAACCCGACGTTGGCTAGCTATCATGCATGACATACATATAACAATAATTTATCAAATTAAAACAACATATGATCCAATGTAGGGGTGCAACATGCTTAGATACTTGCCTTGAGCTTCAAGTTCACAATCAACAGCAACACCCTATGGATCACCCTTGGTCATGCCCATGTTGCTCCCCAGCTCTTCGTTCTCTAAAGAAAGAGCATGTGCAATGCAATGAGCATGAGTGAAATGCAATGCAATGTGATCCGAATGCCATGAAAATCCACATGAATGAAGTGCACTAAGTAAAGAACATGGTAGAACAGGATTTACACAAGGAAAAGGTTATATGCTCATGGTATAAACAAATAACCGAGACGCTGTCCTAATTATCAATTCAATCAAAAGAATTGGGTACACAAAACAACTTATATTTAGGAATGACCTAGCATACCAGCAATTATTTTTCCTTTGTAAGGTTACACAAATAAGGATATTTAGAAGTGGTCTCAATCCTAAAATATTTTTATTACTTTCTGTACAATTTTTAGAAGTCATCAATGTGAGATCAAACATATACCAAAACAATGGGGCAAACTTCTCTAACATGCTGACCACTATTGTTCCTAGAAAGTAATATATTTTACAAGATTATTAGAACTGAATTCACTATTTTTGGACTAACCATGAATTAATAATGATTAAGACAAGATTTGACATGATTAGACAAATGAAGAAATTAAACAGCAATTTACATGAGCTCCAGCAATTCTATACAGTAGATCATGAACATATAAAGCCAACTGATACGGGGGCAGCCCGATCTTCTCGGGAAGAGCCAAGGATAAAAGATGTGAAGTAGACGATATCACTAGCTGAACACTCACACCAATGTACAAACTCTCAACTCTTCCGAATACGCCCAACACACACCTGTAGATGAGACGTTGGACAGGGAAAGATCGGACCATACTCCGTTATTGTTCGATATAGGTGCTCCCTTCCAATACAAAAGACAACCCCCATTCAAATTTGAATTGGGTTAATTAATTCGTGCTGGTTTCTATGAGATGGTTGCCAACATCTGGCTAGGTGAACATCGGGGAACTAACGCCATTGAAAAATAGCGAAACAAAATCCGATCCCTTAGACAATATTTGAGGGGTTTGACCAAACATACAGCTGGAATTTTAAAGAAAGAAAAAACAGTTGGCCAATAAAATTGACAAGCTCGACAACAAGGCGAAAATAAATCCATTAACACCTATGGAGGTGGCCTTTAAGCATTACCTTAATGAGAGGCTCGCACATTTACTGCGAGAAGAAGAGCTCAAATGGTACCAGCGTGCCAAGGTGAAAGAACTACCAGATGGTGATAATAATACTAAATACTTCCAACTAGTAGCCAACGGGAAACACGAAAAGTAGCGGATATACAAACTTGAAGACGAGAACAACAATTACATTAGCGAAGTTGATCCCAAAAAGTATATCACGAAATATTATAAGGAGTTATTTGGTAAGCAAGAGCTACTACTTTTGCGATGGACAAGTCATTCATAAATGAAATACCCCAAGTAAGTGAAGAGAATGACATCCTTATAGCACCTTTTGATGAAGAAGAGGTGTGAAGTATGCAATATTTTAGATGGGACACCATAAAGCCCCAGGCCCTGATAGCTTCCCTGCTAAAGTTTATCAGGTTTTTTGGGAAGTCGTCAAAGGTGACCTTTTGGCATTGTTCTCTGATTTTCACCAGGGACAACTAGTCATATATGGTCTTAATTTTGGGGTCATAACAGTTGTCCCAAAAATTCAGGAGGCTTTAAGGATTCAACAGTACCACCCTATATGTTTGTTAAATGTCAGCTTTAAGATTTTGACCAAAGAAGGCACTAACAGGATTGGTACCATGGCGGAAAATATAATAAAACCTATACAAACCACCTTTATGCCAGGATGAAACATTATGGAGGGTGTAATAATCTTACATGAAACCATCCATGAACTACATAGGAAGAAACAAAATGGTGTGATATTGAAACTTGATTGTGAGAAGGCCTATGATAAAGTGAAATGGCACTTTCTTCAACAAACTCTGCGAATGTAAAAGGATTCTCTACACAATGGTGTGAGTGGATCCAAAACTTTGTGTCAGGAGGACATGTAGGATTTAAGATCCATGATGAGGTTGGCCCCTATTTTCAAACACAAAAAGGTTTAAGCCAGGGTGACCCCTCGTCACATCCCAAAAAATTAATCACGTAATTAAGCGTTCTCTATCATCATCGCCTGTGTTATATGCATTTTCCTATAGAAGTGAGTTAGACATATTCCAAAAGTATGTGGACATAGTTTAGAGCTCATTAGAAAGACCCTAAGTGATAAGGCAGGGGCTGATCTTGACCTTTCGGTGAGAGGGATTACTTGATTTGGGGTGGATTAGACACTAAGAACCAGCAACTCGACCAATCGATGCAACCGAAAACTCAACAAGCAAGAACTAAGCAGAACAGCAAAGGCTTATATTTGTTTTTGGGATTTCGGTTCTAACCTATTTTGGGGATTTTTGGACTGTAGTTAAAGTAAAGAATGGGTAAAACTCTCACCGATTAACCTTGCTCTGATTACCACATGATAAGGCAGGGGCTGGTCCTGACCTTTCAGTGAGAGGGGATAACTCGATTTGGGGTGGATTCGACGTTGTGCTGCCCGACTACAACAACCAACAGGGGCACTGTGCCTTAGCGACAGTTACACCGACTCCGATTTGTTGTTGTTCTTGCCGTGCCAAGAACAACCTTGAACCTGCTAGCAAATCGAAGAACAAGCAAGAACAAGTTGACAAGCAAATAGTGCACAGACCTTGCCAAGGATGAAACCGATACACACGATATTGGGGTTCTGAATCGAGTAAAACAGGTGGTCAAGCCAACACACGCGTTTACAAGGAAGAAACTAAAGCTATCTTGCATCTAAACAAAACCCAACCTTGTTCATGGTGGCTGCTAGTGCTATTTATACATAGGAGGCAGCCAGGAGGCATGGGGGGAAGAAACCCTAACTTAGAATGGTTCCCTAGTGGGCTCTACGGGATACAAGGACCAAAGCCCATGGCTGGAGATCAGAATGTTCTTTCGCTGATTCTGAGCAGCTCTAATAGAATCTAATGCTGATGTTGGATCCATATGAAAGTAGATGACGAGATCTTTCCAACAAGTACTCATGGGCCCTAATCACCTTCTGGAGCAGAGAATTATGGACAGATCAAAATGTGCTACCTGGAGGTCCGAACGCGCAGTCTGGACGTTTGGTCCGATCATCTTCTTGTTTACACCAGCATCCACCTGATGGTTACCTTGGTTACTCTTGTGTCCAGCTGGTTCGTCTCCCAAGTTTCTAAGCATAAGAAAATCATCACAAGGCTTTAGTAGTACCTCATTCGGAGAGAAACTTGTTTGGACAATAAGGAACGACTTTACCTGATAATTGATTCGCATGCTCGAGCTCGAGTCATTGGTCCCTGCTGTGCAATAAGCATGGTTGCATCAATGGAAGGGATGTCCTCATCACTCAGTGCCTTGGAGTTAGTGAGGTATTCAAAGAGGGGAGTCTTAGAAAGATTTTAGCCAGAAACCCCACTCGCGATCTGACCGGGCTTACCCACAGTCTGACCGCCAGGTATGCAGCCACGTGGAATTACCATGGTCTAACCGGGAGCAGTAGCGGTCTAACCGCCAAAGTGCAGAGGCTCGACTTAAGTTAATCGGTCACTCTCTGTTGCTCTCTCTCTCTCACGCACACACACTCACTCCCTCACTCTCTTCCCCACTCCACCTTAGAGAGAGAAGGAAAGCTCCACATCGACGTCCACAATGACCGAAGATCTACGGTGGGAACCTCCCCAAGCTTCTGGAGTACTTCCCTGAGCTCCTCCCCTCTTCTCCCTCATCGGAGGCACGCTCATCCAACCTCAGGCCCGCACACCACCCCGGAGCCTGATCTCCAAACCGGAGCTTCTCCAGAGTGGATTGATCCGCTAGGAAGATGCCATAAGGTGAGCCATCCCGTACCATTTTCCTGTGATTTCTGAGCTCGATTCGGCCCTTCTGTCGTTTAGACCCAAGTTCAACCTAGCCAAGATCCAATCCATAGGGTATTTTGAGTTTAGCTTGGTGAATGTTGTCCAAATCACTTTTGAAGCACTCCACTAGTCCCATAGAGCATTTTGGTACCCTTCATCTTTGAAGGTTCACTAGTGTCCTTGCCGGCGACCCCACAAAGGCACTGTCGGCAAGGTCTAGCGGTCTAACCGCTGATAGGGCCAGTCTGACCGCCAGTTAGGGCGGAGAATCCGAGTTGAAAATCCTATACAAGGGTCACACCGCCACTAGGTCTAGTCTGATCGTTGATTAGTGGTCTGACCACCAGCACAACATCAGTCTGACCGCCAGAGGCCAAACCTTCTACACGCTAGCGGTCTGATCGCCTGTTCAATGTCGTTCTGACCGCCAGCCTTCGAAAGCTAGATGGACATAGGTTAGCTTATTCAGGGTTTCAAACTTCGAAACCCTAATCACTTAGCGATCTTTTGCAAATGTTTTCGAAGCACGTCACTCTAGTATTATTCAATCATGCATCATGTGCACACTTTTCTATCATTTATTATTTATGCAATACATTCTTATTCCAGTTAGAGAGCGTTGCGCTGACAATCCAAGCGAGTGAAGGTGACGCCAACCTCCTGGAGTTTTATGAGTGTTATGCGGGAAGTATCAGGCAAACCCTAAAGCAGCAAGGGAAGCACCTAAGCATATTACACCCTTTGATTGAATTGTGGAGTCTAATGATAAGTTATGTTTTATGTAAGTTTGCATGTACAGTGAGTCGATGTTGGGCGTCTATGGGTAGAACCTATGTTGATGCTTTACCTCTACCTTGAGTTGTTGATTATTCATATCCTTATATCTTTGATAATATTGTCGATGTATAATTTAAGAGTTATTCGAAATGCTTAACAATGCATAGATCCTCGGTAGAAGTTGAGCAATGGTTCATCCGCTGTTTATGAGTTTAGGGCTTAATTATTGTTCACAAATATTGATTATGATATTAATGGCTGGATGAGTGATGAGGTTGAGGTGAGATATGGGTGGTGCTAGGGGTTTCTTCTGCCCGGGAGGAGTTCCTCGGGGTAGTTCGGGAGTGGAGCCTGGGCACCATAGACTGCTTGCATCGTTTAAGCACCATCTGTCAGTGCAGTTAGCTGTAACACTTTCTGTACTAACCACATGCTGATCTAGTGGTAAGGTTAGCCGAATATCATACGCCGTGATGACACTTACCTTGCGGCCCTATGACGTGTAAGAGAAAAAGAAAAGGAGAAGCAAGGTGGTGTAGAGCCAGAGGTGTCCAGGACACGCTCACGGTAACCTCGGTGCCATAGGGGCATTGCAAGTGGGTGATTTCGGGTATGAGAAAGGTTGACACAGGTACCCCCTTAGGCGGGCCTGTGTAGTCACTCAAGCCATATGGTCCTCGTATCGTGTGGGTAAAGTTGTACCCTCTGTAGGGTGTAAAAACAATTTGAATTGCCACGCTCTCGGTCATGTGCATGGTCTTGTCCATTTGCATCAATCGTAGAGTCGTGAATATGGGATGGTTGGTATAGTTTTGTTGGGCATGATTGTCGATGGTCGTTGATTATATGAGATGGTTCCATTTACATTTACGTTCCTATTGTTTACAAGTTTGGGTTTGGTTAAGTATAGGTGCTCACACATATGTCTTTAGGTTGTGGTCGCATATGCTCTACTTAACCATGTGGCATTTTCTTGCTAACAGCTCATTGCATAATCCTTTGAGTCGGGCTATTTATATGTGCCCTATATGGATTAAGTCTTGCTGCCGATGTTGGTGGTGGGCCTGATTAGGCAACTACTCTCGAGTGGTGAAGCTTCTGGGGTGGAGCCTAAGGGCATGTGTGACTCCACTCCTCTTTTGTTATCTATAGTTTTATTTCCGCTGCGTAGTTGATCTAATCTTTTGTGTAAATTGTTGTAAATAGTTGAATGCTTAACAACTTGTAATGTATGTTAATTACTCGCTCTTTCTTAAGCTTTGTTGTGATGTTATATATTGGAAAGGAATGTGTTCCGATCTAGGGCACAAAACACATGCTAGGAGTATTGGGATGGTATTTCGGTTAATCGTGATTAAGCAAATGATCATCCTGATGATTAATTGGAATACTATTTGGATGGCACCTCACATCGTGACATCAAAGCTTAGTTTAATGAAGTAGCCTAAACATGCTTAGGATGTGGGTTAGCAAATGTGTCAATATCACTAAGCATCCCACTAAAGTTCTTTTTGTGCCTCTCTTGCTAATATGTCTGAATTTGCTATATTATACCCCTAAGTGTAATGCTTTGTTGTGTGAGACACTTATGTCATTTAGTTTCGCATTGTGATGTTCCTTTTCATGAATCATGTTGCATCGATGAAAAAGGTAAGGAATGCATCCCGATGGTGGTAAATCTCGAGGACTCAACCAGTCTGAGGTAGGGGCCTGGTATATCCCGTACAATGATGGTACAAGAAGTGAATAAGTTAGCAATAACGTATGAACATCCACCATACGATGGTAGATATGGTCGACTACCTATGTGGTGATTACATGGTGTGTCCCGTAAGGTGATGGTACAGGAAGTGAATACATTGGCAACAACATATGAAATGTAGCTTGTGCGGCGAGATGCACAAGCACTTTTTGATGAGAACATCTCCAATACTGTTACACCCACTACACCAACATTTGCTACCACTTCTCCAACAATACAAGGACCACTCACTAGAGCTCGTGCTCGTCAACTTAATCATCAGGTGAATGCGTTCCTAGGGATGCATATAAATGGTTCAAAGAATGGGATATTATTTAATTCTTGTGGTAATTTCCTTGTCCTTAGGAACCAGGGAGAGGAACCGAACATGCCCAAGTGCAGAAGTGAAGTCAGCAAGCGTAAAACAAGTCTTATCCACGAGTTCAATTCGGATTCGGCTGCATGATAGCACCAATTTAGTTCGGCAATACCGACTTCATTCGGACGCTGTTTGGGACGTTCTAGGACTTCATGGAAAGCTTATCAAGTCTACTTTCCAACGGATTCGACCTCATCTCCAAATTCAGCCCGAGTAGATCTCTATTGTCAATTTAAAACTGAGTCTGTTTCTTCAAACAGTGCTGCACCACTTTATTTAGGTCCGATAGGCATTGTATCAAGTAGAGCCCATGAGGGGTGCGTCCTAGGGTAGGATTATGACTCCAACACCTCCTGGTCGTCCTCTAACCTTATATACCCAGCAACTACCGCTCAAGAGGCGGGTTTTGTTAGATTGGTTTAGCTACGTGCAAACTTTGAGTCTCCGAGTTGTGTTGGACAGCCACCTTGTCAAGATCATCAATAGAACCCCGTTTTGTTTGTTTTTCAATATTTTTGCAATTTCAGATTGCTTTTACTTTAATTGTGTCTTGTTCTTCAGTTGCTCGTAGGAATTGAACCTCGTGTTCAAGTTGATTGTGCTCACGGCAAGGTCAACAACCCTCCAAAGGTGGTTTAACGATTGCTAAGGCGCATCATCGTCGTACGGTGTAGTCGGATCGTCAAAATCACTTCCACCAAATCCAAAGAATCTCTCTCATTGAAAGATTGGGACCAATCCCCTTATCAAGTGGTATCAGATTTCTAGGTTGTTCGGTGAGAAGTTTCCTATTTTTATTACTAGTTGATTTTTCATCCCTAAAGTCCAGAAAAAGCCAAAAAAATTAGGTTAGATCATAACATCTGAACCATTGTTTTAGCCATTAACAATTTTATCATCTAGTATTTGTATTGTTCGGATTTGACCACATTTCCAAATTCAGCCCGAGTCGATCGCTATCGTCAATTTAAAACTGAGTCTGGTTCTGCAAACAGGTGCTGCGCCACCTTATTTAGGTCCGATGGGCCTTTTATCAAGTAGAGTCCATGAGGGGCACGTCCTAGGGTAGGATTACAACTCCAATACCACCTGGTCGTCCTCTACCCTTATATACCCCGCAACTACCGCTCAAGAGGCGAGTTTTGTTATATTAGTTTAGCTACGTGCAAACTTTGAGTCTTCGAGTTGTGCTGGACAGCACGTTGTCAAGATCATCAATAGAACCCCACTTTGTTCATTTTCGAATATCTTTGCAATTTCAGATTGCTTTGACTTGAGTTCTTGCTTGTTCTTCGGTTGCTTGAAGGAATTGAACCTCGTATTCAGGTTGATCGTGCTCATGGCAAAGTCAACAACCCTCTGGAGTTGGTTTTGCGATTGCTAATGCGCATCGTTGTCGTACAGTGTAGTCAGATCGTCAAAGTCACTTCCACCAAATCGAAGAATCTCTCTCATCGAATGATTGGGATCAATCCCGTTATCACTGTTTGTGCTACCTGTTCTTTTCTTAGCACGAAGGTTGATAATTGGTAATTATTGTGTATATGAATGCATGTGATCTTGATGTTTGTTGCAGAGAGACGTGTTCGAGAAAGAAACATGTAGATAGGAATCGAACTTGCCTCCATTTTCTAGCGCCATATGCATGCATTTTTTTATATTATGGGATCCAATCAAATAATATCCGGCTAATGCTGCTATGTTATATCGGAGTTTGACATTTCCCTCTTTCATCTTATCGTCACAATAGGATGAGGACCCTTCAGAATCTCGGGAATGATCTTCCTGAGGGTTCCAATGAGAACAACCCTCCATCGCCTCTACCACCGAGTATGGTGGATGTGCTTATGCAAATTGAACAAAACTGTCAAGCTCTGACGGTGCTCCTCGAAGCTCTTGTGTGAAACATGGCCCCTTATGGAGGAGGTGAGGCCAAACGCTGTGATGACTTCTCGGATTTTCTCCAGACTCAGCTGCCCACCTTCACGTGTGCTGCGGATCCTCTTGACGCCTATCCTTGGCTTTGGGCTATCAAACAAAAGCTCACTCTCCTTTGGTGTGAAGACCATGAGAAGGCGCTCTTTGCCACCCATCGGCTCCAAGGCGTAGCCGGTGCATGGTGGACCAACTATTGGCCATGCACGTCACCAATCACCGTGTCTCTTGGGCGGAGTTCCACCAAGCCTTTCGTGATTTTCACATCCCCAAGGGGATCATGGAGATCAAGAGGTGAAAGTTCCTAGACCTCAAGCAAGGAGGTAGATCAGTGATGGAGTATGTGCCGGTGTTCAACCACCTTGCACAGTATGCTCAGTATGAGGTCAACAACGATGAGTGGAAGCAACAATGCTTTGTGAATGGCCTCAATTTCAAGATGAAAGACTGGCTGTTGGTGCATGAGTTCGCCGACTTCAACAAACTAGTGAGCACCTCTCTCACGGTAGAGTTTAAGCCAAAGAACCACCAGGAGGAGAAGAAGCGCAAGAGGGTTCCGTCGCATTCCATAGGCGGGAGTTCTCAACGTATACGGATGGAGAGTCGGCCTCCTCCATCTCACATGTCGGCCTCAATTGCTCCACAACCAATGTAGATGCTGTGATGCTCAAGGGAGTGTGACAGGTGACCCCAGCAGCCCATGTTACAACTGTGGGCGTGTCAGCCACTTTGCACGGGATTGCCCTTATCTGAAACCAGGAACCGTGGTGACTGCTTCAAAGCCACCACCTGCTCAACCCACTCCTCAAGCCTCCTAAGCTCTATGCACATCCCTAAACCTGGCTGAGTGCGTCACATCACCAACGAAGAGGCTCTAGTGGATGATAGCGTGCTCATTGGTATGCTACTTGTGAACTCTCATCCCACAGTTGTTCTTTTCGATTTGAGAGCATCTCATACTTTTATCAAGGGTAGTTATGTTTTGAGTCACAATTTGGTCACCGAGACCCTACCGCGTGCTTATCTCATCGACGCACCCGGTACTAAGTTTACAACCAACCGAGTTGTCCCTAAAGCTAAGATCCTAATTGACGGAGTTTACTTTTCTGCAAATTTGATCCTGCTAGATGCTAGAGGAATGGATATCATATTAGGAATGAGTTCGTTGGCCAAGTATGAGGTTTGTCTTGATTGTGCCCGGAGAGTCATTTTTCTCAAGAATCCCAAGGGTGATCGAGTTTCTCTTCAACTTGGGGAGGGTGGTCTCCACTTGCACACTCTGAAGGTTGTCACAGCAATGAATATCCTGAATATTCCTGTGATCTGTGAATTTTCTGGTGTCTTCCCAAAAGAACTCCCAGGAATGCCACCCGGCCGACCAGTGGAATTCTCTATTGATCTCTTGCCTGGTACGGTCCCAATTTTGAAGAAGTCTTATAAGATGCTGCCAAATGAGTTAGCGGAGTTGAAGATGTAGATTCGGGGTTGCTATCAAAGTGTTTCATTCATCCGAGCTCCTCACCCTGGTTATGCCCGGTGCTCTTTGTGAAGAAGGATGGTACTCTCGTGGATGTGTGATGATTACCGTCCATTGAATGAGGTCACGGCCAAGAATAAGTATCCGCTTCCTAGGATCAATATTTTGTTTGATTAGCTGACCGATGCCCTTGTTTTCTCAAAGATTGACTTAAGATTGAGCTACCATCAAATAAAAGTCCGACCGGTGGATATTCCAAACACGGCTTTCTACACCCACTACGGGCTTTATGAGTTTACCATCATGTCCTTCGGCTTGACAAATGTTCCGGCTTTTTTCATATATTTGATGAACACGGTGTTCATGGTGGAACTTGGCAAGTTTGTTGTTGTTTTCATCGACGACATTCTTATATACTCCAAGACTGAAGAAGAATATTATGAGCATCTCCAAGTTGTTCTTGGCCGACTTCGAGATCACTAACTCTATACCAAGTTCAGCAAGTGTGAGCTCTGGCTCAAGGAAGTTGCTTTTCTGAGTCATGTGTTGTCTGAGAATGGAGTTGTCGTTGACCCAACAAAGTGCAAGAGGTTCTCAATTTGGAGATCGAATCCACTCTCCTGGATGAAATCAAGGAAGCTCAGAAGGGTGATAAGGGCATGGCCCGAATCTGAGCAAAGATGAAGGAAGGCAGGGCCGCATGTTTTTCTGAAGATAGCCAAGGTGTTCTCGTGGTTTGGGAACCGACTAGTGGTTCCCAACATTGAGGCATTGAGAAAGAAAATTCTAGATGAAGCCCATGATTCATTGTTGTCCATTCATCCAAGAAGTACAAAAATGTACCAAGACCTTAGGCCCAGATTTTGGTGGTCTCACATGAAGTCAGAAATCGCTCGATATGTTGCTGAGTGTGATGTCTGCCGAAGAGTGAAGGCCGAACACCTCAAACAGCTGGTACACTCCAACCTTTACCCATTCCCTCCTGGAAGTGGGAGGAGATCGGTATGGATTTAATTGCCGGGTTGTCGAAGACCTCACACGGATATGACTCGATTTGGGTCATTGTGGACTGATTAACAAAGTCCGTTCATTTCCTTCCTGTTAAGACCACGTATTCGATCAAATAATATACAGAGATATACTTCATTCGAATTATTTACCTTAATGGGATTCCAAGAAGATCATTCTGGTCGAGGCACTCAGTTCACTTCTCATTTCTTGAGAAGCATGTATGAGGCCATGGGAACTAAGCACTTCCACAACACCGCATACCATCCCTAGACTGATGGTCAAACCGAGAGGGTTAATCAGATTCTGGAGGACATGCTTTGAGCTTGTGCTCTCACATATGGGAACAAGTGGGAGATATGCTTGCCATTCACCGAGTTCTCTTATAACACCAACTACCATGCGAGTATTGAAATGTCGTCATTTGAAACTCTCTGTGGCCGTAGATGCCAAATGCCGTTCAATTGGTCTGAATGTGCCAAGAGGGCTTTCCTAGGCCCGAATTTGGTCAAGGAGGCAGAAGAGGACTTTCTGACTATTCGGAAGTGTCTCCTCACGGCCTAGTCCCGACTGAAGAGCTATGCGGATCACCACCGAAGAGAAATTGTGTTCGAGATTGGAGACTTTGTGTATGTCAAGGTTTCTCCACTTAAAGGAGTTTAATGCTTTCAAGTAGAGGAAAGCTAGCACTCCGATACATGGGACCATTCCAAATTATTGCTCCGTGAGGAGAGGTGGCCTATCAATTGGACTTGCATCCATCCCTCTCCACCGTTTATAATGTGTTCCACGTGTCGCAACTGAAGAAGTGCCTCCGAATCCCAACAGAAGTAATCGAATGGCACATCAAGGGTTGCAACCAGATTGTCTTATTGTGAGCGAACGATGAAGATATTGGATTAAGTAGAGCACAAGACTCGATGGCATTCCATAAAGTTCATCAAAGTACAATGGAGCAATCACACCGAAGGCAGGGCGACAAGGGAGCGTGAGGATAAAATCCACTCCGAGTATCCCGAGCTCTTTGAGAGTTTATAAATGTCATTTTAATTTTGCATACTTGGAGCACCTCACATGTGTATGGTCATGGTTATGTGAATGAAAATGTTGTTCCAAAGAATTGCACTTAGAAACTTTCGAACTGGGAGAACCCTGCTCCTGGCAGTCTGATTGCAGTTAGTCTGCCGGTCTGACCTCCAGAAGCATTGAAAATCCTAAACCCCTCTGTTGGCTCGCAGTCTAACTAGTGCCTCTGCCGATCTGACCATTGATTGGCGGTCTAACCATCAAGAGACTTGTGGTCTAACCGTTAGCGGCGGTCTGACCGCCAGCGCATGTGATGTTCCAATGTTCTTTTCGTTCCATCTACGTGGCTCGACAAAAATCTTTTCCTTCCCATGTTTATCAGCGTCACCTTCGCCCTAAGTTGTCGAATCTCGAGGCAAGGTTCTTTTAAGGAGGGGAGGTTTGTCACGTCCCAAAAAATTAATCATGCAATTAAGAGTTCTCTATCATCATTGCATGTGTTATACGCATTTTTCTATCAAAGTGAGTTAAATGTATTCCAAAAGTACAAGGACATAGTTTAGAGCTCGTTAGAAAGATCCTAAGTGCCCAGGAGTTAGTGAGGTATGCAAAGTGGGGAGACTTAGAAAGATTTCAGCCAGAAACCCCACTCGTAGTCTGACCGGGCTTACCCACGATATGACCACCAGGTGTGTAGCCACATGGGCTTGCCACGTGGACTTACTGCGGTTTGAGCGGGAGCATTAGCGGTTTGACCGCTAGAGCGCAGAGGCTCTACTTAAGTGAATCGGTCACTCTCTGTTGCTCTCTCTCTCACACTCACTCCCTCACCCTCTTCCCCACTCCACCTTAGAGAGAGAAGGAAAGCTCCACCTCGATGTCCGTGATGACCGGAGATCGATGGTGGGAACCTCCCCAAGCTTCCAGAGGACTTCCCCGAGCTCCTCCCCTCTTCTCCTCCACTGGAGGCACCCTCATCCAACCTCAAGCCCTTGCGCCACCCCGTAGTTCGATCTCCAAACTGGAGCTTCTCCGGAGTGGAATGATCTGATAGGAAGCTACCATACACTAAGGTGAGGCATCCCCTAGCATTTCCCTGTTGTTTTTGAGCTCGATTCGACCCTCATCCCATTTAGACCCAAGTTCAACTAGCCTAGATCCAATCCATGGGGTATTTTGAGTTTAGCTTGGTGAATGTTGCCAAATCACTTTTGAAACACTCCACTAGCCCCATAGAGCATTTTGTTACCCTTCGTCGTCGGAGGTTTTACCGGAGTCCTCGCTGGCGACCACGCAAAGACGCTACCGGCAAGGTCTGGCGGTCTGATAGCCGATAGGGCTAGTCTGACCACTAGTTAGAGCCAGAGAATCTGAGTTGAAAACCCTATACAAGGGTCAAAACGCCACTAGGGCCAGTCTGACTGTTGGTCGGTGGTCTGACCACTAGCACAACATTGGTCTCACTGCTAGAGGCCAAAACCTTCTGCATATTGGTGGTCTAACTGCCAGTTCAATTTCGATATGACCGCCAGCCTCTGAAAGAAAGATGGTTTAGGTTAGCTTATTCGGGGTTTCAAACTTTGAAACCCTAATCACTTAGCTATCTTTCGCTAATGTTTTCGAAGAACGACGCTCTAGTATTATACAAGCACGCATCATGTGCATAGTTTTCCATCATTTATTATTTATGCAATGTATTATTATTCTGTTTAGAGAGTTTTACGCCGATAATCCAAGCGAGTGAAGGCATGCCAACCTCTTGGAGTTTTGCGAGTGTTGTGCAAAAAGTATCAGACAAACCCTAGAGCAATAAGGCAAGCATCTAAGCATATTGCATCCTTGGATTGAATTGTGGAGTCTAAATTCATAAGTTATGGTTTATGTATGTTTGCATGTACAGTGAGTTGATGTCGGGCATCTATGGGTAGAAGCTATGTTGATGCATTACCTCTACCTTGAGGTGTCGATTATCCATATTCTTGTAGCCTTGATAACATTGTTGATGTCTAACTTAAGAGTCGTTCGAAATGCTTAGCAATGCATAGGTCCTCGATAGAAGTCAATCAATGGTTCATTCGTTGTTCGCGAGCTTAGGGCTTAATTACTGTTCACAAATCATGATTATGATATTGATGGTTGGATGAGTGGTGAGGTTGAGATGAGATGTTGGCGGCGCGAGTGGTGTCTTCTACCGCGGAAGAGTTCCTCAGGGTAGTTCGGGAGAGGAGCACGGGCACCATAGACCGTTTGCATCGTTTAAACACCGTCCGTTGGTGTAGTTGGCTTTAGCACTTTTCGTACTAACCACATGCTAATCTAATGGTAAGGTAAGCAAAAGATCATATATTGTGTTGATACATGCCTTGTGGCCTAATAACGTGTAAGAGAAAAAGAAAAGGAGAAGCAAGGTGGCGGGGAGCCGGAGGTGTCCGGGACACGCTCACAGTAACCCCGGTGCCTTAGGGGCGTTGCAAATGGGTGGTTCTGTGTATGAGAAAGGTTGACACGGGTATCCCCTTGGGTGGGCCTATGTGGTCACTCAAGTCGTATGGTACTCATATCGTGTGGGTAAAGTTGTACCCCCTGTAGGGTAAAACAATTCGAATTGCCGTGCTCTCGGTTATGAGCATGCTCCTGTCCACTTGCATCGGTCGTAGAGTCACGAATGTAGGACGGTTGGTATGGTTTTTTTGGGCATGGTTGTCAATGGTTGTTGATTACATGAGATGGTTATATTCAAATTTATATTCATGTTGTTTACAGGTTTTGAAAGGTTTGTTTGGTTAAGTAGAGGTTATCACACATATGTCTTTAGGTTGGGGTCGCATGTGTTCTACTTAACCATGTGGCCTTTTCTTGCTAATCGCTCAATGTATAATCCTTAGAGTCAGACTATTTATATGTGCCCTATATGGATTAAATCTTACGAGTACCTTTGTACTCATGCTACTTTTTTAGGTTTTTCTAGTGAGCAAGAGACGGTGTTTGGCTACTTCACACCCGTCGATGTTGGTGGTGGGCCTGAGTAGGCAACTACTCTCGAGTGGCAAAGCATCTAGGGTGGAGCCTAAGGGTATGTGGCTCCACTCTTCTTTTGTTATCTATAGTTTTGTTTTCGCGGTGTAGTTGATCTAATCTTTTATATAAATTGTTGTAAATGGTTGAATGCTTAAGAACTTATAATCCAATGTTGAATACTCACTTTTTCTTAAGCTTTGTTGGGATATTATATGTTGGAAAGGCATGTGTTCCGATCTTGGTCACAAAACACATTAGTAAGAGGCAACTACTCTCGAAATCCGATTAGGAGGGCTCCCTTGTATCTCACTTAGTGAAGGACATTTCTGAGTTGACATGTACAAGGTGGAGACTGGTAACATTTATTGCTACCTTAAGACTACCTCTTGAAAGTCCAAATCGCTTTCCTCAAAGAAAAGAGGCTTAGTTTTGAAAAAGGCCAAGAAATTAAGCAAACACAATGGTATTAAATGAAAGGCATATTTTAAATTAGCAGAGGTCTACGTGATTTCGCTAAGATCAAACTAATAGACGATTTATTTGTGAACATTGCCTAGATTTTATTGCCCTACTTGAGACAAAAAACATACCGTTGATGCAGGGTTCTTGAATCGTCTCTTTGGTGGTCAGGACCTTCAGTGGCCCTGCCTACCATCTCAGGGCAGGTTTGGGGTCATCCTTCTTGGGATTAATGTGGCTCTTTTTGATGTCAAATATATTTTTGATGGGAATTCTCGGTCAGGTTCCATCTTTGAAATAAAGTCAACTCATACCAATAGAGCCTAGCAACATTATATCACTACTACCGGTGAATAAGTGACAGCTTCTAGAACCGGTAATGATTGTACATATCAATGATGGTTCGTAACACAAACCAAAGTGGTACAAGCTATCACTGCTGGTTCTTGATCTCATTTCACTCGATTTATATATTTCACTACCGGTTCCATCTACGAACCAGAAGTGATACTCAATCCAGGAAAAATTAAACATTCATTCATTAATTTAAATGAGATTAGTATTACTAATGATCATATTAGTATAGTTTATACTAATTATAGCAAAAGATGCTATCATGCAAACGACAGTGTAAAAACCCTAACGCGCGTGTTGACTACCAAGCTAACTAGCTAGTCGTGCTTGTCATCATCAACATCGTCGTCGTCGTCCTCATCACAGTCGTTGTCGTCCTCATCGCCGTTGTTGTCATCCTCATCGCCATTGTCAACGTCCTCTTCACCGTTGTCATCGCCGTCGTTATCGTCTTTATCATCGTTGTCATCTTCCTCCTCATCCTCATCCTCCTTCGACGATGGCGACGAGCTTGTTCGGGCCTTCTTGGCCCTTGATGTCATCCAACGAGGGGGATCTTGGCGAAATGCCAAAATCGAAGGTGGAGGGCGCCTGATCCGACGGGGCCCCCTCCCCAAACGAGTACGCAGGTGTGGGAGGCATCTTTAGAGAATGCTGGGGTGGAGGCGGCAACGGATACTTGTGGATCGCGCGGGAGGTTGAGGTGGCCAGCGATGGGTGAGAGAGAGAGAGAGAGAGAGAGAGAGCAGAGTGAATGAGCGAGCAAGAGGATCACTCACTCGTGTGAAACCTGGTAGTCACGCGCGTGAAGACGTACGGATTTTTGTGTATCGCTGTCGGTTCAGAAACACAACCGACGGTGATAGCTATTATCATTGTCGGTTATTAAAGGCACGTCTTTTGATGAGATAAAATCACTGCTGATTCTAACGAAGAATTGGCAGTGATGGCTAGAACTGGCAGTGATGTACACTACCGGTTCATATTACTAACTAGCGGTGATACATCATTGCAAGTTTGTATTATTAATTGGCAGCATTAATCACTATCACTACCGGTTCTTGCTTACTCGACTTTTTATGTGCGACTGAAGCTTATGAATCAGTAGTGATATATTAACACTGCCAGTTATTTTTGAACCAGCGGTGAAGATATGGCGCAGATGACCCTTTATGTGGTAGTGTATGGACCTGCTCAAGATGACCTCCTGTCGAAACCGGTCCAAGGGAAAGACCAATCTCATATATATGATGAGCTTAGGAATCAATCCCAACACATAATGATATCATAGATGAATATCATTATAATATTACATTTAATTGCCTTACAAAAGTGACCATCAAGGGCCAACATCCAAATAAATATGGAGTGGAACTACGTAAACTCTAATCCTTCATGCCGAACTCCACATGCAAAACTGACGTAGAAAGCATCTTTAAACAATCCATCTTCAGCGAACTCTTCAATACCTTCTCCAACTGAATGTTTGGTAGTAGCAAGAGTGAGCTTATGCCGTACTCAACAAGTTGTGAGGAAATGATATATATATATATATATATATATATATATATATATATATATATATGTGTGTGTGTGTGTGTGTGTGTGTGTGTGTGTGTGTGTGTGTGTGTGTGTGTGTGTGTGTGTGTGTGTGTGTGTGTGTGTGTGTGTGTGTGAATATAGTGAACAAAAATAAATAAACAACCAACTCAAGATTCTAACCATCTTGACTTAACCAACCTTCCAACACCTCAACTATGGTTCTCACTACTAAGGTTGAATAACACCTCAATCATATTTCCCGTCACCATGATTGACCAAACCAACCATCAAGTTCTGATCATGTGATGCTTTTTTTGCCACTCGTAACCGCGAGGACAACTGATTAACCAGGTTTATGCTTGGTAGATGTTGTACACTTTACCCATAACTCATGATCAAACTCATTTACCGGTACCTGTCAGTACCTTACACACTACCAATGTGTGCGTAGAGTAACCACTACAAAGCCTTTATAATGCATCTCTCAGCACGTGCATACCCACTAAGGTATCACCGCCACTTCAATACATCTCATAAACGGAAGCACCCTCTTGCATGAGTGGAAACCCTAGAGTGCATCTTTCCGTTCCACACAACTAGATGGTCTACACATTGCTGATAGTATGCAAATTAATTGCCTAGGAGCATCCTATATCAGGCTTGTGGTTGTACTATTAACTCGGAAAGATCCCTCCATGAACCAGTCCTTAGATTTGAGAAACACTATTACAAACCCAACCATACAATCTGTATCGGTCTCATCAACCCGCTTGCTCAAATCCCTATACCAAGTTGCTACAAAAATTATACCATCTTTTATCATTGTTGCATAGGACCATTATCATATTTTGTAGATCCATTATCATGATCACCATCCCAAAGTAAGGCTAAACATCATCTATCCTTCTATAACCAAAGCTATAACCATGGCTACAAGGATGATAAGGGAAAACTAGGGTAAAACCTAATTCTTGGAATTCTTGACAAATTATTAGCATGTAGGTTTATAATACCTAACATTTTAAAAACTAAGATTAATATGTTCAAGAACACAGCCAAACTTCACTGTACTCAATTCGATGTCAAAGTCTTGGTCCTGAAGTCCTTCTAGCTCCTCCAAAATGTTGATGTCTAATCGTGAACATAAGAGAAAAAGGCAACATATAAACACCAAGATCCAAAAAGATTTTTCTAAAATTTTCCAAAGCAATCTACAATTTTCTAGTATTTTTCTAGAATTTATTAGCATTTATCTGAATTACAAAACTATATAAAAACACTATCGGACTAGCAGATGTGCACTGTGTAGCCGAGCTAGCGTTTTTGAGCGAAGATGGGCCGGCTCCTCATGACTTCGACCTAGAAGCAATAGAAGAGAGCAGAAGGGAGAGTGAAGAGGGTTGGGCCGAGCAGACCGACCAGGCCAAGAGGGAAAAAGAAGAGAGGGAAGAGATGTTGGCCCATGGTGGCTTAGGGTTCTTGTCTTTTTATCCTTTTCCTTTTCTATTTTTCTCGTATTTCCTACTTACACTTACACATGTATACGGTATATACATAAATATAAAGTATGTGTCACTAAATAATATAATTATAACAAGCACATACACATATACTCAAGCAATCCAAAATGATTATATAGCATATATATAAGGCAAGCACATATATAACAATTATATAACATTTGTATATATATATATACATATATAGGCAAATACACTTATTTTGGCTATGTTTATCTTACTCGTTTTCTTTTAGTACAAACAGGGGAAGAATAGTGATAGGTTCCAAGCAAAGTAGCTTTTCTTGTTCAATGCAGTCATTGACAACTTGGACCCAAGGAAATAGATTTATTAGTTCACCAATTGTCGAGACCGGTCCAAAACTGACCAATCTAATCTATGTGCTGAGCCTAGGAATCAATCCCAATATATAGTGACTTCATACATGATAATTATTACAATATCCAACTTAATCATCTTACAAAAAGTGACCTTTGAGGGTCGAAGAATCAAATAAAACTGTAGCAGAACTACGTAGACTTTAACCTTCACGATGACTCCACATGCAAACTGACATAGAAAATATCTTAGAAGGATCCATCTTCCCTGAACTCTCCAACGTCTTCTCCAACTGAGTTTGTTTGGTGATAGAAAGAGTGAGCACTTGTCGTAGTCAGCAAGTTTGAAGAAAATAGTATGCATATCAAGGCTTGAATAGTAATATGGCAATATGGCTCCTTTGCATAAACAAAATTTACATTTAAATAGTTGAAAAAGCGAATAATGATTAAGTGAATAACAGTAAATAAATAACTTGCTCAAGATTCCAACTATCTTGACTTAATCAACCTTCCAACACATCAATGAAGGTTCTCACCACCTTTGTTGAACAAACAAACACCTCAGTTCCCTCAACTGTGATTGACAACACCAACCATAACATCAAGTAATAATCATGTGAGGTTTTTCTCGCCATTCTAACTTGACCGTGAGCATGACTGATTAATCAATTTTACACTTTGTTCTACACTTTACCCACAAGTCATGATCAACTCTTTTGCCGATACCTATTAGTACCTTACACACTTCCCCTGTGCGTTCCACGAGACCACTACAAAGCCTTTACAAAGCCCCTTTCAACATATGCATACTCCTCTTGTGCCTTATGGAAACCCAGGAAGTTCAACCTTCCATTCTATACAACCAAATGGTCTACACCATATTGAGAATGAAGTAAATTAATTGGCTAGGCCCATCCCGCACAAGGCTTATGGTTGTACTATTAACTCGAACTGATCGCTCCATGAACTAGTCCTTAGATCTGAGCAAGACTATCACAAATCCGGTAGTACATCATGTACCAATCTCATTCAAACTAGTTGCTCAAATCCTAATTTCATGTTACTACAAAATTTTTCATCATATTTTATCATAGTTGCATAGGATCATTATCATATTTAGTTGAGCTATCATCACTATCACTATCCCAATGAAATGGCTAAGCATTACCTATCCTTCCATAACCAAAACCAGAACCATGGTGATAGGAATGATAAAGGAATACTAGGGTAAATCAAAGCTTGAGATTCCCGGAAAGATTATTAGCATGCATGCTTATAACGCAAAACATTTGAAAAAATGAGATTAATATGCTCAAGGACACAACTTGCCTTCACAATACTTAGTTGCGTCTTCAAAGTATGTATCTTGATGCCCTTCTAGCTCCTCTAGAATGTCAACACATAAATACCAAGATCCAAAAAGATCCAAATAGCACACAAGAAATAACCTAACTCAAAATATTAGTTTTTTCTAGAAATTTTGGCCAATGAACAAATCGAATTGGAGCCACGGTTGACAAGTTAGGACTTCTAGAAGATACTAAAAACAGGTGAAACTATGTGATTAGTAGTTTTTCTAGAATTTTCCATAGCAAACTATGATGTTCTAGGATTTTTTAGAATTTATTTGCATTTATTTGAATTATGTAGCCATATAAATATATTAAATAGTATTAATAATCTTTTTTAAAAAATTATTAAAACTATTGTCAAATTTAATCCTAATTATCAGAATTATTTTAT
Source organism: Phragmites australis (assembly GCF_958298935.1). Classification (NCBI taxonomy): domain Eukaryota; kingdom Viridiplantae; phylum Streptophyta; class Magnoliopsida; order Poales; family Poaceae; genus Phragmites; species Phragmites australis. The sequence continues at coordinate 12,232,164 of NC_084938.1, forward strand.
ACTAAAAACAGATTTATCGCGTAATTATCATATTTATGATGCCACCAACTGAAAACAAATAAAAAAAGAAAACAAAAGGCTGACTGGGCTGCCTACTAGTCACTACATGTGGATGACACGCAAGCAAGTCTGGTGACCAGCTAACAATGCTGGATAGGTGGTAGCCAACATTGACTGCTGACTGGGATAGCCGATTGGAAAGCCACGTGGGCTCCTGCGTAGAGGTGGCAACGATGTGGTAGACACATGAGCGAAAAAGGCTGACCTAGCACTGAGCTGGCATGGTGATGTGGTTGGCTAAGTGGATCTAAGATTATTTAAATATATATCGTTGATCGGTGATCAAACGACTATGATCCAATCTAATTGAACCAATACATTGTTCTAATCGGGTGGTCGGTAGCTTACCTCCTTGGTCTCCAGTTAGTCAGACGGCACCATAGCACTTCCTGCAGCGGAGACTCATCGAAAGATGGCCGGAACCTCGCCGTGCTATGTGATCTCTACTCCAATGAGCGGTGGAACACGAACAACACTCTAACGCAAACTCATTTGGGCTACATGTCATTGTCGGCAAGCCTCAGAGAATGCTGGCGATGGTGAGTGGCGGTGAAAATGAGAAAGCTCATCGAAGATAGGGCTTCGGTGCTGTTCTTGACTTAGCGACTTGGGCAAAATGGCAAGGATGCTCTGGGGAGGGTCATGGGTCACATATATATACTCACGAGGACATGAGAGATCGTGGCCAAGTCGTACTAGGTTTTTTAGCTGCGGGATCCATCCTAGCTTGATCTCCTGACTCAAACGAGCTTGGTTAATCCTCGATGGGCAAAAAGTCACGTTGAGGTCCTGGACTCTTTCGGTGAATCCTTGAGTCTAATCTCCTTCCAATTTCACACGAATTTGAAGTTGACCCTTACAGCTGGCTGTTGAACACAGACGTGATTTCGTTGATTGAGTTAGGCTTGACAACAGTTAACATGGGCTACGTCTTCATGAGGATCAGATGAACACATCTTAATGGTCTCTAGGTGGACTCCATCTTGGAAACGGGGTGAATCAACACGAGCTCCTCCGCTGTTGGCTTCGTGTCGGACGACAATAGAAAGGGGTGAGATGAAGAAGAAGAGAGGTGGCCTGGTTGGGCTGCGTACATGCATGGAGTATGGTCCAGGGCAACTTGCAGTCCACATCCAAGAAGGAGGGAGAGAGGAGAGAAGAGACAGGGTGAGCAGGCTGGCAGGCCGGGTGGAAAGAAAAGAGAGGGAAAGGGTGGCCGGTGAGGAGATGGGCTGAGAGGTGAGTCACCTTGATGACCTTTTCCTTTTTCTCCATTTCCAATTTCTTGTATCCACATATACACACATGTATACATCTATGTATACAACATATATATTATTTAATATATACTATAAATGAAACAACATTTATATGTATACAAACAACTCAACAATCAACTCAGCAATTGCAACAAAGATAAAACATTTTGTATATACATTTAGATGTATATATATTTTTTTATTTAGGTTTCATTTATTCCATTCTTTTATTTTCTTTTATAAATAATAATTTTTTGATTTGTGATGAAATTGGGTTGCATCAATGCACCTTGGAAAACAACCTCCAAACCCCTACATTTGAAAAGCTTGACCGCACACTAATGGGAAGAGAGACACTGGTCATGGCTCATTCACTCGAGCAGATGATACCACATTGCTCCTATTCTTACCGATATTAGTAATCCTATGGTAAGGTTGGCGCGCAAACCATTTGAGTTCGAACAGGGATGGTTAAACCATGAGGGTATTGCTGAACTGGTCATTAAGGTGTGGAATCAACCGACTACTGATCGTAACCCCATGAAGAGATGGGAAAAAAACGTTCGCTAAGACATCATCTCATGGGTTGGGTAGCAAACACTGTAGGTTCATACAAACTAGAAAAGAAAGATCTCTTGGAGAACATAGATGACCTCGACAGAACGGTCAAGTCACAGAGTTTAACTGATCTAGAGATAAATTTAAAAACTAGATGGTCATGCTCTTTCGTGTAGAGGAACTAAAATGGTATCAAAGAGCCAAAGCAAAACAGACTCCATGGCGATGACAACACAATATATTTTCATATTTTTGCAAATTACAAACATAGGAAAATCCATATTTTCTGCTTACTACAGGAGGAGGGTACAATTGAAGAAGACTCACAAATCACAAAATACAATACAAATTTCTACAAAAACCTTTTTGGTCCACTGAGGATCATTCACCTCTCATTGAATGAATCACATTGAGAGGACATCCCTTAGGTAACGGATGCCAAAAATGATATCTTAATGGCTCTTTTCACTGAAAGAGAAGTGTGGGATGCAGTGTTTCAGATAGAACACAATAAGGCCCTCAGGCGAGATGGATTCCAGGCAGAGTTTTACCAAATATTTTGGAACATCATCAAAATGAAGTAATGATGCTATTTCATGAATTGCATTCTAGAACACTGCCGCTCCATAGCCTAAACATCTGTATAATTACGTTACTTCCTAAAATCAAAGAGTCATGTTGTATTCAGCAATATATGCCTATCTGCCTGCTAAATGTCAGGTTCAAGATATTCACTGGCAACCAACCGCATAAATAGAGTAGCACTCTACCAACTTAGACTGCGTTCGTGCGAGGTAGAAACATCCTTGAGGGGGTTGTAATTCTACATGAGACAATTCATGAATTTTACTGAAAAAGATGACTGGAGTCTTACTGAAAAATAAACATTGAATGCATACGACAAAGTCAAGTGGCCTTTCTTACTACAGGTTTCTTGCCTAAATGGTGTTCTTGGGTGGAAACCTTCATTTCTGGTGGTAGTGTAGCGGTCGAAGTAAATGATGACATAGGAAAGTACTTGCAAATGGAAAAGGGTATACGCCAAGGAGATCCGCTCTCCCTGATGTTATTTAATATAGTCGGTGATATGTCGGCAGTTATTATTGAGACGGCTAATAGAGAAGGGCAAATTGATGGCTTAGTTCCACATGTTGTGGAGGATGATTTATCTATCCTATAATATGCCAATGATACAATTTTATTTATGGACCATGATCTGGAAAAAGCCAGGAACATGAAGGCCTTATTCTGTGCTTTTGAACAACTCCGAGCCTAAAAATCAATTTGCACAAAAGTGAACTGTTCTGTTTCAACACAGCCTAGGATAATACGGCTGAGTATGCCCAACTTTTTAGGTGTGCTATGGGTGAGCTCCCTATGTGCTACCTGGTTACCCCGATCTACTATCGAAAGCTGAATAATTCAGATTGGAAAGGAGTAGTGGAACAGTTTGAAAAGAGACTAAGCAGTTGGATGAGCAAGCATATGTCCACTGGTGGACAGCTTGTTCTCCTCAATTCAGTTCTCAGTACTCTCCCCCACTTACATGATATCATTTTTCCATATTCTGCGAGGGGAGGTACTAAAGCGTCTTGACTACTTCCGCTCAATATTATTCTGCCAAAGTGATAGTCAAAAGAAAACGTATATGTGCCAACCCAAAGATCAAGGTGGTGAAGGGATAATAAGAGACCTCGATGCCCATAATTTGTCCCTTCTTTGTGTCGAATATCTAACTATAGGGTATATGCATATAAGGAGTATACCATACACAGACAGGGTATATACAACACAAATTATGCAGATCCAAATATCACGGAACCGAATCAGCGGTACCTGATACACCCGAAATCAAGGACGTACATACTAGGAAGGTCTAGATTGGTTTCCCAAATCAGAATGATTAGTATCCAAAACAGATCTATCTACTTGGATGTGAAGGAAGACAACTCCCTATCGAGTACGGCTAGATAAAAGTCGGTACATCAGCCCTATATAAGGCAGAAACGCTGGGGGAGAGGGGAAAAAGGGGGATGCAAGCATCAAGACCCTAGCAGAGGAGATACTCGGTAACTTTAGTCCTAAGTTAGATTAGATCCAATCTACTCCTTGTAATAATTTTAGCCACATCGCTTGTACTTGAGATCATTAACATAAAGCAGCAACACCCCCACAGGACGTAGGTATTACTCCAATCGGAGACCCGAACCTGTATACATCGTGTGTCTAGTTTCATGATCAATCCCTGCACTTGAAGGTACCCAGTCAATTTATGGATACATTATCGGAAACTAATCTTCGACAGTTGGCATGCTAGGTAGGGGCCTTCTTCTGTTTTGTAGGATTTATCATGCCTCGGTTCACTTTTGCTTCGGATTCTCCAACATCGGCTTCTACAACCACTTTAAGTTGACAGCAGACATCTTCGAGTCCCCTCTCGTTGACTCTGAGATCATCTTTGGAACTATGTTCTTCCGTTGGGACGATCAAGGTGGACTCATCCACATCGGTACCCTTGAGTCCAAACCATTGGATGTGTACCGCGAGGTGGGACACAAAGCCTAATGTTCTTCACTGCATGGACACCGACAGCGACGAGGATGACGACGGTGACTCCAACACTAGCCAGAGCAACCGAATAGATCGATTCGTGTTTATGGCCAGAGGAGACAACCTCCCACTGGCTGACCCAATGGCGGTGGATCCAAACGCCATGGTCGACAACGGCGCAGGAATTCCCGAAGATCCGGTGACAGCCGTCGCAGCTAACGATACCGGCGCCGAGTTACCACCCGAAACATCCGCACCTAGAGTCTTATGTGCACCGGACATGACCCTCCACCGACGAACCACAAGAGAGCAGATGCCTCCTGGCCTTTCCCGACGACTTCCGGTGTGTGCACCTCCGTGCATGACAGCCCACGGCTCAAGCGATAAGCTCCCTACAAAAAGTCACCATGAGGCTTCATCGGCTCGACTGCAACCGAGCCTCGATAACGATGTATTTACTACTCCAAATGCTAACGTACAGGAGCTCATCTGATTCTCAGATCCCTTCCAGAGTTGGATCCGGTGAATCCACTAACTCCTATGTGCTCCAGAGTTGGAGCCCAGATCCAAGTTGCTCAAGCAAACAATCCCTGCAATTCCAGGCCCCCTAGTCGGTACGATCTCGGCTCGAGGAGCCACGGGCTGGAACGCTCTCGAGTAGAGGAATCTCAAATGAGAAGCTCAAGTTGTTGAGCCCGAACACGACACTGTGGGCCAAACTATAACTGTCCTATCCATAGGCGCAGAAACCAGGAAGACCTGAGGAACCGTATTCCTCACAACCGGCATGATCTACATGTGGTGATCGAAAATCGCCGTGAGGACTACTGTGAATACGATCGCCGCTACTACGACCACAGATCTATCAGATGAGATGGTCGACATGACTTCCCTGCTTGAAGAGATAGGCGTGACTGTCCCCCCCCCCCCACTTCCTCTTGAAGAGTTCGACGGGGGCTGCAAGGCTTTCATACATGAACTTCGGTCAATTCGATGCCTCGAGAAGTTCAAAGTGGGCCCAATCTAGAAGTATCACACGAAGATCAGTCACAATGAGTGGTTGCAGATCTACACCACTATCATTCGAGTAGCCAGTGGTGACAACCGAGTAATGGTCAACTACCTGTTAACTGCCCTTGATGGACCCGCAAGGTCTTGGTTGCTAAACTTGTCACCTAACTCGATTCATTCCTGCACAAAACTTAAGGTTCATAGCCAATTTCTAAGGCACATTCAAGCGCCCGAGAACAGAGAATGACCTCCACCAGCTGCACCAAGGCAACGACGAATCCCTTCAAGATTTCATCTGCCGGTTTAGCAACAAGCGTAACACAATCCCGGACATCTCTGATGAGTCGATAATCAACGAGGTGTTCAGGACATGGATCAACGAGGTGTTCAGGACATGGATCCCGGTCAAAGAGCTTTTCAAGTTGGCCGACAAGTGCGCAAAATGAGCGGAAACTCAGGTGTGTGCTGAAAACCTTCAATCTAGCAAGGACAAACTCAAGTCCTCGAAGAGCGAAGGAAGGAACACACCCGGTGACAAGCGCAAGCGTCCCTATACGACTCTAGCCGTTGTCGATAAGAGCAAATCACGCAACACTGGGGACAACAAAGGCCTCAATCGAGGTGGCAGAAAGTGGTGACCCATCCATCGAAGCAACCAGCATGACTTCGACGAGTGCTATGGGTTCAAGAAGAAACTTGATGAAAAGATCAAGGCAAATGCTGAGCGTGGCAATAAGCAGGCTAAGCCAAACATTCAGGGTGACGAGCCCCAGTTCCATGAGGCTGACCATAGCTTGGCACACATCTTCGAAGGATCCGACACGTATAAATCCAAACGGTAGTACAAGGCGGTCAAACGAGAAGTCAACCTGGCTCTAACTAGGCCCACTCGGTATGTCAAGTGGTCGGAACAGCCGATCACCTTTGATCAAACCGACCATCCAACTACCGTAACACATCCTGATCAATACACAGTCGTGGTTCAGCCGACCATACTCAACATCAAAGTTTCCTGACCTCTAATCGATGGTGGTAGTTCACTCAACCTCATCTTCTCCAAAACCATGGACAAGATGGGAATTCAGAGATTAGAGGTTAGGACAGGAGTTGAGCCTTTCCACGGCATAACTCTCAACTCATCGACCATGCCTCTCAGCCACATCGAGCTGCCAGTCACATTTGCCATGCCCGATAACTTCTGTACAATAATGCTAACCTTCGATGTCATGGACTTTGAGACGGTGTACAATGTGATCCTAGGCCGCCCAATGCTAGGCAAGTTCATGGCGGTGGTTCACTATGCCTACCAAACACTTAAGATCCCGGGACCCAATGGGGTCATTATGGTCAAAGGAGATCCGCGCGCAGTAGTCAAATGTGACAAGCAAAGCCTGGATATGGTTGAACACTTCAGTCAAGCGGCTACTACTCCCGAGGACGCAAACTCTAAGCGTCAAAAGCACCAAGGTGACATCATCGAGGCCAAAGATTCTAGGCTCGTAAGTCTTGCTGGCACTTCTAAATCCAACGACGCCATTAAGGGCAAGACCAATGACGGCACCAGCAACAAAAAGACTGATGGTTGCATCAAGACAGTGCCCCTCAACCCGTTTGAACCATCCAAGACGGTTAAGGTTGGGGCTAATCTTGATCCCAAATAGGAACTCGAGCTCATCACTTTCCTCCAGGCAAAACAAGAAGTGTTCGCATAGCAACCGTCCGATATGCCTGGGGTCCCCAGGGAGGTTATCGAGCATCGACTAGCTGTTAAACCCGACGCCAAACCTGTGGTGCAGATGTAGCGAACATTTGCGGAAGATAGGAAATAGGTCATCTAGGAGGAGGTCGATAAGCCCCTAATGGTGGGCTTCATTTAGGAAGTACGTCATCCTACATGGCTCGCAAATCCCATCCTCGTCAAGAAAGCCAATGACAGATGGAGAATGTGTGTCGACTTCACCCACCTCATCAAAGCTTGTCCCAAGGATCCTTTTCCTCTCCCGCGCATCGACCAGATCCTCGACTCTACGGCAGGCTGCGCATTGCTATGTTTTCTAGATGCCTATTCAGGGTATCACCAAATTAGCATGGGATCGATGGGGAGAAAACGGCTTTTACTACTCCCTTCGATGTATTTTGCTATGTAAAGATGCCTTTCGGTTTAAAAAATGTTGGTGCTACGTATCAAAGGTGTATTCAAAACTGTTTACAACCTCAGATCAGGCGCAACCTCAGGAAGTATCGCATGATGCTCAACCCCCAAAAATGCACGTTCTATGTGCTGTCCGGCAAGCATCTCGGCTTCGTGGTGTCAAGTCGCAGCATTGAGGCTCTCGACCAGATGCGGTCACCTCGAACACTGAAGGAGGTTCAGAAACTGACAGGTTGCATTGCTGCTCTTAGTCGATTCATTTCCAAGATGGGCGAGCGAGGGGTGCCTTTCTTCAAGCTGTTGAAGAAACAAGATCGGTTCAGGTTGACAGAAGAAGCAGAGCGCGCCTTCCAGGACTTAAAAAGGTACTTATCATCTCCATTAATCCTTACGCCATCTAACGAAAAAGAGGAGTTTTTTTGTATATTGCAGCTACCCCACAAGTTCTAAGCACGGTACTGGTAGTCGAACAGGAATGTCCCGAGAAAAAGGCCAAGGTCCATAAACCTGTTTACTACGTGAGCGAGGTTCTACACGATGCTAAGCTACGATACTCACAAGTACAAAAGCTGGTATATGCAGTCTTGATGACTTCCCGGAAATTACCGAACTACTTTCAAGCACATAGGATCACCGTCATGATGACGTACCCACTGAAGGATGTAATACGCAATCGGGAAGTTACTGGACGAATCGTGCAATGGACGGTAGAGCTAAATGAGTTCGACGTAAGCTACGCACCACACACAAGCATGAAATCTGGAGTGTTAGTGGATTTCATCGCCAAATGGACAAGCATTGAATAAACAAGGCCAAACATGATCCCTCACGCTCCAGGGCTCGGGGGCTGGCATTGTACTCAAATCTCCAACAGGCAACGAACTCAGGTAAATTGTTCAATTATACTTTAAAGCTTCCAACAATGTTGCAGAATATGAAGGACTGGTAAACGGGCTCCGCATAGCTGCATTACTTGGAATTAGATGACTTCTTATGAAAGGGGACTCATAGCTAGTCATGAACCAAGTTCAAAAGGAGTACCAGTGCTCGGATGACAACATGGCGACTTACTTACTTGTGGTACAAAAGGTCAAGCAGAAGTTCAAAGGGCTAGAAGTAACGCACATCAGAAGGAGTGATAACTCTGGTGCGGATGAACTTGCTAGACTCGCTTCTTCTCGAGCACCGATATCCATAGGGGTCTTTGTTGAGAAACTCCTTAAACCATCTGTCCAAACAGTTCAGCTAACGGATGCTGCCCAACTCGACCAGCAGTTTGGCCAAGTCAGCGAGGCAGAACCCACAGACATGGATGCTGCACTACTCGAACGCAACCCGAGTTGGATGACTCCGTACCAAGCTATCTCGAGGGTCGAGACATCCCTGATGATGATGTGTCTGCAGAGAAAATTGCTCATAAATCCAAGCTCTATATTTTGGTAAACGGCAAGCTCTACCGAAGGGGAGTAACAGAATCTTGATTAAGTAAATCGCTCACGAAGAGGGCAATAAAATATTGCTCGGTATCCATGGAGGCATGTGTGGTTATCATGCGTCTTCTCATACCTTGGTCAGAAAAGTTCTCCACCAGGGATTCTATATGCCGACTACCCTCTAGGATGCTTCCGAGCTGGTGAAAAAGTGCGAGAGCTGCCAATTTTTTGGAAGGTAGACCACTCGACCAGCCCAAGCTCTGCAAACAATTCCTCTTTCTTGGCCAATCTCTGTCTGGAGCTTGGATATCCAGGGACCGTTCCTAAGGGCCCAAGGTGGTTACAAGGTCCTATTTGTGGATATCGACAAGTTCACCAAGTGGATAGAGGCCAAACACATAGGAAAAATAACCGCAGAACATCCAAGAAGTTCATGAGGAGCATAATTACTCGATTCAGCATTCCGCATCGGATAATTATGGATAACGGTAGCCAGTTCAAAAGCGGGACCTTTATTGAGTTTCGCGAAGAATTCAGTATCAAAACCTGTTTCACCTTAGTAGCTCACCCGCAGAGTAACGGTCAAGTTGAGCGTGCTAATGGTATAGTCTTATAGGGCATCAAAACTCAGATCTTCGACAGGCTGAAACCCTACTCAAAATGCTGGGTAAAGGAACTTCCCTCGGTACCATGGGCCGTTCATACTTTGACCAATAGGGCCACCGGCGAAACTCCGTTCTTCTTGGTTTATGGAGTGGAAGCGGTGCTCCCGACTAAGTTGCAGTTTGGATCAGCTCGAGTGGAAAGTTACTCCGAAGAAGGGCAGGAGCAATTACGAGCGGACGACATAAATTTACTCGAGGAGCATCGAGATCGAGCATCTATTCAAGCGGCTAAGTATCAACAGGCGTTGAGTAGATATCAAAGCCAGAGAATTCAGCCTAGGAAACTCACTGCTGGGGACTTCATCCTACGAAAGGTGCAGAAACAGGCCCAGCGCCACAAGTTATCACCTAAGTGGGAAGGACCTTACATAGTAGTCAAAATCACTCGACTTACATCAGTACTATCTACTCCAAACAGCGAGATACTCGAGCACTCGTGGAACATCGATCAACTCTGAAAGTTTCATTCATAGAAAAGGTAGGTTACAGGTAAGTCGATTACATTCGATTCGGTTAGCAACTCGATTACATAATTTTTCTTTTTCCCTCTAATCTGTTTGGCTAGTGCAAAATAGACAGAAAGGATCTGCTTAGCTCTTGCAAATAATAGAAATCCACAACCTCCAAGAGTTTGGAAGCGTATGGACCCTTATTCGCCATTGAATGAGCCAAGGAACCTTTTATACTCCTCCCTTGGGCGGCAACTGATCACTCTAGGAATTGGCCGTCGACCAGCATAAGGATCTTGAAACGTGGTCGAGGCGAAGACCCTACTGGAGCTGCTAGTCGGCACCGGTGATGCCGAGTGGTCTTCTGCGTGGCACGAAGGTGATTTGGCGGTTGTCAACAAAGAAGATGACCGAGCCTCCTTAGCCGGCGATGACTCAGGGGCTCCACCGCCGAAGATCTCGATGGAGGCTTGGTAGATGATCCGGTCAACATCACCACCATCCTCATTCCTCTCCGGTGCGGAGTGCTGCGCTGTCTAGCTTGAAGCACAGGCCTTGATGTAACAGGAAACAGGCTGAATGAGGGGACAGCGACGATCTACATTGGGCGCTTCTTCCCTCTCCTTCTTGGGCCTACCACTCGAGTCCTTGTCATTGGAGGAAGCGATGATGACCTTAGGAGGGACGATGAAGAGAGGCCTAGGGGAGAGGACTTCTGGGATTGGCTTAAGTGGCGGAGATGGAGTGGAGGCCATGGCTTCAAGCTCTACGAGTCGTAGGAGGCAATGGGCAAAGGAAACAAAGGAGGTGACGTGAAGGACAAACGACTTCAAGTCCCCTCTATTTATAGTGGGGTGGGGGACAGGTCGTACTGTGTAAATGTAACTGTCAAGATCTGAAACGATGGCGCCGCCTCGGGCGCGTAGCGCGTTCGATAGAATTCGAGACGTCATGATGGCGTTATGGCTTGTCTCATCTCTGCAAAGAGGGATGGGCGGTCATTACAATGCGTCAAATCAAGGTTGCGGTGAAAATGAGCACAAATGGGAGTGGGTTTCTAATGCCCACCTACCCAGCGGTTCAAGTTTACTCGGTAACAACATTGCAGTTAAAACCATAATGCTCGGGGGCTTGCACTCTCGAGTATTCAGTCGATAATGGTGCATTGATGCTCATGCTCTACTACTTGTTTCGATTATCACATCGGGCATTGAGTCAGGAGCTACAACATGCATTTTTTTATGCTTACGCTTTGTTCTCCACTCGATTATTACATCGAGCGAAGAGTTGGGGACTACATCATGTTTTTTTATGCTTCTGCTTCGCTTTTCGTGTGGCTATAATATCAGTTGAAGAACCGGGAGCTACATCGTAAGATGGTGTTTATGTTCCACTTGACAATCGAATTCAGTCATTAAGCGAAAAGATAGGGGCCACACCAAGTATATATTGATGCATATGCTCTACTCTTTGTCTTGATTATCACATCAAACAGAGAGTCGAGGCTACATCGCATACTTTCATTCGACTCCGTCATCGAGTACACAGTCGAGAGCTATAACACTACACGTCATCAATGGTATAGGTATGTCCTTTTCTACTCTCCGATCGAGTAATTCCTTCCTCGGCCATAGAGTCGGGGGCTCCATATTTCTTTTATATGTTTTTTGCAAAATTTTATTTTGTTCTGCATCGATCACATTGAATAGAACCAACAGAGGCATGTGTTGGATCGATGACGGACAACTATACCTCAGGAGGCATAACAGCATATAGATTGTTAGACATCTCACGCCTAATGGACAAAAGGGTTCTGAAGTCCTAGTCTGCCTCGCGTGTGCTCTCTATCGAGTTCATATTTGTATGCAGATTCAATGCGCAAATTGATAAAAGTTCGCAAAAAATTCGATATGCTCTTTCTTTTTCTAGTTCTATACTAGTCTTTTTTCTCATTATTACAGTCTTGTCGAGTATTTGATGGCCGCGCATCTAATAGCTTATCTAGTTAAGATTTCAGGCGTTGACAGATGCGTAATCGTATGATCTTGAGAATGATGACAACATGTGTCTATCAGTTATTGCATCTACTTATGCTAATCCTATTTCATCGACAAGGGAATAGTAGACAAAAGCATAATAGACTAGCAAAATATAGTATTGTTGTAGGTATTCTCAGATCATAAAATATGTTTTAAAAGTATCAGAGCCAAATGGATCATCAGTGCGAGGGACTCCCCTCACTATCATCATTAGGTAGGCTGAGCCTTAACGACTCAATGAAGGCTGGGACCACCGGCTGAACGCTTTGAATAAGCTTTGTGGCCTCCATGCTAGTACAGTTAAACCCGACTGTCACCAACGAGGTATCAAGCGTAGGATTGTAACTCTTGAGGATACCAAGCAATGTAGCGGCGCTTGCAAAGGCTGATTGGGTCATGCAGTTGAGTGTATGCTCCTTCAGCTCTTGAAGAGCAAGAACCGTAGCATCCCATTGAGCGATAGCAGCATCCCGTTCAGTCTTCATGGCCTTCCTTTTGGCTCACGCGATCTTCACTTGGTTCCTGAGTTTCTCATAATATTTGGTGTCATCGTAGATTTTCTTCACCGCGTCAGAAAGAAGTTTTTCCATGCTGTTACAGGAGGACTCAAGGACTGAAGAAGGCAAACTGAAAAATAACTTTGTTAGTCACCCAATAATTGAATCATGCAATTGTGATCGGGGACAAACATACGTTCGATTTTCTCTCATGGATTTGAGCTTCTTTTGGTGGTTGGCCTTGACGGCAGCTGCCTGAGTGCCTGTGACTTGGAGAAAAACTTTTATCGCTGCCCATGGGTCATTGGTTGGGATCGATATTGAGGTTTCATTTCCCTTGAGCTCTAGGTATTCTTTGGGCGTACTCAAGGTAGGATCTTTAATCTAAGGAGTTGGAGCCGAGTCTGAGTCAACCGGGGAAGTTAGCCCCGGATGGCTGGTCGAGACGCTTGCAGTCTAGGTTTTTGCCTGTATCGATAGTCTGTAATCAATAGAATAAGGGAGGCGGAAAAGAAAAAACTGCCAGTCGAGATTAGGATCCAGGTCAAACCTCTTTGAAATCGGGCAGTGTAAAATGATGCTTGACTATGGCCTTTTGGTGGTCACCTTCTTCGTTCTTGGACTAGCAGGCGGAGCCGGTGGAGGAGGTACACGTGGGCCATGCAAAGCCATGGCATCTGTAGCCTGCAAAGAACCAGATGATAAAATTTATTATCTTAAGTTTATCGAGTGAAAGTATGACCAATTAAAGAGCGATGATTCGATTGAAATTACCTCTTTGGTTGAGTCATCGGGCACGATGGTCTCTCGAGTTGGTGATTGTGAGGACACGCTAGACGTCCCCTAAAAAAGCCACCCACGCAGGTTCATCGTTAGTAGAATGAGCGACAGAAAACTGATAATTTGAGAAGAGTTACCTTTTTGGTAGAGGAGGTGATTGAGGGGGTACGTTCGCCGTCCCCTAACAAAAGGCCACCCATCCAAACCAAACGCATTCAAGTATCCACTTAATAATTTGAAAGGAAAATTAATAAGAAGGTAATGGGAATTTTGATTTTAGTAACTGTGGGCTCCTTCACTTGCGCTTGAGAGGGTTCGGGTCATGCAGCTGGTGAGAAGATGAGGATGATCTTTTCGGTCGAAGAGACCCCTTGGCCTCCTCATTGGCTGATCTTTCCCCTTGTCGACAGCATCAGTAGAAGAAGTGCCATTGAGATCAAAGACCTCACTCGAAAGGATGTGCTATTGGGGGAAGACAAGAGCCTGTAGTCATATAGACTGGTCAGATCAAATAGATAATGATCTGTCCTATTTTTCCATTAAGAAAATCCTTACATCTGGTCGAAGATTCGTAAGGGAATAAGGTAGAATGCCACATCGATGCTTCGGTAGAGAAGAGTTTGTTTAACCGGGTAGTGAGATCTTGTGCAAGCAGGGCTGAAAAAGAGAAGGTTATTCATTCAACAAAGCTCGAAGGTCATGGCAAAAAAAAAGGCAAAGTGCTAACTAAGCCTTACATCCGGCCGCGTCCCTGGAGGCATCCTCATCTTCACTGTATTCCCAAGCCAACCACGTCCATGCCTTCAAGGGGCTCAATCTCTTACTAATGAAATCTTTGGCCTCATGCCACCCGATTAAGCCAAACTGCCTCACCATGCCAATTCTGTTGGTGTAATAGGTGGTGTGGTTGAGCTCACGGTGTTCTTGTGTCCAAGATAGACTTTGGAAGGGGAAAAGCCCTCTTTAAACTAAAGGAGAACCACTTAGGTCAGGATTGGAGATATAAAACCAAAGTTTTCTCCAATCCTTCGACCAGAAGGAGGTTAGAGGAATTAAGATATAGGAATTCTTCATTCTATTCCTTAATTGGAAACCACACCCCCCAACACATTTTTTCTCCATAATCCTGTTCAGTTTATAAAAGTACTAGAAAAGATTTAAACTTGACTCAATGCCAAGGAAAGCCTCACACAGATGGATAAAAACACTAAGCATGGTGACGGAGTTGGAGTTCAGGTGGTGAAGCTCAATTTGATACCAATCAAGCACATTGAGAAGAAATTTGGAATGAGAGATGTTGAATCCACAACGGAAGAACGATTCGAAAACTACAAACTTATGCTCAATTTTGCAAGAAGGGAATTTGTCACCAGATGCCGTCCTCCATTCAACCAGACTGCATGGCAGCACCACTCCTTCTGCTTCAAGTTTCACCAGCCGTGACTCTTGCATCGCTGAGGGTGTCTAAGCCTCGATCGTGAACCAATCTTCGGAGAACTAGGATCCATGGATCTGAATTTCTTTTGGCAGTGGTGCGTGCTAGGGCGGAGAAAGCCGAGGGGCTTGTGCAAGAAGACCGATGACAATGGTGAGGAATGGCTGCTACAGGTCCGGTTCATACGGTTAGATAATCAAATATTTACCGTCTCTTCAACCACTCCCATCTTTACAATGCTTCAAGTGGCGTGAAAAGAGGTATGATAATGACGTGCGAATCTCTGCACGTCCTTCTGCTCGCATTAAATGCACCTACACCCGTTATTTCAAAGTTTGAAAGGTGTCTTAACTCTACTCATAGTCGGGTGTCGATCTGTTGAGTTCTTTAATCTTTTTCTTCGAATCTCGAGTGCAGTTAGCAGCAAGGCACTCAACTCGACTGAGCTTCCACTCAATACTCGAGGAAGGATCCGTCCATGCTCAATTTTTTCGACTATAAGCCTGATCCACTTTACTCAACCAAACTTGAACTTGGTGGCACTCGAGTGGGCGCTTATGAAAACCCCTCCTCTTGGGTAGAGTTAGGGGGCTACTATCGAATATCTAACTATAGGGTATATGCACATAAAGACTATACCATACACAGACAAGGTATGTACAACACATATTAGGCAGCTCCAGATATCATGGAACCGAATTAGCAGTACCTGATACACCGGGAATTAAGGAAGTACATACTAGGTTGGTTTCCCAACTCGAAATGATTAGTATCCAAAACAGATCTATCTACTTGGACGTCAAGGAAGATCCCTATCGACTACAACTGGATAGGAGTCGGTACATCACCCCTATATAAGGCGGAAAAGCTGGTGGAGAGGGGAAAAATGGGGACGCAAGCATCAAGACCTTAGCAGAGGAGATATTCGGCAACTTTAGCCCTAAGTTAGATTAGATCCGATCTACTCCTTGTAATACTTTTAGGCACATCACTTGTACTCGAGATCATTAACTTACAGCAGCAACACCCCCGTAGGACGTAAGGTATTGCTCTAATCGGAGGCCCGAACCTGTATACATCGTGTGTCCCGTTTCGTGATCAATCCCTACACTCGGATGAGGGGACTTGGCAAGAATTACTACAGAACAAATACCTCGGTTCAAACCTTTGTCACAGGTTACTTGGAAACAAGGCGATTCCCATTGTTTGGCTGGTCCGAAGAAGGTTAAACATATTCTTTTTTGTTTTGGCTCCTTCATCATCAAAGACGACTCCCAAATCAGATTTGGGAAGATCAATGGTTGGGAGATGCGCCACAAAGAGACAAGTATAATATCATGTGAAACAAGGAGGACATAGTTCTCAAGATGTTACAATCAAGTCTACTAGACATTTCTTTTCGGAGGAGCCTCATTGGCCCAAAATTGATGATGTGGAATGATCTGCTCTAATGCCTTATCAATATTGCCTTATCACAAGAGTGAGATAAGTTTTGGTGGAACCTTAAACAATCTAGAAAATTATGTGTAAACTCTATATCGCGCCCTAATTCATCATGATGCACCTATAATGAATAGGCACTTGTGGAAATTGAAGGTACCCTAAATTTTTAAATATTCCGCTGGTACTTTCGTAAATGAGTTCTCTTAACCAAAGATAATTTATTCACAAGATATTGGCAAGGTAGTCATAAGTATTGTTGTCACAAAGATGAGATGATTAAGCATCTCTTTTTCTACTATCATTTTGCCCGATCTGCATGGTTCATAGTCCAGGTGATTTAAAATATTTACCCACCACATAGTGTTGTCAATTT
Source organism: Phragmites australis (assembly GCF_958298935.1). Taxonomy (NCBI): domain Eukaryota; kingdom Viridiplantae; phylum Streptophyta; class Magnoliopsida; order Poales; family Poaceae; genus Phragmites; species Phragmites australis. The sequence goes on from NC_084938.1 coordinate 12,248,868, forward strand.
GTTTGCTAATTTACTCCATGGTCTAAGTAAACAATGGAGAGCAAATATAATTGTGGCGGTGGCTGCTTTTTGTTAGTCTATATGGTTACGCAGAAATGATCTTATCTTTAACAAGAATAAAATTTTCTCTCCTTTGCATGTTATCTATAAATGTATACGATGGCTCCATATGTGATATATTCTGTAGCAATAGGAGTATTAAGAGACAGTGGCAACAGTGTGTGTACACTTTGAGTGGGTGGTCAAGTTGCTTTTTAGCCATTTTGCATAGTAATCTAGGCTAGGATCACTCACTAATCACTCACTAATCTTATACTTAATTGCCTTAGATGATTACTTTAAGAACTTTGGTGGCTTGGATGTCTTCTCAAGTGTCTATAGTCTTCTCTAGACTCCAGCAGTATGCCACACCTTCAATGACTCAGTGGAGGGGTATTTATAGCCTCAAACCGCCAACTAGCCGTTTTGCCAACGGCTCAAAAAAGCTGTTAACACCGGATGATCTGGTAAGAATAATAATATTAACACTGGATCATCTAGTGAGTATATCTTCAGAAACTAGCTGTTGGATTCCACTCAAAGTCATCTATTACACCAGACACTCTGGTGTATACATCATCTCCATCACCAATCTATACGGTGAGTACATTTGAGCGATCCGAGCCTCTACATCCTCTCTATGTAAATTATTCCAATGCATTCATCCGATGTTTATTCCATTCACACCGGACTATCCGGTGAGTTAAATCTTCTCTTCTTTTCCCTAGAAATACTCCAATGCAACTATCTCTATGTTCACCAGACTATCCGGTGAGTTGATGATCTTCATTCTTCAACACTTGGAATCGCCTCTGCATGAAATGCTCGGGTGCTTTATACCCTTCATCACCGGACTATCCAGTGCCTTCAAATCTTTCTGCCCCGACGTAACTTTATTGCATGAATGCTCTGGTGTGTTCAACACACAGAGCACCAGACTATCTGGTGAGGCAGATCTTCCTGGAACTTCTCCAATTCAACTAAACTTTATTCCGGCTGTAGTGGCTTCTTGATGTATTGCATCCCTGAGACCTACTAATATATATTCTTGACAAACATGTACGTCTTAATGACTATGTTTTCATTAATCACCAAAATCACAATCATAGTCAATAGGTCATTTTTCACTACAATCTTCCCCTTTTTGTTGATTGATGATAACACAAACAAAACAAGTGGCAAAAAATAAATGATACCAATTGTAAATAGCACAAAGCCTTACCACATTGCTTAGATGCATATTCTTACCACTTAGTCCCCTTTTGTTGTGGCTCCTCATTTCTCCATTGTCACTATCTCACTTGATCAACCCATGCAAGAGCTCCTTTATTGTATACTTTTGATACCAAATGTAGATGAGTCAACCTATGTCAGCCTTGGCATTTTGCTCATTCTCCACTAGGCATGCCTTTTTTATTGGTCATCAAATTTCTCTCCCTTTATCAACAATCTCAAAAAGAACTACAAACACATGTTGAACTTGAGGAAGAGCATTGCAACACATAGGAGAGAGTTTCATAAATCATGATCCATATGAAATGATACCAATTTAATAGATATACCAATTATAAGGATAAGAGACATTGATATCAATTGAAAAAGACAAATAAGGATCATAATTCATGGAATTCACATAATATGATTTTAACTCCCCCTATATGTGTACATACATATGATAAAAGAGAAACATATGCATAACTAGACAATATATAGGTAGGAAGTTTAAACCATATTATGCATGGAGGAAGCTTAAATAAATAAATGAATTGGCAATGATACCAATTGAAGCGTTTAAGCATTGCATACCTCTAGGGACTTATTGATAGCTCCAGGAGACTACAAAAGATACAACTTATAATACATGTTAGTCTCAAAATCACAACCCATAGAATATGCTTTCCCTAAATGTGTGCATTTAAGTGTTGAATACTTGTGAGATATATGTACTTGTTATTGATAACAATGGAGATTTTATCCTATAAATTGGATACCAATTGTAAAACTAATACTATGAAAGGAACCTACAACTAATAAACTATGTAGGTTGCACATAAGAAAAAGAGAAACACAAGTAACCTGTCATATGAAAAACCTATACTAGGCATTGCAATAAATTCAATTGAGAACATGCATCCTAGACAAGGCAAGTGAATTCATCAATTTAGAGATTTAGCATCTAGTACTTTTGCCTTATATAACTTTGGATGCAAATTTGGGTATATGATGATTATAATCTTCATTAATACACCCAATCTTGTTCATTTAGCTTTTTTGCTTTAACCTTCACTTTAGCTTGTGAGCCAAGTTTCCAAATCCCTGAGTTGATTTGTGGACTTCAAGTCTTCTTTAGAACCCAAATCGATTGGACCCATTCATGTTGGTGATGACTTCCTTACGCACCCAAATGAGTTGGTTTTACCCCCAGTTCTTTCTCCTAACCATATGTGCAACTATCTTGCCATTTTTCTTCTTCTTGAGCTTGTAGTGGTTGTTCTTGATCTTGTTCTTATAGTTGGGCTTGGTGTAGATATTGGATATCTTGTTGGAGAGGTTCATTATCTTCTTCTTCTTTTAATCTCCTTCTTAACTTGCTTGCATTGGAAGGACTTGTGGCCTTCTTGATGTACTTCAAACATGTCACGGTGGACCCCTCCGCAAGATTCTTCACCATGGTAGCATGGTTATCTTGAGGAGGTTAGCTATGGTTCTTTTCCTTTAATCTTGCTAAGTCCTTTTTGAGCTTCTTCACTTTTTGCTTGAGCTCATCATTTTTCTTGTGCAATAAGATCATCACATGTTTATACAACAACATTCTTAACACATATCTCATTTTAAAATAGTGAGCTAGATAGATCAATTAAATCATCACAAGAAGTATAAGGATCTATCTTAGGATTGAAGTTAAATACAGAGGTAGATTGCATCAAAGGGACCTTAGGTTGAGATTCAATGCACTCAAATTTTGCCTTAAGTTCTTCATGCTCCTTGTTTAGCAATTCAAATTTGCTCAATAATTATTTATAATTGGAAACAAATGTAACATGAATGTCATTAAGGGCATTGAATTTCTTTAGTTCTTTAGCCTGTTTCTTTAAGGCCATTTATTGCTCATTGATTAAATCAAGAAGTTCTTGTTGAGAGGGGAAATCCTCATCAAATTCATCATCACTTGCATCATCACTTGGCCATAAGGCACTTGTATAATGATGACTTACGTGATAATGACCTTAAGAAAGAGCTTCTCTTGGAGGAGTGGGTAACGAAGCTCTCATCACTTGAGCTTGAATCTTCATATTCACTCATTCATCTTCCCATGCTTGCAAATTCTTTGGATCTTTCCATTTTCTCCCTCTTGCTCTTGGTCTTCTTCTCTTTCTTGATATGATCAATTGTTTTGACCAAGTCTTTCATGAAGATTTGGTCATCAATCTTGGCATTGATCTACTTGATGCTCTTCTCCTCTTGAGAGATGAGTTTAGCGACTTCAAGATCTATCTCTTCATCGCTTGATGTGCTTTTCTCATCATCTTCATTGCCCTCTTCATCTTCATCTTCATATCCATCATCTTCGCTTGAGCTTGACTCTTGCTCTTACCTCCTCATCTTTGCCTTCATGTGTTGGCATGATGTTTCCTTGCTTGTGAGAGTAAGGTTCTTAGCATCAAATGAAAAAGAAGCTTCTATCGCTATAATCATGGTCATCTCATGGATGGTGATCTTGCCAAGCACTTGACCTGGAGTTATTTTCTAGATGTCATTGTTGTCATAGATGATGGAGACTATCAACTTATACTTTAGAGGAAGAGCTTGAAGTATTCTTCTCACCACTTGATCATCATCAATTTACGTCAAACCTAACCCATTGATCTCATTGATAAGAATGTTTAAATGTGAGTACATATCATTAGCACTTTCATGCGTAAATTATTTGATGCTATTGAATTTAGTAACAAGCACATGATATTTCTCATTGCACACATATTTGTGCCTTCATATATTTTAATGAGACTAGTCTAAATATCATGTTCATTGGTGAGAGACTAAACACGATTAAATGCATCAATATTTAAAGATGATAAAAGTATACTCTTCACCAATGCATCTAATTGCCTCTCTTTATTGGTAATGCGAGGTCTCATCCCTTCTTCGATGACCCTCCAAACATTTAAACATTTACCTTGTAAATAACAAGTCATTAGAATTTTTCAACAGGGAAAATTAGTACCGTCGAAATGTGGAGTCCTATAGGGTATCCATCCTAACCCCGGACATCACAACTCTAGGTGATTAAACCTATAAAGAACACGAGGCTCTGTACCAATTGTGAGCAACGGTGACATCCTAAGAGGGGGTTGAATTTGGACACTTAAAAGCCTAAACTAAATTGGCTCTAAAAACTTCACAAGATAAACCTATCTCTACTTTTATCTAAATTTGCTCTAGATTTATCCCGGCTATGGTGGCTTCTTGATGTATTGCATCCATGAGACATACTAACATATATTTTTTGACAAACATGTTAATCCCAATAATTATGTTATCATTAATTACCAAAATCACAATTATAACCAAATAGGACTATTTTTGCTACAACGATGATGGTATATGAAAGCATTTTTATCGAAAAAATCGAAGTTACACAATCCCAGGATCTCAAATGATTTGTTGCCACAATATTCGGTAAAAATTCCACCTACCCGTGCTAGCATTGGTGAACCCTCGATTGGTGGCGCACTGGTTAGCTAGAGCTCTGAGAACGGTACGATGCAGATGCTTAGCCAAAATAGAAACGGAGCCCTGCCGAGAGCGTGGCGCTATCTCTATCCCCACGGCTTCCAAACTTGCACCACCATCTCCATCTGTCGTTGCTCTAGGGACGTCAACGTGGTGCTCTGCAAAGTGCGCGGCGCTGTTTCCCCCACACACCATCAATGACATCCTCCGCCCCTGTGGCCTCGGAGTACATAGAGAGAGATGGGCACGAGGGAGGGAGGGATCTCGTCCACTAACTCCGCCAGTGGTGGCTCGCCGGACTTCCATAATGGACAGTCGTCTTGTGACTTGGGTTGGAACCGAGGGTATGGGAAAGGGTTTGTGAGTTGAGAAGGTGCTAGAATGGGTAATAGTCAAATGGGCAGGCAGCTATGTGCGTGGGCAGCTAGGCCACGTGGCGTCTCATAATTTTGTTGGAATCGGACGTCTGAGTGGGAACATTTCCAAACTAATATTTACAGGGCAATAAACGTGTGACACCTATCCCTCTCCTTTACAAAACCGCAACCATTCTTCTTCCTTGCGACAGGAACAGCAACAGTTCGTACCCAGTCTTCCTCCCGTGCATTCCCAATCGCCGCCTCTGCATAGGCCAAGCCATCCTGTACCACCACTCCAGAGCTCTTTGGCTTCTGCGCCGCATCCTGACAGACCATTGCGCCGAGCTTGACAGCCACGAGGGAGCGAGGGAGAGAGATGTGAAAAAACACGAAGATGGATTTGGAAGCATGCCGTTGATGGCCTGATTATTCTTGCTCAAGTGTACAAGCATGAAACAAAAATGATATGGCAAGGCCTAATTAACTGGACATGTAATTGTCTCGTGACTACATGTGCAAAGCATTCTTCTGTAGCTGTGTATTCCACTTTGTTATCCCCGAAACTTGTGATGTTATGTCATCTTGCCATGTCCGGTATTCTCATTAGATCAGAAACCTGGAGTTAAATCTTTGTCTGATCTAACATTCACTCGCAAGTTGCAAGTATTACAATTTTCACATAGTAACATTTACTGTTGCCTCCTGGCTGTGTGGCCTAGCAAAGCGAGCTCAGTTCAGCATTCATCAGGGTGCTCTTTGAAGCCACTGCTACAAATTCCTTCCCTTCTTTCACTTTTGGTTTAAAAATAACTGGTAGTGATAAAATATCACTCATAGTTAATAATTTTAACCGACAGATCTAACCGCAAGTCCTTAAGAATCAATAGTGATAGATGATATCACTGTCGGCTCTAGCTAAGAACCGTCACTGCCGGTTCTAGCTACGAATCGGAAGTGATACGTCATAGCTGGTTCTAACCTCACCGACAGAACAATAATTGAGTCAATACGAACGTGATAAGGATTATTATTGCCGATTCATATGCTCATGGATTGAGCAATAATTGAGTGATTATGAACCGACAGTGTTAATTATTATCTCTGGTGGTCCATATTCTAAACCGACAGTGATAATGCTTCTATAAATAATGAGCCCGTCTCCCTCAGTCTGCGCCCCATCTCATTTCACTCATAATCTCCAAAAGCTACTCCCAAGTGGTAGTGACGGTCGATGTGTGCCATGATCACCATCACCACTATGGATGCCTCTACCCCTTGTGCCTAGCTTCCACATTCTTTGAGGTCGTCGCTGTCTCCCGAGCCTGAACCACCTCGCGACCACCCGAGCCACCTCAAGACTGTTGTCTACCAAGCCCGTCGCGCTCCCAATCTCCAGAAGCCGCTCTAGAGGGTTAGTGAAAGTCGAAGTGATGCAATGGTCACCATTGCCACTACGTCTATTTGTACCACTTGAGCCTGGCTTCAATGTCCTCCGAGCTCATTGTCGTCTCGATGACCTCACCATCTCCCGATCCTGTTGCCTTATCTCCCGAGCAGGTAGCCCTGTCTCCCCATCTCCCGAGCCTGTCACCCCCTCTGCTGAGCCTATAGCCCCGTCTCCTCAGCTCCTTGTTTCCTCAGCTAAACAACTGGTAAGTTGAGTAGCTAGATTGTGACAATAGGAAGATCTGAATGAGTGATAGAAAATACATTTGCTTCAAGATGATTGTGTTTTCATCATTCATTTAGATGTACTATTATTACTTAGATAACGCAAGATGTAAAACAGACGACGCAAGACGGCTGTACCAAGGGCTCTTTGATGTATGGTGCAATACTACAAGCCTAGAAACAAACCCAAAGAGCTCCTGGTACAGCAGCTTTACAACATTCATTTATATTTGTCATTATGATTTCAATAAGATTGTAGTTCCAAATTAGGATCAAGCTTAAGCTAGAACATTTTGTCATTCATGTAGATATAAAATACTCTCTGACAAACATTTTGGTATGAGGTCTCTGTCTAAGGTTGAGAGCAAACTTAGGTAGATCCTCATACCGAAGAGTTCACAGTGGAGTATTTTTGCACATATGAATGAATTATTACTACCGGTTCTCGACTTGAACCAGCACTATTACTACCAGTTCATAAGCTAGATGTGATAGCTTTTGTAGTAGTGATCGATGATGCATGATGCGGGCATGGAGAAGTGGCAGCCATCTTAAGCAGTGCGGGTGTGGCCATAGGGAAGGAGAGAACAGAACAAAGATTGGGGGTGGGGAAGAAGATGGGTTCAGGTTTAGTGAAAAAAGAGCACGTGCCACTAGAGCCGGACTCGAATTTTATATCGGTATTCATGCAAATCCTGGTTACTATTTTTGTGGTAACGCTAATTGAGATTCCTGTTTTACTGGAGAAGTGCGCAGTTTAATCTCTAAGGTCTCTGTGAAGGAAGCAAATTCTATAGAATCCTATCCAGAAAGACCCTCGTGAGACTTTATCCATGCCATCCATCTCGTGATTCAATGGTTAAGCAGGCTGAAGAGGAGAGAGAGGGAGTGGACATGTGTCATCACAGGGGAGAGAGTCTATTGTAGAACAGGCTGCTATAGAATTTACTCCCCCCTATATGAAAACAATTGTATTCCCAGTGGATCAGTTTCCACCCTTTATTTACGGTGACCCGTCCGACTTGTACGGATCTTAAGGATTGCTGACTTGATCAATCTGAGGGCAGCTAAAAAGGTGGAACATTTTCTCGCAAATTAAAGTACTCTGCGCAATATGGACCGTTTGTTACAATTGGCTGCTGAAAGATGAACGGAGAAGGTAGGACATCTGGACGAGCGTCACGTGACAACGACTCCAAATCGGAACGCTTCTCCGATCGTTCAGGGAAAACATGCACGCCGGTGATAAATATGAAATTTAGAGAGTCTGTGGTAGAACTGAGAAACATTAGGTTTGCTTTGAGCAAGGATGGAATGAATCCACTTGGTAATATGAGCAGCAAACATAACACCTGGCTAATAGTTCTATACATATACAATATTTCTCCGTGGCTCTATCAGAAGAGAAAGTAACTAATGATGCCAATTTTAATCCAAGGTCACAGGCAACCTAGAAACGACATCGACGTACCTCAGACCTTTGGTGGATGACCTTAAAAAAAATACTATGGTCATAAGGTGTGGATTTATGTGATGAGTCAAGCGGGAGTACTTCAGTATGCATGCCATGTTATTTTACACAATCAATGATTTGCCAACCCTTGGTAATTTTTGGGGACAAACCATAAAAGGCAGCAAAGCATGCCCCCAATGTTTAGATGCTACCGAGAGTATGTGGCTCAACAACTAAAGAAAAATAGTGTCTATGCATCACCGACGATTTCTGCCGAAGTCTCGTACATAAAGGAATATGAAGAAAGAATTGGATGGCACGAGAGAGAATGCGTTAGCTCCTAGGCATTTTAGCGAGCAGGAGGTCCATGATCAGGTGAAGAACATTAATATTATTCTTGGAAAGAGAAAGCGCTCTAGTAGTGATAAAAATATCATTAAAAAAATAAATCGATATTTTGGGAGCTACCTTACTGGCAGCACTTAGAAATTTGGCACTATTATGATTCCACGCATATCGAAAAGAATGTATGTAAGAGTCTCATTGGTACCTTATGCAATATCCCTAAGAAAATAAAGGATGGTCTGAAGACACACAATGACCTGGTTGATTTGAACATATGGCTGGAACTTCATCTCCAAAAAGATGATAAAGGCAAAGTGCACGTCCCCCAACTATGGGATATTGGCACCTTACGAAGGAGGAGAATTAAGAATTTTTTATTTCCTGCATGGTCTGAAACTTCCTTCTAGATACTCTGCTAACATAAAAAAACTTGTTTCTATATAAGATTTGAAACTAATTGGTATGTAGTCTCATGATTGCCATATGATATTGACATAAGTCCTATTGCAATTAGGAACATTTTGCCAGTCACTATCAGAGAGTCTATTATGAGCCTGTGTTTTTTCTTTAATGCAATTGCTCGGAAGGATATTATGTTAGCTTGAGTTGTATTTCCCGCCTTCATTCTTTGATATTTTTGTCCATGTCATTGTCGACCTTGTAATGGAGATAAAGTATCTCAATCCAATATTTCTACAGTAGATGTATCCATATGAGAGATACATGGGCATTCTGAAATCATATGTAAGAAACTGATCTCAACTAGAGGGCTGCATAATTGAAGGCTGTACATCTGATGGCTGTCGAGTGGTGTGTCGACTTCATTGATTCATCGACTTTCACACATGTGGTGTGTAGAGACACTGTTTTTGTTTTTTAGAGACATTCTATGTTGTCTCTACAAAGTTGTAGACACATTTTCTAAAGTGTCATAGAGGTGCGACTACATGCCGTGTCTCTTTGAACGAAGAGACAATTTGATAATTGTCAATACGTTCCATAAGACATTTGGTACAGACACAATATTATCTCTATATGCTAGAATATATTGTAAAAATGTGATACTTTTGTAGTGACCAATCCTTGAAATCAAGACCTCATGCAATCATAGGTATATGCATAATCTCTATTAGCTAGCCAACTCAACCTCACATCATTTCTTGTTTAAATGTATGGTATAATTGTTATGAGTAGTTCACTACATGCCTCAAACATTAAAATAGTGTCTCTTCAATATTAAAAGGAGTGTCTCAAATTATTTCTCTATGACATAACTCACATTAAAAATGCGTCAAAAATGTCTCTACATAGTTTTGTATTGACAATTTAGAAAATGTCTTAAAAAGATACCTCTACAGTTTAAAATATTTCATGTAATGTCTCCATATTTGAGACATCTTTTAAAGTGCCATAAGAAATGTCTTTACATGATCATATGTCATATTCATAAGGACAAATCACATAGTGTCTCTACAAGAAGTTTTTGTTGAAGTGTTTACTGTTCATACTTGTCACCGTTATAGTGAACATCTAGATTATTATTCATACTTGTCACCGTTATATTCTAGCTGCACTGTGAAAGGGAAATGTCTACAACAGCTTAGCTATGGAATAAATCTGAGATAATATATCTAGATAGTTCCAGCCATATGGGACGATGCTTCTTGTATTACAGGCTTCTCTCCATCTGTTCTTCTGGTTGGTCAGATGAATGCCCTATGCAATAACATTGCGAGATTAGTAATGCAGTATGAATATATGCCATTGAGAGCACATTATATGCATCTTTCATATTCTTTTGTAGAATATAATGATGATGCAGCCTTAGGATTTTCTCTTTGGCCTACAAAAGGGCTAATTAAATTAATGAAATTATTGTGAGAGCTGTCCAAATCGCATTCGGCTTAATCGAATAGGTCGACTGTAAATATGAGAGCTAGCACACACCCAACAACCGATGTGTCATGTGCTAACACACATCTAAACCGCCCACGCACTACCATTCAATTAAAATTAGTGCAATTCCAGTATTCCCGGTACATGTTTACTAGGATCACACATGTACCTTTACATACGTTTGTCACAGTAAGGTACAACAAGTGTAACATCATATTACAACATGGTTCAACAAAGATTAACAGAGTAGAAGCAAATAGAATTAAGTTATCCATAAACTCGAACAAAAATGAAGACTAGAAACTATATTACATCAAGTTTATTCTAGTACATCATTCATCTAGATACACAACGGAAAAATATGTTGATGAGGACACCACTTCTTTAGTTCCAGCCACATCATTTGCTGCTGCCACAACTCCAGAAATGATACAAGGACTGATGACTCGAGCTCGTGCACGTGAACTGAACTACATGATTCTCCTTAGGAATGAAGGTCCAGAAAATGGTGCCACCAATCCTTTGGGTTGGGCCCTTGTAACAAAGTCATGTTTTAGAAAGTTTAGGAAAGGTTAGGAGGAGATTTCGCCCTACCTTTTGCTGCTGGTCGAAATCCCCTCCCCCCTTCTATTTAGTCCAGGATGAGCGTCCCTTATGAGGGGGGGGGTTCATTTGTTCAAGTTTAGCCATTGTTCATACACTGATCTACAGTTGTGTCCAACGACCACCTGAGAGACAGCATTTGTGAACCCCACATTCGAGTGAATTCAGTTTGACTTCATCTTGTTCTTGCTTGTTCTTCGATTGCTTGCAGAAATTGAACCTCGTGTTCAGGTTGATCTCGCTGTCCAGCAAGGTCAATAACCTTTTGGAGTTGGTTCAGCGATTGCTAAGGCACCGACGACTCGTTCATCGAAAGATCGGGACGCTTGACCCTATCATATGTATAACAAAATAACAAAAGAAGTCATTGATGCTTTTCCCTTTAGCATCACCAGGGTTAGTCTCATGTCGCTTGGCTTTACTCTTGCCCGTCGCCATCACCGACGGTGTAAAAGTAACCAAACACTAACTCATCCTCACATGCAACAAAAATTCAACAATAGCACCGTGAGTATGAAGATACTTGCAAGACTTACACATATGGGTATATATATTCCTGACTCGAAGGATAATGTATTTGGTTTGTGACAAGAAAACTAAGCTATAAGCTGACACATTTGCTTAAATGCAATTGTCATCATCTTAATGTGTACACACCTAAATATGAAGACTTAGGCGACTCAACTAAAATGACCCTCTTTATCTCAAATCCTACAGATAGCTTAATGAATAACCTTAACCAAGTGATCAACCCTAAAAGATTACATCAACCTTTACCTCTCATGCTCATCCCCAATGAGCTTGACCATCATATCAAGACATCATGTGACTCTACGACAAAATGTTAGGAAACCAAGCATGCTCATGATCGGGAGCACGACAACTCGGATTGTTCTTACAAGCTTGCAGGGGTACATCTTTACCCACATGACATGAATCCATTCTATCAGCCCTCGTGACAACATTTCTCATATGTGATACATTAGACCGGCTTGTGCCTACGCTATCAAGGTTACCTAGTTTCTGCTGGGGCTCTACCCCATTGGACAGACCTAGGGTCCTCTCCATCCTAATATAAACTTCTCCATCTCATCATTTTTTATCACACACCGCATGGCCACAGTTAGTCGATGCACACAACATATGATATTAAGCCCATTCATCCCATGTACGAATATGTGGTAAGTACGGTAAGTGTTGGGCACATGTAAACATCGGTATAGTCCTTAATCAACTCAAGCAGGGCTACAACATCTGAGACTCCTTTCTCATATGTTCATACAACCCCTCAAGTCTCGTAACCAACACATTTACCACATTGACTTAACCTTCATCATATAGATTGTAATACATGTCCTATAACTTGCAAACGAAGGCGACATCCACCGCTTGACTTCTACCGGTACTCTAACCATTTACCGATCACTAGACTTGATTTTATTTATTACCCATGGTTACAGGAATATGGTAATATCAATTACAAGGAAGGTAATGCAACAATATAGGATTTACCCACTTGACCTTTATAACTCAAACGTACTTAATGCAGCTAACACATACAATAATAGCAAGTTACTTCGCATGACCATTGTAAACTAAGGGTGTAATATGATAGATGCTTGCCTTGGTTTTCCAGTGCTTCATTCACGTACAACTCCAGTTTGTTGTTAGTCTTGACTTCTTGAATCGTCGACACGTCACTCTCTAATCAATGGAATAACATAGTGTATAAATAAAAGAATGAGTGAAGAGATATGCTTTATGATGCATGATCGCTAACGAGATGCAGTGTGACATGTTATGAAAATATTAGCAAAAGAACGCTAATCGATTGGGCTAGAAAAGATTTAAACATCACATGAGACAACCTAAGCTCAGTGGTATTGAGTGGCTGGTGGCCAAGCTAGGATAATGTGGCGGTCAGACCGTGGGGGTTGAACAGAGAAGAAAATGGTACTAAGTAAACCTGGTGATCAGATCGGACCAATGGTGGTCAGACAGCTAGATCTGGCGGTCAGACCAGCCAAATTGGTGGTTTCACTCCAAATTATGGAGTCTGAAAAGGATTCTAACTGGCCAAGTAGCATCCTGGTAGTCATACCGGCCCAGGTCTTTGTTAGATCGGCCTAGGTGATGGTCAGACCATTGGGCTTGGCTGGTAGCACCTTGGCGAGGTCACTGGCAAAGGCTCTGGTGATGCCTTTGACTAAGAATGGTACCAAAACATTCTACAAGGCTAGGGGAGTTCACTTTGGGTGTTCTAGGCAATATGCACGGGGCCAAACTCGAGGACCCATGGCTAAGGGTTGAGCTCAGGTTTAAGCTAATGGGAATCGATTTGAGCTTTGGGATGGTGGGTAAATGGTTGGGGATGTCTCATCTTGTTGTTTGGGAGCTTCCTAGGGGTTGGTCGACTCTGGGGAGGCTTTGATTCAAATATTAGACTCTGGGGTGGTGTTTGGCCTTGAGGTGGAAGAAGATGTGGGGGAGCTTCTCCACTGAGAAAGATGGTGGGGAGAAGCTTGGGGAAGTCTTTGGAAAACTCAGGGAAGCCTTTTCCATTGATCTTTGGCCATCATGGTGGTTGAGGTGCTCACCCTCTCTCTCTCTCAATTTTGGTGGAGGAGGAAAGGAGTGAGAGAGAGAGTGTGAGTGAGAGAGTCGTGGAGGTCTTAAGTGGTGCTCTGAGCCTTGGTGGTCAGATCGCAGGTTGGGCCCACTTGCAGAAAGTTCCCTTTATTTTACCTGTTTGTTCCTATTCTTTTCCTTATCCTTCCTAAATGGTCTTTGGCCATCTAAACTACCGTCAAACAATTCCCACTTCACGATGGCCTTAGGCCTCAAGTTCTTCATTTCCTTGTCGGGTTAATGCTGTGTGGCCATATCTAAACTTCGTTTGTCACAGCATAAGCCTATTTTCGTGTAACCCCAGATGGTGATGACTCCCTTGTGTCCTGGGATCTTCATGCACTAATAAGCGTAATATGTGGCTGCCATGAATATAGCAAGAGTAGTTCTTCCTAAGATGGCATTGTATGCATCTCAAAATCAACCATGTCGAACATATTTTTTTCTATCCAGAAATTGTCTTACTTCCCGAAGGTAATGGGTAGTGATGGCCGATGGGAGTGGCCGAAGATCCTGGTACTATACCATGAAAGGCTTGAGTAACTAGTTTAATCACAGACCATGAGATCTACATTCCTTTGAGTGTGTTAGCGAAGAGGATGTTCAGAAAACTCCCTCCAACAATAAGTACTCAAGTTACTGTGCAATTGTTTATTGTAGGCTCGACTACTATTGGGAAGTGGCTCGGCCGTGCGACATGACTAGGGCAGTCTTCTTGTCTTCTTGGCTGAAAGATATTTCTGTGTCTGACTACTTCGCGGCTTGAGACATTTAGGAATAACGGCTAGGACTTCTCAGGCCACTGTCTTATATTGCCTCTTGGACTCATAGGACATGGAACCACCGAACATGTGTTTCACCTCAAAAGACACCATGTCTGTATTATCCTCGCTGCCATCCGAGTTGAAGTCCCTGCTTTGGGTCCTGATCTAGACCTTCTTTCCCTTGGATGCTTTTTTGACTTTCACCTTGACCAACTTTTTCTAGAGGTGGCAATCTTAGATGCTGTGATTGTTAGTTTGATGGAAAACATACCAGGGCTTTCCGTTTCATGCGCTAGAGCTTGGTGTAAAGCGTTTTCCCCAGGAAGGATTTGAACACTGGTTGGGATGAACATCGGGTAGATCTGCAAAAACCTCGTCAGATTTAGCTTTCTTGCCATTACCTCCCTTGGTCTTCTTCTTGCGCTTTCTCTGGACTTTGTTGCCATTGAGCCTGGGTTGAGGACGCTTGATGCCTTGAGTTTTTTCCTTAACGTAGAGGAGCGCATCCTCGGCCTGTGCATACTTATCAACAATCTGCATGAGTTCCATAACCGTTTCAGTCTCTTTTCTACAGATGTATTCAACACAGCACCAGCTCTTAATCCCTTGATTGAATGCCTGGACTACATCATAGTTGCTAATCTTGGGGATCGTATGCTGAGTATTGCTGAAGTGTCACACAAACTCGCGCAAGGTTTCGTTCCCTGTCTGCTCACAACGGTGGAGTTCGTTTTTTTGGGCCAGGGCAAACGTATGTACCTTGTAATTTGGCTCTGAACATATCACAATGTTGCTCCCACGAGTAAATTGTCTCTAGCGATAGATTCATCAACCATGTCCTGGTTGCCCCTTTAAGGGCTGTGGGGAGGTAATTTGTCATTATCTTTTCATCCCCTAGCCGACTGGATGGTCGTTGTGTATATCTAGAGAAACTCAACAGGATTTATACTTCCATTGTATTTCTCGATCATCCTAGGGCGGAACCTTGCCAGCCGCTTACGTTCCGTAGATCTAGAGAAAAGGCCAGACATCCATTGATGGTGCCTTTTTTGGTTCCAGCACCTCCTAGAGTCTTTTCCATAGTGATCATAGATCGGTCCTGACTTGATCGATGTGGGCATGTTTCCTAATTAGATCGATGAGGGGTAGAAGAAGCCTCCTCGGAGTCCCCTGGGCGTCCTTGCTAGTTGTCGATGACCTGACAAGTCGTTAATAAGATGACCCTTAATTGGTGAGGACCGATGGTGATTATTTGCCCGATTGTCATCCCGGCAAGACTTGTTCCTAGGGTTATACCTTTTCTGGTCCGATGTGTCTCACGATGGGGGATTATCTGGCTTGCCCTGATTAGTACTATTTCTAGCTAAGGCCAAATGGGGGTTCTCAGCCTGGAGCATGATCTCCTTTGTTAGGTCAACCACCGAATTCACCTAATAGTTATGGTTGGGGTAGCCATGGTGCATGAGAGTCCCTTGTAGAAGGAGGATCCTCTTAGCAGTCGCGGATTTAAAACAGTTAGTCTACTATTAATAATCAGACAATTGTATAACTGGGGTCCCGATAAGGGACGGAGGTGGTGTGTCCATGTGAGCCCGACCATTGCTAGCCGCCTGGGCCGTTGGACCTCGATCGTTTGCAGGGTTGTCGTCATGATTACCTAGATCATTACCACTGTTTTCGATAGTGAAAACTTCTTGGGGCTAATCTCCACTAGAGGAGGTGCCTAGATCCATCATGGATGCTTCATCAAATTGCTCTGGGTTGGTATCTTGGAAATCCATGTTGTGAAAAGTTGTGGGGATTGCTACTGACTTTCTGCAAATCGAACATTTATAGTTGTCTTGACAGCCGAGCGGTTCGTACTCGATGCTATAATCTTTGACGCATTGATCCATAATTCAACTTACCTTGTCGCTAGAATTGTTGCCAAAACGTTTGGCACCAAAATCTACTAGATCGATCACTGTTTCCTCAGGAAGAGTGGTAAAGTTTTCATAGAACCCCTCATCCAAAAAACTAGTTTTCGGTGAAGCTTTGGGCGATGTCGACGGCATGTTGTGTGTAGACTCTTCAATGCTTTTTGTCATGATCCCCATGGACGGTGCCAGCTGTCGACAATTGGTAAACCACCAATCTAACGAACTTGTTAAAAAATTAAGGGATGCTTATAGTAGACGAATCACAAGGGGAACACAAAGGGGTTTTTAGATAGGTTCATGCCTCCTTGAGGATAATAATCCTATATCTTGTTTGTCTTGTATTGATATGAGACTGTTACAAGGATTGTGTAGCTAGCGTAGATGGATCTAAACTTAGTCGGTGACTTCTTCCTTGGCTCTTATTGTCTTGTGGGATCCCCCTTCCACAAGGTCCCTTAGCTCCGTATATATATGGGGGTGTTGTACGTCCTCTGTACTCTTCCTTCCTATTCTTGAGGCTATACCTTCCTGATTACAGGATACCCTGGGTTTCACCGGGTAGTTTCCTTACTTCTAGGGATTCCCTTCCTAAAGATAAAGATATGCCCTGAGAATTACAAAAAACTTTGGGGTACTTAGATATGGTAACTATCCATTATTCATCATCACAAGGGCATTCGGGCTCACAACAAGCACAATCACAGGTTGGGCACAGGTGGCTACAAGGGAAAAATGCTTCAATGGCGGAAGGAGGATGAGAAAGATGAGAAGGAAGGTCTCTCAGTGCCATTTTATGAGATTCTTGAGGGGCGTTCTAGGATTTGGTTGCGAGGCGGGGCAACCGTGTCGCCTAGTGGAGCGATCAGCTTCAAGAGCATCGAGACCCAAGAGGTCTTTGAAAAAATTAGAGAAAAGCAGCTAGAAGCTAACCAAAGGCCATTCACTAGTATTAGGGACAAGGACATCCTCTTTCCTACCCTGGGAAACCCTAAGCATCATGGTTGGGTTCGAGGACTTTCCAGTTAGTAGGGTTGGAAGCATGAATGGCTTAAACATATAGGAAGAGGAATATAAATGAGCCCATGGACATTGAGCAGCTTTCTTAGAGGATTCGGGTGGAAGTCACTAAGGATGTCTTTGCCTGTGTCAGCAACTTGCTTCAGGCACTGGGACATCAGATTGGATTAGTCAGTGGAAGCCCTGTTGTTCTGGGATAGAGTAGTTATGCGTCCATTGAGGTGGAGCAGAGCTGACATGATCCCATAGTTGACCTCGATGGGCCCACGCCATGCGCCATCATATTTAGGCCCGGTGGTATCACCATTGAGGTCACAAGAAATTTGGTGCAACCACTACAGAAGATGCTGTGTTATGTTGAGCTGGGCTATGTAGTGGTTCAGGTGGAAATGGTCCATCTGAACTTCATGTCACACAAATTAGAGATCCCCCTAATGATGAGATCATAGCTCTAGGGGAACCTCTCCTGTAGAGAATCCAATAGAAGAAGAGTGACATACAGTTGAATCGTCTGACAATCAGCATTCTTTCCCTTCTGCCAAGTGCACCCACATAATCACCTCCAACACCTGCAGCATTTTCAGCATTGGTAGCAATTTGTACACCCAAGGAACAAATAGCCAAGATAATTGAGATGGAGATCGAGGAACAGGATGTCCACCAAGAGGATGTCCTGCAACATGATATCTAGAAAGAGGATGTCTAGCAGGAATAGGTCGTCCAAGAGCAACAGGATGTCCAACAGAAAGAGGTCACCTAGGAAGAGCATCATGTGCCACCCACAAATTCAAGTATGGCCAACCGATGCTTTGATGTTTTGTAATCTTAGAGGCAGGTCCTGCATGTACTGGTCTCCATAATTATTACATGGGACAATGCAAGACTAAAAGGTTAGACATCTTTGTCAAATATGGTCGAAAGCGTTTCTACAACGATGAAGGCTACTTCCACGTCAGCTTTAATAATTTTGTATGACCTCTTTAACCATGATGCATTGGACATGTCACATGAACTCGGCGGTTGACTTGACAAAGGAGATCATTCTCCATACCGAGAACTCTCACCTAGCCTTAGTCGGAAGTAGTGCTAATCAGGGCAGACTATTTAAAATCCCTCGGTGCGAGACGCGTCGGACTCGGAAAGGCACAACCCTAGGAGCAAAGCTTCCCGAGATGACAATTGGGTGAACAACCACTACCCGACCTCACTAGTCAATGGTCATCCAATTAATGACTTGCGTAAGGTCATAAATGACTAGCAAAGGTGCCTAGGGGCTTTTGAAGAGGTTTACCCCTCATCGATCTAATCAGGGAACGTCCCACCATTGATCAAATTGGTACCAATCTCCAACCTCTGTGGGAAAGACTCTTGCAGATGCTAGAACCAAGCGAGGCGCCATCAACAGATTCATGACCTTCTCTCTAGATATATAGAATGTTAGCTAGCCGGTGAGATTCCGTCTTGGGATGATCGAGAAATACAATTGAAGTACAAATCCCATTGAGTTTCTATAGATCTATTCCATGGCCATCCAAGCAGCTGGCGGGGACAAGAAGGTAATAACTACTTACATTTGTACCACCCTTGAAGAGGTAGCCAAGACACGGTTGACCAATTTACCGTCGGGAACAATCTACTCGTGGGAGTAGCTTTGCGATATATTCTGAGCCAACTTCCAGGGTACATACATTCACTTTGGCATCAAAAATGATCTCTACCATTGCGAGCAGACGGGAAGTAAAATCTTGCGTGAGTTCGTACGCCGCTTTAGAAATATTTGGAACAACATCCCTAAGGTCAGCGACTATGACATCCTACAAGTATTCACCCGTGGGGTCAAGACCTGGAGATGTGTTGAATATATCACCATCCAAGACCCTGAGATGGTCAAGAAGATCATGAAAATCGTCAATGAGTCCGCTAAGGCTGAAGATGTGCTTCTCTTCATCAAGGAGAAGACTCAAGGAATCAAGCGCTCTCAACCTGTGCTCAAGGGCAACAAGGCAAAGGCCAAGCACAAGAAGAACACCAAGGGAGGTAAGGGCAAGAAAAATAATTATGAGAAAGTTTTTGCAGATATGCTTGACACCCGTCCCAACAAGCATCCTGGTTCCACCTGAGGCAAGAGCTCTACACCAAGCTCTGATGAATGTAACAGTAAGCCATGGTGCGACCTCCACTAGATCGACAACCACAGCCTCCACGAGTGTTGCCTCCGGAAGAAGATGGTTACTGGAGGTCGAGAAAGTAGCCAAAGGAAAGAAAACCTAGGCCATGACCCAAAGCAGAGACTCTGACTCGATGGCAATGAGGATGATACATACCTAATGTCTTTCCAGCCAGATGAGAGGACAATCGACCAAATGTTCAATGGTTTCATATCCTACGAGTCCAAACAGTAGTACAAAACAGTGGTCTAAGAAGTCCTAGCTGCCATCCCCACAAGGGCCATCATGCTGTTAAGTGGTTGAACACTAAAATCTCATCAGTTAAGATGATTGGCCTGATAACTTTGTACGGTTCGGTTGCTTCCTAATAGTGGTCGAGCCTACGATAAACAATTGCAGGGTAACCTGAGTCCTTATCGATGGAGGGAGTTCCATGAACAATCTTTTCGCACATGCACTTGAAGGGATGCAGATCCCCGGTCTGCTATCAAGAGATTACTCAAGCCTTCCACGATATAGTACCTAGATCTTTGGCCTCTCCCATTGTTTATATATAGCTATTTGTTTCCTTCGGGAAGCATGACAACTTCTGGAAAAAAAAGTTCAACATAGTTGATTTTGAGATGGCACACAATGCCATCTTAGGAAGATCTACTCTCACCAAATTCATGGCAACCATACATTATGCTTATCAATGCGTGAAGATCCTAAAACCCAAGGAGGTCATCACAGTCCAGGGTTATCCCAAGGTAGGTCTCTGTTGCGACAAGCGGAGTCTTGACATGGTAGTTCAACACCAACCAAAAGAGGAACCCAACAGCTCAAGGATCAAGGTGGATACGAAGCCTCAGTCATGACCACGATCACAGCGCCTCGAGATGCAAACCCAGAAACCCAGGGGCTTGGCTCCACGGCTAGTTCGGGGCCCATGAAACACCTCCTACGCTACCCCTGAAGTAATA
Organism: Phragmites australis; assembly: GCF_958298935.1. Taxonomy (NCBI): domain Eukaryota; kingdom Viridiplantae; phylum Streptophyta; class Magnoliopsida; order Poales; family Poaceae; genus Phragmites; species Phragmites australis. The sequence goes on from NC_084938.1 coordinate 12,269,426, forward strand.
AGGTCATTGCTTATCGTCTTAATATAGTCTGTGTCGTTTAGGTTTAAGATAATAGGTGTATATAGCTCGTTGGTCCTAAGAGTACTTTCTCGAGATAATAAAAATCATATTGCCTACGAAGTCGATAGATTTTCTCTTTCTACCTTGTCTTTCCGTGCATCCTCATGCCCGAAAAATGGGGTAAGTCACTTCTCAGGTCCTTCATCGCAAACGCGCACCCGAGGCGGTGAAAAGCTTATCTTGACCTAAGGGCAACATGAGTTCCCTTTACTTTATTATGTTTTTACTATTTGGACTGCCTACACGAAAACTTTTCTTTCCAAGTAGACAGTCGGGGGCTTAATAAGTATTAGGCCCTGGAAACCGAAAACAACATATTGTGTACCCTCTAAAAGTAGATTCTAACAAGACGAGAAGGATCATTGCGTTATGAACTCTTGGTTGCAAAAAGACTCCTATCGCATTCGACAAGTGACTGGGGCTACGACGCCTCCCACTCAAGCTGTAATACCCCAAGTGTTTACGAAATAAAATAAAGCGGTTAACCACGGGTCTTCCGAAAGTGCAAAATTTGACTTTTTAGATCCGTTGTTCAGCTAGATGATCAGAGACCTCAGATGTGTAGATCTTGTCGATTCCATTTTACTATTTAAACGTCCCATTAGGACACTGGCGAATCCATGGCGAACCCAATTAATTTCGGCCGTTGGATGGAAGAGGAAAAGTTGAAAAACGAAGATAAGAGGGCCGGATGCACATGCAACCGAGCTACCTCTCCCCTAGCTATTGGCGCATCTCTCTCTCCCCCAGTTGTTGCTGATCTGGGTGCCCAAGAGGAAGGAGAAAGAGGTGGAAGTGGAGGCAGAAAAGGGCTGCAGGAAGGAGGAGAAGAGAAGGGAAAGGGTGGAGGAGGAGAGGTGCTGCTGCAAGATTTTGTAGGGAACCCTAGGTGAGGTGCAAAACCATGTTTTTCTCTGCAATTTGTTGTTGGAGAAGTTTTTTTTAGTCATGAAAATTAGAGGATTAGGGGGATATTAGAGTTTAACCTCGAATTTGGGTTGCTATTTTCTGTCAGATTGTGCATTCGGCTAGGGCTTAGTTTTTATCTATGCTATAGGCAGAATCTGCCAAACCTATATGAACAAAAGTTGTAGGGGATTCAGAGATGTCTGTGCTCGTGAAATTTCACGATTTTAGCCCAAGTAGTTTAGGAGTTATGGAATTTTGAAGTTGGCTGTTGGGTTCTGATGTGGTGCGGGACAGTCATAGATCTATTTAGTTTTCAACCGTCTTAGAGGCCGAACCAGTTTTTCCAATGTGAAGAAAAGTTGTAGAGGTTTTCTTATGATTTTCATATTGCTAAAGAATGTAATTTTTGGTTAAGTAAAACTCCAGTTATGCTCCATCAACGTAGACTATCTTGTTTTGACCGTCAGAAAATTCAGTCAATGTTCAAAGCACGTTTAGTTCTAGTTAATGACCTTTTATGTTGATAAATTTTATACTAATGTTGTAGCTCTTGTTTTTATCTCCATGTCCACCCAATTTTAGAATTTTTTAGTTGAGTAGTTTTGGAGATATTCAGTTTTAGATGACTGTTGTTCGAAATCAGTAACAATTTGTATGTGCTGTGTTGAGAGTCCGTTTCAGCGACTTTAGAGGAATGATAAAATTACATTTTCTCTACGAAAGTTGTAGCTATCGTTCTGTAATTTTGAAATATGTATTTGTTTGTTATCATATTTATGGTAGAAAAATAGATATGAAAAAGTGAAACAGCGCTGCTGCAGTCAAATGAATGTGAAGATGTCGGTTTGTAGGTTTAGCCAGTTACGAGGCGTAGGACCGTGTTCCTTGCTGTTTGTATGTTATTTGTTTTGTTGTGATGCTGATATGTGAGTGCATAAGCAAGTGGTGTTGCAACGAGGCGTGTACGTCTTATCTTCTTCGCCGGTGAAGGCAAGTAAACGTAGCGGTAGTTGCTACAGTTTTATCATGTTATTTATTCTTCCTAAACATTAAATTTCAGTGCAAACACCAAACTTATATAACCTATCTACATGATGCTTTATTCATATTGTGATATGATTCAAGTTGAGGTATGCCCTAAGTGTCTTATTTGTTGAAATCTTGCTTTATGTTGCTCATGAGGGTTTATGCCTTATGTTGTTCATGTGAGTAGGATGATAGTACGATGCTTGTGTTTTTAGCAGGAATGAGTTGTCCACCTGGTTACACTTTGTGGGTAAATTTTTGGAATGTTCAAATGACTTATGCATCGTAAAATAATTGTGCTGGGGTCTGCTAATGATGCATTTTTTTTAAATATTTGGGGATATGTAGATGATGATAGAGTCGTCCTTCTATGGCCTTTGTTGGGTTAGAGAAGTGAGATTTGGTAAATCATGCTAAATGGAAGGTAAAAAGTTTCAACTATAGTTTCTCTTATTTATAGGTGTAGGTTGTACCTATGCCTTTGTAGCATTTGGGTAGTTTTCTAGATGAAGTTTCTATCTTGGCTATTTTAATTGCCATAAGAAGATTTGTTAATGCAGTCTTGTTATCATGCACATAATGTGATAGATGGAAGAAGTGAAATCAGAAGCTAATATAAGTGTATCACTTAACTTGCTGATGGATTGCATGGGAACAATTATCCATGCTAGCGTTTTTAGTCCAATAGAGGTATGTTATATATGCTGCTATACGAAAGATCATGAACCATGTTATTTATCTTTGAAGTTTCGCTTCTATGTTGATATCATTGGCACATGTTTATATGTGGCCTTATGTGATATATCATATTCATGTTATACATATTGAAGTCTGTGGTATATGTGAATGCCAGATGGCATTTGAAGTGCCTCAATTGCACTGCATTGCATTTTATATACATTGGAAGTTATGTCGTAAAGATCACGACCGTACCGGTACGTATCGTACATTGTCCGAGGAGGGGAGCGATGTAAAAGAAGATATGTCATTTCATCGATAAGGCATTGTTGTGTGGAATTGAATGTTTGAATATGTTGGAAGTTGCATTGAAAGTTGATATGAGAAGCGATACTTCTCTGTATATGTCTATTGTGAGGCACGTGCATATGAAAAAGTTCAATGCAAACAGACCCTAGCTTGAGTAGTATGCAACAACTAGTCTTGAACGATGAAATGGAATTTTTTTTTTGTTTTGGTGCGATGAAGCCTATCAGGAAGCACGAGTGTCGCCTGTGCTAGGTCCTGGGAGTGTACTGGGCACAATTTTTTTTGGTTGTGGCGCACAGGGGTAAAATGGTAATTAAAAGATGGATAAACCTGTGCGCATGGATCAACCTGGGTACTTTCCTTCCTATTTCAATGGAGCGACAAACCCTGGAAATGGCTCTTGCCTTCTATGGTTGAGACAACAAGAGGAAATTACAGCACGACCCAACAGCGTCCTGATATGGCAGAAAACTTTCCTATTGCATGACCCCCTTTTTTTGACAACTAGGTGCGGCTTATTATTTCCTTTTTGTGTTGTGCACCTTTCCTTTTGCCTTGGTAACGCTAGTTCCTGGAAGAAAAATAGGCGCCGGAACTTTCCTTGCTAAAGCCGTTTAAAAAAAGGAAAGACACCTGGGCGCTTTAATATGAGTAGAAACTATCCAATTCGGAGAGAGCTTTCCTTGAGGGTATGGGTGGGATGTGTAGGTTGTTGCATGGGAAAAGAAGGGTTGTATCGTGGTGCAAAGCGAGAAATACAATGTTGTTGTGCGACTAGCAACACAGAACAATGATAGAACACAAATTCAACAAAGCAAAAGTACTAAAAAAAAGGCAATGGCACAACGGTTTTGGATAGCAAGACTAACCTATCCTTTTTTTTGTTTTGGCTTTTATGTGGATGATAGGAATGTAAATTGCACAACAAAGGTAGGGAACGATCTCACCGAGCAACCTGAAATCTAATACCACTTGATATGCCTGGAGTGCCCGATCTTTCGGTGAGAGGATAAATATCGATTGGGTGGTGGTGACTCTCACGATCTGACTACGAATGAACTGGTCATGGGTGCCTTAGCAATCGCAGAACCAACTCCAAATGGTTATTGACCTTGCTGGAATAGCGAGATCAACCTGAACACGAGGTTCAATTCCTGCAAGCAATCCAAGAACAAGCAAGAACAAGATGTAGGCAAACTGAAATCACTCGAATATTGGGTTCTCAATTATTGTCTAACAGGTGGTCGCTGGACACAACTAAAGATCAATGTTTGCACAATGGCTAAACTTAAACAAAAGAAAACCCACCTCATAAGGGAGGATCAACCTGGACTAAATAGGAGGAGGGGTAGGAGATTTCCGCCAGCAGCAAAGGCAGGGCGAAATCTCCTTCTAACATTTCCTAAACTGCCTAAAATATGACTTTATTACATGGGCCCAGCCCAAAGGATTGGTGGCGCAGCAGCCCTTTATTTGTTGCCATCTTCTGGACCTTCATTCCTTAGGAGAATCACATAGTTCAGTTCACGTGCACGAGCTTGAGTCATCGGTCCTTGTATCATTTCTGGAGTTGTGGAAGCAGTAGGTGATGTGGCTGGAACTAAAGAGGTGATGTCCTCATCATCGAAGGAAGACATTTGTTCTTATTGACATGACTTTAGCGATGCCAACTAAACAATGTTTTAGGGTGCGGTTGTACCGCCATAGAGGGTGTTCCTAGGCCGCTAGTTCCTTGGTCTCAAAGATTGTTGAAGAAAGTGTCTCTTGTCTCGTCGATATAATATTAGTGGAGGCTCGTGGGTTCCCTCGTTGCTAGAGGAATGGGGAGACTGCTGGTGTGCTAAAGTTGATCTTTTTATATGCGAATGCCAAGCTTGCGTTATTGTTGTGATAGAGTTTGTTTGCCCTAGTAGCCGTCTTGTTTTTTTTTCGAATGGCTCTTTCGAGGCCTTGTTAGTACAGTGTCAGGATCTAAGGGCTTCCATTGGTGTCCTTGTGCTTCTAAGGATATTGCAAACCAAAGTCTTGGTATGGCTTGGTACCACTGGAACATGTAGCCGAGGTGTTTTGCCTCTCCTTTGTTGTTGCCTAAATGGTACTTTGTCTTCGAGCTGCAGTTGTCGGAGCTTGCGAGTGTAGTGCTAATAGTGTTTGGGTCTCCTTGCTGAGGAAGTGTCCTCACGATTTGAAGCTTGAGATCGGGTTTAGAGCCGACGATGGTGAAGTAGGATCTCGGAGTTAAGTATTGCCTAGTGCGTAGGTTGGGATCTTCATAGCATATTGTGTAGTAGAGTGTGCCTCCGAGTTGTGTAAGTTCACTGGACGAACTAGTCGGAGTAGGAAGTGTCTTATTGACCTTGAGTAGCAGATACTTTTGAAGTACTCGAGGTCTCTGAGTCATATGTTTTGAGACTCGTGGTTTAGTTGCTTCCTAACTTGTTATGTAGTAATTGTGGAGTCGATCGATTCGGGGACGAATCCTTTTAAGGAGGGGAGAATGTAATACCCCAAGTGTTTACTCTTACCAAAATCAGGGAGTTGGAGTAGTGGTGCTTGAGTGAGCTTCTCTTTCAAAAGGTTGAATGCCTTCACTTGTGCAGGACCCCATTGGAAAGGCACTCCTTTCTTTGTCAATCATTCAATGGTGCGGCAATGGTACTGAAATCCCTTACAAAACGACGATAGAATCCAGCAAGGCCATGGAAGCTCCGCACCTGTGACACAGTAGTAGGCGTCGGCCAGCTTTGGATGGCTTCAATCTTTGCCTCATCCACCTCAATTCCCTGTGGTGTCACAACATAACCAAGAAATGCAACTAGATCGGTGTAAAAGGTGCACTTCTCAAGGTTACCAAACAAACGTGCATCTCTTAAAGCATTAAAAATAGCACGAATGTGATCAAAATATAGATCATGTGACTTGCTATAAATCAAGATATCATCAAAATAAACCACCATAAATTTTCCAATAAAAGTACGTAAAACTTCGTTCATTAATCGCATGAAGGTACTAGGTGCATTAGTTAACCCAAAAGGAATCACTAACCACTCATACAACCCAAACATAGTCTTAAATGCGGTCTTCCATTCATCTCCAAGTTTCATTCTAATTTGATGGTATCCACTCCGCAAGTCAATTTTAGTGAAAATTATAGCACCACTCAACTCATCAAGCATGTCGTCTAGTCTAGGAATAGGATGACGATACCTAATTGTGATATTATTAATGGCTCTACAATCAACACACATTCGCCAACTACCACATTTCTTAGGAACCAAAATAACAAGAACAACACATGGACTAAGACTTTCTCGTACGTACCCTCGGTCCAATAAATCTTGGACTTGTCGTTGAATCTCCTTAGTCTCTTCGGGGTTAGTCCTATGTGCAGCTCGGTTTGGCAAAGTAGCTCCCGGAATCAAGTCAATTTGATGCTCAATTCCTCTCAAAGGTGGCAGTCCTGGGGGTATTTTACTTTGAAACACATCAGCATACTCCTGCAAAAGGTTAGCAACAGCAGGAGGCAAAGAGGGAGGCATATCCTCAAGTGTAAACAAGGCCTCTTTGCAAATCAAGAACTCAAACCTAGTTCAAGCAAGCAGAAATCCAACTCAGCTCAAGAACTCAAAGGATGCAAGCACTTCTGTTTCTGTTTTTTTTTATCTTCTTTTCTTTTGGTGTGGCTTTTTTTTTTAACTTTTTCTGCACCTCTTTGCCTTTTGCTCTTTTCCTTTTCTTTTTTTATATGACAGAAAGTGCCGCAAGAGATAAATTACAACCTGAGATCGAACTACAAACCAAGAACAAGACCTAGACATGACGAACACAACGACATAGCGAGGGACTAAAATTCAGAAAAGCAAACCAAACTAAAAATTGCACGGCACAAAGTGGTTGTAGGACAGCGCAAAACGATGAATAATTTTTTTTGGGGGGGGAGGGGGCTAATTTTCTGGATTCTAGGACGATGGCAAATTTAATCTAACAAAAGGGGATACAAAGTTACCTATCGGGCAACTGAGGCTCTGGTACCACGTGATGGCAAATTTAATCTTTCAATAGGTTCGATTGATTTCGTCGTGAGGACGTTGACGCTTGGAGGCTTTCAACCCGCAGATTGTCACCTCGCAATTCGTTACACCCGCACGACTGTCGTTATCAACCACGCTCGCACGCGATCGACCTTACCACGAGGGTTATTGTTCCAGCAAGCAATCAAAGCAACTCACAAGAACAAGGAAGATGCAATCTGAATTGCTAATAAAGATGAAACACACGAGTTGGGGTTCAACAAAACGATGAACGGCGAAAAACTGACAAATTGTCTAGTTGTAATCAAAGCAAAACCCAAACCCTAGAAGAGGGGGTGGCTATCTATTTATAAGCTAGGAGGAGAAAAGATTCGGCTACAACTGATGGAGCTCGAATACAACTCAATTACAAGGCCCAAGGCCCAAACTGATTCGGACTGGAAGAGCGACGCGACTTGTTTTGTCAATTCCGGACAGCACAGAAGGTATTTGGAGATGAGATCGGATCCGTATGAAAGTAGACTCCACGACCTTTCCAACAAGTACTCATAGGCCTCGACCACCTTTCGGAATCAAGAGTTATGGTTGTTTGAATTTGGTGCTGTCTGTAATTCCAATTCCGAATTAATCTTGGGGACAGAAGTGGATTTATGCGCGGTAGCACTCCGGGTACACTTGTGCTTATATGGATCTTCTCTCAGGTTCCTAAGGATAATAAAATCATCGCAATAAGTTAGTAGCATCCAATCCTTAGAAACATTTGTATGGACAGCGAGGAACGAGTTCACCTGATAATTAAGTTCTCGTGCACGAGCTCTTGTCAAAGGACCTTGAATTACAGTAGCGGGAGGAGGAATATTTGTGGTGCGTGTAACCGAAGGAGTGATGTCCTCATCACTTAGTCCAGGAAAATTGCATACGTTGGATGGTCTAGCGCTGGGCGATTTGTACATGCCGGATGATCTAACACTCATGAGACTTCACACTGGAGTATTTCAGCTTAGAAGTAAAAGTTGAAGAACACACCGGATGATCAGGTGATGAAATGAAGAGAACTCTAGGCTATTTCTTGCAGAGAGATTGCAAAATGGGTTATGGCAAGAATGCACACGCCAAATGGTCAGGGATGGGCACATGCACACTCTGGAGTATTTCATCTGAGAGACAAAGATTGAAGTGTACACCAGATGGTCCGGCAATGGAGTGAAGTGAACGTCAGAGCTTTTTTGCAGAGAGGTTGCAAACTGGCTCTAATGGAATTGTACTCCCTGGATGGTCTGGTGTTCAAAGGGATGAACGCCGAATGCTTCGCCAAAGCATTTCTTATAGAGAGGTTGCAAGATGGCTGGTCTGAAGAATAAGTACACGCCGGATGGTCCGACGCTCAGAAGCTGTGAACACCTGATCTTCTAGCATTCACGATTTTTCTGAGATGTGCTCTAACTAAAGGATTTCGATTTTGAACTAACTAGAGATGGTTTGGAGATATGCGTGTGCTTGTCTCATGATGTGCAGGTGATGGATGCAACTTGGCGGTCGACGGCGGGATGATAAAAAAAAAGCGGGGTGCTTGGTGCCGAATGATCAAGGCATGGAAGGAAGGATGAGGACGGCGTGTTGATCAAGTCAATTGAAGGGGATGTCAGTACCCGAGGGATCGAGAGTGGAAGAGACTAGCCGATGGTCAAGATCGCAAGACGGAGTACTCACGTCGACATCTGGATGCTTGCTTGAGGTGAAAGCAAGTTGCAGTGAGTCACACTTTGAGAAGCATGCGAGGCAGTTTTGCGGGCTTGATGAGGACATCCATTCCATTGATACAACCATGCCTATTGCACAGCAGGGACCAATGACTCGAGCTCGACCACGCCGAATCAATTATCAGGTAAAGTCGTTCCTTGCTGTCCAAATAAGTTCCTCTCCGAATGGGGTACTACTAAAGCCTTGTGATGATTTTCTTATGCTTAGAAACTTGGGAGACAAACCAGCTGGACACAAGAGTAACCAAGGTAACCATCAGGTGGATGCTAGTGTAAACGTGAAGATGATCAGACCAAACGTCTAGACTGCACGTTCGGACCTCCAGGCATCACCATTTTGATTTATCCATAATTCTCTTCTCAGAAAGGTGATTGGGGCCCATGAGCACTTGTTGGAAAGATCTCATCATCTACTTTCATATGGATCCAACACCAGCATCAGATTCCGTCAGAGCTGCTCAGAATCGGCGAAAGAACATTTGGACCTCCAGACTGCACGTTCGGACCTCCAGGCATCACCATTTTGATTTGTCGATAATTCTCTGCTCCAGAAGGTGATTGGGACCCATGAGCACTTGTTGGAAAGATCTCATCTACTTTCATATGGATCCAACACCAGCATCAGACTCCATCAGAGCTGCTCAGAATCGGCGAAAGAACATTCGGACCTCCAGCCATGGACCTTGGTCCTTGTATCCCGTAGAGCCCACTAGGGGCCCATTCTAAGTTAGGGTTTCTTTTCCCCCCACGCTTCCTGGTTGCCTCCTATGTATAAATAGCACCAGAAGCCACCAAAAAGAAGGTGGGGTTTTGTTTAGATGCAAGATAGCATCAGCTTCTTCCTTGTAAACGCGTGTGTCGGCTAGACCACCTGTTTTACTCGATTTAGAACCCCAACTTCGTGTGTATCGATTTCATCCTTGGCAAGGTCTGTGCACTGTTTGCTTGTCAACTTGTTCTTGCTTGTACTTCGATCTGCTAGAAGGTTCAAGGTTGTTCTTGGCACGGCAAGAACAGCAACAAATTGGAGTCGGTGTAACTGTCGTTAAGGCGCAGCGCCCCTATTGGTTGTTGTAGTCGGGCAGCACAACGTCGAATCCACCCCAAATCGAGTTATCCCCTCTCACCGAAAGATTAGGACCAGCCCCTGCCTTATCATGTGGTAATCAGAGCAAGGTTAATTGGTGAGAGTTTTACCCATTCTTTACTTTAACTACAGTCCAAAAATTCCAAAATTAGGTTAGAACCGAAATCCCAAAAACAAATTTTAGCCTTTGTTGTTCTGCTTAGTTCTTGCTTGTTGAGTTTTCAGTTGCATCGATTGGTCAAGTTGCTGGTTCTTAGTGTCTGATCCATTAGAGTTTCGAGTTCTGCTCACGTTTTGGTCACCATCGTTACCACCAGATCCACCTCCAACACCACCACCACCACCACCAGAACCGCCGCCATCTTTCCCCCAATATACACCTCCGCTGCCACCGCAAACACCTATTCGTTCATAGTTTTTCAGATCGGTCCGAACAGCCACCCAAATAGCAGATTCATTGGGCTACTCTTTTGGTTGTTCTAACTTGTGGACAGGTCCAAACATACCAAGACACCAAACCAAACACTCTCTCTTTGTTCAGAACTGAGTATTCTTACTTTCGAGAGAGAGAGAGAGAAAAAAAGTGTATATATGTAATGACTTTTTGATATCCTTGTGAAAAGTTTTCAGATTTGAGCTAGTTGTGCAAAAAAAAAAGAAAGAAAAAAAATCAGAAAAAAGAGGGAAAAGGAAAAGAAAAAGAGGAGAAAAGAAAGAAGGGGTTCTTGCTACTATTTTCCTTGTACTCCTTGGTCACTTTTATGTGTGACAACGCTTGTGTTTAGGCTCATGTCTCTAGCACGGGTTAGCCTAGGACCAGCACGGTACCATTGTTGAACGTTTATTCAATTTGCATCGACTAACATGGTTCCAGGTGTACCTTGAATTTCTTGCAGCCACCTATAGCTCCACAAATTTATCTACAACGTCACAGGTTTGTGTGTGCTGCCACCTTTTGTTGTTGTTCTTGCCGGTTGCCAACACCATCTGCAAAAGCGTGGTAAGAAAGAACATGTAAGATGGAGTGATGTCACCTAGTTCCACTAGTTGATAGGCTTAATTTCTTGTGAATTCTTTGCTACATACTAACCATGTCAGGAGATGCGGATTATACATCTCAACATTCACCACGTACGAGAGGCATCATACAACACTTTGAATGCCAAGTGAGGGTGCATGCTGAACACCTTGATGAGGATGTTCGGGTCACCAATGAACGCCTTGGCCAATTGGAGATGGCTCAGATTGACACCAACAACCACAATACCGTGGGCAGCGTCGCGGGTGAGGATGACGTAGAATATTCTGCGGACACCGAGCTTGATGAAGAGGTAAATGGTAATCAACACAGGCAACAACGCTGCAACCGCCATGGTACAAGCACTCACCGACAACGACGAGAGGTACGTGCTGATGACCCTTTCGGCAAGATCAAGTTTACCATACCCTCTTTTGATGGAAAGTATAATCCTGACACATACCTCACTTGGGAATTAGCTATTGATCAAAAATTTACTTGCCATGAATTTCCTGAGGAAAAACGTGTTAGGGCTGCCACTAGTGAGTTTACTGATTTCGCTTCTGTTTGGTGGAGTGAATACCATCGTAAGAACCCAAATAATATTCCACAAACTTGGGAAGCCTTGAAACGAGTCATGCGGGCTAGATTTGTTCCTTCATATCATGCATGTGATTTATTACATAAATTGCAGCAACTAAGACAAGGCACTAAATCTGTAGAAGAGTATTATCAAGAGCTGCAAATGGGCATGCTTCGTTGTGGTTTAGAGGAGAATGAGGACGCTTATATGGCCAGATTTATGGGTGGGCTGAACCAGAAGATTCAGGACATTTTAGCTTATAAAGAATATAATTCAGTCACTCGTTTGTTTCATCTTGCTTGCAACGTTGAAAGAGAAGTGCAGGGACGATGAGCTAGCATGATAACTAATATTCCTGCAGGTCATGCTAGCTCTTGGACGCCTTCCATCGCTGCTGCAACATCGACCCGAGCAGCTGCACCATCCTCCTCGAGCAAGCCGCATCCCTCCACAACAAATTCTGCACCATGTCCAACTGAACCAACAAGAGGGGCAGCAGCCACACCTACTAAGAGTTCGTCCTCAGTGGCTTCATCCGGACGCACAAGGGACATTCAGTGCCTACGCCGCAAGGGCTATTGTCATGTGCGCAAGGACAGCCCAAGCACACGTGTTCTAGTCGTGCGAGCGGATGGTGGGTATTCCTCTGTTAGTGATTTAGATGATGAAACATATGCTTTGCTTGCAGCTAACGATGCAGGGGAAGATGATGTACACCACCAAGATGCAGAGCACATTAGGGCCGAAGATGCAGAGCACTATGAAAGCCTTGTAGTGCAGCGAGTGCTAAGCGCACAAATGGAGAATGCTGAACAAAATCAGCGACACACCTTGTTTCAGACCAAGTGTGTGATCCAGGAGCGTTCTTGCCGTGTGATCATTAATGGAGGGAGCTGCAACAACTTGGCAAGTGTTGAAATGGTGGAGAAGCTTGCATTGGACACACGGCCACACCCGCAGCCTTACTACATTCAGTGGCTCAACAGCAGCGGCAAGGTGAAGGTAACACAGTTGGTAAGAGTTAACTTTGTCATTAGTTCTTATTATGATTATATTGACTGTGATGTTGTGCCTATGCAAGCATGCTCTATGTTGTTAGGTAGACCATGGCAACACAATAAAGATTCCTTACATTTTGGCAAATCAAATCAGTACTCATTTGTGCATAATCGCAAGAAACTTGTGTTGCATCCTATGTCGCCTGAGGCCATTTTGAAAGATGAAATTGATAGAGCTAGCAAACTGAAAAATCTTGAGAATGCTAAGAGTGAAAATCAGATTATGGCAACTGAACTTGAGAAACATAAAAAGAAAAACACCAAATCTGTTCATGGTAATAAGAATGAGATTAAGCTGAAAGGATCTTGTTTCATTGCTACTAAATCTGATTTGGAGGAAATTGATGCTAGCATTGTTGTTTGCTATGCTTTGGTGTGCAAAGAACCATTGTTTCCACTCGAAGATATCTCTTCTTCTTTGCCTCCTACTGTCACTAACCTTTTGCAAGAGTACGCTGATGTTTTTCCAAAGGAGGTGCCACCAAGGCTCCCACCAATTCGAGGGATTGAGCACCAGATTGACCTCATTCCCGGGGCCTCCTTACCCAATTGTGCGCCATACAGGACTAACCCAGAAGAAATTAAAGAGATTCAGCGCCAAGTGCAAGAATTGCTTGACAAAGGTTATGTGCGTGAATCTCTTAGCCCCTGTGTTGTTCCCGTGCTTTTAGTTCCTAAGAAAGATGGATCATGACGCATGTGTGTAGATTGCCGAGCAATTAATAACATTACAATCAGATATTGTTACCCTATCACTAGGCTAGATGATATGCTTGATGAACTAAGTGACTCCATTGCGTTCTCTAAAATTGATTTGCGTAGTGGTTATCACCAGATTCGCATGAAGTTAGGAGATGAATGGAAAACAGCGTTTAAAACTAAATTCGGTCTATATGAGTGGTTAGTCATGCCTTTTGGTCTCACTAATGCACCCAGCACTTTCATGAGATTAATGAATGGAGTTTTACACACCTTCATTGGCAGATTTGTGGTGGTATATTTTGATGATATTCTCATATATAGCAGACCACTAGAGGATCATCTTGATCATTTGCGTGCTGTTTTCGATGCTCTACGTGATGCACGTTTGTTTGGTAACCTTGAGAAGTGCACCTTTTGCACGGATCGAGCCTCTTTTCTTGGCTATGTTGTGACCCCGCAGGGAATTGAAGTTGATCAAGCCAAAGTTGAAGCCATACACAGCTGGCCGGTTCCCACAACGGTCACACAAGTGAGAAGCTTTCTCGGACTTGCTGGATTCTACCACCATTTTGTGTAGGATTTCAGCACCATTGCAGACCCACTGCACGAACTCACCAAGAAGGATGTGCCATTCACTTGAGCTGTAGCACACAAAAACGCCTTCAACACATTGAAAGATAAGTTAACACATGCACCTTTCCTCCAACTTCCTGATTTCAATAAAACTTTTGAGCTTGAATGTGATGCTAGTAGAATTGGTTTGGGAGGTGTGTTGTTACAAGAGGGGAAACCTGTAGCATATTTCAGTGAGAAGTTGAGTGGGCCTAGTTTGAACTATTGTACTTATGATAAGGAATTGTTTGCTCTAGTTCGAACTTTGGAAACATGGCAGCATTATTTATGGTCCAAAGAGTTTGTTATACATTCTGATCATGAGTCTTTGAAACACATCTGAAGTCAAGCAAAACTGAACCATAGACATGCCAAGTGGGTTGAATTTATTGAGTCTTTTCCCTATGTCATCAAACACAAAAAAGGGAAGGAAAATGTCATTGCTGATGCTTTGTCTAGGCGTTACACCATGCTTTCACAACATGACTTCAAAATATTTGGTTTGGAAGCAATTAAAGAACAATATGCACATGATGATGATTTCAAAGATGTGTTGCTGAATTGCAAGGAGGGTAAAACATGGAACAAATTCGTCCTCACTGACAGGTTTGTGTTTAGGGTTAACAAGTTATGCATTTCGGCTAGCTCCGTGCTTATGTTATTATTACAGAAAGCGCATGGAGGAGGGTTGATGGGACACTTTGGTGTGAAGAAAACAGAGAACATCCTTGCTAGTCATTTTTTTTGGCCCAAGATGAGGAGAGACGTGGAGAGGTTTGCTGCTCGCTACACAACATGTCAAAAAGCTAAGTCACGCCTTAACCCTCACGGTTTGTATATGCCTCTACCTATTCCTAGTGCACCATAGGAGGATATTTCTATGGACTTTGTTCTAGGACTGTCTAGAACAAAGAAGGGGAGGGATAGTGTCTTTGTTGTTGTGGACAGATTTTCTAAGTTGGCACATTTCATACCATGTCATAAGAGTGATGATGCTACATATGTTGCTGATTTGTTCTTTCGAGAGATTGTTCGTTTGCATGGTGTGCCAAATGCCATTGTTTCGGATCGTGATGCAAAATTTCTTAGTCATTTTTGGAGAACTTTGTGGGCTAAGTTGGGGACTAAGCTTTTATTTTCCACTACTTGTCATCCCTAAACTAATGGGCAAACCGAGGTTGTGAATAGAACTTTGTCTACCATGCTTAGGGCTATTTTGAAAACGAATATAAAAGTGTGGGAAGAGTGCTTGACTCATGTTGAGTTTGCTTATAATCGTTTACAACATTCTACTACTAAGAAATGCCCTTTTGAGATTGTTTATGGGTTTGTGCCTCGTGCTCCTATTGATCTTTTGCCTCTTCCAACCTTGGAGAGGGTGAATTTTGATGCTAAACGACATGCTGAATTAATGATAAAACTGCATGAGACCACTAGAAAGAACATAGAGTGCATAAATGCTAAGTATAAACTTACTAGTAGCAAAGGAAAGAAACATGTCACTTTTGAACCGGGTGATTTGGTTTCATTTGAGAAAAGATAGGTTCCCTAATTTGAGAAAGTCTAAGTTGCTTCCTAGAGCTGATGGACCATTCAAACGGCTAGAAAGGATTAATAAAAATGCATACAAGCTTGAGCTGCCTGCAGATTTTGGGGTTAGCCCCACCTTTAACGTTGTATATTTACAACCATACATGGGAGAAGAGGATGAACTTGAGTCGAGGACGACTCCAATGCAAGAAGGGGAGGATGATGAGGACATCCCTTCCATTGATAAAACCATGCCTATTGCACAGCAGGGACCAATGACTCGAGCTCGAGCACGCCGAATCGATTATCAGGTAAAGTCGTTCTTTGCTGTCCAAACAAGTTCCTCTCCGAATGGGGTACTACTAAAGCCTTGTGATGATTTTCTTATGCTTAGAAACTTGGGAGACGAACCAGCTGGACACAAGAGTAACCAAGGTAACCATCAGGTGGATGCTGGTGTAAACAAGAAGATGATCGGACCAAACGTCCAGACTGCACGTTCGGACCTCCAGGCATCACCATTTTTATTTGTCCATAATTCTCTGCTCCGGAAGGTGATTGGGGCCCATGAGCGCTTGTTGGAAAGATCTCATCATCTACTTTCATATGGATCCAACACCAGCATCAGATTCCATCAGAGCTGCTCAGAATCAGCGAAAGAACATTCGGACCTCCAGACTGCACGTTCGGACCTCCAGGCATTACCATTTTGATTTGTCCATAATTCTCTGCTCCGGAAGGTGATTGGGGCCCATGAGCACTTGTTGGAAAGATCTCATCATCTACTTTTATATGAATCCAACACCAGCATCAGACTCCATCAGAGTTGCTCAGAATTGGTGAAAGAACATTTGGACCTCCAGCCATGGGCCTTGGTCCTTGTATCCCGTAGAGCCCACTAGGGACCCATTCTAAGTTAGGGTTTCTTTTCCCCCCATGCCTCCTAGCTACCTCCTATGTATAAATAGCACTAGCAGCCACCAGGAAGAAGGTGGGGTTTTGTTTAGATGCAAGATAGCTTCAGCTTCTTCCTTGTAAATGCGTGTGTCGACTAGACCACCTGTTTTACTCGATTCAGAACCCCAACTTCGTGTGTATCAATTTCATCCTTGGCAAGGTTTGTGCACGGTTTGCTTGTCAACTTGTTCTTGCTTGTTCTTCGATTTGCTAGCAGGTTCAAGTTTGTTCTTGGCACGGCAAGAACAGCAACAAATCGGAGTCGGTGTAACTGTCCCTAAGGCGCAGCGCCCCTGTTGGTCACTGTAGTCGGGCAGCACAACGTCGAATCCACTCCAAATCGAGTTATCCCCTCTCACCGAAAGATCAGGACCAACCCCTGCCTTATTAGGGTTGGCCTCAAAATCGTGAAAGGATAGGGTACACATGGCATCATTGTGAAGCTTACGTCAAGGCAAAGCTAAGTCATGAAGAAGCAACGGCCGTTTGATGAACGGAGCAAAAAATGGACCAAAATACCCTGGTGCTAGGTAGGAGGCTATTGAAAGCGAGGAGTCTTTTGAGAACAAGGATGCTTGAGGGTGAAACTACCTACGTAGGCCTATAAATAGAGGGGTAGGAGCCAACCGCTTGAGTTTGTATGCGTTTTAGATGAAAGAAGATTGGAGAGCTTAGCCTTTGTAATAGGTGAGAGCTTTTTCTAAGGAAAATACATTGTAATCTGCCGAAAAGAAGTATGACCTTTGCAAAAAATTAAGTGCATGTTTCCTCTTATGCTTGTGTTCATCTCCTTCTAGTTTTCCTTCTATTTGCTCCTTTGCTTTTTTACGTGTTTTTTCTTTTTGGTTGATGAGCTGAAATTTTCCCACCTTGGGAAGTTGTTCTTCTTGTTGCTGGAGGCATAAAATTCACATACAAACGTATGCAAGTGGGTCTTAAATTCTCTTGCCTCTCGATCATCAACTCAGATAATTTCTTCTTCAGTGATCTTTTCTTTGGAGCAAAGGTCTGTTTCATCAAGTTATCTTTTTGTGGTGATGGCTTATGGGATATGTGTCAATGGAACCTAAAGTTCATTTACACCCATAAGGGTCATGCTTGGAGTTTTTCGTAGAAACTAGTATCTCTCTGGTTTTTGCTTCCGCTTTATTTTGAGGTTCGCTTTGGGTGACCAGAATAGGAAGGTCATCCATTTTCATAGAAATTGGTGAGGCGCCTATTCATGCCCTCCTTTTAGTCACTATTTTTGGTCCTACAATTGGTATCAGAGCTAGTTTGATCACTTATTATCCTTAACCGTCTTTGTGATCTGTAGGCGACAATAGAGAGACATGGAAAGATCTCACTTTTTGATGGTCGTGACTTTTCTTACTCGAAGGTGCACACGGAGGCTTATCTTCTAAGTCACGGAAGTGTAATATGGGAGGTTGTAGCCTCCAATTATGAGATTCCTATTGCTTGTACATCTCATGCCCAAATTGAATAATATGAAACCAACAACAAGGCTCAAAATATATTGTTCACCAGCCTAAGTGGTAATGAGCTTGATGGAGTCCAACACCTCCGTACCACTCGTGAGATTTGGTCTACCCTTAGTGTCTTTCATAAGGGAACTAACCAAATCAAGGCTCGATGCCAAACCACATACAACCAAGAATATCAGATGCTCATGCAAGACCCTAGAGAGTCTTCGGATGCCATATTTGCTTGATTTGATGGGATTGTTAGCTATGTTATATCAACTGAAGTTTTGCCCTACTGTGACCATGAGAAGGTGATCAAACTTCTCTATACTCTTGACCGTAGCATATGGGAAATGAAGATCTTAAACATTGAAGAGTCATCCAGTTATTACACGTTGACATGTGATAAACTCTTTAGTAAGCTCAAATCCACCGAGATAACCAAGGCAGCCATATAAGCCTAGGAAACCCCCTGTCTCAGAACATGGCGTTAGTTTCAGAACCTAGTAGTGGTAGTCCTGCTGGAGTTAGCTTTTCCTATGCTAACCCTTCACCTAATGGCTTTGCTTTGTCTTCCTTGGTTTCTATCACAGAGGAGTAGGTGGACATACTTAATGATGAGGATCTTGCTTTGATCGTGAAGAAGTTTACCCGCTTCTACAACAACAGAAGAGACTGAATGAGATATGGCTCTCAGGCTCATTATGAGTGTGGTGATACCACTCATTTCAAGGCTGATTGCCTAAAGCTTAAGAAAAGGAAGATCGTGGCCATGACTATGACAAGCACAAGAAGAACAAGAAGCCCTTCTTCAAGAACCGTGACAAGCTAGCTAAGAAGACGACCAAGGTAGCTTCTTGAGATTTTGTGGCAGCAATAACAACATTGACATTTCCTTAAGAGAGGAGGAGAGCTCGAAGGAGGAGCTGCCAATGAAGAACAAGAAGGAAAATAAGACTTCATCGGTCTTTGCTTCATGGCAGACGACAACGACAGCGACCCCAAGCTTGATTCTTTTGAGGTATCACCCTCCTACTATCAGCTTTCTGTTCAGGTCGATACCTTGAATGATGCACTTGTTAGCCAGGATAGATTGCTCAAGAAAGTAGTTTGTGAAGTCAAGTAACTCAAGTCTAGGCTAGAATGTTCATCTTCTGAGCTTGAGTTGCTTAGGTGTAGGACCAAGGATAAGGAGTGTGATAGTTGCATTGTAGTCATGAGTGAGCTTGCCAAGCTTTAGACTTTGCATGCTAATATTGCTAGTCGGCTTGAGACTGCCGAGTAGAAGCTCCTTGATGAGGAGTCTAGACCTACTCTCTTAGGTGCTGGCAAGAATTGCCCTTTGCTCTCAAAGGATGTTGATATGAAGCTCATAAAGGAGCTAGAGTCTAGATTGGATAGTGCTGAGTGTTCTAAAGATGTGCAGCCAAACTATTCCACCTGCATCGTCCTTAAGGACAAGCTTAGCTAGGTAAGAGGGCAAGTGGAAAAGGTCATGGCCGAGAATGAGTATCTCCTTTTTCTTGTGGACAAATTCTCAGAAGGCAAGGGTAAGATGAACTTGATTTCAGCCAAGACCAAAATGTGCGCAAATAAGGTGGGTTTAGCTTTGGGGTTGGGTTTTAAGAGGCTGGCTTGCAATGGGGATGGTAAGACTGTTTTCACCACACCTACTAACATTGAGGCTGCTAAATCTAAGATCAATACCCCACCACAACCCACAAAGAATAAATCCACACCACAACACACAAAGAAGAAACCCACATCACAACCCAAGAGAGCTCTATAACCAAAGATAAAAGTCTTTGTGAGAGAGCCTAGAGTGACTCGTAATCCAGCTTTTGAGAGGCGCTATCATTGCACGTAATGCCAGAGAGAGGATTACGTAATCCTTTGTATAGACATTGAGGCGGACGGACACTAAGATGGAATAGGCCCGCCAATATGCCTCTAGTTGAATTTTTCTTTCGCCGTAGGAGGGATGTGCGGCGTGAGTGGGAGTATAGTACTCGGGACATGTATCACCCCTCTTTTGGTGTACATGAGCCTTTTCCTCACTCTTACTCACAAAGTTTCAGTGCTTCTCTTTTTCCTCCAAGAGGTGGTGCTCGGCGTACGTTTTGAGTTCATATGGTTTTGGTTCACGTGTAAGAGGTTTTGAGTTGCAGCGCTTTGGTGGACCATGTTTTTCCTATCGTGGCACTCACCCTCAATGCACTAATGTTGATTTGTATGCACCTATTTTACTGCTTTAGAGCGGATAACCTAGTACTAGATTCCCAAAAAGTTTTTGTCTAACCCTAGTACTGAGCCATCCACCTACTATTCTTCTCATATGTAGATCACAGGTAGAGGCCAAGAGAACAA
The DNA here is from genome assembly GCF_958298935.1 of Phragmites australis. Classification (NCBI taxonomy): domain Eukaryota; kingdom Viridiplantae; phylum Streptophyta; class Magnoliopsida; order Poales; family Poaceae; genus Phragmites; species Phragmites australis. Next base: position 12,289,576 of record NC_084938.1, read on the forward strand.
GTGGCTTATCGACTTTGTTTATTCTCGCCATATGACCAGAGATGCACAATGGTTCTCTAGCCTCACCCCGATGAAGCAACGCGAGTACATCACATTCGGGGATGGTAGAAAAGGTAGAGTGAAGGCCAAATATATGATAAAATTGAGTGAGAGTTTCACTCTCAATGATGTTTCTTTGGTGGAGCATCTGAATTGAATTTGCTTTCTATATGTCAGTTGCTAGATGAGGACTCAGAAGTGCGCTTCAAATGCAATGCCTCTTGAGTTGTTGGTTCCTCTGGCGATTTGATTTGGCATATTCCTCGAGTAGGGAGAGTCTTTGGATTTAATATTTCTAAGTCTTCTGGTTCTTCTCGATGCTTAATTGCACAACCCTCTTCTGAGTTTTAGATGTGGCATTAGAGATTAGGGCACATGAGTTTTGATTTGCTTTATCATTTGAGTGCCCTAGGCTGAATTTGAGGATTGCCTAAACTCAAGTTTGAGAAGAACTTTGTTTGTGCTCCTTGTCTTCATGGCAAGATGGTTGCCACCTCTCACCTACCAGTTAATCTTGTGATGACTGAATGACCAGGAGAACTTTCAAATATGGATATTGTTGGTCCTTCCTGGGTTCGTTCGGCGAGTGGGAAGTGAGATGTACTTGTCATTGTGTTGAGGGTCGTTGTTAAGGACCCCCCAACAGCCCCTTGTGATGAGGACAACCTTACGAAATATTCTTCACCGCCACCTAATGATCAAGATATACGTATCGAGTTGCCAACTGGACCAATTACAAGAGCACGTACCAAGAAAATACAAGATTAGTTGAACTTATTTCTTAATGACCATATCATTAATTTGAAGGAGAATTTTATACTACCCCAATCTTGTAATTTACTTGTGCTTAGGTATATGGATCAATACGATGCACAAGAGGAAGAAGAGCTGCATTGTTTGTTGGCACATAGACAAAGAAGAGCCGAGGGATGCGTGGGAGAAAAAGGTTATCGCAAGGTGTCTAAAGGTCATATGCCTGTACATGGACTTTCCAAAGGCATTGGAGACTTTCCTTTCAAGTTCTATAAAGAATCAATCAAGGAACAGCAAAATAGGAAAGATTGAAGTCGACTCAGACTTGGTTTATTGCAGCCAAATAGACGTGAATTAAAAGTACCATAAGTCTCTCATACGAAGTCGGATTGAGCTGTGTAAATACCCACTGGAAAGCTTATTTGATAAACTTTCCAACATATCCAGCCGTATTGCCAAAATCGTATCGAGTCAGTCTCAGTCGTTAAAATAATATGTTGGTCTTAGCTTAGATTTCCTTTTTTATGTTGTAACGAGTCCAATTCGGTTTCTATAATCCTAGGTAGTATATTTAGTAGAGTCCACGACCCATAGAGGGCAGACCACTTTATACATAAGATTGAAACATAGCTATTGCTTGTTCTTTCATACCAGTGTTCATGCGAAGACTGTTGAGAGAGGATTAGGCAATCACTGTTTATCATTCTACAATCCAAGATCAAGTTGTCATTCGTGGTCTCGTGACGATCATCTACAGGTGTGTGTTGTGCGTATTCCGAAGAGTTGAGGGTTCGTACATTGGTGCGAGTGTTCAGCTAGCGACATCGTCTACTTCAGATCTTTTATCATTGGCTCTTCTCGAGAAGATCAGGCCACCGCCGTATTACCTTGGCTCAGCTAGGCCTATGGACCTAAGCTCCTGAAGGCCATTTTTGAACCTCCAGGCCTCAAGGAAGCCTCAGCGTCCCGGAGCCATGCCTCCTGTAGCCCTAGCATCCGGAGCTTGGGCAGGCATCCCGAAGGCTACAAGGTGAGTCATCAGGCCTCAAGAAAGATCTGCCTAGGGGGAACGCTAATCATCCTTCCCGCGCAAGGATGTGACCGGCATTCCATACCAAGACTAGTGGATGCCATCCTGACAGCATGACACAAGTGGAGGACACCTGACACACGGGACAGTGCGGCACCAGGTTGCATTTGGCGACCGGCCCTGCACCGACCCCGGGATTGGTTCAGCCCCTGTATTTGCCGTGGAAGATATTATCTTCTGAGTAAGGTAAGAAGTAGTTTTACTTGGACCTGTGCCATGTAATTTGGTCGGTCCTAGATCTTTGTTACTAGCGATAACTTGTACACTACGCTAGGGATAGCTCTATAAATACAGGGCTATGGCCATCAGGCTAAGGACCAATCTTTTCTACTATCAATACATTTTCATTGCCCCATCCTCTCAAACTTCGTCTCCAAACTTGCGTCTCCTCCTTAGAAGAAACTATCACCATACTTGTTAGCGCAAGACAATCTCTTGTGACAATAGTGCATCGTCTGTGGGGACTCGGACAAAGAAGTGCTAAGAGAGGTAGGATGCCACCCAAGAAAAAGACCACCAAGGCTGCAGAGACGACGACTGACCCCCCAATCATGCATGTGTGTAAGTCCGGGTGACTAAGCACAGGCCGTGCCGACGACACCCCCCCCCCCAACCGGGAGGAACGAGGGCCTTACGGTGACCACTAAATCGGCCATGACCATAGCTATCGTCGGTGCCAAAGGGCTCACTTCCTTGGAGGCACAACAGCAACAGCAACAGCATAGCGAGGCCCCTGCTACACCCCTAGGGGCTGTGGCCGGTGCCACCGCTGAAAACACCATTCCGCCCAAGCGTCAATCACACTTGGTAGCACTCCTGGCCCATATGGAAGAGCTACAGACGGCCTTGCAGGTCGAGTAGCAAGCTACCCACACGACCACTGCCGCCCCTGTGACGACCGGTGTTGTTCCAGCCCGGGCCCTAAGGGTCGATGATCTCTTCAATAGTAGGACCTGTCACATTCAGCTTCCAGAGCCTCAAAGCCGTTGTTGTGAGGATCCTCTACAATACTACTACTCTCCCCGACATGCCGACCTGCAGACTACGCCCTTCCCGGAGGCCTTTTGGACCCCAAAGCTACCTAAGTTCAAGGGCGATTTGGACCCTGATGAGTTCGTCTGTTCCTACACCTTGCCATAGAGGTCAATGGAGGCAGACCAGCCACCATGGCTAAATGCTTCCTTCTCGCCCTGGTAGGGGTAGCCATATGCTGGTTCTGGGCACTGGACCTTGGTGCCATTCACACCTGGTCCCAACTCCAAGACCTCTTCCGCAGCAACTTCCATGGCACCTTTGTTGAGCCGGTGACCTCCAGGAGCCTGTTCACTATCAGGCAGGAGCTGGATGAAACCCTCCGGGATTACTTCCGAAGGTTTTCCCAAACCAAGGCCTAGATTAGCGGCATATCGAACTCTTCGATCATCGATGCTGCAACCCAGATTCCAACCGAAGGACTCCTATACGATCGACTGAACCGGTGTCCCATACGCACGGTGGAAGTCCTCATGAGCAATTTTGAGGAATATGCATGTGCAGAGAAGGAAAAACCACGCCGAAGGCTCTCACTAGGCACCAAGACTTCCCACGTTAGCCCCGAGAAGTCACATTCGCATGCGGGATCATCACACGCCCCCTCCCCCAGCGAAGAGGGGCTTCAAGGAGGCTCATACCTTTGGGTCCCAAAGAGGGTGGCAGCGATAGCGCCGAAACATAAACAACATCAACCAAGGTCACGGGGCTTCGAACAAAAACCGTCCCAGCGAGCATGGCCGAGGACGCTCTGGAGCCTTCCCGGAGTGAAACTGCACCTCGAGCCGGTATCCCGAGGAGGAATCCTGGTGCACTCTACATGGCGGGATGAGGACATAACACCGACAACTGTCGGACCCTCACAACCTTCTGAGAGCAGTACCTTGGAAGACAGGTTGCCTTCACCGTGGCTGAGGGGCCATCGATGAGCGGTCCAAAGATCGCAAGTTGATCATCTAGCCTTATAGAACCCACTACAGCTCACAAAGGGTCCGGGGAAAATAGGTCATCCTCGCTATAACCAGTGGAGGGAGCTTCGGCTGTGCTTCGAAGAGATAGCGGCGAGATTACGCATGTTGGGTAAACCACATCAGAGCAACTAGCATCCATCAATAGGTCCCCGAATTGGTCGACGCCCCCGTGACAGTCACCTTTGATGACTCCGAAGGGGTGAAGTTTCCCCACTCCGATGCCCTTTTCACCTCAGCCAACATCGCTGAAGTCGAGGTCTGAAGAATATTGGTCGACAGAGGTAGCTCGGCGGACCTCCTATTCGTACATGCCTTTGACCAGCTCCGCCTCCTGCGGAGCCGGCTCTCACCCGGCCATAGACCCCTCCAGGGGTACAACGGGGCCCCCTTCACATCCTAGGCTAGATAGAACTCTCAACCATCTTCGACGAGGGCCCCGCAGCACGAACCAAAGTAATCACCTTCGACGTTGTGGACGTATCTTACTCCTACAATGTCATTTCGGGACGGGGAACTCCGAAAAGATTTGGAGCTGTACCCCATCACAATTACCTCTACTTGAAGATGCCCAGACCCCATGGGCTGATAACCATCCATGGCGACCAAGACCAGGCTAGGCGCATCAAGTATGGGCACCCTGCTTAGCTCCCTGGCCGCCACATCCATGTTGTACATAGCCCAAGGGGGTACCGAGGACCCTCCTTCGGTGCATCCCGGGCACCGTGGCCCTCCGAGGCTACAACCGGAGGGGGACATAAAGCGTGTACCCGTACATCCAGACCAACCCAACCGGACCTTCCAAATAGGGGCGGACCTTACCTTCGAGCGGGAAGCCTAGCTTCTAGCCGTCCTGCAAGGTAACCTCGACACCTTCGCATGGTCCCCGTAGGACCTCCCAGGAGTCGACCGCTGCATCATCAAACACTCTCCTCAGGTCGATCCGAAGGCCAAGCCTGTAGGCCAGGGGCTTCACAAGCTCTCCCCAGAGCGGGCAGAGGCTGCAAAGGAGGAGGTCCAGAAGCTACTAAAGGCGGTGTTATCCGAGAGGTCATTCAGTCCGATTGGCTCTCCAACACTATCTTGGTCAAGAAACACAGCGCGAAATGCCATATGCGCATCGATTTCACATCACTAAACAAAGTATGCCCTCGGGATCTATACCCCTTCCTCGCATTGACCAGCTAGTGGACTCCACCGTCGACTGTGAGTTGCTAAGCTTCCTGGATGCATACTCCAGGTACCACCAAGTGTGGATGGCAATAGAGGATGAGAGCAAGAACTGCTTCATTACCACCTTCGGGGTATACTGCTATGTCTGGATGCCCTTCGATTTTCAAAACACTGGGGCTACCTTCTCTCGCCTGGTACAGAAGGTACTAGAGCAGCAACTGGGCTGCAACGTCAAAGCCTACATAGATGATATCATGGTAGAAAGCCGGCTTGAAACCAACCACGTCGCGACCTATAAGAAACATTTGATAGTCTCTAGGCTGCAGGCATACAACTCAACCCGGAGAAGTGCGTATTCGACACTAAGGCTGGAAAGATGCTAGGATATTTCGTCTCTTGAAGAGGCATTGAGGCCAACCGTAGCAAGATTCATGCCATCGTGGAGATGTCACCTCCCACTAATCCAAAGGATGTACAACACTTGGCTGGCCACCTCGCAGCCCTCAGCCGCTTTCTCACCAAATCGGCTGAGCATAACCTTCCCTTCTTCAAAATGCTGAGGGGATCCGAACCATTCATTTGGGCTTCGGAGTGCCAAGTGGCATTCAAGGCCCTCAAGGCCGACCTTTCCCGCTGTGAGACACTCGTGATGCCCCTCCCTGGTGAAGCGCTGCTCCGATACTTCTCCGTCTCTACCTCTGCTGTCAGCGCTACCCTGGTACAGGAGGAGAAAAGTGACAATCACTCTGCTCAAAGGGCCGTATACTATGTATCGGAGGCCATAGCTAGAGCCAAGACGCGCTACACCGAGCTAAAAAAGATAGCATATGCCCTCTTAATGGCCTCTTGAAAGCTCCGGCACTACTTCCTTGCCCACGATATCATTGTCCAAACCTCTTATTTGCTTGGTGACATGTTTCACAATCAGGAGGGGACGGGATGCATCGACAAATGGGAAATAGAGCTAGTCGCCTTAATTAAGTTTGTGGCCCGCACCGCCATCAATTCCCAAATTTTGGCAGATTTCATCACCGAATGGACTCCGGCACCTGCTGAACCGGCCACTGCCCCTCCCCAAGATATCTTGACAATCTACACCGACGGAGCATATGGCTCCATGGGTGCAGGAGCTGGTGCAGTCCCCATCTCCCCCACAGGCCAACGGATTCCAAGACGACCAAAAACATAGCCGAATATGAAGCCGTCCTTTGAGGCCTCTGGAAGGCCCGAGCCTTAGGAGTAGCCAGAGTCATCATCTGGACCAACTCTCAAATCATCGCTGGCCACGTCGATAAGAGCTTTCAAGTTTGACATCCGGACATGGCAAGATACCTCAAAGCCATCTGCACGGCCGAAGCATATTTCCGTGACATATCAATCCGAAGCATACCATGAACGGACAACGGCTAGGCAGATGCCCTGGCAAAAGATGCTGCCACGAGCAAGGACCTATCACTGGGCGCCTTCCTCGAGACCCTACACCAGCCGGCTGCTAAAGCTCTTAATGAGACGGCTGCCACCATTCTCCCCATCAAAACCACGGATTGGAGAGCTCCCCTCTTATCCATTCTGAGTGGAACAGAAGAGCCGGAAGACCAGATTGCACTCCATTGCATTAAGCATCGTGCGAGGGGCTCCTCCGCTGCATTACCAGGCAAGAGGGGGCCAACCTCCTCTGGGAGATACATGAAGGCCTCTGCGGCAATCATTTGGTACCTCGCGCCCTAGCTACCAAGGCACTTTGCCAAGGGCTCCACTGGCCTACAATCATGTCCGATGCGGAAGACCTCATCCGCACCTGCTAAGGATGCCAATGGATGGGACGCCAAAGCCACCAGCCCCTGGCTCCCCTACAACCAATCGCTCCCGTCTGGCCCATGGCTTGTTGGGGCTTGGACCTCATCAGACCATTCCCCCGTTCCAAAGGCAACCTTCAGTACACGGTGGTAGCATTGGAATACTTATCCAAATGGGTCAAGGCCGAGCCCCTCATGGCGATCACATCGAAGAATGCCCAGAAATTTTTCTAGAAGAACATAATCCGCCACTTCGGTGTCCCACGATAGTTCATGGTCGACAACGGAACACAATTCGACTCCAGGCCTTTCAGACAATTCTGCGACGACCTCGGCATCGAATTATACTTCGCTGCCATTCACCATCCTCAGTCCAACGGGGCCATCGAATGGGCCAACGGCAACATTCACTCCAGCTTAAATCGCCAACTCGTCGGCCTAGCTCGAGGCCTATGGGTCGAAGAGCTTCCCAAGGTTTTGTGGTACCTCCGCACCACAGTCACACGAGCCACCGGGTTCACCCCCTTCCGCCTCCTATATGGCGACGAAGCTATGACCCCCACCGAGGTCAAAGGATACTCGCTCGGGTGCAACAGCAGCAAACTACCGGAGAGAGAGAGCTCTCCTTCAATCTCACTGAAGGCACGCAACTCCATGCCATCCAGAATCTCGATCGCTAAATTGCGAAAACCAAGGCCTGGTACAATCCTAACGTTGCGCCACAAAGCTTCGAACCCGGGGACCTGGTACTTTGACGTGCCCTGGCTCCAGGAAAACTGTGCAACAAGGAAGGCCCATACCTAGTCCTCGAGTCTAACAAGCCTTGCTCCTACAGTCTGGCCGATACAGAAGGGACCCCCTCGAACATAGTTGGAATGCAGAGGTCCTCTCCAAATACTATGTGTAGGGGACCCCAGGCTCAGTCCTCTCCAAAGGTCGAAGACAATAAAAGCTGTAGGTTTACATACACAGGAAATAGCCACATAACCTAGAGGTGTTACCTCCCAAAAAACCTGTACCTCACAACAACCTCACACAAAGCCTACATAAACCCTCCTGCATCTTGAAAGCAGTGCCTCCGTGCCCGAGAAGTAAATCCCATCGGTATCTTGAAAGTAGTGCCTCCGTGCCGAAGAAGTAAATCCCTCTGGCATCTTGAAGGCAGTGCTGCCGTGCCTGAGAAGTAAAACACTCCAACATCTTTAAGGCAATACCTCTGTGTCAGAGAAGTATATCCCTCCGCTATCTTTAAGGCCTGGCTGACCTATGTGGCAGAGAGGCAAGACCGCTCCAGCTTCTTGAAGGCATTGCCTCCGTGCTAGATAGGCATATACCCTCCACCATCTTTAAGGTCTAGCTAACCTACGTGGCAGAGATGCAAACACCGCTCTGGCATCTTGAAGGCATTGTCTTCGTACCGGATAGGAAAAGACCCTCCGTCATCTTTAAGGCTTGGCTGACCTACGTGGCGGAGGGATAACCTCCCCAGCATCCTGAAGGCCTAGCCTCCATGCTAAAAGGATTCATGACAAAATTATGATCCTCTGGCATCTTGAAGACTAAAAGTCTCCATGCCAAAATCAATAGACCCCTCCGGTATCTTCAAGGCATAGCCTCCATACTACAGAAGCGTCGCGCATCAAAACGTTAGTAAATGAGTTGCCTTACCCTGCTCGCATCTAACACAACTCAGTACCCCTCGGATCTCACACCTCATGGCTGCTAACAACCGTAGAATGCGAAGGGGCTGCGATAGGGGGCACATGTGAAGTGTTGATGCGATAAAATTATAACATAAAAAACAAAGTTAACACAACGCAAGTTTATTCATACATGACATACAAAAGTTTTTATTCAGCTAGTCACTGTACATTGAATCTTTCCTAGAAAACTTGCTAGCCTATTATGCCTCCCTAAAGTACTACGGATCTGGAGGGCGCTTGGCTGCCATGCCTCCCAGAAGTATCACGGGATCTGGAGGATTGACCCCTGTAATGGTGCACGGAGGGTCAACGCATATACCCTACACGCAAAGGCCTGCTGTGAAAGATAGAGCCCCCCTGAGCTCGGGAAGACACAGGTTCCACTTAGAAGGGATACGAGTCGAAAGCCGAAAAATCCAACTCTTCCTCCTCCTCCTCCTCTAGCAGGGACTCTGCAGCCTGTACCTCCTCCACCTTCACTCCAGTCAGAATAGGCTCAAGGATTTTCGAAGACACCCTTCCATCAGAATCCCTAGAGAGGACAAAACATTGAAGGAAGCGTGGCACGGCTACCTCCTGGGCTATCCGGACTATACACCAGTGTCCTTTTCAACAAAATACAAATTCGGAGCAGACATAGGGGGCTACCTCCTTCGGCTTTACCTTGGCCAAGACATCGGCGGCCACCTTCAGATCCACACACCCTTCAGAATCGCGGGGCATGACGAAGCCACTCCATCGCTGGACAGATGGAGTGGCCCCAGATGCTCTGGACGCACTTGATCCCTCCCCAAAGGTACCTTCCTGGGCACGAGGGAGGTCTCCTCTGGCCTCGGGTCACCGCACTTATATGCACATATCAGACTCCAGTTAGCCTCAGGCATGAGCATTCAAGAACAACATAAGCAAAACCACAAGGAGACATACATGGCTTATTTGGCAAGCAAAAATCCAAATACATGAAGCAGAAGAGGGTAGTCAACATACTAAGACTCTGAACCCCATCGGAAAGGAAAGAAAAGCAAAAACAACAGCCTGCGTAGAACTACACCAATGGAGGTAGCGGTGCACCTACAGGCTCCTGATGAAGGACTTGACCTCCCGACGAAGAACTTGGGCGAGGACCCCCGTGGTGCCTAGAGTCACCTGACCTGCCATGTAGCACAACGTCACGTTCCAACCATGCCTCGTGCACAAATTCTGGCGAAAGTTCTACAGAGCCGCGCAAATCTCCACCGGAGGTGCCTCAGGCTGGAAGCCCTCAATCACGGAGTCCGGCACTTCCTGCTCCAATGCCTCGAATGGGCCAATCCCCGCTTGGTACAGTAGGGTTAGCTGGAGCGCCACGACCATGGGTGTGCTGGACCTTGCATAGGTCTTTGCAGTTTTAACCATAACCGTTGCAGTAGACCGAAGCCAAAAGAGCGGCATAATTGACGCCTCCGAGTTGGAGGGTAGTGGCGGACACCGAGCCCCAAGCCTACTCATAGCATCGGAGGTGATCCGGGCAACCTCTGATGAATGTGCAGCTAACTGCTGCCACTCCAAATGCAGCACACCCTCTGATGCTTGAGCCTACTCTTGCTCTCGCTGTGCCTCGACCACCATAGTCCGAAGGGTCTTAATTTCACCTTCGGTCGACACATGAGCTGTTTTGGTCGTGTCAGCGAACTCCCTCACCTCCCAAAGATCTTCGGTAGCCTTCCACGCCGCAGCCTCTGCGCGCTCCCGTTTCGACACCTCCTCTCACCGAAGACACTCCTCACGCTCACGGAGCATCGTCTACTATTATAGATGACTCTCCATAGACTCCACCTGCTTCTGAGCCTCCTCCAACCCCTGACGAAGGCCTGCCATCTCATCACAGGCCGTGACAAGGGCCTAGCGCCCCTATCTCCCAGTGCCTTCGTCAAAATCACTTGTGGTGATGAGGCCACGTTCCCCAAGAAGCCTTCAAGGACACCTCCAGAGTGGTCCCCGACCCCTACAGGGGCTTCGAAATCTCTGGAGGTGGGGTAGAGGACACATCCACCTCGGTGGTCACTGCAAGATCCCAAGAAGCACAAATCAAGATCCTGGTGCATGACCAAACCAAGATATAACTAAAGAAGCAACAATGTCTCACCAAGTCCCTTAGCCCCTCTCATAGAAGGGCCTGTGGTCTCATCGATGTCCGAACCAGTGAACCTAAAATCATATTCCACGGAGGCCACACCTCCTCTTTGGCTCTAGCCGTGGCCGGCAATGTCCAGAGGAGCCAGACTCTTTCCCCGATGGAATATGATTTTAGGTTCACTGGTTCAGATAGGCCGCCTACGCTTCTGACCCACCTCTGGAGCTTCCTATGGACAATTGGCATCTCAGACGACTCAGCTATTGAGTCAATAAGCCAGCCTTCAGAGACAGAAGGCCACCGAGCTTGGAGTGTTTTCGCACGAATTGCGGGAACCATGCGCGCTCATTTCCCAATGACCTTAGGCTTCAGTGGATCCTACCACGCCGGAGTCACCACTCCGAGATTATAGCAGACGTGGTTGTACTGCTCCCAGCTCCCTGTGAGAGCCACCCACCGCTTCCGCTCCATGTCAGTAGGTGGGCCCATGATCACCTCCACAATCTCAGCCACTCGTTGCAGCGGAAGGCAGCTCTCTGAAAGGAAAAGGCGGCTCACATCTTTGGATCCAAAACTAGACAACGAAGAGGACTCACCAAAGCTAACGGGGGGCCTGAAGTACACATTCAGCCACCCTTTCCGCACCTTTCTTGAAGACATAGTCTCAGCCTGCCTGAAGGGGCCGAATGTGCAACATGATGAACTCCTCCGCGAGGTCACGCATGCTCATCTTTCCAGCCCCCTTCTGGAGGAGGGCCAGCTGTGAAGTAAACTGGTTGTACATGATGTCCAGCTCTGGCTCCTAGACATACGCGATATCCTGGTTTGCAAAGCGAAGGGGGGATCTGAGGCCGATGTTACAGTAAAACCATTGCTGCGACCAGCTAGTGTACCATCGGCTGTTAATGGCCTTCACTGGAAAGGCATCGCAGTACTACAGCTGTATATGAAAATTGACGCTTCCAAAGCTGAGGGCCTTCTTCACCCCGACTAGTAGCTAGCAAAGTGGAGGGCTGCGAAGAAATCCGCCCTCCCTTCGCACCCCTCTGCCCGTATAGCCCACACATAGGTGGCTAGGCAAGCAATAGTATTGACATGGAGCTACGAAAGCTCCACGTAGAAGTGGCGTAGCACCTCCTTAAGCAACATTCTCTTCCCCTTGTAGTAGGCCTCGAACACCACGACCTCGTGGGCTAGAGGCTCCGGGTCCTCCTCTTCCAGTAGAGACCTAATGGAACCCACTAGGGTTTGTTCCTGATCCTTCGATGAGAGTTGGGGATAACTTCGATTTGGGGTGGATTCGACGTTGGCTGTCCGACTACAACGACCACAAGGGGCTGCGCCTTAGCAACAGGTACACCATCTTCGTTGGTGATGTTCTTGCCGTGCCAAGAACACCGCTGCTCCTGCTAGCAATCGAGAACAAGCAAGAACAAGATGAACAAGCAAATAACTCACGGAATGAAATCCAAAGGATCGATCTGAATCACAAGTTGGGGTCTTGAATCAAGCAAATCGGGTGGTCTGATCGACACACGTGTTTACAAGGAAGTACCAGTAGCTAACTTGCATCTAAACAAAACCCAACCTTGCTCCTGGCGGCTGGAGGTTCTATTTATAGGTAGAAGGCAGCCAGGAGGCGTGGGGTGAAGAAACCCTAACACAAGATGGGCCCCTAGTAGGCTGAACTAGATACAAGGACCTCAGCCCAAGACTGGAGGTCTAAACGTCTTCTGGTCGAGTCTGAGCAGCTCCGGTGGAGCTTTGCAATGAGGTTGGATCCATTTGAAAGTAGACTTCAAGATCTTTCCAACAAGTACTCATGGGCCTCAAACAACCTTCGGAGTCAAGAAATATGGGCCAAGCAATTTGGGCCAGCCTGGCTGTCCGAACTTGATGTCCGAACCTGATGTGCAAACTTCTGCAGCTTGAAGATCTTGATGTCTGAAGTGGACGTCCACACTTGAGTCATCTGGTTCTTCTCCCATGTTCCTAAGCATAAGAAAATCATCACAAGACTTTAGTAGTACCCCATTCAAAGAAGAACTCATTTTCAAAGCGAGGAACGACTTTACCTGATAATTGAGTTGTCGTGCCCGAGCTCTTGTCATTGGTCCTTGTTGTGCAGTAGGTGTAGTTGTATCATTGGAAAGGATGTCCTCATCAAGACCGGGCGACGGCTCTAAAAGGAATCTTCCCCTCCCTAATCATTCAGTCGAGCTCCTCGTCGTCAATGGTAGATACACCCAGCACGATGGTCTGATGGGGATGCGTCCTGCTGGCACGATGGAGCACCACTCCTTGTGGCAGCCCAAGCAACGGCGGAGGAATCGGCGCCATCTGAAGGCCCACCGCCATGGCCGCATTGGCGGCTTCGCTCGCCGCCTGAGTTCCGGATCCACCTGGGGCACTTGAGTTGGCCATGCGGATTGCAGGAAGGCGGCGAAAGGCGTTGGACGACAAGAAAGAGGGAAAAACAACGATCGATGGACTTACACACAAAGACAAGAATGGATGGAGGCAAAGGCAAATAAAAATGAGCCGCAAAGTGAGATCACCAGTCGGAATAATCCCTCTTTATAAAGATAAGGGGGAGATTACTTCCCCTAAGGAAATGAGTGCATGCCATATCCCTTAGCCAGCCAGGCTATGGTCATGGGGGAGCAGAACCACCCCTCACGACCCCCCAACAAACAAAGACGCCACGCGTTCCATGCCCGCCTGACAAGGCGTAATCATGCATTTTTCATAGGGTGCATTCAATGCCACTTGTCACCAGTGTCACCGAACGGTCGGTTCAATCAAGTGGACTGAATCTTCCAAGGCAAGCTAAGAAATACTATGGGTCTTAAGCCATCAGTAGCGAAGCCAGGGACCGCCGGAGGCTGTGCTCCGAAAGAACCGAGGGCCCGACCGCTCCGCTGGCCGCCCTCACGAGGGGCTACTGTTGGGGGTCGCTGTTAAGGACCCCCGATGGCCCCTTGGATCAGCTAGCCTATGCCTATTGACCTAAGCCCCTGAAGGCCTTTTACGGACCTCCGGGCTTCGGGGAAGCCTTAGCGTCCCAGAGCCATGCCTCCCGCAGCCCCAGGCTCCGGAGCTTGGGCAGGCTTCCCGAATGCTACCGGGTGAGTCATCAGGCCTCAAGAAAGATCTGCTAGAGGGGAACATCGATAATCCTTCCCCTGCAAGGATGTGACTAGCATTTCGTACCAAAGCTAGTTGATGCCATCCTGACATAATGACACAAGTGGAAGACGCCTGACACACAGTACAATCTGGCATCGGGCCACATTTGGCAACCGGCCCTGCACCAACCCCACGGTTGGTTCAGCCCCTGTATTTGCCGTGGTAGATATTATCTCCTGAGTAAGGTAAAAAGTAGTTTTACATGGACCTGCGCCATGTAATTCAGCTGGTTCTAGATCTTTGTTAGTAGCGATAACTTGTACGCTATGCCATGGGTAGCCCTATAAATATAGGGCCATGGCCATCAGGCCAATGACCAATCTTTTCTACTATCGATACATTTTCACTACCCCTTACTCTCAAACTTCGTCTCCAACCTTGAGTCTCCTCTTTAGAAGAAACTCTCGCCATACTTGTTAGCACAAGATGATCTCTTGCGCCAACAATTGCTGATGACTTTTCTCGCTACTCTTGGGTGTCATTTCTTATGAAGAAGGATAAAGTGTTCTCACACTTTTGGAGTTTAGCTTTGAGATTATTCAAGACACTCCCTAGTGCATTAAAAGCAATTCACAGTGATAATAGCACCGAGTTCAAAAACTATCTTTTTGATGCTTTCTACCTTGGATATGGCACTAAGCATCAATTTTCTGCTCCACGCGTTCTCAGCAAAATGACGTGGTTGAAAGGAAGAATCACGTTTTGGTGGAGATGGCTAAGACGATGATGCTAAATGAGCACAGAACTCCTAGAAAGTTTTGGGCTGAGGCTATTAGTATTGCTTGCTATATCTCCAATATGATTTTACTGCGCTCGATCTTGAATTTAACTTCTTATGAGTTGAGGTTTGAGAGAAAGCTGAAGGTTTCTCACTGAGAGTTTTTGGTTGCTGGTGTTTCATCCTAAAGCATGGCGATCTTGATAAGTTTGCATTGTGATCCTGTGATAGGATTTTCTTGGCGTATTCTCTTCATGATCATTCTTACAAGGTTTATAATCTTGACACTAACACCATTATGGAATCTTGTGATGTGACTTTTAATGAATCAACCCTGTGTGCTAGTTCTGCTTTCGAGTGTGTAGGTGGCAAAGAGATTGATGAAAGCATCTTTGTAGATGGTGACCTTCCAGCTCTCGGTGATGATAAGGATGATCCACTACTTCCCTCCATCATACCTGCTCTCGAGCTAGCTCCTGCTTATTCTACACTAGAAGAGGGTTCTGCAACCTCTATTTCAACTACAATTGCTTCGAGCTTGCACTAGCTACATTTGAGGGGGAGGTGGTTTCACAACGCGAGACCTCTTAGCAAATTCAGCGGATATATCCCCCTCAATAGATGATTGCCGACCTTGGTGAGAGGGTAACAAGATCCAAATCTACTCATCATGCTCATTGTTTCTTTTGAGCCCAATGATGTTGGACACGCTCTTTTTAATTCAAATTGGGTCAATGCAATGTATGAAGAACTAGAAAACTTTAAGAGAAACCATGTTTGAGTCCTTATAGAGCCACCCCCTAAATGTTCACACCATAGGCACCAAATGGGTTTTCAAAAACAAATAGGGGGAGGATGGATCTGCAGTGAGAAATAAGGCTAGACTAGTGGCTTAAGGTTTCACTCAAATAGGGAGGATAGAACTTGGGGAGACCTTTGCACGGTAGCTAGACTAGAAGCCACTAAGATCCTCCTTGCATTTTCGACATCCCAAGGTTTCAGGTTGTACCAAATAGATGTCAAAAGTGTATTCCTAAATGGGTTCACAGAGGAAGAGTTCTATGTCAAGCAATCCTGTTGCTTTGAGCACTCCAAATACCCATATAGAGTATATAAGCCTCATAAAGCCTTGTATGGGCTTAAGCTTGCACCTAGGGCTTGATATGAGGTTTAAGTCCTTCTTGTTAGAGCCTGGGTATGTGATGGGATTGGTTGATAAAACTTTATTCACCTTTAGGCATGGCAATGACTTCTTACCAAGTTTGCAGAAACTATGAGCATGACTTTGAGATGTCGATGATGGGCGAGCTCAACTTCTTCCTTGGACTGTAAATCAAGCGATGTAAGCAACGTACATTCATCCACTAAACGAAGTATACCAAGGGCATGTTGAAGAAGATCGACATGAGCGATGCAAAGCCCCTAGTGACACCTCTGGCTACCTCGACCATGCTTGATCCAGATGAAGATAGCGAGCAGGGGACTAGCACGAGTACAGGAGCATGATTGGCTCCCTCCTGTACCTGATGGCAATAAGACCCAATATCCACTTCGCCATCTGCTTATGTGCCTGCTTCTAAGCGTCACCAAGGACATATCAACGCCAAGCGATGAAGCGCATATTGAGATATCTTAAACACACCCTTAAGTATGGTCGTTGATTTTCTACATCTTCTTCTTCTCTCTCTCTTCGTGGTTTTTTATGCGGATTTTGCTGGTTATAAAATTAACAAGAAAAGTACCTCTGGTACTTATGATTTCTTAGGTACTTCTCTTGTCTGTTGGTTTTCTCCCAAATAGTCTAGTGTTGTGCAGTTAATTGCTGAAATCGAATATGTTGATGCCGCTAGTTGTTGTTCTCAGATTTTGTGGATGGTTTCTACCGTGAGGGATATTTGGTTAGACTTTAAGAGTGTGGCACTTTTGTGTGACAACACCAGTGCCATCAGCTTAGCCAATAACCAAGTCCAATACTCCAGAACCGAACACATAGATGTGAGATTTCACTTTTTGTGAGACCATAATAAGAAGGGAGGTGTTGACTTGAGATATATAGATTCCCAACTCCAGCTTGCCGACATCTTACCAAGCCTCTAGATGCAACAAGATTTGCCTATTTGAGAGGAGAACATGGATTGTGCCATCCCTATGGCATCGTGTGAGGGGGAGTTGCAGCTGTATATACTTTATCTTACTTTTGTTGCATTTGTATCGCATCTTATCTTGTAAGATAATCTTTTTAGTTGAGCTTTGGCTTGTATGTCTTTAGCATTTTCAGTTGCTCGATTTGAATTTGGACTAAGTTGAGTAGTTATGCGGAGCAATCTTTTGAACTTAGGCTCCTCTTGATGCTATGACATGAATCATTTCAAGCAAACTAGCTTTTTCTAAAGATGAAACTTGGTAATTTTATGAATCATGCAGACTATAAAATACTACATTCTTGATCACCATGTTCATAATTGCTTTGTCTTAGTGATACGGGGGCGGCCCGATCTTCTCGGGAAGAGCCGATAATAAAAGATGTGAAGTAGAAGATGTTGCTAGCTGAACACTCGCACGAATGTACGAACCCTCGACTCTTCGGAATATGCCCAACACACACCTGTAGATGATCGTCGCGTGACCACGAGTGACGATCACCAAGTCCTCAATTCCCAGCGGAATGACAACTTGACCTTGGATTGCAGAACGATAAACAATGATTGCCTAATTCTCTATCAGCTGTCCTCGCATGAACACTGGTATGAAAGAACAAGCAATAGCTATGTTTCAATCTTATGTATAAAGTGGTCTGCCCTCTATGGGTTGTGGAATCTACTATATATACTACCTAGGACTATGGAAACCGAATTGGACTCGTTACAACATAAAAAAGGAAACCTAAGCTAAGATCGACATCTTATTTTGACGACTGAGACCGACTCGATGTGAATTTGGCAATGGAGCTGGATCCTTTGGAAAGGTTATCAAATATTCTTTCCCGAGAGTATTTACACAGCCCAATACGACTTTGTATGAGAGATTTATGGTACTTTTAATCGATGTTTTTTTGGCTGCAATAAACCGAGTACAAGTCGGCTTTAATTTTTCCTATTTTTCTGCTCCTTGATTGATTCCGTGTAGAACTTGAAAGGAAAGTCTCCAATACCTTTGGAAAGTTCATGTACAGCTGCATATGACCTTTAGACAACTTGTGATAACCTTTTTCTCCCACGCATCCCTCAGCTCTTCTTTGTCTATGTGCCAACAAACAATGCTGCTCTTCTTCCTCTTTTGCATCGTATTGATCCAAATACCTAAGCACAAATAAATTACAAGATTGGGGTAGTATAAAATTCTCCTTAAAATTAATGATATGGTCATTAGGAAACAAGTGCACTTGATCTTGTATTTTCTTGGCACGTGCTCTTGTAATTGGTCCAGTTGGAAACTCGATGCTTATAATTTGTTAGCACGAAACAAAAATCTGTCATGTAAATGATATTTTTCCCATCCTTTTCCTTCCTTGTAGTGTGCATAGGGAACACCGAAATTATGGTCATTAGCATATAAAATCACGCAAAATCTCTAACGCAGGAACTTTAACATCCAAACGATTTAAAAGAGCATCAGCAACCACATTTTCCTTTCCCTTCTTTTATTTTACAATATAAGGAAATGACTCAATGAATTGAACCCACTTAGCATGATGACGGTTCAGTTTAGATTGAGCTTGCAAATATTTTAAGGATTCATCATCAGAATATATAACAAAATCCTTAGGTCATAAATAATGTTGCCAGACTTCTAACACTCGCACTAACGCATAAAGCTCCTTATCATAGACCGGATAACTCAATTGGGCGCCTTTCAATTTCTCGCTGAAGTATGCTACCGGTCTACCCTCTTGCAGTAAAACACCACCAATACCAATTCCAATAGTATCACATTCAATTTCGAAAATCTTAGTGAAATCATGTAAACAAGTAACAGTGCCTCAGTTAATCATTTCTTAAGCTCATCAAAAGCATCTTGATGTGCTTTCCTCCAACGAAATTCAACATTCTTTTTAGTTAATTCATTCAAAGGGGTAGCGATGGTGTTAAAATCTTTAACAAAGCACCGATAAAAACCAGCGAGACCATGAAAGCTCCGAATTTTATTAACATTCACAAGTGTAGGCAAATTTTTAATAGCTTCAATTTTAGATTCATCTACTTCTACTCCCTGTGTTGAAACCACATATCCTAGAAATATCACATGATCTTTGCAAAAAGTGCATTTTTCTAAGTTACCAAACAACTTTGCATCACGTAAGACTTCTAGCACTTGGCGAATATGATAAATATGTTCAGGTTCAGTCCGGCTGTAAATCAAAATATCATCAAAGTACACAACTACGAATTTACCAATGAAATGTCTTAAAAAATGATTCATTAGTCGCATGAAAGTACTTAGGCGCATTGGTTAAACCAAACGGCATGACTAACCATTCATACAAACCAAATTTTGTTTTAATGGCTGTTTTCCACTCATCCCCTTCTTTCATGATAATCTGATGGTAACCACTATGAAAATCAAGTTTTGAGAAAATAACAGCACCACTCAATTCGTCTAACATGTCATCTAAGCGAGATATAGGGTGATGATATCGAATATTGATATTATTAATCGCTCCACAATCTACATACATGCGCTATGTACCATCTTTCTTAGGAACCAAAATAACAGGAACAACACAAGGGCTTAAGCTTTCACGAACGTACCCTTTGGAGAGAAGCTCTTGCACTTGTTTCTGAATTTATTTAGTTTCCTCGGGGTTGGTACGGTACGGTGATCGATTAGGTAGCGTCACTCCTAGAATCAAATCAATTGTATGCTATATCCCTCTGATCGGTGGTAAACTAGCATGCACCTCCATCGGAAACACATCTCTAAATTCCTGCAAGACACAAGAAACACCACTAGGTAGAGAAGTCATGTCGTTAGCCAAAAGTAATGCATCCTTGCTGAATTCTCTCATCTCTGATTTGGTGGCTAGCATTACTAAATTCTTCTCTCCCTCATTTTTCTTTGTACCACTCAGATTTGGCTTGTGGCGCTCACCCATCGAAGGTGGAGTCACTCTATGTTTCTCTCACTCTTTCTCACTCTCGACGTGCACCTCAATTTTTTGCATTGAAGAATTCACAATCTGTTGTGGTGTAAGCGGCTTCAAGATGATCTCCTTATTATTCCATCGGAATGTATAGTGACCGGTACGCCCATCGTGAATAGCAGAACGGTCATATTGCCACGGCCATCCCAACAGCAAGTGATAGAACATCATAGGCACAACATCACAATCCATAGTGCCGGTGTACTTCCCAATAGTAAATGTCACACGCACCATATAGGTCACCTTCACTTCCTCTTTATCGCTCAACCATTGCACATTATACGGCCGTGGATGTGGCAAATACTTCAAACCCAACTTATTGCACATGTCTTTACTAGACAATTTGTGACAACTACCTCCATCAATAATAACTTTGCACACCTTGCCGTTATCAAGCTTTGCCCAAGTCTGAAACAAATTGCACTATTGTTCGAATGATGGTGATAGCATCACACTAAGCACTTCGGGTGTGCAAACAATGGAATACTGCTCAGGGTTAGGAAACTCTGGATCACACTCACATTGCTCTATCTCATCAGTGTGCAAAACTAGGGTTGCATCAAATAACTCATCATCACTAGCAGAAACATACCCATCATCTGTAATAAGCATAACCTTTGTATTTGGGCAATCTTTTTGAAAATGGCCAACTAACTCCTCTGCACTTGTGGCAAACCAAGTCACGTGAACGCCCTGTTGACCCCATAGAAGAGGTTGCGCTACCAGCAGGCATCGCTGGGCAACATGTCAGTGGTGGAGTACTCTCAGGCTTCTTACTTACTGAACTGCGCATTGCTGAATTGCTTCCAAACTGAGAACTCTTGTTTGGCTGACTTATGTTCTATGGCTGCCCCACGTTTGCTGAAAAACATGAACGGGCAGCAAACTTTGCATCTTCACTAACTTGGTGCTCAGCTTCATGCGCTTGGTGCAGCAACTCAATCATATCATTGTAAGGATGGTGATTATGCGCTTGATGGCATAATTCATACCAGCTAGGAAACTTGCCTTTGTTTGCTCTTCATTCTCACGCATATCAACATGTATCATGATAGTCTCCATCTCCTTATGATACTCATCAATTGATTTGAGACCCTGTTGTAGCCCTGTCAACTACTCAGACAGTGAGCGTTTGTAGTGACGAGGAAACAAAACATGTTCGCAAGTGTTGCTTCATTTGCTCCCATGTGATAATAGGCAATTCATGGCGCTCCATCCGCTTGTGAACAAACTACTCCCACCAATGTGTGGCATAATCATCCAATCCATTGGATGCAAGTAATAGCTTCTTCTCATTGGAATAGTTGTTCATCCGGAATAGCTTATCGATTCTCAGTTCCTATGTAAGGTAATCTTCCACATCCGTACCACCTGAAAAGACAAGAATAGTAAATTTGGGCTTAGCTATAAAATCCTTTTTGATGTCCTGTCTATGGTGATGCATGTTGTTGTTGCGGTTGCGGGGCTGTCGCTCATCGTAAGCGTCAGCAGGGAAATCATCGTTGATGGAGAGCTCAATGTCATCGGCCCAGCTACATGCACCATGCATACGTGCAGAAGCATTATGAACACCTATGTTGACACCTCCTCCTTGGGCGCCGTTAAAAACACCGTTGCCTTGACCACGCTCGGAAGCAACAAGATGCGTCGTTGCATCTTGCTGCACCGCCAAACAATGAGCTTGTCGCTGTCATCATTCCTCATCCATGCGAATAGCACGCTCCTCCATGGTCTCGGTGTGCTGAACAGCTTGAGTCCCGTGTACACTTGTGTCATCAGCTTGTAGACCCCTACGCACATAGAGATTTGCAAACATAGCGCGAAACTCTTCGAAGTTGTTGTTGATTTCTGTACGCAGCTATGTGACCTCCTCTTCCAGTGTGTTCAATCCAGTCTGAACTTCCCCGAGCTCATCACACACACCATTGTCACCATCTTGGAGTTGCTTTTGCAGCATCTCACACAGCCTAGTGTACTCAGACCATGAAACTGGTACATCCAGATTTCGCGGATCCTCCTCTTGTCCTGACATGGAAAAAGCTAAAAAATACCGAGTGAAAAATATATGTGGATATAAGTGGAATACTCAACGGTCACAACTCACTGTTCTGAAACAAGACAAGCTTACCGTTCCGAAGTGAATTAAAGATAGCAAAAGTACACTCGTGACAGCAAACGATCAAGGACAATAGCACACTCATAATGATAATGGGACTATTGCAACCAAGGAATGGGCTAAGAAGATGGCCAAACCAAGCTCGTATTGCAATAGTTCAAGAAGGGACAAAAACAATTGCTCGAAATAACTGAGGGCACAAGATTGCTCAAAACAACAAAGTGCGCAAAACAGGATCAGATAACTTGAAACTTAGAACTCTGAAACAAGAGTATTATGCAACAGAGCACCTTTTTCTTTGCCTCTTTTTTTTCTTCTATTTTTTCTATTTTGTACTGGTTTTACTTCTTTTTTTGTACTCGGTTAAATGGAAGATAAAATCCAAAATAGGAGTATTGTATTGATAGAACTAATATGCACAACTGGAAACAAGAGTAGTCCCTTGAGCAAATCAATTTGCTAGTCTCAAAAGGTTCAACAATACGCAAAGGATATATTGGTTCTCAAAGAAATAGCAGCTAGGAAGGTCTCAAAATTTTGTGAGACTTTTGTTTGTTGTAGAGGAGAGAAAAACAAAACTAATCTACAGGTAAATAGCTCTCACTGAGTAGCCCTAGGCTCTGATACCACGATGACAAGGGGGCGGCCCGATCTTCTCCAGAAGAGCTGATGATGAAAGATGTGAAGTAGAAAATGTTGCTAGTTGAACACTCGGACCAATGTACAAACCTTCAACTCTTCGGAATACACCCAACACACACCTGTAGATTATCGTCGCGAGACCACGAGTGACAATCACCAAGTCCTCAATTCCCAGCGGAAGGACAACTTGACCTTGGATTGCAGAACGATAAACAATGATTGCCTAATTCTCTATCAGCTGTCCTCGCATGAACACTGGTATGAAAGAACAAGCAATAGCTATGTTTCAATCTTATGTATAAAGTGGTCTACCGTCTATGGGTCGTGGACTCTACTATATATACTACCTAGGACTATGGAAACCGAATTGGACTCGTTACAACATAAAAAAGGAAACCTAAGCTAATACCGACGCATTATTTTGACGACTGAGACCGACTCGATATGAATTTTGCAATGGGGCTTGATCCGTTGGAAAGGTTATCAAATAAGCTTTCGAGAGGGTATTTACACATCGCAATCCGACTTTGTATGACACGTCTATTTGGCTGCGATATACCGAGTCTGAGTTGGCTTCAATCTTTCCTATTTTGCTGCTCCTTGATTGATTCTGTGTAGAACTTGAAAGGAAAGTCTCCAATACATTCGGAAAGTCCATGAACAGCTGCATATGACCTTTGGACACCTTGTGATAACCTTTTTCTCACATGCATCCCTCAGCTCTTCTTTGTCTATGCGCCAACAAACAATGCAGCTCTTCTTCCTCTTGTACATCGTATTGATCCAAATACCTAAGCACAAGTAAATTACAAGATTGGGGTAGTATAAAATTCTCCTTAAAATTAATGATATGGTCATTAAAAAACAAGTGCACTTGATCTTATATTTTCTTGGCACGTGCTCTTGTAATTGGTCCAGTTGGCAACTCGGTGTGTATATCTTGATCATTAGGTGGCGGTGAAGAATGTGTCATAAGGTTGTCCTCATCACGGTACTTGTTAGCGCAAGACGATCTCTTGCGCCAACAGTGCGCTGTCCATCGGGACTCGGACACAAAAGTTCTAAGAGAGGTAGTATGCCACCCAAGAAGAAGACTACCAAGGCTGCGGCGACGGCAGTCAACCCCCCGGCCATGCCTATGTGAAAGTACGAGCGACTAAGCTCAGGCCATGCCGACAATGGCCCCTCAACCGGGAGGAACGAGGGCCTTACAGCCACCACTGACACGACAACGATCATATCTATAGCCGACGCCGAAGGGCTCCCTTCCTCGGATGCCCAATAGCAATAGCAGCGGCATAGCGAGGCCACCGTTGCGCCCCTAGGGGCTGTGACCGATGCCACCACTGAAAACACCATTCCACCCGAGCGTCAATCGCGCCTGGCGGCACTCCTGGCCCATATGGAGGAGCTACATGTAGCCCTGCGGGTCGAGCAGCAAGCTACCCGCATGACCGCTGTTGTCCCCGTGATGACCGGCGTTGTTCTGGCCCGGGCCCTCAGGGCCGATGATCTCTTCAACACTAGGACCCGTCACATTCAGCATCTGGAGCCTCGGAGCCGGCGTCGCGAGGATCCTCTACAAGACTACGACTCTCCGCTATAGGCCGAGCTACAGGCTACGCAATTCCCAGAGGGATTTCGGACCCCGAAGCTATATAAGTTCAAGTGTGACTCAGACCCTGATGAGTTTGTCCGTTCCTACGCCCTCGCCATAGAGGCCAGCGAAGGCAGACTAGTCACCATGACTAAATGCTTCCCTCTCTCCCTGGAAGGGGTAGCAATACGCTGGTTCTGGGCACTGGATCCTGGTGCCACTCACGCCTAGTCCCAACTCCGAGACCTCTTCCTTAGCAACTTCCAGGGCACCTTTGTCGAGTCGGTGACCTCCGGAAGCCTGTTCTTTGCAGGAACCGAACGAAACCCTTTGGGACTACATCCAAAGATAATCCCAAACCAAGGCCCATATTAGGGGCATATCGGATACTTCGGTCATTGATGCCGCAACCCAGGGTTTGGTCGAAGGACCCCTGTACGATCGGCTGAACTGGCGTCCCATACACACGGTGGAAGTCTTCATGAGCAAGTTCGAGGATTATGCACGTGCAAAGGAGGAAAAACTCCACTAGAGGCTCTCGTGAGATACCAAGACTTTCTGCATCGACCCTGAGAAGTCACATTCGTAGGCGGGATGATCACACGCCCCCCACCCCCACCTAAAAGGGGCTTCGAGGAGGCTCATGCCTCCGGGTCCCAAAGGGGGCGACAGTGACAGCGTCGAAAAGTCAACAACATCAACCAAGGTCATGGGGCTCCGAACCAAGACCATCCCAAAGGGCGTGGCTGAGGACGCTCCGAAGCCCTCCCGGAGCGAAATCGCGCCCCAAGCTGGTACCCCGAGGAAGAATCCTAGTGCACTCTACACAAAGCGGGAAGAGAACATAACACTGACACCAATCAGACCCTCACAACCTTCCGAGAGGAGTACCTTGGGAGGCAGGCAGCCTCCACCATAGCTGAAAGGGCCATCGATGAGTAGCTCGAAGATCGTAGGCTAGTAGCAAGCCAGCAGGTTGATCATCTAGCCTTATAGAGCCCTCTGCAGCTAGCCTTACCTTCTCCACCTCAATCATCCGCGGAGCGATACGACGAAGAAAGGGCCCAGGGCAAACAGGTCGTCCTCGCTATAACCAGCGGAGGGAGCTCTATCTGCGCTTCAAAGCGGCGATGGCAAGACTACGCACATGGGGTAAACCACATTGGAGCAACTATCATCCATCGATAGGTCCCCGAATGGGCCGACGCCCCCGTGACATTCACCATCGACCACTCCGATGCCCTGGTCATCTCAGCTAATATCGCAAAAGTCAAGGTTCGGAGAGTATTGGTCGACGAAGGCAGCTTGATAGACCTCCTATTCGTCATGACTTCGACCTGCTTCGCATCCCACGAAGCCGGCTTTCACCCGGCCATAGACCCCTCCAGGGGTTCAACGCCCCCCCCCCTTGACGCCCTAGGCCAGATAGAACTCCCAATCATCTTCGGCGAGGGCCTGCAGCACGGACCGAAGTAATCACCTTCAACATTGTTGACGTACCTTATGCCTACAATGTCATTCTGGACGGGGAACTCTGAACAGGTTTGGAGCTGTACCCCATGACAATTACCTCTACTTGAAGATGCCCGGATCCCAGGGATCGATAACCATCCACAATGACCAAGACCTGGCTAGGAACATCTAGTACGGGCACCGTGCTCTGCTCCCTGGCTGCCATGTCCATGCCGTAACCCAAGAAGGCTCCAAGGATCCTCCTTCGGTGCATCCCGGTCACCATGGCCCTCCGAGGCCACAACCGGAGGGAGACATAAAGCGTGTCCCCATACATCCAGAGCAACCCGATCGGACCTTCCAAATAGGGGTCGACCTTACATCCGAGCGGGAAGCCCAGCTTCTAGCCGTCCTGCAAAGTAACCTCGACACCTTCACCTGGTCCCCGCAGGACCTCCCGAGAGTCAACCGCTGCATTATTGAACACTCTCTTTAGGTCAATCCGAATGCCAAGCATGTACACCAAGGCCTTCGCAAGCTCTCCCTAGAGCGGGCAGAGGCTGCAAAGGAGGAGGTCCAGAAGCTACTAAAGGTCAGTGTTATCCGAGAGATCATTCACTCTGATTGGTTCTCCAGCACCATCTTGGTCAAAGGTCAGTGTTATCCGAGGGATCATTCACTTTGATTGGTTCTCCAACACCATCCTGGTCAAGAAACACAGTCGGAAGTGGTGTATGTGCATCAATTTCACATCACTAAACAAAAGTATGGCAGTGGGATCCGTACCCCCTAACTCGCGTCGATCAGCTTGTGGACTCCACCGCCGGCTGTGAGCTGCTAAGCTTCTTGGACACCTACTCCGGGTACCACCAAGTGTGGATGGCAATAGAGGATGAGAGCAAGACCAGCTTCATTACCCCATTCGGGGAATACAACCTTTACTTCTTCAAAACGCTGAGGGGCTCCAAACGATTCAGTTGGACTCCGGAGTGCCAGGCGGCATTCAAGGCCCTCAAGGCCCACCTTTCCTGCCTCAAAACACTCACGATGCCCCTCCCTGGCGAAGGGCTGCTCCTATAGTTATCCATCTCTGCCTCTGCTGTCAGCACTGCCCTGTACAGGAGAAGAGTGATAGTCACTCTGCTCAAAGGGCCGTATACTATGTATCAGAGGCCTTAGCCAGGACCAAGACATGCTACACCGACCTCGAAAAGATAGCATATGCCCTCCTGATGGCCTCGCGCAAGCTCCAGCACTACTTCCTTGCCCACGGCATCACTGTCCAAACATCTTACACGCTTGGCGACCTGTTTCGCAACCAGGAGGTGACGGGACGCATCGGAAAATGGGCAGTAGAGCTAGCCACCTTCGTGGTACAATTTGTGGCCCGCACCACCATTAAATCCCAAATCTTGGTAGACTTCATCGTCGTATGGACTCCGGCACCACCAAACCCGCCACTGCCCCTCCCCAAGATATCTGGACTATCTACACCGATGGAGCATATGGCTCCACGGGCGCCGGAGCCGGTGCGGTCCTCATCTCCCCCACAGGCTAGCAGGTCCAATTCGCTGCCCACCTAGATTCAAGACGACCAACAACATAGCCAAATATGAAGTTGTCCTCTTAGTCCTCCGGAAGGCCTGAGCTTTAGGAGGAGCCAGAGTCATCATCCAAACCGACTCTCAACTCGTCACCGGCCACATCGACAAGAGCTTTCAAGTTCGACATCTGGACATGGCAAGATACCTCGATGCCATCCGCAAGGCCGCAGCATATTTCGGTGGCATATCAATCCGGAGCATACCACAAATGGACAACGGTCAGGCAGATGCCCTGGCAAAAGTTGCTGCCACGGGAAAGGACCTACCGTTGGGCGCCTTCCTCAAGACCTTACACCAGTCGGCTGCTAAAGCTCTTGACGAGATGGCCGCCACCATTCTCCCCAGCTATACCACGAACTGGAGAGCTCCCCTCTTATCCTTCCTAAGTGGGACAGAAGAGCCAGAAGACCCAATTGGGCTCTGTCGCATTGAGCATCGCGCCAGGGGCTACTATCTCATAGATGGTGCCCTTTACAAGACAGGTGTCTGCGCTCCCCTCCTCTGCTGCATTACCAGGCAAGAAGGGGCCAACCTCCTCTAGGAGATACATGAAGGCCTCTACGGCAATCATTTGGCGCCTCGCGCCCTAGCCAGCAAGGCACTTCGCCAAGGGCTCCACTGGCCTACAATCAAGTCCAACGAGGAAGACCTCATCCTCACTTGCCAAGGATGCCAATGGAAGGGACACCGAAGCCACCAGCCCCCAGCCCCCCTACAATTGATCACTCCCGTCTGGCTCCTGGCTCGTTAGGGCATGGACCTCATCGGACCATTCCTCCGTGCCAAAGGCAACCCTTAGTACGCAGTGGTAGCATTGGAATACTTCTTCAAATGGGTCGAGGCCGAGCCCCTCACGGCGATCACACCGAAGAATGTCCAGAAATTCTTCTGGAAGAATATAAGGTGCCACTTCGACATCCCATGGCAGCTGACGGTCAACAATGGAACACAATTTGACTCCGGCCCTTCCAGACAATTCTACGACAACCTTGGCACTGAATTATGCTTCGCTACCGTTTGCCATCCTCAGTCCAACGGGGCTGTCAAATGGGCCAACGGCAACATTCTCTCCAGCTTAAATTGCCGACTTGTCAACCTAGCTCAAGGCCTATGGGTCGAAGAGCTTCCCAAGGTTTTTTGGTCCCTCCGCACCACGATCACGCGAGCCACTCGGTTCACCCCCTTTCGCCTCCTATATGGCAACGAAGCTATGAACCACGCTGAGATCAAGGATGCTCGCTCAGGGTGCAACTACCGCAAACTACCGGAGAGAGAGAACTCTCCGTTGACCTCACCGAAGGCACGCGACTCCACGCTGTCCAGAATCTCGATCACTACATCACGAAAACCAAGGCCTGGTACAATCCTAAGGTTGTGCCACGAAGCTTCGAACCCGGGGACCTGGTACTTCGACGTGCCCTGGCTCTAGGAAAACTACGCAACAAATGGGAAGGCCCATACTTGATCCTCGAGTCTAACAGGTCTGGCTCCTACCATCTGGCCGATACAGAAGGGACCCCCTCGCACATAGTTAGAATGCGGAGATCCTCCGCAAGTACTATGTGTAGGGGACCCAGGCTCAGTCCTCTCCAAAGGTCTAAGACAATAAATGTTGTAGGTTTACATACACAGGAAATAGCCACCTAACCTAGAAACCTGTACCTCACAACAAACTCATACAAAACCTACATAAACCCTCCAGCATCTTGAAGGGAGTGCCTCCGTGCTGGAAATCTAAATCCCTCCGGCATCTTGAAGGCAATGCCTCTATGCCAGAGATGTAAATCCCTCTGACATCTTGAATGTAGTGCCTCCATGCTGGAGAAATATATCCCTTCGACATCTTGAAGGTAGTGCCTCCGTGCTGGAGAATTAAATCTCTCCGGCATCTTGAAGGTAGTGCCTCTGTGCCATAAAAGTATGTCCCTCCGCCATCTTTAAGGTCTGGCTGACCTGCGTGGAAGAGAGGCAACGACTGCTCCAGCATCTTGAAGGCATTGCCTCCGTGCTAGATAGGCATATACCCTCCGCCATCTTTAAGGTCTAGCTAACCTACGTGGTAGAGAGGCAAAGACCGCTCCGGCATCTTGAAGGCATTGCCTCCGTGCCGGACAGGCAAAGACCCTCTGTCATCTTTAAGGCCTGGCTGACCTATGTGGCGGAGGGATAACCTCCCCAGCATCCTGAAGGTCTAGCCTCTATGCCAAAAAGGATTCATGACAAAATTATGATCCTCTGGCATCTTGAAGTCTAAAAGTCTCCGTGCCAAAATCAACGGACCCCTCCGGTATCTTGAAGGCATAGCCTACGTACTACCGAAGCGTTGCACATTGAAACGTTAGTAAATGAGTTGTTTTACCCTGCTCGCACCTAATGCAACTCAGTACCCCTCGGATCTCGCACCCCACATCTGCTAACAGCCGCAAAATGCGAAGGGGCTGGGATAGGGGCACATGCGAAGCGTTGATACGATAAAATTATAACGCCAAAAAACAAAGTCAACACAACACTAGTCCATTCATACATGACATACAAAAGTATGTATTCAGCTAGTCACTGTACATTGATTCTATGCCCAACAAACTTGCTAGCCTATTGCACCTCCCTAAAGTACTACGGGATGTGGAGGGCGCTTGGCCGCGACTCCTCCCAAAGTACCACGGGATCTAGAGGGTTGACTTCGGTAACGGCGCGTGGAAGGTCGATGCAAATCCCCTCCACCCAAAGACCTACTGCCAAAGATAGAGCCCCCCCCCCCAACTCGGGAAGACAAAGGTTCCACTGGGAAGAAATTCGAGTCAAAGACCAAAAAATCTAGCTCTTCCTCCTCCTCCTCCAGCAGAGACTCCACAGCCTGTACCTCCTCCACCTTCAGTCCAGTCATAACAGGCTCAAGAATTTCTGAAGACACCCTTCCGTCAAAACCCTAGGGGAGGACAAAACGTTGAAGGAAGCATGGGCCGACAACCTCCCGGGTGGTCCGGGCTGTACACCGGTTGTACTTTTAAACAAAATGCACATGTGGAGTAGACACAGGTGGTCCTCCGGCTCGACCTTGACCAAGACATCACCGGCCACCTTCGGATCCACACACCCTTCAAAATCGCGGGCATGACAAAGCCACTCCACCGCTAGACACACGGAGTGGCCCCTGACTCTCCGAATGTACTTAATCCCTCCCTAGAGGCACCGTCCTAGGCACGAGTGAGGTTTCCTCTGGCCTTAGGTTGCCACACCAATATGCACAGATCGGTCTTCAGTTAGCCTCAAGGCACGAGCATTACAGAACAACACAGGCAAAACCACACGGAGATAGACATGGCTCTATTTTGCAAGCAAAAGTCCAAATACATGAAGTAGAAGAGGTAGTCAACATACTAAGACTCTGACCCCCTTCGTAAAAGAAAGAAAAGCAAAAACAAACAGCGTGTGTAGAGCTACACCTCTGGAGGCTATTTTTGTGGAGCATCCAGACTGCTCCCACGGAGTAACGACTTGAAGCAAAGAACCTCCAGAGGGTGGCGATGCACCTACAGGCTCCTGATGAGGGACCTAACCTCCAAATGAAGAACTTGGGCAAGGACCACTCGTGGCACCTGGAGTCACCTGACCTGCCATATAGTGCAACATCACGTTCCGGCCATACCTCACCCACAAATTCTAAGGGAAGTTCTCCACCGGAGGTACCTCTGGCCGGAAGCCCTTGATCACGGAGTCTGGCACCTGTTGCTCCAATGCTTTGAATGGGACAACCCCCACTTGGTACAGCAGGGTCAACTGGAGCACTGCAGCCATGCATGCACTGGACCTCATGGAGGTCTTCGCAGTTTTAACCATCACCTTCGCAGCAGACGAAGCTAAAAGAGCGGCATAATCGACACCTCCGAGTTGGAGGGTAGTGGTGGACACCTAGCCCCAAGCCTGCTCATGGCATCAGAGGTGATCCGGGCAAACTCAGACGCATGTGCAGCTAACTACTGGCACGAACATAGTACCCCCTCCGATACTCTAGCCTCCTCCAGCTTTCGATGTGCCTCGACAACCACAGTCTGAAGGGTCTTAATCTCACCTTTGGCCGACACACGAGCTGCGTTGGCCGCTTCAGCGAACTCCCTTGCCTTCCGAAGATCTTTGGCAGCCTTTTTAGCCTTAGCCTGCGCGTGCTCCCGCTTCGTCACCTCCTCCCACCGAAGACCCTCCTCATGCCTGCGAAGCGTCGTCTCGTGTTAAAGACAACCCTCCGCAGACTCCACCTACTTCCGAGCCTCCTCCAAGGCCTCACAAAGGCATGCCACCTCATCACGGGCCGCAGCAAGGGCCTGGTGCCCCCCATCTCCCAGTGCCTTCATCAAAATCACTTGCTATGAAGCACAACGTGAAGAAAAAAAAACAAAATAGGCTGCTTAGAACAAGACGCCAGATCTGGTAGATCACGACTAACTACTGACCTGCATGGCCGCCGCTGCCAAGCATTTCTCCACTTCCTCCAGAGGACGCCGAGCCATCGATCGCTCGATCTCTCCACTCTGGGAGAGATGAGGCCGCGATGAAAGCCCTTAATGCCTCCGAACACAATGCGAAATCATCCGGGATCAAGGCCTCATGGCCAGGGCCCCCCTAGACCATTGCTAAGGGAGCCCCTGTGGAGGGCCCAGTGCCCCCAGCCCAAGCCGCCAGGGTCAAGTCATAAACCGGCTCGATGCTCCCGTTGGCAAGACCGCCTCCCTCGAAGCAGCCTTCAAGGACACTTCCAGAGGGGTCCCCGACCCCTGCCGGGGCTCCAAAACCTCTGGAGGAGGGGTCGAGGACACATCCATCTCAGCGGTCAGTGCAAGATCCCAAGAAGCACCAAGATGCTGGTGCACGACCAAAATAAGATATAACTAATGAAGTAACAATGTCTCACCAAGACCCTCAACCCTTCTCATGGAAGGGCCTGTGACGTCATCGACGTTTGAACCAGCGAACCCAAAGTCATATTCCATGGAGGCCACACCTCCTCTTTGTCTCTAGCCGTGGCTGGCAATGTCCAGAGGGACCAGGCCCTTCCCCTGGTCACCACCTCTAAGCTGACCCTCACCTTCGAATAGGTCACCTACGCTCCCGACCCGCCTTTGGTGCTTCCTGCGGACCAATGGCACCTCGAATGACTCGGTTGTTGAGCCGGTATGCGAGCCTTCAGATATAGAAGGCCCCTGAGCCCGGAGTGGTTTCACACGAATCGCGGGAGCCACGCACGCTGTTTTCCCAATGACCTTAGGCTCCGGCAGATCCTGCCACGCGGGAGCCACCACTTCCAGATGATAACAGATGTGGTTGTACCGCTCCCAGCTCCTTGTTAGAGGCACCTATCGCTTTTGCTCCGCATCAGTAGGTGGGCCCAGGATCACCTCCACAATCTTAGTCGCTCACTCTAGCGGAAGGCAGCTCTCTGAAAGGAAAAGGCGGCTCACTTCCCCTAAGGAAACAAGTGCACACCTTGTCCCTTTGCCTGTCAGGCTATGGTCATGGGGGAGCAGAACCACCCCACATGACTCCCCAACAAACAAGATGCCACGCGTCCCACATTCGCCTAATAAGGTGTAATCATGCCTTTTTCACAGGGCACATTCAACGCCCCTTGTCACCAGCATAACCAAACAGTCAGTTCAAATCAACTGGACTGAATCTTCCAAGGCAAGACAAGCAATACTATGGGCATAAGCCATCAGCAGCGAAGCCAGGGACTGCTGGAGGCCCTGCTCCGAAAGAATCGTAGGCCCGACCGCTCCGATGGCCGCCCCTGTGAGGGGCTATAGTTGGGGGTCGTTGTTAAGGACCCTCAACGGCCCCTTAGCTCAGCTAGCCTATGCCTATGGACCTAAGCCCCCAAAGGCCACTTTTGAACCTCCGGGTTTCGTGGAAGCCTTAGCGTCCCAGAGCCATGCCTTCCGCAGCCCCAGCCTCTGAGTAATGTAAACTTGTTCCACTCAACTAAGCATCAACAGATGCTTCTCTTAATAGCCCACATACTTTCCTTTTCTCCCAAACTGAACAAAAATCTATGATGATATCCAATGGACATTAAGCGTGCTCATGACCAAGAGCACGATGATTCGTATTGATTTTACACCCTGCAGGGGTGTACTTCTTTACCCACACAACATGAGACCATTCGGCTTGTGCAATCTGGCAGCTACACAAGGGGGTACCCGCGAGAACCTTTCCCAAATAAGCCCCAACCATTTGGAGCATGCGCCTCTCGGTGAGAAGGTCAACTAGGTCCACTCCCAGAGCAACCTAGATACCTGGTCTACAAGCCTGCTAGCCCACAACACCATAGATGTTCAGGCCAAAGGGTCACAACAACATAAGGTATTCGGCTCATCTTTACTATATTCGAATATGTGGTCAGTACGGAAAAGTGCTTAAGCCAAATGACACCATGGACGGTGCTTAAATGATGCAAGTGGTCCATGGCACCTGGGTCTCCTCTCCCGAACTACACCAGACACCACCCACATCTCGTCTTAATTTTACTAACTCACAAGTGGTCCATGGCACCAGGTCTCTCTCCTGAACTGCCCCTGACACCACTCACATCTCGTCTCAATCTTACAAAGTCATCATCACTACTTATCATTCTTTTGAACAGTAATTGAAAACCCTGTAGCTCATGAATGCGGTGACATCGATCGCTCAACTTCTACCGAGGACCTAGGCAAGGCAAAGCAATTACCGCATCACTTTTAAGTTGGACCATGAGACATTATGCCCTACAAGGATCAAGGTTAACAACTTTGTCGAGGTAGGGACTATTCAACAAATAGGATCTATCTGATTCTCGACATCAACTCATAACAATATGCATATATGACACATAGCAATATCTAGCAAATTGAACAACGATTCACCAAATTATAGGAGAGATATGATAGATGCTTGCCTGATGCTTTCTGTACTTCACTCACGAACTCTTCTTATTCATTCTCAGGATCAAATGCACGACTCTCTGAAATGTTATTTGCTAAATAAAGGAATGATGGCATCGTAATGAGTATGGATGACATGCGCGGAGAGGTTTTCCACAATGTATGACCAAAGTGGAGATGCAAAGCATCATGGCATGAGTTTAAGGCATCAGAGATTTTTCTTAATTTTGATCGTTGTTAATCATTTTATATTTTCCTAGATTAATTAAGCTTAGCTCAAGGCTTAATCCTAAATAGAAATTTAATTATACTTAACATGACGGTGAGTATTTTTAATGAAAAAGGCAAATTATAACAAGATTAACAAAGTTGATTTCACCAATTTTTGACCTACCATTAATAAATTATGAAGTATTAAAGCTTAAACATATTCCACTTACTAAAGAAATTCCAGTACATATTTCATGGCTCCTAGGATTTTTAGTAAGTAGAGTGTGATCATACAAAGCTAACAAAATTAGTTTCACTATTTTTAGAGCTATATTTAATTTATTATGCATTTTTACAAGGTTCAGTTGAATTAATAATGTGAAAATAATTCCATTTCATAATTTCAGAGTTAACTTGATTAAACAAAAACATAAAACCCTAAAATGCTTTTTGCACCCGGCGTTAGCAAGCCACACCCATGGAAGTGGGGCTAGGCTGCTTTGACTGAGTCAAAATCGACCCACAGCCATGGCATGCACAGTGCCGCCATGGCCGGTGACTCGGTCAGGCCTCACCGGCGGTGTGCAGAGTGACAGAACGGTTCGAGAAGAGCAGCAGGAGTATCAGCCCACTCATGGAGTCATTTGTGGCACATGTGGACGACGGCGATGACTGACAGGCGGCCAACAACAACCAGACTACAGCCCTTGGTCCTGGTATGCCGGTGGCAAACAGTGGCTCAAATGGCCCTGCTGAGGGCACCTAAGGCATCTACGTGGACATGCAAACTCGACGACGTGCTTCTTGGTAGATGGGCCTGGTCGGAAGATAGCCGGTGGCGAGCACAAAAAGGAGATGGGCTAAAGGAAAACCGACGTGCCCGTAATGAAAAGAAGAGTGAGGGGAAGCTCACCATAGTTCGGATTGGAAAATGGAGCAGTGACATGGCGGTTCGACAGTGAGTAGCGGAAGGAGCTCGCCGGAGATGAGGAGGACACCTTTGCTAAGCTCGATTCACGCTGGAGACACCGAGATCCTATCAAAAAAGCCTCAACCGACCTTTCTCCATGCTCTTCTCTGTGTAGGCTGGGCTAATTAGGGCTCGGGTGTGGCAGATTTGGGTGGAGATGGTGATGTGTTGTGCTCGGCTCCTCTGTGCTTATGGGTGGCAGAGACAAAGAGTAGTTGAAAGTGCATCTAGCTCCCTAAGTGGGTTTTAGCTTATTGATGACAAAACGATTAGTAGCCTAATGAGTTTATTGAAGCTATGAATAGGTTTTAGTTCTATTGATGAAGTTATACGATGTTGGCATCCCTCAAAAAGAAAAGAGAAGCGGCTTATAGAACTCAATAGGATTTAATTTGATTTTATCTTTGAAATTGAGTTAGTAAAGTCGTACTATCAAAAGGGATGCAATTGATAGTTTTAATGGTGTCTCAGTGCTCAAAGTAACCTCTTAGAACCAAATGTTGAGAGACACATTCACCCACAGACATCGGGAAATAGGCTAAAGTGTTCTGAGTTTGGAGTCTCCAGTGTTCATCGGATACTCCGGTACTTAGTGTTTTAGGCCAGAGTCTCCGAGTGAGACTCCGCCAGAGAGTGTCGGTTCTGATTTAATTTTAAATGTCCGGAGTCTCTGGTGTTCACCGAATACTCCGATGCTTGATGTTTTTGACCGGAGTCTCCGAGAGATACTCTGGTAGAGAGCCTCGGTTTCAATTTAATTTTTAAATGTCCAGAGTCTCCGGTGTTCATCGGATACTCCAGTAGTTAGTGCTTTCGGCCAGAGTCTCCGAGTGAGACACTACCAGAGAGTCTCGGTTCCAATTTATTTTAAAAATATTGGAGTCTCCGGGGTTCACCGGATACTCCGGTATCTGGAGTGGCCGGAGAGTCCAGCTAGTCTTCGGGTCTTTTCTGTGTGGCGTCTAAGTGCCACTCAGAGTGTCTGGTATACACCAGATACTCCAAGTCAGTTCAACAGAACTGTAACGGCTAGTTCTCACATTGTTCTGAGCCTGTTTTGAAATGATGGCCAGAGTCTCCGGTGTTCACCAGATACTCCGGGTTAGGTTAACCAGAACAGTAACAGCTAGTTTTTGAGGGATAGCTATAAATACCTCCCCACCTCTTTGCATTGAAGGCTTGCTGCTGCTGCTGCTGAGCTACTCTTTGACAAAGCCTCCCAAAGCATTCAAGAGCCCCTCCAAACCTCTCTAGTGCTTAGATTGTTCCAAGAATGGAGAGATAGGGTTTGGAAGTGTGATTTGTGTTGTGGAACCAAAATTAAATCTTTGAGCATTAAGTTCGTTGTCAAGCGTTCACTTGTGATCTTTTTCTCTTGGAGCCTTGTATTCCTAGATGGCAAGGCGTCGCCCGTAGATCACTTAAGGATTGTGGAGTGCCACGGGAAGTTTGTAATCACCCGTTGACTTGAGTAAGAAAACCTAGCTTGATCTTTGTGGTCGCTAGGAGAGGATAGGGTTGAAAGAGACCTGGCTCTTTGTGAGCTCCTCAACGGAGACGTAGGCGCTTCTTAGTGAGGTGGCCGAACTTCGGGACAAATCCTTTGTCTCCTTAGTTTTGGTGCAAGTTTTACTAGTTCTTGTAGTTTTGGGAATTTTCCCAAATCCTATTATTTGTTAGTGTTTTACTGCAGGGTATTGTTGATAAAGTCATTTTACATCTAGTAGAACCTGTGGTAACACTCAGACTCTAGAAGACTTGCTTAGATTCATTTTGATTTTGCAATCCTATATAAGCCGGATAATTCGGATAAGACCGGATACTCTGGACACCGGAGTATCCGAACTTCACTGGAGTATCCAGACACTGTTAATCCGCTGCTGAGTTTTAAATTTTAGAAATACCTATTCACCCCCCTCTAAGCGATATCAAGTACATTCAATTGGTATCAAAGCCAACCCTCCTACAAGGCTTCACCGCTTGGAGGTTTCTCGGTGTCGACATCTGGGGCAAAAGGTCCGGAAGACGACAGGAGCCCGAAGTCTCCCATAGATGATCCGTCGAAGAATGGCAAAGGTAGTGGTATTGGTAAGGGAAATGAAGTACCTTACAATTACAATCATTTAAATTCTTCTAATTCTTATATCTGCGGGCCTTCCGGGCATGCACCATATTTTGATGGTACACATTATGCCGCTTGAAGGTACAAAATGAAATTACATCTAATATCTCTTCATCCAAGTGTTTGGAAGATTGTTTGCATAGGTTTTGAGTTGTCGGATGAAGACCAAGAGCTCACTCCCGAACAAGAGCAAAATCTTCATCGCGATGCACAAGCCGCAAGTGTGTTGCTTGGTGCCTTGAGCCCCGAGGAATTCAATAAGGTTGATGGGCTTGAGGAGGCCAAGCAAATATGGGACACTCTTCAAGTTGCTCATGAAGGCACCACAAGCGTGAGAGAGTCCAAGATTGAATTGCTAGAAGGCAAGTTGGGAAGGTTCATCATGGAGGATGACGAGACTCCTCAAGCTATGTATGATAGAATGATGGTGCTTGTGAACAAGCTAAAAGGGCTTGGGAGTGAAGATATTGATGATCACAAGGTGGTGAAGAGACTACTTAGAGCTTTTTCTCCTAGAAATCCCACCTTGGTGACACTCCTCCGAGAAAGAAGAGATTACAAGAGGCTCACACCGAGTGATGTGCTCGGGAGGATTCTTGCACATGAGCTCATGGAAGAAGAAGCAAATGAAGTAAAAATCCATGCCAAGGTAAGCTCCACCTCTAAGAACAAGGAGATTGAATTCAAGGCAAGAAAGAGCAAACAAGTTCAAGAATCTAGTTCAAGCGAAGATGAGAGCTCCGAAGATGAAGAAATGGCATTGTTTGTGAAGAGGTTTAAGAAATTCATGAAGAAGAGTGGTTATCGCAAATACAAGAGAGATATGCCCAAGAGAAGAACATCCAAGAGGACGTGCTATGAGTGTGGCGAAGTTAGCCACTTCATTGCCGATTGCCCCAACAAGAAGAAGGGTAAAGACAAAGAAGAAAAGAAAAGCAAGCCATTCAAAAAAGACAAGTACAAGACCGACAAGAAGTACTCAGGTCAAGCACACATTGGAGAGGAGTGGGATTCCAATTCCGACTCCGACTCCGATGATGAAGGGGTTGCTACAATCGTCATTCGCAAGTCTACACCAACAAAATCATTATTTGGCGAAATGAGCGACGACGACTCTCCCAAGTGCTTCATAGCTAAAGGACGCAAGGTAAAATCACAATCCATGCTCCTAGATAGTGATGGTGATTGTGAGTCCTTGCTTAAAGTTTTAAATAAAAATGCCATGTCTAAGCTAAAAGAATTAATGGAAACAATAGAGAGTCTAGAGGGAACCCTTGAGAGACAAGAGGACTTGCTCATCCTTGAAAAGGAGAGCAACCTTGAACTCGAGGGGCTCCTTGCTAAAAAGAAGGAGAAAGAAGTGAAATTGTCCAAAGATCTTGATTTGGCCAATTCCTCAATTTCTAGTCTTGAGAGTAGCAATTTCACACTTCAAGAGAAATTGTCATCCTTGAGTGAAAATCATAAAACTCTTGAAGTGCAATTTGATACTCTCAAAAATAGCTCACCCAACTCTAATGATGCAAAATTGCTCTCTAATGCTTCCACTAGCGATGGTTGCTCTTGTTGCTTTAATGTTGATGTAAATGCTTGTGCTACTAATGTTGAATCTTTGCGAGCTTTAAAAAAGAGAATGAAAGGCTTAATGCTCTAATTAAGTATGAGTGCATCAAGACCTACAAATCCAAAGATGCACTATACAAGATCATTCAACCCAAAGACAACCAGCAAAAGAGAGGGCTTGGATTTGATCAATACACGAGCAAGCCAAATGGGCGTGTGATGATAAATGGAGTGGAGTGCCTCAAGTTTTGTCAAGGGAGGCAAGCAAAATAACTCCATCATAGAAGTCAAGCAATCAAAGGGCTATGCTTCTCAATCTACTTTTTATACTTTTTAAGAAACCACCGTAGTAAAGTGGTTACTCTATATGTTGGTCCCCGCACACAAGATAGAATTGTGAAAAGAAATGTGTGGGTACCAAAAGTGCTTGTAACTAACGCTAAAGGACCCAAACAAATTTGGGTACCTAAAACAAAGGCATAAACTTGTTTTGTAGGCTTATTCCTCCGGTGGATCAAGTTGGGTGATCGATAGCGGTTGCACAAATCACATGACCGGAGAGAAGAGCATGTTTACCTCATTTGAAGAAAATAGTGGTTCACATGAAAATATCACATTTAGAGATGATGGCAGAGGAGACGTAATTGGTCTAGGTAAAATTACTATTTCCAATGATAACTCTATCGCAAATGTTTTGTTAGTTAAATCTCTTAGTTACAATTTGTTATCCGTATCACAATTATGTGAGATGGCTTACAATTGCCTTTTTACTAATAAGGGTGTGACCGTCTCTAGAAGGGAGGACTCCTCAATAGCTTTCACCGGCAAGTTGAAGGGTAAACTTTATCTCGTTGATTTTTCAACGGATGAAGTGAAGCCTAAAACTTGCTTGATGGCTAAGTCTAGCATGGGTTGACTATGGCATCATCGACTAGCTCATGTTGGTATGAGGAATTTGTCCAAACTTCTCAAGGGAGAGCACATCCTAGGACTAACAAATGTCTCTTTTGAGAAAGATAGAATTTGTAGTGCGTGTCAAGCCGAGAAGCAAATTGGAGCACCTCACTCCACCAAAAATATGATGACGACCACAAGGCCATTGGAGCTTCTTCACATGTATTTATTCGGTCCAGTCGCCTACATAAGCATTGGCGTTAACAAATATGGCTTTGTAATTGTTGATGATTATTCTCGTTTCACTTGGGTATTCTTTTTGCATGATAAGAGTGAAACTCAAACCATATTCAAGAAATTTTTGAGAAGAGCTCAAAATGAATTTGAAGTTAAGATCAAGAGAGTGAGAAGCGACAATGGAAGTGAATTCAAGAACACTCAAGTTGAAGATTTTCTTGATGAAGAAGAGATCAAGCATAAGTTCTCGACACCCTACTCCTCTCAACAAAATAGGGTTATCGAGCGGAAGAATAGAACTCCTATAGAGTCGGCGAGAACAATGTTTGATGAATACAAGGTGTCAGATCAATTTTGGGCGAAGGCAATCAACACTGCTTGCCATGCCATCAACCGGTTATATCTCCACAAGATCTTGAAGAAGACCGCTTATGAGCTCCTAACCGGTAACAAACCAAATGTTTCATACTTTAAAATCTTTGGTAGCAAATGCTTTATTTTGAATAAGAAAGCAAAGAGTTCTAAATTTACTCCTAAAGTAGATGAAGGCTTTATGTTTGGTTACGGATCAAATGCCTACGCCTATCGTGTTTTTAACAAAACCTCCGGTTGTGTTCAAATTGCATGGGACGTGATATTTGATAAGTCTAACGGCTCCAAAGTGGAGCAAGTTGATCCTAATGTATTAGGTGATGAAGAAATTCCAAGCGAAGCAATCAAAGATAGCAATTGGTGAAATCAAACCTCAAGAACCGCAAGAGCAACAAGTGGCTCAAATGATCAAACTCAACCATCTTCATCAATTCTAGTGGAGCCATCAACATAAATTCAAGATCAAGGTGAAAATCAACTTCAAGACCAAGATCAAGCTCATGATGACTCCAATAAATTCTTAGATGATGATGAAGTGGAAGATATTCAACCGCAATCCCAAGTGCCACACCCACGTGTTCATCAAAGCATCCAAAGAGATCACCCGGTGGACAACATACTTGGTGATATACAAAAGGGGGTAACTATTCACTCAAGAATTGCAAATTTTTGTGAATATTACTCCTTTGTTTCCTCTTTGGAACCTTTGAAGGTAGAAGAAGCTCTTGGAGATCTGGATTGGGTGATGGCCATGCAAGAAGAGTTGAATAACTTCAAGAGAAATGAAGTTTCAACATTGGTGGAAAGACCAAATCAAAACGTAATTGGCACCAAATGGGTCTTCCACAACAAACAAGATAAGAATGGGATCGTGACAAGAAACAAGGCTAGGTTGGTTGCTCAAGGCTTCACACAAATAGAAAGTTTGAATTTTGGTGAAACTTATGCTCCCGTAGCTAGGCTTGAGTCAATTCGTATATTATTAGCCTATGCTACTCACCATGATTTCAAGCTATATCAAATGGATATGAAGAGCGCTTTCTTAAATGGACCAATCTCCGAATTGGTATATGTGGAGCAACCATCCGGATTTGAAGATCCTAAGTATCCTTCTCATGTCTATAAACTCCATAAAGTACTCTATGGGCTAAAGCAAACACCTAGAGCATGATATGAATGTCTTAGAAATTTTCTTGTTAAAAAGGGCTTTAAAATAGGCAAAACCGATTCTACACTCTTTACTAAAAATATTGATGATGATTTATTCGTTTGCCAAATATATGTCGATGACATTATATTCGGTTCTACTAATCAACTCTTTTGTGAACAATTTAGTAGGATCATGACAAAGAGGTTTGAGATGTCAATGATGGGAGAGTTGAAGTTCTTTCTTGGATTTCAAATCAAACAACTCAAGGAAGGGACTTTTATTTGTCAAACCAAATATATCAAAGATATGCTCAAGAAATTTGATATGGAAAATGCCAAACCCATCAAGACACCCATGCAAGCAAATGGCATCTCGATCTTAATGAAGATGGCAAGGGTGTGGATCAAAAGGTATATCGCTCCATGATCGGTTCTTTACTTTACCTTTGTGCATCTAGGCCCGATATCATGCTTAGTATGTGCATGTGTGCAAGATTTCAAGCCACTCCAAAAGAGTGTCATTTAGTGGCCGTTAAGAGAATTTTTCGATATTTGGTTCATACACCTTACCTTGGGTTATGGTATCCTAAAGGGTCATCCTTCAACCTTGTTGGCTATTCAGATTCCGATTATGCCGGTTGCAAAGTGGATAGGAAGAGCACCTTGGGGATTTGCCAATTCTTAGGTAAGTCCTTGGTGTCTTGGTCTTCTAAGAAACAAAACTCCATAGCCCTATCCACCGCCGAAGCCGAGTATGTTGCCACGGGAGCTTGTTGTTTTCAACTCCTATGAATGAGGCGAACCTTGAGAGATGATGGCTACAATATGACCAAAGTCCCATTTTTGTGTGACAATGAGAGTGCCATCAAAATAGCCAACAATCTCGTGCAACACTCAAGAACTAAACACATAGATATTAAACACCATTTCTTGAGAGACCATTCAACCAAAGGGGATATCGACATTCGCCATGTGAGAACCGAAAAACAACTAGCCGATATCCTC
Source organism: Phragmites australis (assembly GCF_958298935.1). Lineage (NCBI taxonomy): Eukaryota > Viridiplantae > Streptophyta > Magnoliopsida > Poales > Poaceae > Phragmites > Phragmites australis. Next base: position 12,332,131 of record NC_084938.1, read on the forward strand.
ACAAAGCCACTAGATGAGCAAAGGTTTTGCGAGTTGAGAAGTGAGTTAAATATCCTAGATTCTCGCAATGTGGCTTAAACTATTGCATACATTTGATTATTGTAGTTTTATAGCTTTTGTAGCTAGAAGTTTGCGAAAATGCATTTTGTGTGCTACTTTCAAAAATATTTGATTCTTTGATCTTACGATCATAATTTGCTACTTGTGATCATAGTTAGGTAATGATGTTTGTTGGCTGATCACAAGTGGCAAAAATGTCTTATATGTCCAACTATCCATCTCCCGAAACTTCCCTTTGAATCTCAGCCCAAACTTCCAATTCTGTCAAAGCTCTAGGCACCGGAATGTCCAGACATGGCCGGAGTATCCAGCACCTGATACTGTTCCTAAGTATGCTGAGTTCTGTCGAGTTAACAGAACCCGGACTCTGCGATCTAGCCCGGAGTATCCAGGATCTGTCAGGTCTGAAGTCTCCGGACCAGACCGGAGTCTCTGAGCCTTCCAGGTTTTTAACCCTCCCCTACCCGAGCAGTTATTCTCTTTCTACCACAAACTCATCCTTTCAACCCCTCTCTCCACAAAGAACTCCCTCCGGCGATTTCCAAGTTTGGCCAAGGATTTTTTGGTGTTCCTCATCGATTCACCTTCAACCCAAGGTCGGAATCTCCAGACCTTACTATAGATTGATTCTTCGTGGTTCTTTTGCCCTAAAAAGGTAATCTTTTGAAGAATAACTCGATCTCTCAATGCTTTTATCTAGAGTCGATGGTCAATTTGCTTATTATCCTTCCTAGAACTCGTTGCTCTAAGGGATTTGCATTATCTTGGCTGAATCCCTCAAACCCTAAAGTTTTGGGTCGGAGTCGTGCTGTCCGGAGTATCCGGGGTACACCGGATACTCAGGCCCTGTCAAACTTTTTCAGCAGCCCTAGATTCATCCTTGCTAATCTTTGTGCAATCCTCTATCCCTCTCAAACCTGTCTCTCTTGTGAATCTTAGGAGTTTTAACATGGGAGGAGATAGATATGTGCAAGGTCACGCTTTTGAAAGAAAGAAAAAGGAAAAGAGTGATCATCAAGCTCAAGGACAAAATGCTCCGCCACAACCAGAGGATAGTGGTAGTGCACATGGAAGCAGTGAGCGCGTCCGAAAAGTTGCGAAGAAGGTCAAGTCACCCCAACCTACCGAGCGTGGTATTCGGCTTGATGAAGGAATAATTGATGAAGAGCTTCAAAGAGCAAATGTTGGTCAAGGGAGAACCAAGAGTCAAGTAGCAAGAGGAAGGGAATCAGGAAGAGGAAGGGGAACAGCCCTAGTTACAGCAGGTAGAGGAAGAGGAACCTTGCCAACACGAGAAGAGAGAGGCAAGGGCATTGCTATAGGCACCAGTTCGGGCTAGCCTGATGACGATGTTGAGGAAGAACAAGAGGAGGAGCAAGAAGAAAATGTGGTGATAGGCCCCTTGAAGCTTCATAAGCATATAAAGAAAACTCCACCTTTTGATACACCAAAGCAAACGGTCAATTATATGAAAAATGCTTCAAAGGTGAATTCTGAGATATATGTCAACCCCTATGAATATGAGAAGAATGTGACCGATTATCGCTTCTGGAATGATTTTCAATCGAACTTTTATGAGACGGTTATTCTTACAAAGAAGAAACCAATCACTCAAATGCAATGGATTTACTGGGACTCAAAAGAATGATCCAATCTTCAATGAGGTCATCGCAGCCTGTGAACATAAGAGGGTGAAAAACATTATGGCCCTCAAGTATGATTGGAGTAAAGAGGTGGTGGCTCAGTTTTATGCCACAGTTTGGTTTGATGGTGCAGAGAATCCATCCATGTATTGGATGACAGAGGGAGAAAAATACAAAATGAGCTTTCGAGCTTTTGCTCATCACTTCAAGTTTGATGCTCGTGACACTTAGAAGGATCAAATTCATAATGAGCATCAACTCTCTCTGGAAGAATTAGGCTTCATGTATTTGAATCATGGAAAGGTGGAATTTGGCAAGCTTACGGGGATGAGGCCATTTTACAAGTGTTTGAACTCTTTATTTCGCCTTACTTTGGCGCCCAAGAGTGGAGATGCCACTTCGGTGCAAAGCATTTCAAGAAATCTTCTTGCAGCGGGATCATGCACCGTTTAGTGTTGCATATTTTCTTTGGAAAGAAATCATATTCACATCTAAATCTCCTGTCAAGAGTTGTGGATATGCTCCGTATATCATATTCTTGATTGAGAGAGTAACCAAGAAAACCTTTGTTAAAAAGATCAAACACGAGCCTTATCGGATGCGGCCATTGAGCATTAAGGCTCCCTCTCCATCACCTTCTTCACCTCGTGTTCCCCGAGTGTTAGGAAGACCGCTTCAAGATGTGCTCCCTCACGTGGATCTTACTTCAACAAAAGTGCTCTCAAGGCTATTTTTAATGTTTGTACTCATAATGTGATACAAATTAAAGAGCAAAATGCAAGATTAAAGAAGATGGAGAAGCAGCAAAAAGCTATGTATGCATCTATGAACCTTCAGCCGCCCTGTTCTCCAATCGCTTCCGAAGAAGAAGAAAGTGCGCAAGTTGAGTTTGGAAACCTTTGGGCATGGTATGATGAAGCCCAAGTTGCTGCGGAGAGCTCACAAGCCCAACACTTTGATGACTCATTTGACAAGGAAGAAGTCTATGGAGCGCATTCCTCCAATGATGGTGACAATGATGGTAGTGGGGACGACGTTGATGGAGATGAGATTTATGAGGCAGGCAATGAGTAGTTTTTCTTCGTGCTTCTCTTCTCTTTTTGGTGTTTGATGCCAAAGGGGGAGAGATGTCAGTATTTCTATTGTCTACTCCTTACCAGAGTATTCGGGGTAGGCCGGATACTCTGGGTTAGCCAGTTCAGTTTCAGCTTTGTAATCTTTTCGTTTCGTCTCCGTTGGACATTAACACATATGTAATAATTGTGATGAACTGTGTGGTGTGCTTTTGGTAACTTTAAATTTGTAAGACAATTTATGTTAGTGTGATGCATTTCAAGTTTGTTTTGTAATGTTTGTTTCTCTCTTTATTAGATTTAGTGATATATCTTGTCATATGCGTTTTGGATTTTCATGTTCACACAAACTTGCACCCCACGGATCCTAGGATACAGGGGGAACTCTTGCAAAATTTTCTTGTAAATATGTGCATTTGATTTCAAAGCAAATTCTTAATCAATGCACACATTTAGGGGGAGCTCACCGTATATTCTAGAATTCAAAATCTTTAAATTCAATTATCTCTTGTAAGCTTTAATCGTGTTGTCATCAATCACCAAAAAGGGGGAGATTGAAACTGCATCTAGGTCCCATAAGTAGGTTTTGGCTTATTGATGACAAAACGATTAAGGGACTAATGAGTTTATTGAAGCTATGAACAGGTTTTAGTTCCATTGGTGAAGTTATACGACGTTGGCGTCCCTCAAAAAGAAAAGAGAAGCGATGTGTAGTACTCAATAGGATTTAATTTGATTTTATCTTTGAAATTGAGTTTAGAAAAGTCGTACTATCAAGAGGGGTGCAATTGATAGTTTTGATGGTGTCTCAGTGCTCAAAGTAACCTCTTAAAACCAAATGTTGAGAGACACATTCACCCACGAACACCGGGAAATAGGCTAAAGTGTTCTGAGTCTGGAGTCTCCGGTATTCACCGGATACTCCGGTACTTAGTGTTTTAGGCCAGAGTCTCTGAGTGAGACTCCACCAGAGAGTCTCAGTTCCGATTTAATTTTAAATGTCCGGAGTCTCCGGTGTTCATCGGATACTCCGGTGCTTGATGTTTTTGGCCGGAGTCTCCGAGAGATACTCCGGCAGAGAGCCTTGGTTTCAATTTAATTTAAACATTAAATAACGGATACTCCGGTATTTAATGTTTTCGGCCGGAGTCTCCGAGTGAGACTCCTCCAGAGAGTCTCGGTTCGAATTTATTTTAAAAATATCGGAGTCTCCGGGGTTCACCGGATACTCCTGTATCTGGAGAGGTCGGAGAGTCCAGCAAGTCTCCGGGTCTTTTCTGTGTGGCGTCTAACTGCCACCCAGTGTACTCTGGATACTCCGGATCAGTTCAACAGAACTGTAATGGCTAGTTCTGACACTATTCTGAACCTGTTTTGAAATGATGGTTGGAGTCTCCGGTGTTCACCGGATACTCCGAGTTAGGTCAACCAGAAGAGTAACAGCTAGTTTTTGAGGGATAGCTTTAAATACCTCCCCACCTCTTTGCATTGAAGGCTTGCTGTTGCTGTTGAGCTACTCTTTGACAAAGCCTCCCAAAGTATTCAAGAGCCCCTCCAAACCTCTCTAGTGCTTAGATTGTTCCAAAAATTGAAAGATAGGGTTTGGAAGTGTGATTTGAGTTGTGGAACCAAAATCCAATCTTTGAGCATTGAGTTCATCGTCAAGCGTTCACTTGTGATATTTTTCTCTTGGAGCCTCGTGCTCCTAGACGGCAAGGCGTCGCCCGTAGAGCACCCAAGGATTGTGAAATGCTACAGGAAGTTTGTAATCGTTTGTTGACTTGAGTAAGAAAACCTAGCTTGATATTTGTGGTCGCTAGGAGAGGATAGGGTTGAAAGAGACCCAGCTCTTTGCGAGCTCCTCAACGGAGACGTAGGTGCTTCTTAGTGAGGTGACCGAACTTCGGGATAAATCCTTTGTCTCCTTAATTTTCATGCAAGTTTTACTAGTTCTTGTAGTTTTGGGGATTTTCCCAAATCCTATATTTGTGAGTGTTTACCGCAGGGTATTGTTGATAAAGTCATTTTACATCTACTAGAACCTTTGGTAACACTCAGACTCTAGTAGACTTGCTTATATTCATTTTAATTTCGCAATCCTGTATAAGCTGGATAATCAGGATAAGATCGGATACTCCGGACACCGGAGTATCCGAACTTCACCGGAGTATCCGGACACTGTTAATCCGCTGCTGAGTTTTAAATTTCAGAAACGCCTATTCACCCCCCTCTAGGCGGCATCAAGTAAATTCAGTAGTGAGGGACGGAAAGAGAGACTGAGGGAGAAGGTAGATAAAGGCGGCACTTGACGTCTCTGGAAGGAGGCTCGGTGGTGTGGCTTGTTGGCTAGCCACGTTTGTCATTGGTGGCAGCCAACACAGAGATAGAGAGAGGGAGGTTGCTAGAGGGGATGACTGATGGCCCCAAATAAATAGTGATCGACATAGTAAAAAGATCTCCCTCCTTTCTCTGATCCAATGGGAACCTTACCAAACTCAAAAAAATGTTAGCAATTTTTTGTATGATACTATAATTCATAAGCAACCCATTTTAAGTGGTTTGACCAAAAATGCCTGAGTCAAAATCAAATAAAAATTCTCCAAATTTGCAACCTTTACTAACTTACACAGATTTTTAAGGCTTTAATTTAATTCCCAAAAATCTGGAAAAATTCACTAATATTGTTCATATGCCATAGCCTAATTTCTAAAATCATTTTGAGACCTAGGTTACATAGACATTTTGTGAGTTCCTTCATAATGCATCAGTTCTCATTATGCTTAATGATTTAATTTTTTAATTGCATGCATAAATGCTCAAACAATTGAGCATGATGCTCATGAATGCTTAATGACATGTTTATGAATTTTAGGATGTTTCAAAGCTCCCCCGCCCCCCCTTAAAGGAATCTCGTCCCGAGATTCAAGTGAGGTTCGAGAAGAGTGCGAGGAGTTTAGGAGTTCCAAGAATGAACGATAACGATATCGGCTAGATGACATGATGGTGCTGCAAGAACATATTTTTTGGGCCTCAAAGAAACTTCCAGGTTTATTAGTGCCATATTCACCTAGACAAGTTAATCCTTCAACAAGGATTCTACAATATAACAAGTGGGTGTGGTGTGAGAGCTAGTGGTGTCATCATCTTATCTCAGCTCAATTCACTGACATAACAAAGTAATAACTTCTACTCATAATCATGAGAGAAAAAGGTGAGGGTAGTCTTCTCGGTTACTTGATGGTGAATACATACATATCTAAGGAATTTAGGAATACTAGATTCCCACAAAAGAAAGGGGTAATGTGGGTGGGATGGTAGGAATTTCATTAGTTCAATAGTGAACAATCGCAACGATAGGTAAAAGAGTTTATGACATCCATATTACTAGAGCATTACTCATATGTTGGAGAAAAGCTTGAGAAATTTAATAAAAAAAAGTCGTGTCTTTCGTTCGGTTTCATCTAGGATGCGAATTGGATGCTCGCGATAGGGAAGATTGGGTTGAAGATCCTGGTCATCTAACACAACGACTTTGGTTCAAATTTGAAGACATTTATTCAGTTGCAAGACATGGAAGACATTGCGCATTTCCAAAAAGGATGGAGGTAGCTCCAATTGATGGCTACTAGTGCATGCCTAGCAATGATTTGGAAAGGACCAACATATCGAGGTGTCAACTTTCCCTTAACTTGGAAACATTGGGTTCCTTTGCATGGAAAAACCTTAAGGTAGACATAGTCTCCCAAATTGAAAAGGAGTTCAAGCCGATGATGATTGGCATAGCTCTTTTGATGAGATTGTGCCATAAGAAAATGCTCATGTATTGTCCTGACTTGTTCTTCCGCTTCCCTGACCCAGTCCAGACCAAGGAATGGTCTTTCTTCAAACTCGGACCAATTGAGGGGAGTTCTACATCTCCTTCCATAAAATGCTTCAAAAGGTGACAACCTGATGCTTGATTGATAGCTATTGTTTATGAGAACTCTGCAAATGGTAAGCAAGCCTCCCACTTCTTTCCATATGTGAGAGCACACGCTCATAGCATTTCTTCCAGTATTTGATTCACCCTCTCAGTTTGGCCTTTGGTTTGGGGATGGTAGGTGGTGCTATGGAAAATATCGGTGCCCATAGTTTAATTGAGACTCCTCCAAAAATAATAGGTAAACTGTGAGCTTTGATCAGATATGATCTTCTTAGGAACATCATAAAGGCAAATAATTTGAGAGAGATACAATTCTGCATACATCTTTGTAGAGTAGAGAGTTTTCATGGGAAGGAAATGTGTGGATTTGGTGAATCATCAACGATAACCCAAATAGAGTCATACCCCTGAGAAGTCTTGGGTAGTCTGACAACATAGGCCATGCCGATCTCTTTCCATTTCCAAGTGGGAATCAGTAATGGTTCGAGGGTACCAGCCGGTTTGAGATGACTGACTTTCACTCTTTGGAAAATGTCACACTCAGCTACATGTCGAGTAATTTTCTGTTTCATACAAGTCCACCAAAACCTTTTCTTGAGGTCGTGATACATTTTTGAGCTTCTGGGGTTAATAAAGAGCAACGAATCATGAGCTTTAGCCAAGATTTTCGTTATCAACTCATGGATATTAGGAACCATTAGCTATTTTCCAAACCATAAGACGGCTTGATCATCTTTTGGAAAAACAACTAGCATTGTCCTCCTTCATTTTGTCTTGAATCCAGTCCATACCCTTGACAATCCCTTGGGCTTCTTTGATTTGATCTAGAAGGGTGGATTTTATCTCAATGTTAGCAAGGAATCCTTCTTTGATCATTTGTAAACCAAGCCCTCGAAATTTGTCACAGAGGGTGGTGACTCTAGACTGGATCATAAGGCAATTACAATTGGACTTTTGACCCAGAGCATCGGCAACAACATTAGACTTGCTAGGATGACAGTAAACTTCTAACTCATAGTCCCTGATCAATTCAAGCCACCTTCATTTCCTCATATTGAGATCGACTTGAGTGAAGATGTATTTGAGGCTTCTATGATCGATGTAGATATTCCAAGGATTCCCCAGGAGATAGTGATGCCAAATCTTTAGAGCATGTGCAATAGGTGCAAGGTCTAAGTTATGAGTAGGATAATTTTCCTCATGATGCTTCAGTTGGCGAGAGGCATAAGCAATGACTTGACCTTTTTGCATCAGGAAGCACCCGAGTCCAATGCCAGAAGCATCGCAATAGACATCAAAGCTCTTCTGCATGTCTGGTTGAGCTAGAATCGATGCAGTGGTGAGAAGAGTCTTCAAGGTTTGGAAAGCATGCTCACATTCATGAACCACTTGAATGCCATACCCTTCTTCAACAATTCAGTGATAGGCTTTGCAATCTAGGATAAGTTTTCAATGAACCATCAGTAATAACCCGCAAGTCCAAGGAAACTTCAGATGTTGGTGACGCTTCGAGGCTGCACCCAATTAAGCACATCTTGTACCTTGCTTGGGTCAACCATGATGCCACTTTTGCAAAGAACATGACCCAGAAAGGAGACTTCCTTCAACCGAAATCGACATTTGCTGAATTTGGCATAAAGACGTTGTTCCTAAAGTTTCTTAAGAACAATCCGCAGATGTTCAGCATATTCATCTTTGGTCTTGGAATAAATGAGGATATCATCAAAAAAGATCATGACAAAGGCGTTGAGCTCTTCCATAAAGACCATGTTCATCAGGTACATGAAGTAGGCTGGAGCATTAGTTAGGCCGAAGGACATGGCGGTATACTCGTAAAGCCCATAACGAGTAGAGAAGGTCATTTTTGAAATGTCCTCTGTTCAGATTTTGATTTGATGATAGCCCAATCTTAAATCAATCTTGGAGACAACACAAGCCCCAGAGAGTTGATCGAATAGGATATCATTTCGAGGAAGAGGGTACATGTTCTTGACAGTGACCGCATTCAGCAGACGGTAGTCAACACACATCCGCAAACTTTGGTCCTTCTGACAAAGAGAGCCGAGCATCCCTAAGGTGAGGAGCTCGGACGAACAAAGCCCTTTTCATGTAACTCCTTAAGTTACTTCTTCAGCTCCACCAATTCATTTGCAGGCATCCGATATGATCTTTTAGATACCATGGCTGTTCCAGGTAGTTCAATGGCAAACTCAACTTCTCGGTTAGGTGGGATCCTCAATAATTCTTCTAGAAATACATCTGGGTACTCTCACACCATGGAAACTACATCGATCTCTATAGTTGTGGCACCTTCCAAGGCATAAAGATGGGAATCGCCCCATCAAAATTGAAGGAAATTTGAACACCGGAAGAATCTTTGAGTGTCACAATTCTCTAGGCACAATCGATGATGGCACCATTCTTGGTTAATCAATTCATCTGTAGGAAGATATCTAACCCTTTCGTGTCTATCAGAATCACATTGATAAGAATTGGGACCATTGGATCTATCTTGTCGGTGAGGAATTTTGCACTGGTAAAATGAGATGTACCAGAATAAAAAAGTACAGTTGCAGGATGAGAGTTCACAAGCAATGCACCCAGAAGAAAGCTGTCATCCTCTTGAGCCTCTTCGGTGTTAATGTGATTAACACGACCACTCTTCAAGGCCTGAGTGTTCTTAGGTGCTTGGAATGGTGGCTGTACAAGAGGTGGGGTTGGCTGCCTCGGGGAATTCACCATTCTGCCTTGCTTGGGGAAGTGACACTCCCGAGGAAGGTGCCCGGTATGCCCACAATTGAAGCATGGGCCCCTTGGGCCACCGCTCAGATTGGCTTGATTTTTGGTGGGCGTTTGCGGTTGTCCTTGAGGAGGAGGAGGAGGAGGAGGGTGTCGAACAATCCACATAGGCTGCGGAGGAGCCTAAAACGGTGCACGAGATGGAGGATGAAGCCCCATGTGTGAATGTAGCGAGCTACTGCCTTCCGGAGGAAGCGAAGCTCTCTTGCACTTCTTCTCTTCTTGGTGGGTCTTCATTTCGTGTTCCACCATGATAGCCATATTTACCAGCTTGTTGAAGTGGGTGAACTCAAGAGCCACAAGTGTATCTTGCATCTTGCTTGATAGCCGATTCATGAAATGGTCTTGTTTCTTTATGTTGGTATTCCCTTCCTCACGGGCATATAGGGCCAAATAGTTGAACCGTAGTCCATCGTAGACTTACCCCTTTGTTTAATATCTATGAATTTCCACCTCTTGATATCCATCATACCCGTAGGGATGTGGTAAGTGTGGAAAGATTCACGAAACTCTGTCCAAGAGATGCGATGATTGGTCCGTTGCATGGTGAGAAAATTCATCCACCATGCCCTAGCTGCTCCTTGAAGTTGGTGTGCGACATAGAGGGCCTTCTCATGATCCTCGCACTGAATAAGAGCAAGCTTTTGCTCGACGGTGCAAAGACAACCATCAGCGTCGAGGGGGTCCTCGGTGTGAGTGAAGGTAGGCGGATGAGTACAAAGAAAGTCATGGTAGTCGTCGTGACGATTTGCCCCACCTCCACCATGAGAAGCCATATTGCCAACTAGAGCTTTGAGAAGTTGGGTTTGGTATTGAGGGTTCTACTCAATTTGCATCAACAACTCCGCCATGGTTAGCGGCAGGGGTGGGTTCCGTTCACCTAAGCCTTTTGGATCATCATTTCTGACATTGTTGCAGGTCCTCATCCCTGTCGTCCATCCAAAGTTTAGTGACAACAAGGAGGCTCTAAAGAGTCAAATAGTTCAAGAATTCCAGACGATTGTATTGTTTAAAACTAGTAACCAGAAAGTGGAATAATCATTCCAACTTGATATTCATGCATGCATGCACAATGAGAGACATGAAGATGATCATGACCCTAAACGATGCATCGCTCACATGTCAGCAAGTCACACCTTTTATTTCTAATCGACATAAGCTGGATTCCAGTACACATAGGGGCATAACGTAACTAGCTTAACATTATTACATATGTTGACCAAACTCACATCCTAGTCCAGTTTTTGGGTTGATTCTAGAGGGTATCATTATAGAGATTCCTAGCGAGGTCCTTCGGGAGATCATCTAGAAGGTGATGCCTAGGAGAGCTAGGGTCTTCCGAGTTCCAAGGGTGTGAAAGCAGTTGTGGCTCACCCAATAGTGACACTCCATTCCATCTCCCAATTGGGCAGTCACGGATATTGAGTATTTGCACACCTTGCACCAAGGGAAAACGATAGAAAATGGGGGCCGACTCATATGGTGTAGTACAATTTTCCCCGTACAGCATTCCGCAATTCACCAAGCCATGATGAACATATGCTTTCATTGCATGTTGTAGTTGACTGTAGCGGCTATGTGTCTCCCTTATTTTGAACATTTCACATCGGTAAGCTCAGTCCTAGGAGCGTACCAGGCCTATGATTCGATGCTCGAAGAGAGAGGTCGTATTCAGTGCCCGCGCGAAGTTGTTGACAAGATCTCCATCATGAATGGGAAAACAATGAAATTGCCATGTGCCCAGAACGGGTAACTAGCTGCGAAGGGCAGCCATCGCTTTATAAGCTACTTCCTGTATCGCCATGTCTTTTGATGTCCCTTCTACATAATGATGAGGGACAACTCCTATAACCATATGCTTTCAGATGCCCACCATTACCAAATAGTCCACCAATCCTGGTCTGAGACACTTGGCGTACACCGTGTACTCGAGCACAAAGGGGAAATTTGCATGCCAGAGCACCTCACGGAGGAGATTGTGAAAACCAGCTACACCCTCAGTGCATGTGACCATCACCATACTTTTTGTGGCCATCCTTAACCCATGAAGGAAAAGATGAGTTAGAGATCAAGATTTTTCCAATTTACATGTTAAGCAACAAGACAAGAATAGCTCTAAGATAGAGAAGGAATAAAATAAAGCAACCATGCTAAATTTTGAATTTTAGCTTCAATTAGTGAGTGAATTAATGAAGTTATTAGGTGTTAAATAAACCCATTTACTAACTAAGCTATTGTTAACTCTATCAACCTTGGCTCTGATACCACGTTGTTAGACTCATCCAAATCACACTTGGCTTAATCGACACACTTGGCTTAATCGAGTGTCGATTAAAGCAAGAGTAATTCCGGCAGTCTCGATTTATGCTCAACAAAGTCCAAGATCACAATATATATCGTTTACAATATAGTTTCATCACAAGATATGAATAGAGTGCAAATGTTTTAACTTTTATTACAAACCTTATACACAAGTCAAATTTCTACTTAGTATCCGAGTTTTTCGTACACAGCAGAAAGATATTAATAAAACAAATGGCCAGTGGTGCCATTGCCCATAAGACACCATCAGGATTAGCTCAGATATTCCTCCACTACTCATGGCCATCACCAGCATCGGTAAAATAGAAAAGATCCATACGCAAGTTCATCATTACCTACATCAACTTAAGGGTAGCACCCTAAGTACAAAGGTACTCACAAGACTAACACAATATGGGTATATACTAATGCATTTAGTTGAATAGAAAGGAATAGCCACAAATTTAGTTGATTTAGCGAAAAGCACTTTAACCAATATATGGACACGAACAGCTAGCATTAATCATCAAAGATCATAATCTCCAACAAATGTAAACTTATTCCGCTCAACTAGCATCAACAAATGCTTCTCTTAATAGCCCACATACTTCCCTTTTCTCCCAAACTAACGAAATTGTACGATGATGTCCAATGGACATTAAGCATGCTCATGACCAAGAGCGTGACAATTCAAATTGATCTTACACTATGCAACAGAGTACTTCTTTACCTACACGAGATGAGACCAATCAGCTTGCACAACCTACCGACTACACAAGGGGGTACCCATGACAACCTTTCCCAAATAAGACCCAACCATTTGGAGCATGCGTCTCTCGGTGTAGAGGTCAACTATGTCCACTCCCAAAGCAATCTAGATACCTCTACAACCTCCGGTAGCCCATAAGACCCTAGATATTGAGGCCAAACGGTCACAACAGCATAAGGTGTTTGGTTCATCTTTACCATATCCGAACATGTGATTAGTACAGAAAAATGCTTAAGCCAAATAACATCACAGACAGTGCTTAAAAGATGCAAGCGATCTATGGCACCTGGGTCTCCTCTCCCGAACTACCACTAACACCGCCCACATCTCATCTCAATTGTACAAACTCACAAGTGGTCCATGGTACCTGGGTCTCTCTCCCAAACTGCCCCTAACACTGCCCACATATGGTCTCAATCTCACCAAATCATCATGATTACATGGCATTCTTTAGTAATTGAAAACCTTGTAGCTCGCAAATGACAGTGACATCCATCGCTCGACTTCTACCAAGGACCTAGGCAACACTAAGCAATTACCGTATCGCTTTTTAGTTGGACCATAACACATTATGCTCAGGCTATAAGGATCTCGGTTAACAACTTTGTCAAGGTAGGTACTATGCAACAAATAGGATTTATCAGAGTCCCAACATTGACTCACTAAAAGATACATATATGACACATAGCAATATCTAGCAAATTTAACAACGATTCACCCAATTATAGGAGAGATATGATAGATGCTTGCCATGTGCTTCTGTACTTCACTCATGAACTATTCTGGTTTGTTCTTGGGCTCAAACATGCGACTCTCTGAAATATCGTTTGCTAAATAAAGGAACAATGCATCGTAATAAGTATGGATGACATGAGATGAGAGGTTTTCCACAATGTAGGAACAAAGTGGAGATTCAATGCATCATGGCATGAGTTTAAGGCATCAATGATTTTTCTTAATTTTGTTCATAGTTAATCATTTAATATTTTCCTAGATTAGTTAAGCTTAGCTCAAGGCACAATCCTAAATAGAAAGTTAATTATACTAAACATGAGGATGAGTTTTTTTATTGAATAGAGCAAATTATATAAAGATTAATAAAATTGGTTTCACCTTTTTTAGACTTACCAAAAATTAATTATGAATTATTAAAGCTTAAAAACATTTCATTGATTAAGAAATTTCAGTACATATTTCATGCACTACGTGAAAAAGGGCTTTAATGACGGGTGATAACCAACATTAATGACAGGTCCCATATCTGTCACCCTAAACACGTCACTAATGAGTTGTCATTAGTGACGAGTTACGACCCGTCACTTATGAGGTCGTAGGTGACAGGTCATAACCGTTACCCATCACTAATGATTAAATGTAAGGGTCGTAACAGTGGCCCTTCACTTATGACTAATCAATGTTTTCTCATTTTTGGACTTGAAAAAGTCAAAAAAATATTTATTCACCTGAGCCATGCCAACGCATGGGGCCTATCACATATGCCACACAAGCTACACCATTTTTTAAATTGTTTTTTAGTTTGCGTTCTGTGGGTCTCGAACCCACGGCCTCCCCTCGCATGTAGCTCCCTTACCACCTCACGTATCATGTAGTAGTGATAGACACTTGAGACTTTATCCTTTTAACCTTCTTTACTGAAAGTCACCTATGACTGATAACTAATGACTTAACCTTAGTGACGGGTCGTAATCTTGACCCATCATTAATGACTGATTTTGTCAAATTTCGTTGAGGATTATAATTTACATATAATCCTTTTCTTCATCCAAATTTATACAAATATTTTATGAATTTTGAATATCTCATCCAAGCGATCTCAATTTGATAGGTGACCTGGAGTGTCTTCGGTAAAACGGGCATAACTTTTGCATACAGACTGATTTCAATGATTTTTGACTCTACGGACATCTATGTAAAAAGTTACATATGTTTCTCCCTCACTATGTTGGGTTCTACAAATTTTTCAAGGCCAAGCTCGGCTTGGAATTGAGTTCTTGCCCCTTGAAGTTTTTGCCATTTTCGAAACACGTGTTTGTGTCATAGTCACCACCTCTTACATCAAACTTGAATAGAAATGTACAATGGTTCCTATTCTATTGCTGTTGAGATGAGAAAAAATAATAGAAAAATAAAAAAATATTTTTGAATTGGTCATTAGTGAATATAGAACAACTTGGCTTGCTATTTACTCTAGAAAGCCTTGTGGTGATTCTGTTAAATACTCTTGTTGTATTGCAGTATGTATTCCTTTTCTCAGACAGTTTTCATGAGCAATCATCTAAAGGCACCAAAAGATCTAATAATGCATTCCCGTCACATTTTTTTTCTTCTTCATTTCTTCTGTTATGTTCTTTATTCTGCTTATGTATGGATAAATTCTTACATTTCGTGAACATGGATTTCACTTGTTGACTATGATTGGCTTAAATACCTTCATAATTTGTTGCAATTAAATTCTTGCATTTCGCGAACTTGGATTTCACTACTTGTTGACTATGATTGGATTTCAGGCTTTCCTCCTATTTGATCCATAAGTCATCGGTAATGGGCCTAAATAGTAACCCGTCATGAATGATGTCATTGGTGCTGCATGAGAAAAATAAAAATAAAAACAAAGTGGGGACAACCTGCTCTAACCGGGTCAAAATTGACCCACGGCCATGGTGCGCATAGTGCCACCATGGACGGCAGCTCACCTGGCCTCGCCGGTGGCTATCGGCATTATGGCACGGCCTGGGAAGAGCAGCAGGAGCATCATCGCACGCATGGGGAGTCATTTGTGGCACATGTGGATGATGGAGACGACCTGAAGGTAACAAGCGACGATACGTGGTGGCGACCGGACTAGTGGCTCTGTCCTGGCACGTCGGTGGCGAACAACGGATCAAATGGCCCTACCGAGGGCACCTAAGGCATCTATGAGGGCATGCAAACTCGACGGTGTGCTTTTTTGCAGATGGGCTCAACCGGAAGATAGCCGATGACGAGCACAGAAGGGCGGCAGTGCTTGGCTCCCGTGGAGAGCCATGATAGGGTCAGGCGAAAGGAAAATAGACACACAGACAAGGAAAGAAGAGTGAGGGGAACCTCACCATGGTTCAGATTGGAAAACGGAGCATTGAAGCTGTAGTTTGATGGTAAGTAGCAAAAGGAGCTTGCCGGAGATGAGGAAGACGTTGTTGCTGAGCTCGATTCATGCGGGAGATGCTGTTATCCTGCCGGAGAATCCTCAACTAACCTTCCTTTATGCTCTTCTCGGTGTAGGCTAAGCTAATTTCTCGGGCATGGTGGATTTGGCCGGTGGTGGTGATGTCGTATGCTCGGCTACTCTGTGCGTTGGGTGGCAGACAGATAGTAGCAAGGGAGGGAAAGAGAGAGACCGAGAGAGAGGGCAGAAAAGGGTAGTGGCCAATATCTCTACAAGGAGGCTCGGTGGCGTGGCTTGGTGGCTAGCCACATTTGTCAACATCGGCGGTGGCCAACACAAAGAAACAAAGAGAGGGAGGTTGGTCGAGGGGATGATCTATGGCCCTAGATGAATAGTGACCAGCATAGC
This sequence comes from Phragmites australis, assembly GCF_958298935.1. Lineage (NCBI taxonomy): Eukaryota > Viridiplantae > Streptophyta > Magnoliopsida > Poales > Poaceae > Phragmites > Phragmites australis. The sequence goes on from NC_084938.1 coordinate 12,348,272, forward strand.
AAAAAGATCTCCCTCGGGAGGGAAAGAGAGAGACCGAGAGAGAGGGTAGAAAAGGGTAGTGGCCAATATCTCTACAAGGAGGCTCGGTGGCGTGGCTTGGTGGCTAGCCACATTTGTCAACATCGGCGGCGGCCAACACAAAGAAACAAAGAGAGGGAGGTTGGTCGAGGGGATAATCTATGGCCCTAGATGAATAGTGACCAGCATAGAAAAAGATCTCCCTCCTTTCTCTAATCCACAGGGAACTTTCCAAAGCTCAAAAAATCTAGGAAAAATTTTGTATGATGCTATAATTCATAAGCACTCCATTTTAAGTGGTTTGACCCAAAAAGCCTAAGCCAAAATTAAATTAAAATTCTCTAAAATTGCAACCTTTTCTAACTTGCATAGAACTTTAAGGCTTCAATTTAATTCCCAAAAATCTTGGAAAATTCATGAATATTCTTCCATATGCCATAGACTAATTTCTAAAATCATTTACAGCCCTTGTGTCGAGGGTAAGTCCCTACAATGATTCCGAGGTATGCTAGGCAGTGGGTGCGTGATCGGCATTCCGAGTGTGTCTGTGGAATGTGTGTGTTTGTTGCTCAAGAACACCAGAGTTATTCAGGTTCAGGACCCCTGTGAGGTAATAGACCTACATCCTGTGTATTCTTCTCCATCCCCTTTTTTAACAGAAGATATCCCCCTTTATATTCCAGGGGGTAGAAGTCTTACAGGTGGGCCCAACAAAAAGACCCAGGCCTGCCTAGAGAAACAATATAAATAATCATTACAAGGATACATGCGTTGTGTCTGCCTTGGGTCCCTGCAGCACCTCTCCCGTCCATTGGTCACACCCCCGTTGTTTGCATCCGAAGCACCCGGCTTGCCCTGTCCTATCGCAGGCTTCCCATGCGTTTCTGTTGTTGCATCCTCTATCACGTCTGCGAGCCCGTCCCGCAACAATTAATATTTGCGGGACGGGATACAGTAACTCTACGCCGACCATGCCGCCTCAGCCAAGGTGAACTGCCTGGGAAAGGAAAATGGCATCAATAGTGGTATTAAATGAGGTTTGACTAGCCTAGACGAGTACCTGCCTTGCGACCAGTAAGGACTGGTTGCGGGGAATCCTGCGAAGGCCCTGGCCGTGGTCACGCTGGCGTTGACTGGTTGCGCGGGGGTCATGGGCCAAAGAACGAAAGTGGATACTGCCCAAAACTGACCATTGCGGACCATCCTAGTGGGGGACCCCTATATTCTTTACATCAACAGTAGCCCCTAAGCTCCCTCACACAAGTGATGATCTGAGCTATTTTTTGTTATGTTGTGGTCAGGCCCAGTAGTACCACTTGTGCCCTGGGTGAACAAGAGCTTTGCCTAGGGAGTGGTCGGTGACATGGTCCACCATCGTGTTTGGCTTAGGAATCCACATCCCGAGGGGAGGCTAACCGTTCAGAGAGAGAGATCATGGGGGAGAGAAACCTCCAAACAGCCCTCAGAATTTGAGGCGATGGGATCAAGTCGATCTTATAAATCGAAAGGCAGAAGCCCCAGAAACCCCTTTGCACTCAAAGCCCCTATGCCAAAGCCCATCACCCCCAACCTTATCCCATCTTTCTTGCGAAAACCACTGTTGAGTTCCATGGCACCGCGCACCGGAATGGAGCCTAACTTCCCCAAGTCCAAGTGCACCGCCGCGAAGCTGAAGCAGATGTACGAGAATCGCCTACTTCCACATTGCCTGTCTGCAGGATATTTCCCTGGGGGGAGGTCCCTGCTCCCCGCTAGGGGGAGATCATAATTTTCGCCTCATTCTTCCTAGCGGGTCTCGTCCCCTCCTTTTCCGAGTTCTTCACCACTGTCATCTCAATCTATGACATCTGCCACCTCCACATTAACCTCAACTCCATCATCATATTGAGCATCTTTTCTCACATGTGTGAAAACTTCATTGGGATCAAGCCATGCCTTGATCTCTACATGGCAAGGGCGCAACCTGGGCTAACCTCTGGGAGCTGCGGCTTTCATCTCCATGATGGTGTCACGAGCTCCTATCTGGACATGAACCTCAAATCATCATGGTCAGGCTGCAGGGATGAGTGGTTCTACCTCACGACCGATGACTCCTTGGACAACCTCCATGTGCCAGATGCACTAGCACGTCTTGTGGAGAGTTGGGGGAGATCCCCCAAGCCGCCCGACGAACTGCTGCCCCTTGCTGGCCAGGTCAAGACGCTTGCAGAAGCCGGCCTGTCGGGGTTGAATGTCGTTCGCGACTTCATCAATCACCGGCTGTGTCCCCTACGGTGGAGAGCACACCTGGCATATTTGTACACCAGGAGTGATGATGAAACCTAGGAGAGCTCCATAAGTAACATCACAGCCGTCCCTCTGTCACTGTGTTGGTCGAGCGGTGTCTTATTCCTTTTGGTCAGATCTTCCTGACGAGGTCATCGACTTGTGGGTCAGGTCGTCGATGGCGCGATAGCCAAGAAGGGTGGCCCTCCATGTGTCCCCCTGTTGGAGAGGGTTCAGGTGAGACTGGTATGTTTAGCATTTTTCCAAAATTTCCTGCTCGAGCCTTTTCCTTGATCATAGTCTCATAGCTCGAGTTATTTCCAGCGTCTCCCCGAGGTAGATGTCTTGCGGTCGATAGTCGATGAGGTCGAGGAGGCCTTCCGGGAGATTGAACGTGACGGCCGCTAGCCCCTACTGTCTCGTATCGCCGCCCTAGACACCCACCGACCTGGTCGCGACACCAACCCGTTATGTCGCGGAGGCAACTAGTCTACTTGGGGTCAGGCGGCGATTGCGAGTAGCAGCTCTACGAGCGGTGCCGGTCAGTAGGAGGTTGACACACAGTGCCTCGACCAGATCCGCCATGACCCGGGCCCCGCAACCAGAATAGGCCAGCCCTGCCCCGACAAGGCTAGGTCCGACCAGAGACCTCGCGACCAGACCGTCGTGGACCAAGCATCTATGTAGTATGGCAAGAGGCCGGCGGAGGACTCGTCCACCGCAGAAGCGTCCAAACGTGCTCACGGAACCTCGAGTACTGGCAGACCCCTAGCGAGGTTGTCTTCCCTTTCAGCTACAGTTGGACACCCTCAAGCTACTACATCATCTATACATATTGAAGGAGAAGAAGAGATTGCTTCTCGAGTGACAGCTCATTTCCACATTCAGCGGAGTCATCACCTGATCTGATGATTGGAGATTTGCATTAGCGAGTCACATGGTCCAGATTTATTGATTCAAATTCTCATGTTGATTCAGCTTTTGTTGCTTCTTTTGAACCCAAAGATGTTTGCTCGTCTTTTGAGAACTTTGAGGCTTTGCCTGCTTTAATATCTCTTTAATCCCTTTGATATTTTCATCTTATGTCTGTCCCTTCCAGATGTCCTCATCCAAAGTAGGTTCCACTTCCATGGTTACTACCTCTAAATCCACGACAAAACCTAAGTTAAGACGACGGAATTCTTTACACAAAGTCGGTTGATGTTCTTGCAACATAGCCATAGTACTATTGTATACTTTACGACTTAATGCGTCTACAACCACGTTTGCTTTTCCTAGGTAATAATGTATTCCTACATCATAATCCTTGATCAATTCTAGCCATCTTCGTTGCATCAAGTTAAGATCCGTCTGGGTGGATATATACTTCAAACTCTTTATGATCCGTGTATATTTCATATCTTTTCCCAAGAAGCTAATGCATGAATATCTTCAAAGCATGTACCACTGCTGCTAACTCCAGGTCATGAGTTAAATAATTCTTCTCATGAGTCCTCAACTAGCTCAAAGCGTATGCTACCACTTGTCCTTCTTGCATCGAAACACATCCAAGACCTTGTCGAGATGCATCGTAGTATATATCAAAGTTCTTCTGGATATCTGGCAACACTAGCACTGGGGCTGTAGTTAACTTTTTCTTAAGCTCATTGAAACTTGCTTCACAGGTGCTTGTCCATTCATACCTTTTTTCCTTTTTTAGCAACTCTATGAGTGGCTTGGCTCTCTTCGAGAATCCTTCTATGAAACATCAGTAACCAAGGTAACTTCTCACTTTTGTAACGATGGTAGGTGATTTTCAATTCAATATATCTTTCACCTTGCTTGGATCTACTGCAACTCCTCTTGCGGATAGAATATGTCCAAAAAATGGCACTTCTATCAATCAAAACTCGCACTTGCTAAGCTTAGCATACAATTGATGTTCTCCAAGTTTTCTCAGAACCATTCTTAGATGTTTCTCATGTTCTTCTTCACTCTTAGAGTAAACCAGTATGTCATAAAAAAAACATTATGACAAACTTATCTAGATACTCCATGAAAACCTTATTTATGAGGTACATGAAGTAAGCTGGGGCATTAGTTAAACCGAACGACATAACTGTGAACTCATATAATCCATATCAGGTGATGAATGTTGTCTTGGGTATATCCGATTTCTGTATCTTTAGCTGATGATATCCTGACCTTAAGTTTATCTTCAAAAACACTCGAGCTCCGGTAAGTTGGTCGAATAGATCTTTGATTCTATGTAAGGGATACTTATTCTTTATGGTGACATCGTTGACTGCTCGGTAGTCTATGCACATCATTTGGGTTCCATCGTTCTTTTGCATAAAGAGCACAGGTGCTCCCCATCTTTCGATTCTAGGGCGAACATAACCCTTCTCTAACAACTCTTTTATTTGCTTCTTTAATTTGGCTAGGTCATTAGGAGCATCCTATAGGGTCTCTTAGCTATAGGCGTAGTTCCAGGCACAAGGTCAATTACAAACTCAATGTATCGGTCTGGTGGCATACTTGATAATTCATCTAGGAACACATCTGGATATTCGTATCTAGTTCATCGTCGATCCTTCAAGATGGTTCAACTTACATTTCTTTGCTAACGGTGTGTCTGCCACAAACTCTACCTTGATGCCTTCTCCATTTTCCATGGTGACTACCCTTCTAGCACACTCTATCACTCTTTTGAACATTGCTAACCAGTCCATTCCAAGAATCACATCAATCCCATCTAATTCCAAAACGATGAGGTTGGCTAGGAACACTACCCACCTTAATTTAAGATTTAACTTAGGGTAGAGGAGACTAGCTCTCGTTTCTCCACTAGGTGAGCTAATTAGCATCTTATGTTTCAAGGTTGTTACTGGCAACCTATGCTTGGCCACATACTTGGATGTAATGAATAAATGTTAGGCTCCAGAATTAAACAAAACATATGCAAAGGCTGAGTTGACAAAGAACATACCGAGTACGACATCAGGTGCATCCTAAGCTTCTTCTACGTAGATGTGGTTCATGTGTCCCTTCACATGGTTCTGCTGAGCTTTGTTGGGCGGTGCAGGTGTCTGATACTGATTGTGGTTCTGAGTTGGAGCAGGTCTCTTCGTTGGTGTTTTCAAGTTGAATGGAACTGGTGATTGGTTCTGCCTCCTCTTAGGACACTGATTGGTATAGTGTCCAATCTCATGATAGTTGAAACATGCACGTCTAGTTGGAGCCTATGGGTTAGGGTTCTTGGCCAGGGCTGGTGTGTTGTAGCTGGTGTTGGAGCGAGGCTGCTGGTTCACAGAATAAGGTGCTGCTACTTGAGGTCTAAACCATGTCCTTGGGGCGGCATGGTGCATGGGCGAGAGTTACTACTTAAGTGTTGTCCTTGTGAGATCATTCTTCTCTCTCAATCTTCATCGAGCATACAGCCTTTGTCTTCCAATACCAGTGCTTTGTTTACCAAATGCTAAAAATTCGGGTAGTCATTGGTACTTCACCGAGCTTGCATTCCATAAACCAATCCATCCAAGAAACGCTCATGTTTGTTCTCGTCAGTGTCGACATCCTCTGGTGCATACCTTGAGAGTTGAGTAAACCTGTTGACATACTCATTCACTAACATTGACCCTTGCTTCAGGTTACCGAACTCCTTCTTCATCATGGCAACAGTGCATGCCGGCACATGATGGCGGCGAAAAGCTTCCTTGAATTATGTCCAAGTGACTGACTCCTGGTCCTCATGGGCATTGCAGAAAGCATCCCACCAATCAGTGACAGGACCGACGAGTTGATGGGTAGCATACAATACCTTCTCACAATCATAGCATTGGACAATCAATAATTTCTTCTCAATTATCTTAAGCCAATCATCTGCATTGAGAGGCTCAATGGTGTGAGAGAACGAAGGTGGATTAGTCCTCATGAATTCCCCCAACTTGGAGTGGTTGTGGTGATGGGGCTATGGTGGCGGCTGATTCTGAGTAGTTTGTTGCATGTTGGTTATTGCCTGGGCCATCCCTTGCAAGATCTAGGTTTGCATAACCATAAGCTGCTCCATTGTCATTGGTGTGGAGGCGGGGTTTCTGTGTGGTTGCCACTGCTTTCGACAGTGCTCCTGGTGTTGACCATCTAGCAGAGTAGGGCATAGATAAGAGGAAAGCACAAGATTCTAAGAAAAAGTCCATATTGTAAAGACTGATTTTAATTTAACAAACTCTTATTATATTTATTACTTACTATCATCAAACCCTACTTCTAAGATGTGGATGCATACATGGTGCCTAAGGGTGATCCTGCAACTCACATCTGACACTCACAAGCAATAAGATCCATAAGAACCAAAATCTCCAGAATGACCTGATCGACACTACTGATCGATCCCTATTATTCTAATAGGGGACTTCCTATCTAATAAACATGGTGGGTTTGCAGGTTCTCTATCCGAGTCACTGTCGAGGTACTATGATCATGAGCTGGAGAGAGGTTCGGAGCGAGCTCCCTTGCTTGGTGGCGACACTAGTGTAGGAGTGAATTCACGCAAGCGGCGTCGAAGTGTCATGTTTTCTTCTTTAGCTTCATCTAGGCGATGGCGAACCTCCTTGAGTTCTTGCATGGTGCTTTCGTAGAGACAATCCAGGGCGACAGTGAGTTGAACTTGCATCCAGAGTGTGGTATTCTCTTCATTGCAATAGCATCAAACTATAGTATCTGAGTTTGAGTCATCACCAACAAGGATGTAGCGGTACAGGGAGTACTTAGTTGTTGCTCCATATTCCAGGCACAAGCGGTAGAGGGCTTGACGAGTGATATGATGTATGCCTTATTCAAAGCTAGACCTCCTTGTCTCCATGGTGTAGGTGTCTACAATTCTAAACTCTCCCTTATGTGCGCGGCGTCCATAGACGAAGATGGTGATGGATCATTCTGTGCGGTTGGCCTGCCTTGTTCCTTCATACATCGGCTTCTTTTGATGTCCCATGTCCATAAGTAAGGCCCACAACATCCTTGGCAAGATCCCTTGGCGCAAACCATTGGAATGGCAAACTTCGTTGAGATCTGACTCCATCTGTAGGTTTGAGCACAAGAGGAGGGTAAGTAAACCTGACTAGATGAGAGGAGGGTAAGTGGTCATTAAGCATAGCTTTTATTCTTTCCAAAGATCCTATTTTTAGGGTTGACCAGCTATCTAAGGCTACGTTCTAGATCGATATGGCTCTGATACTACCTCTCGGTTCAAGAAACAAACCAATCTCATCTATGTGCTGAGCCTATGAATGAATCCCAACACATAGTGAATTCATTAATCATAATCATTACAATATCCATACTTAATCAAATTAATCGTCTTACAAAAGTGACCTTCAAGAGTTGAAGAACCAAATAAACTGCAGCGGAACTAAACGAAATATGAAAACTCTAATCCTTTACGACTCTTCCACAGGCATCATTGATATAGAAAATATCATAGAACCATCCACCTTCAGCGTACTCCTTAATACCTTCTCCAACTGAGTGTTTGGTGATAGCGAGAGTAAGCACTTATCGTACTTAGCAAGTTTTGAAGGAAATAGTATGCATATGAAGGCTTGGCAAGAATAAGGCTAATATGGCTCTCTTGCATAAATCAGCATTTAAGTAAAAATATTTGAAAAGCAATAATAATTAATTGAATAACAAACCACTTCAAGATTCTATCCATCTTGACTTAACCAACTAACCAACACTTCAACCAAAGTTCTATCCACTAAGGTTGAACCCTCAATCATGTTTCCCACCACTATGATTGACCATCCTCAACTATGGTTCCTACCATCACAGTTGACCCGACTAACCAAAACATCAAGTTATAATCATGGTAGGTTTTCAGTGTCGCTCATGACCGTGAGCACGGCTGAATATTTAGTTTTTAACTCTGAAGAGGTTATACTTTATCCACAAGATATTTCATCCCATTTTGCCAAGTATCTGTTGGCCGACGGAGAACTCTTACACACTACCGAGGTGTGCGCGAGGAATCCACTACAAAGCCTTTACAATGCCCCTCTCTGCACATGTCTACCCGCTAAGGTTTCACTACCACGTGATTTCTTCTCAACAACGGAAGCCCCTCTTGCACCTTTCGGATCCCAAGACATCGTCCATTCATCGCTCTTCTGCCTATTCTACACTATGCTAAGAGTAAGTAAATTACTTTGCTAGGCTCATCTAATTCTAGGCTTATGGTTGTATTGTAAACATAGAAAGGTAACCCCACAAATCAATCCTTAGATTTGAGCAAGACTACCACTTTCCCAACCATACATCTCATCATACCACCTGCTCAAATCCCTATACCATGTTGCGACAAAAAAAATGATTCCATCATATTTTATCATTGTTGCATAGGACCATTATCAAGTTCATGGAACAATTATCATGATTTCCATCCCAAAGCAAAGCTAAGCATCATCTACTCAAAACCATAACCCAAAACCATACTATGTTGATGACCCTTGGCCATCAAGGCAAGGGACGAATCCTTGAATGATCAATACATATGGTTTTCCTTCCAAGTTTGAGCCATTCGTGTGAATGTGCTCTCATTATACTTGTTCAATGAATAAATTTTCTTCAGCCAACAGTGGCGTCGTCCGTGGGGATTCAAGTGCATAAGTACTAAGAGAGTAGGATGCCACCCAAGAAGAAAAGCACCAGGGCCATAGCGCCGGTGGCCAATCCCCCCCCCCACCACCACCACCACGCTTGTGCGAAGGTCCGCACGACCAAGCATATGCCATGCCAGCGATAGTCCTCTAATCGGGGGGGGGGGGGGGCGAAGGCCCCGCGGCCACCATTGGCCTAGCCACGACTCTAGCTATGGTTGACGCTAGGGGGGGCTGTCGTGGAGGCCTGGTAGTAGCGGCATGGTGAGGACCCCGTAGCGTACCTAGGGGCTGCAACCGGCACTGCCACTGTGAACGCCACCCTGGCTGAACAACAATCACGCTTGTTAGCCCTCCAAACTTAGTTGGAGGAGCTATAGGAGGCCCTGCGGATCGAGCAACAAACTACCCTCGTGACCACCACCACTCCTTTAATAGCCATCCAATGGTTCTGGGCACTGGAGCTTAGGACTGTTTATGCCTAGGCCTAGCTCTGAGACATCTTCTGCCACAATTTTCAGGGCACCTTCATCGAGCAAGTGACCTCTAAAAGCCTATTCACCATCAGGCAGTAGCCAGACGAAATCCTCCGGGATTACTTTAGGAGGTTTTCCCAACAAAGGCCCATATTAGAGGCATATCAGATTCATCAGTCATTGATGCCGCAACCCAGGGTCTGGCCGAAGGGCCCCTGTACGATCGATTGAACCGGCGCCCCATATGCTCGATGGAGACCCTCATGTGAAAGTTTAAGGAATACGCACGTGCAGAGGAAGAAAAGTTTTACCAAAGGCTCACGTAAGCTACCACAACCCCCAGCAGCAAGCCCGAGAAGTCGCACTCACAAGCGGGGTCCTCACACACCCCTCGTCCTCCATCGGTAAAAAGGGGCTCTGAGGAACCTAATGGCTCCAGAATAGAAACAACAGCAGAGTGGCATCCACAACATCTACCAAGGCTGCAGGGCTCCAAACCCAACCCGTCCTAGGTGCCGTGGCTGAGGGCGCCCTAGATCCCTTCCAGAGCGACACCACACCCCAAGCTGATACCCTGAAGAGGGACTCTAGTGCACTCTACACGGAGCGAGATGGGGGCACAACACCGAGGCCTACCAAACTCTCATAACTTTCTGAGAGGAATACCTCAGGATGCAGGCAGCCCACACTGTAGTAGAGGGAGCCAGCGACGGGTGACCCGAAGGTCGTAGACCAACGACAGGCCGCCAGATTGATCACTTGGCCTTATAGACCCCTCCCCAGTTGGCTCTACCTTCTCTGCCTCCACCATCCGCAGAGGACTACAATGACGAGGGGCCTCGGGCTAGGCAAGTGGTCATTGCCATAACAGGAGGAGGGAACTTTGACTGCTCCTCAAAACAGCAATGATGAGACTATGCAAGTGGGGTGAACAACATTGGGGCAACCAGCATCCATCATCAAGCCCCTGGTTGGGCCGACGCCCCCGTAACGTTCACCTCCGATGACGCCAAAGGGGTGAGGTTCCCTCACTCCGATGCCTTGGTCATCTCAGCCAGCATCGCTGAGGTCGAAGTCCAGAGGGTGCTGATCGATGGAGGCAACTCGGCGGACCTCCTTTTCATACATGCCTTCAACCAACTCCGTATTCTGTGGAGCCAACTCTCTCCAGCCCATAGGCCCCTACAAGGGTTCGATGGGGCCCCTCTTGACACCATAGGCTAAATAGAGCTCCCGTTCATCTTCAACGAGGGCTTTGTAACGCGGACCGAGGTGATCACCTTCGATATCGTGGACGTACCCTATGTCTACAATGCCATCCTGGGCCGGGGGTCTCTAAACAGGTTCAGAGACCCCCAATCACAAATATCTCTGCCTAAGGATGCTCGGACCCCAATCACTGATATCCGTCCATGGCGACCAAGACCATGGACACCCCGCTCCTCTCCATGGTCGCCACATCCACATCGTGGCCTAAGAGAGCTTGCGAGTAGTGCGGCGTAAGAATCGCCAACAACTACACCAGAATATAATGCAAACCACCTCAAGTGAGTGTTCCTTGCATTCTTTCTTCTTTTGCTTCGTCCTAGTATATATAGTTGCCACCAAACCCTACTCTACCTGTCGAAAGAAAGAAATAATAAAACTACCCTATCAGTTTTAGGGCCTCCCAATACCCTACTGCACAATTCTCTCAAATCACTTCTTCCATCTGACCAAATCAATTAATTTCTTTTAGAGATACAAGGCGTGTGTCCCCTTCGCACACTAGGAAACTGATCCGAGATAACACTTGGATCTCAAGAATGCAGGAAACGCGTAGTCCCACTAAAATTACTAATCGCTAAGAAGTACAAACAATCAACCAAGTCAGTTCATTGATCTTCTATGGTTACATCCATTGTATTGCAAAGCTTCAGCATCTTGCAAACTGCACGTCTTTTTATTATATTTGAGTGTTGCCTCCTAACGCCTGGTGTAGAGTTCTATTGATCGGGCTACAAGCACTAGGTGGCAACTTGCTTAGGATTTAGGGCTGGGGTATCTCAACCTCCGCCCCCTTTCCCTGCTTAGGCTACAAAATCCGAGGGGAGGGGAGGTGGTGAGCCGATGATGGCAAGGGTGCAAGGGTGGGCATAGAGGAGGCGACGACAACACCATTGTCACATGTGGTGGAAGGGAAGGCAGCGGCTAGAGTGTAGCAGCCAAAGTAGGCACCTTCTTCAAGATTAACTCATTGTTATTTAGCATTTATAAGAATAGTAACATGAAAAATATACATATGTTCTTGCCTGAACTTTCTTATCAATGAAAACCGGGCCTGACACAATTTCTAGGTGCAAGGTCCTCTAACCTCATCCTAGCATTTAAAGATGACGTCAGTTGTCAAGTTTGTTGAAGTAGTTGAGTTTGAAGAATCACATAACTGTTTGAAGATAAACAAGATAGATCCATTGGACAAACTAAACTACTAAAGATTACCAAAGCAATGGCTAGTTTTACGAGTACCTTGTACTCTACACTTTTCACGCATGACTAGGGATGAAAACGGACGGGAACGATCGGGAAAACTCTCTAACCGTTTTCACTTTCATATTTTTTCTGTCGGACGAAAACGAAAACGGGATAGGCGGGAACGGGAAAAAACAAAAACGATCGGACATAATCGGAGGGTCGAAAACGAACCAATCCGATCGGAAAAATACCGGTATCGGTCGGGATTCGAAAACACAAAATGGAAACACTGACCTACAGAACCATCAAGACATGTCAACATGTATAAGTTTAACATTATCTTCAGATAATACTGAATTAATAAGTTTAATGAACCAATCCAATCAGCAAGTCGCATTAAAGTAAAAAAATGTCATATGTTTTTTCGATTCACATGACATATCATTTTTTATCAATATTTCACTCAAATAATACAAGATACGAAGATACAACAATATAAGCTTTAGGACCGAGCAGTAGCTCGGTTGGTTCGCTCTCAGTGGCAGACTGACAGGGATGGCCAGTCGTGGGTTCGATCCCTAGGATCGATCCACGAGCCTCATCGGGGTTTTTTCCTTAGTAGTTAGGGGTATGCACACACGTGCCCGTTTAGCGAGAATATATCTGTAATGTGTATGCTTAGGACATGCACGTGTGTGCGCGCGTTAGGTGTGAGTGTGATATAAGTGGGTTATGTACGTCATGTTTTGTATCCCTCTAAAAAAGAACCACATAAACCTTAACTCGATACTCGAGCATATAATAAACATAAGTGATCAGTCTCAACCAAAGATATAAGTGAGCGTAGGGGTGAAAACGGACGGAAACGGTCAGAAAAATCCCATACCGTTTTCACTTTCATATTTTCTCAGTCGGACGAAAACGAAAACGGGATAGACGGGAACGGGAAAAAACGAAAACGAACTGAAAAAAAGGGGATACGGCACCGAGACGGAACGGGATTTTCCCGTTCCGTTTTCATCCCTACGCATGACAACTGAAAGGGAATGATGTAGTTCAGGTTTTATTTGAGGCATAACTTTCTCCATTTTATTGCACAATATAATGCATACTTGTTTGCCTCCAAACGCATTTTCATGGTATCATACTTCTATTAGATTCAAATATTATTGATTAGAGTCATGTTTAGGAACTATCCTTCAATCCATGTCCAAATAATTACCCATTTTTTACGGACAGTAATGTAAAAATTGTTGACTGGGAACAGGTCCGTGCGTCATACACAACTTGAGGATATTATTATTATTATTACTGCGTCATACTCAAGAATGGAAGCTTTGTTCAGAATGCTACAAATTTACAATCAATGATAAGACATACAAAATAATATATCACCTACACTTCAATTGCGAATCAAAACAAAGAAACTAGACATAAATAACAAAAATCAACTAAAGCTACACAAGATAGCCATGGAAACAGGTGGAGTCCCATCAGGTAACCAAAACCAATAAAAAGGCATCCTCAATCGAATATAGTTATCACCATCATGTTTGAATTCGATTTAATGACCCAAAATTTGTGATATGCGTCGTTCAGCATCCACTGGTATCTCTCTACCAGGAACATTGACCTTCAGTACGCTCAAGTATCTACAAGGAACGTTTAAACCAAATCAATACAGTTCAATTATAAACAATAGGGAAATACTTCATGTACAACCCATTCGTATAACTCCATTACAACTGGGTTTTTGAGCCATTTGATTCCGAGCAACCAGTCAAGTGATTAGGAGCCCTTTGATTACTGGTTGTAAAGAAGATGTACAAATGAATGTTCTTATGTGAAAATATTTGGCAGGCTTACTCTTTTGCAGAAAACAAATATTCATGTTCGGCGATGAATCCAAGCAAAGACTGCAAATGGAGTAGTAGTGTGAAGAACAATGAAAGACTAGCAATATGGTAGCATAATCAAAGTGATGTACCTCGAAAGGCAAATTCAATAACTCATAGAATGTTCGAACACGATCTAATCTCTGTTGGACTGCTTCACTGTCTATTGAGGGTATGGCTGCAAGAGCCTGCAGAGAGATTTAATTTTCATGAGTGACTGCATATATAAATTTGCCTTTTACTGTCGAAGACTTATGTCAAAATGCACATGCAGACAGCTACGGCATTATAATATGATCTAATGTTTATATCATACTACGTATAAAAATTCAATCTAATGTTTATATCATACTACGTATAAAAATTCACCTGTTCTAATGCTATGGAATTCCTGCATATTTGCTGGACTCCTAACAAGTTGATTGACTTCATTTGAGCAAGTGCCTGAATGAACATACAAACAAGGACAGTAAGATATCTGAATTTACTGTATTTGCTTATAGCAAGAACATAAGCCTGCGGTTAAACAAAACAAACCTTTATTGACGCATTAGCAGCAACACTGGAAATGCCACCAAATACATAATTCCTTTTTGATTCCGTGATATAAGGAGCCATTTCTTCATCCCTACGTGCAATCTGTTTGCATTTTAAAGCTCAGAACACATCGTACACCCCACAAACACCAGCAAGTTGGAAGAACAAATTTACAATTAACATGATCTTTTTTACCTGGGTGCCTAGGAACCTAAATCTCTTTTCTATCTTAGTATTCTCATATACTAATTCTAAGTCACTTGAATGTGAATTGACTATTAAGTGAAAAAAAATTGTAAGAAATCACCCAACTTTCCTCAATTTTCTTATTATATTGTTATTCACAAATAAAAGGCAGTACACTTAAATATATATATATAGCACAACTTGGTTTCGTAATATGATTCCTTGCAGATACATTCTGTTGTGAAGGTAGTATGCATGCTAAAATCAGGGGATCTAATACAAGACTAAAAAGAGAACCAAAGATGTGTTTATCCGAAAGAGAACCAAAGATGTGTTTATCCGAAGGTAAATCAGCATACCTGAGTTGTAAGTGAGATAATGAAGTCATCAGGATCTTCAGCATCTTGATCTTCTACATATTCTCTTTTGGTCATTTCCTGTTTAAATTTATGTTGGTAGAAAATTCTTGACATAGAATACATCCATCTAAAGGATTGATACCAAAAGAAACTTCAGTGCTAGACTGCTAGTACCTGCATGTGATATATTGTCTCTAGCTGCATTTCCAATCTCAATACTCTGACACAGTCAATTGCTAGCCTTCTGTATTCATTAGCAAGAGATACAAGACCTTTTGGAATTGCACTAGTTGAGCGATTATGTCGACCATGCTCGATGTGATTTTTGCTCTCTGAGGTGGTTGGTGGACTTATGAATGATTCTCCAAACCTGAAATTCCTCAATAACCAAAAGTATTGAAATCTCATGCAGCAAAGAATATTGGGCAGCGATAGAGTATTAGGGATGCAAAGTCCAAAAGAATGTAACTACAAAAATAATGGCGATAATGGTTCTTTGCTTAGGTTAAAATTGGGTACTAAAAATGGATTCTGATGGTTATTGTCAAACTTGCAGATCTGTAGTATTAAGCACTTTGCTCCAGCTTGGCCCTTCTAAATATTATGAATGGAACAATACTACAGTTCAGCAGGGTACACTTTACCAAAGTAATTAGCAAGCAAAGTTTCTCAACTAAAATGGGCGTCACAATGATAAAGTGAAATAATAGGATTACCTTTCAACTGAATCAGCTAAATATTCCAACGAGTCACTAAGAGAAGCCAACAATATTAGTTTCTGGTCATCATGGATCAAGTTTTCCTGCATACAAAAGTATGCCAAAAGAAAAGAGTCAAAAGTGGTAACGCTACAAGTATCTTGGACATAGTGAAATAACATCAGATTGGATGTAATTTTTTAATTTGTACATATTTGCAGCATTGTTGAGCTAAATTTTGGATTTGAGGATTGTATGAACTCTTTTAAACTCCTAATTAGAAAGAAAAAAAATGAAAATAGTAAGCTGCTTGAGCCAAACTAACACAAAACAGGTACTTGTTCTTAAGGCAGATGATTTTTGTGTCCTATATTTTCCTGCAACACATATGAACCAGATCTTAACATTTACATTATTATCAGTCTTGCAGATACAATCAAGAAGAAATTGTGATTAAAAATCAACAGCTTAACCTACTATAACTTATAACTCTGGCAGAAATGCGTGCAGGACGCACTTGGAGAATGGCCACACGATTAGTTATGGATTACAATGGATGCTCATAGAAATTCATAAATAAAACAAATATAGTATTCATCAAATAAAGAAAAATAAAAAAACATTCAACAAAGTTAAAACTAGTAAAAGGTACCTGTTTTATTGGGCACATATCTAATAGGAGATCACTTAGTTCAATCTCTACTTCGACTCCCTCTGCATCTGTTACATCGTTATCAAGTTGACCAGAAGAATTTTGCAAAGAAATGTTTGCTGGTTCCAGGCACATTAAACTTTCAACATCATTCCTTGAAAGGAGAATATAGCTTTGCTTTTCAAGTACAGCCTGCGATTTTGACATACCATAAAAGAATCATGAACTTTGCATTTGACAGAAGAAAAAGTGTGCCGATGTAGCTACGAAAAAAAGAGAACTTTTTCTTTATTAATGTAGCACAATGCTAGCTGAGCTGCAATAGAATCAAAAAAATATGTGATTGCAGGTAAGTGGCTACGAAAAGTTTGAGATATGATCTTAGACAAAACTTATTGTTGTTTTTTTATAACAAATGGCAGGAGCTCTGCCATTCATTCCAATTAGGAGAGAATACGCAATCCCAAAAGGGTTGCACCATAAGACGAATTACAAACACCATCAAAACATCCCGGTAGTATAAGAGGTAGCCTCAATGTCTCATAGAGCAGCAGCAACACACCTTAAACACCATTGGGACCCACCCTATTTTATTGATGCTAAATTTAGGTATTCCGATAAAATTGGTTGAGTAAGTTTCCTTGTGCATAACCCATTAGCTGTGTCTAAATCGAAATATATGTAAACTCAGAAACATGCCTAAAGTACAACTAGAAACAATAGTACATCACTAAATTACTATTATTTTTTTTACAGTAATCACTAAATTATTAAAAGCTACTTTCAGCACCTAGAGTACAAGATTAAGGCATGCACTAGTTATGAGTCAGTTTACAGACATGAAACATGTCTGACATATAGCAATCATTAGCGCCATGCTCATAAATTGAGCCATTATTTCAAGCATGACAAAATACTAGTCTATAAACATGATGAACAGATAAGTAATTATTTCTGAACAAGAATTACCTGTGATACTCTCAAGGTAATTAAAACGCATTTAGGAATAACAAAGCTGATCACTTACTGTAGAATATAACATAAGGGTTGTTCCATGAATGTAGTCCTTCAAATGAAGATACCTTATTCATGAAATTCCTAATATTTATACTTCGACATCAACACCTACTTATTATCAATTAATTCTGATGCATAAGGCAGAATCTCACATTTACATATTGGAAAATATATCTATGTCCCGCTAAAAGGGAGGATGTACAAATATTAAATAAAACTATAAGCTCAATTTGGCTCATCTTTTGTTCAAATTTATGTAGGTAAGGCAATGTAACATTGAAGTCAATATATAAATGTACAGAGGGACTTCGGCACTTTCCCGGAGCTGCACTTGCTCAAGTAATGTTTTAGTATGGCCTATAGCCCAATAACTGTAGCTCTAGCTGGGCCCACGAGATTACTTGCCCGCTAAGTAGATTAGGAGCTT
Source organism: Phragmites australis (assembly GCF_958298935.1). NCBI lineage: Eukaryota > Viridiplantae > Streptophyta > Magnoliopsida > Poales > Poaceae > Phragmites > Phragmites australis. Next base: position 12,365,888 of record NC_084938.1, read on the forward strand.
CTAGAACATTCCAGATTGTAATAGATTACTTAGGGGTCAAATTACCCTCTCTCTATATAAATATAGACAGATAGTGCATCAATAAAGGACAAGCAGGGATTAAGCGGTAATCCCCTCCTGTTCTCAACTCTCCAATCCCCCCCCCCTCTCTCTCTCTCTCTCTCTCTCTCTCTCTCTCTCTCTTCGCCACTAGCTGCCATGCGTCGGCCTCACGACGCCGCACATCCTCTCCGTCGCGCACTCTCCCTCCTCCAATCCCCTCCTACGGATCTATGCCCGTGATAGCCTTAATTACATAACCAAAAAAAAAGACTTAATTCTATCATCGTGGATGCAACAAAATATACATAGGTTCATTAAAATACCTCCATATATGATGCACGACATCTTTCATGTGTACGTTCTAAAAATGTGCGGACATACTCCACGAGCTCAGTCGCATAGTTAGGCATCAATTGAACCCATCCAAGAACCTAAGGAGAAAATAAGAAACTATATCAAATAAATATAATTACAATTAGCAGGAAAACACAAACATTATTGTTGGAGACACTACCTCTTTAGTTATTATATCAATGGCTAGAAGCCCTTGTAACACAGGACGCCCAAGCCCAACTGATGAACTATATACTGAGGTTGCATGTACACGTGGTCTAAATGCCGCAGGGCCTGTCAAAAGATATATTGTAATAAAGTTGTTCAAATATGCAAGGATGAAAGCAAATGATAATATTATTGTAGTCATTATAACATGTAAAAACAGTTTTGGAACTCAAACTATCTATATTAAGTCCATTTCTTCACAGATGGGTAGTATAGAACATACAGCAACTATATTTATATAGTAGCACCACAAACATCTACATTTTTTTGCATATGTAATACTGGAACATTAAGCAATTGTCAGCAATGGCTACAAAAACGATCACAAGAGAAGTCCCATTCATGGAAGTTTCAAACAACATATTTATGCTGGAGGTCTGATAAGTTCAATGCCAGAGCTAGATTAATAACCTTGTAAATAGACCTTGCATAGCCGAGAACCAGTAATCAGCTGGTATAGGAAATAAAAGACATTTACAGGAAACAAAAATTGTGCATATTGCCTTCTTTTTGTTGTTTCGTTTACATGTCACCTTCCTTTAGCATTAATCCCATATCATTATATGCATCAACATTTTTATTTAAAAAAATTGACTAGCACAGAGCATTACTGTAGCGCATGATCAGATTGGTTAGAGATAAGATTAGTTAGATTAGGTATCATATCAGATTAGATTAGTTAGAGATAAGATCTATTAGATCGTCTTAGAGATAAGATTTGTTAGTCTAGATTATTAGGTTCGGCTCCAACATAGAGGGCACAACATCTATTTCAATTAAGCGAGAGAAATTAACCTAGTTCCTATAACCCTAGTCCTAGTCATGTCTCCCCATTATTCTAATCCCTCCTAGCAGTCGATGCTGCCCGGCTATCCTCCTGGCGGTGTTTATCCCTCTTATGATCTTAGAATCTTAACATTTGGTATCAGAGATGCTAAATTCTGACAACGAGGAGGGCTCCAGCTCTCAAGCCATTGAAGCTTTAACCAAGCTAGTGGCCGACATGAAGCAGTAGTTCAACGAGTTGGCTCAGCAGGTGGTTACCATCGACAAGCGTTCGCTAGACAATACAAGTTAGCTGGTTGCGCTGCAAAGCAGCACACCCTACAGTAGCCCCTTCACCGGCAGCAACCCAGCAGCAGCAGATGGCCAATCTGTCTCCTCACCTCTCGACAGTGGATTGCTGCCTATTGGCTTTCCTGAGCCCAAGCAAGAGCGTCACGGGTTCGTCGAGGCTCTCAACACCGCTTCGCATCCGAAGCAAGAGCCGATGCCCGTGCAGTAGACCAGCTAGTCACCGACGACACAAAAGTAAAAGGCAATGTTCACGTAGCAATCGTCACTGCCGCGGGGCGCAGCAGGAGACGATGTTCGTGCTGGCATCCTCTCTACTTGCGGTGGTTGTGGTATCGCACCGGGTGGCAACATCCACAAAGGTTGCACGTTGTGTGCCATGGCAATACCCAATGTGGCCGCAACAGCACCCCACCCAATTCTAGCAAGTCCGAAGATTGCGACAACGTGGGGCTAGCAAAGGCTATCGCCATGGTTGCCACAACTCGAGGATGAGTTGTCTTGCAAGGAGGGGTGAAGTTGTTATGCGCAAGAATTGGTTAGAGATAAGATTATTTAGATTGGTTGTTAGGGATCAAATCAGATTAGATTAGTTAGAGATAAGATCTATTAGTTAATCTTAAAGATAAGATTTTTTTTGTCTGAATTGTTAGGATCGGCTTCAATATAAAGGAGAGCGCAACATTTATTTCAATTAAGCAAGAGAAATCAATCTAGTACCCAGTCCCCTTCCTTTAGTCCCTTCTCCCCAATAGTCATCCCTCCCCTAGCAGTCAACGCCGTCCAGCTATCCTTCTGGTGGTGTTTATCCCTCTTATGATCTTAGGATCTTAACAATTACGAACACTAAGAATTCTCCAAATATATCTGTGGGCTACATATTTGTTCATTGGCCCTTTTAATATCTAGTCACGAATTAATGATTCAAGGTTCTAAAAGGCCTCAACCCATCCCATACTCATCGGAGCTTTGCTACGGCGTAGATTACTTGAGGATTACTTGAGGGACTAGGTTATTATGATTACAACAGGATTAGCATTGTACTGGTTTTGATAGGACTTTACAGATAGTTTAATATTGGAGGCCAAGGGCACTATATAGGGTGCATGAAGGAACATGAGTAAAACCAATGTGGTATTAATATACCCTAACAACAAGTCAACATGCTGAATGCTTGAATCAAATTTTTTGGCTACTAGTTACCCCTCCTTGAAACCCTAGCAATTTCGATCAGTGCCGAATAGGACCACTCAGATTCCCATCAGTGAAGTACCACTATATGCTTCATGGAATAAAATGATCAAACTAATGAAGTTACTGTTCTATTGATGCATGTAAAATGACCAGACTAATAATGTTATTGATGTGGAAGAGAAAATTAGCTAGGTACTATCACAAAGATGCATGAATGGGAGAATACTATCGCAAATTATACTTCACTATATGATGGTGGACAGTCACTGACTTACTGGATATAGCCTGCTGAACACATTTTCGGTAATCTACATATATTGCTGGCAAGAAGTGCTCCTTCAAGAAGTTATTCACAAAAGCCAATAAGCCATCATTTCTGCATAAGTTTAAAAGGAATAATAAATAAACATGGTCTAGTTTCAAATCTGTCATATTTAAAAGTTGAACACAGTAGACATTTCACTTAGATCCTTGTTTGACAATGATGAGTTAGATAATAAGACTCACAGTACATGGGAATAGAGATAATCATCACATTATAGCAGAACTTGGTACTAGTCGCGACCAGTCAACCAATTAATAAGTAGCTTGTAATAACCAAAGATTTTCAAAATTCAGAAGTTGACCACAGGACCCATGAGGGGTGCACAATTTTGACTTTTTGAACCGTTGCCCAGATGGACGATCGGAGACCACGGATGCATAGATCTTATCGAGACAAACCGTTTGCTATCTAAACATCACGTTTGGACACTCGGCGAATCTGTAGCGAGCCTAATGAATCTAGACTGTTGGATGGGAAAATAATAATAAAAAGAGGGGATAAGATCAGGGGGATCGGTCCTCACCCCAATCCCACCCATTCAGCCGACGCCACTCATCGACCGCCCCTGCCAGCCGTAGCCGCTACCCACCGCCACCTCACCACATATCTGCCATCGGCCGCCACCCGCCGGCCAGCCCACCGCAACATCACAATTAGCCACGGCTAGTTGAGACTGAGGCCTGGAGGAGGATGACAAGGAGCAAGGTGGAGGTGTGGGGAAAAGAAGAAAGGGAGAAAAAAGAAAGAAGAAGAAAGAAAGAACGAAGAAATAAGGAAAGGGGGGAGAAGAGGAAGGGAAGAGGAGGGATTTTTGCGTGAATCGCCAAATCTGTCATCAATTCAACTTACTCGTCGAGAACGTGACTTCTATTTAGTCCTTAGATGCTTGTAAATAGTTGAGAAACGATCGATCTCGTCGTCAGGTTAGTGTTTAGATTTGTTTAGTTTGCAGCGAGTTAATTCTGAAGTTGAGGTTTAATCGGTGTCAAATTCGACCATAAGCCTAAAAATGAAGGTTGTAGGTCTTGCGGATATCATTCTGATGGCACTGGTCTTGTTCGTGTTGGATGAGCGGATTAGGAATAATTGATAAATAGTGTTGTTGACCGATGTGTTTTGGCTCGGGCTTTTGTTTCGGTTCTTCGGTCCTCGATCTAACTAGAGGGGGATCTTACCCATCATTTTGCTAGTCAAGCAGTAGATGTTTCTCCGTCGTTTTTTATATCGTCTTGTATGTGGGGTTGTAAGCCATAGGAGCATCTTCTTTTGCTTTTGTTGTTGCGGTGTTTTGGTGCTAATTTATGTACTTATTCAAATTGTTAAGAATAGCAACTTGTATTCTTAGAGGCCATAGGCTAGTATATATACATGTACAAGTGACAATATGCAAAGAACCCCTTATAACATGTGGATATTACAAAGAAGGCAATATATCTAACAACCCCCTCAAACTCATAGGGGATCAAAAACACTGAATTTGGAAAGGTAGAACATGTGTTGAGTTGTACTCTATGCCTTCGCGAAGAAATCATCCAACTGAAGCTCTAAAGGAACATACTGAAGAGCAATAACTTCATCATGTAACTATATCCATGTGAGAAGCATCGCCAAAAATATGTTCACCAGATCTCGAGCAACACTGATAGCACATGTAATGTCGAAGTAAAGAGAAGTAGGTGCAGGAGACAAAACACCAAAATCCTCAAGTAACCACCAAAACCAATTGAGCTCTGCTGTCAATAACGTCGTATCGCACAACTCAGCCTCTGCAATAGAACGAGAAACTGCGATCTGCTTTTTAGTCTTCCAACCAATGAGAGAACCACCAAGAAAAACACAGTACGCATAAAAAACCGACGATCAGGAGAATCACTAGCCCAAGTAGCGTCAGAATAAGCACGAAGGTGTAAAGAGGTGGAACATGGAAAGAAGAGACGATAAGAGATAGTCCCACGAGAGCTAGAACATAGAAAAAAGAGACGACAAGAGATAGTCCCACGAAGATAGCGCAAAACACGCAGAAGATGACTATGGTGGAGCTAAATGGAAGCAGAAACCTAAGAATGTGTATTGGATGAGAAATGTCAGAACGAGTGACACTAAAGTAAACAAGACTCCCAACAAGTTGACGGTAACTAATGGGATCCGCAAGAAGCTCACCATCAGTGGACCGAAGAAGGTTAAACTCTATGGGAGTCTCAACAACACACTCATTAGTAAGAGAAGCACGATCAAGATCTTAAATATACTTCTTTTGGGACAGAAAGACCCTCAATTGTATAAGAAATCTCAATCCCAAGAGAAAGGGCAAGACCAACGCCAAGGTCACAGCCTCGGATGAGATCTCTAATTCAAATCCTAAGTGTGTTGGAAAGTCCAAGGCTAGCCCCACTGCTGCTGATGCATGGCACCACTACCATAAAGTTAGTTATTGGTGGAGGAACCGCAAACTATATTTGGAAGAACTAAAAAAGAAGAGGGAAGTGAGACTTGCGCTTCAGTTATAAATGCTATAGAAATTAAGCTTGCTACTTATCCTAATGACGCATGGGTATTTGATACCAGTTTGATGATTCATACTTGTAAATCGTTGCAGAGACTAAAAAGGACTAGATAATGTGTAAGAGGCGAAATGGATGCTCGCATCGGCAATGGTCCAAAAGTTGATACGTTGGCCATCAGGACTTATTCATTGCTGCTACCGTCAGGATTAATTTTGGAATTAAATCATTGTTATTACATTCCTTCCTTGGACAAAAACATTATCAATTCTTCATGTTTGGAAAAAGATGGTTATGAGTTCATAACAAAGAACAAGTGTTGTTCGATTTATTTGAATAATATGCTCTATAGTACTTATCCATTAGTGAATGGATTATATATTCTAGATCTTGAGGATTTTCCTGTCTATAACATTAATGCGAAGAGGCATTGACCTAATGATTTGAATCCCACTTTTGTTTGGTATTGTCGCTTATGTCATATAAATGAGAAACGCATAGAGAAGCTCCATAAAGATGATCTTCTAGATATGTTTGATTTTGAGTCATTCGATACATGTGAATCTTGTTTACTTGGCAAGGTGACTAAGACGTCTTTAACCGGTCAAGGAGAAAGGGTGAGTGATTTATTAGCCCTTACACATACAGATGTGTGTTGACCAATGAGCTCTACAGCCAGAAGTGATTTTCATTACTTTTACCGACGACTTTAGTAGATACAGTTACATCTACTTAACAAGGCACAAATCTGAATCCTTTGAAAAGTTCAGGGAGTTTCAGAATGAAGTACAAAATCAAATTGGCAAAACAATTAAATTTCTGCAATCTGATCATAGAAGTGAATATTTGAGCTATTAAGTTGCTAATCATTTAAAGCAATGCGGAATTATTCCATAGTTGACACCATCAGGTACGTCTCAATAGAATGGGTTATACAAAGGAGGAACCAAACTTTGTTGAACATGATTCAGTCTATGATGAGCCAATCTGATCTTCTATTATACCTCTGCGAATATGCTCTAGAAACTAATGCTTTCACATTAGAGTTCCATCTAAAACTGTAGAGAATACATCATATGAGATGTGGACCGGGAAACATCCCAGATTGTCTTTTCTTAAGATATGGAGTTCTGAGGTTTATGTAAAACGTTTGATGTCCGACAAGCTCACTCCCAAATCCGATAAGCCTGTATTGGAGGTACCAGCTCTAAGACGGTCATAGAGGGCCCGTCCACGGAGTAACATGACATATTGTTGTTGGACAATGATGAGCCCAAGGCTTATGTAGAAGCAATAGTGGGAGCGGACTCTGAGAGATGCTTGTAGCCATGAGATCTAAAATAGAATCCATGCATAATAATCAAGTTTGGAACTTGGTTAATCCACCCGATGGTGTTAAAACTATTGAGTGTAAATGGGTTTTTAAGAAAAATATAGACATGGATGGAAATATTCAAACCTATAAAGCACGATTGGTGGCGAAAGATTTTAAACAGATTCAAGGTATTGATTATGATGAAACATTTTCGCCGTCACAATGTTAAAGTCTATCCAGATCATCCTAGCAATTGCTGCATATTATGACTATGAGATTTCACAAATGGATGTCAAAATGGTTTTCCTTAATGGAAACCTAAATAAGGATGTGTACATGACACGGCCTGATGATAACATGGCATTAGTTTTAGCAAGAGTCAGTATCCCGAGACACTTGATGAGCAAGACGGGTACAATTCCATTTGCCTCCGCTGTTGGATCCATCATGTATGTCATGCTTTGTGCACGCTCGGATGTCTCCTATACTCTAAGTGTTATGAGTAGATACTAATCTAACCCAGGTAAAGCTCACGGGATAGCAATTAAGAATATCCTTAAGAACTTAAGAACTAAGGATATGTTCCTGGTCTATAGAGGTAAGGAGGAGCTTGTTGTAAGTGATTACATTGATGCTAGCTTCCAAACGGACAAGGATGATTCTAGATCGTGGTTTGGTTTTGTGTTTTGCCTCAATGGAGGAGCAGTGAGTTAGAAAAGTTCCAAACAAGAAACAGTAGTTGATTCCACAACAAAGGTTGTACATCACAGCTTCCAAAGCTGCAAAGGATATTGTTTGGATCAGAAAATTGTTTCTGAGTTGAGTGTGGTCTCTAGTGCGTCCAGTCCAATAGATCTCTATTCTGATAATAGTGGAGCCATTACACAAGCTAAATAGCCTAGATAACACTATTGAACAACTTTTCTATAACTTGAAACTACCGAACTAAACTACTGACACTACTGAACAAATTTATTATGACCTTAAAACTACTAACACTACTAAATAATTACTGAACAAAAACTACTGACATCACTGAACAAACTACTGGTACTACTGGCAACTACTGACACAAACTACTGAACAATTTTACTATACTTTGAAACTACTGAATATTCAACTACTGACACTACTGAACAATTTTTCTATGACTTAAAACTACTAAACAATTACTGACAACTACTGAACAAAACTACTGATACTACTGAACAAAAACTGCTGATACTACTGGCAATTACTGACAACTAAAAAGATGGAATTAACTTCCCAAAATTCCAAAAAAAGGTATCTATTATCTTTGAAGGTCATTGCACTAGTACAGGTGCATTTATCCAGATTGCACCCAGAAACGCATGACCAAGAATGGTCTAAGGTGTTGCTCCTTGGACTGGACACTGGACACTCGACAACCAATAGAAGAGAAGGGAAGAGATAGAAAGCGCACACGCCATGGCCCTCATCCTAAAGAATATCCACTGACCAAAAAGGCCCATGTATCAGATGGGTGCGTCAGTCTGAGTCAAGAGTTCATTTTTTTCTGTTGCTGCAGTTCGGTCGCAATTTGATTTTTTTTATATTTTTTGTAGCTGCTCGTCAGGCACATGTGGAGACGGGCTCTTGGTCAGCATGTACGAGCTAGCGGGCCATGTGCCGTTGTGTACAGGCACTCAGTCAGTCGCTGCAGCTGTGTCCGATCACGTGGGCTGTGTGCAAGCTAGCGGGCCAGCGTATGCAAGTCGTTTCTCTTCTTAGGATGAGTGGACGTGCACGAGTCTAGGCGAGCACGTGGTTGGGTTGGGCTGAGCAAGGTGTAGATTCTACACCTAGAGTGTACAATAGCACGTGTGTATATATCTCTGTGGATGTGTCAGTTAAACCTCTAGTTGCAGGGGAGACGCTGCTGAATTTTTTTTAAGGTTCGGCGAGCTTGTAGGTTAAGTTTTGTAGCACTCCAGGCTTTTAGTTGTCCCCAAGGTGATAAATAGCCAAACATCTTGGTCCTCTAAAGACAACCCCCTTAGGTGTAACTATCATACTAGCACTCTTTTGTATATTGCTATTCCTCTGAAATTTCATACTAGCTTCTATGCAAAATGAGATAATTAAACCAGAGGTCCTCCGATCTAGTAATAGAGTGCTACTTTTTGTAACACGAACCCACAAGGCCACAACTTCTTTGGTACTCTATACAAGGCAGCATGGATATATTACTTTTTCCCTTTTTTCTGTGGCGTGGGTGGGGGGGGGGGGGGGCTGGACAGTAGTCAACGTACAAACATGGTCAAGAGGAGCACATTCACACTTATACACTTGCGTATGATCAAGAGATCTATATAACTCAGGTTATAAGAACGTAAATCTTCAATAGAAGCAATTGTAGATATAAATGTCAATAGAAATTGAGATTGAGATCTAGCACATTACCCAAGTTGCGAGTACTTCTTAGGCAACATCAACCCTATTTTATTCATAAACTGCAAAATAAAATATCTCCATGAACAACATAGTAATGATACTGCAAGATGCATGTACAACAGACAACTATGTGACAGGTCACCTCAAAGACAGGACGGTAAACTGATGCGGCTAGGAAAATTCCTTGGTCAGGTATGACTCTTGCTGTTCCATACCCTTCTTGTGGTATATTTGAATTTCTTCGCCATCCTTGACCTGTGGCAGATCAGAATAACTTAGATGGCAAGATATAATTTAATAGCAAAATTAATGTAAATCCATATAAAAGCAATAATTAGCTACGGTGCATGACTAATTTCCAAACAAAAAACAAAAGCAAGAAGAGATATATTTATAGTAGTCATAACAGGCTACTGATAGATACATCCAATAAAACCGTGAAATAACAAGATTTCATCCAAAAGATGTGTGCTAAGCTGGTCAATAAATACCTTCATTTGGCACTGAGGTAGCTGCATCAGTAATGCGGAAAGCGAAAGAAAGGCCTTCTGATCCATCCCTGCTGTAAGAATGTTTAGTAAATCAGTGATGTAAAAGAAAAGGAAACAAAGAAGAGTAAAATATATCAAAATTACTTACAAAAATACAAGTTTATATGCTTAAAAACTATTCTTATATAACAGACAGATTGAAACAATCCAAGCCATTCATTTAGAAGAACCTATGGATTTGATCCAAGGTTAGATCCTTCTCTAAGAAAAGCAGTAGCCTCACAAGCCCTCACAGATCCAGTGACAGTATTGCAATCTGCGACATGCTGGCTGGTGAAAGATGCCAGAGCTCAAGCACTATGGTGATCAGAAATAGTCAGATGAAAGAATTAAATTAAGCACTCTACGTGAGATTTTTATCATCACCTATTCTCTCCACACTCATCTCACAGACAAAAGTGAACAGTCAGCAAGCACCACCGCTGGTGCTAAAGAGAAGTAAATGTAATCAGGTATACCTTGCCAAATGGAGGAAGACATAGAAAGTAAGTGGACTCTGTGGGAGAGGATGAGGGCTGAGTAGAGGGGTTATAGAAGAAAAGACGGTCCTCAACAAAAGTCACATCACAAGAATTACGCATACGATGAGGAAGGATCATAGCAATAATAACCCTTATGCTCAAGACTATATCCAAGAAAACACACTCAATCAACTGAGCAGTCAATTTAATCCACTCAAGATGTGCAAGCAAGGCATAGCACACACATCCAAAAATCCAAAGATGATCATAGCTAGGAGCAGTACCAAAAAGAGCCTCACCGGGGCATTTTCCAACCAGCTTTGAAGACAGCCGCTGGTTAATAAGATAAACTGTTGTAGAAACAGTTTCTCCTCAAAAATAAAAAAGGAACAAAAAATGCAATGAGAAGTGTGCGAGCAGTCTCTACAAAATGGTGATGTTTGCGTTCAGCAACGCCATTCTAAGCATGAGCCCCAGGACATGAGAGCTAAGCAAGAGTGCCCTCAAAGGTGAGGAGCTGACGAAAAGCAGAAGACAGGTATTCTCCACTAGTCAGAGCAAAAGGCTCTAATAGAGAACTAAGTATGAACCATACAAGCAAAAGATTGATATATAGAACACAGTTGGGAGCAATGTTTCATGAAATAAATCCATGTATATCGAGAATGATCATTAAAAAAAATGACATAGTAACTATAACCACCTTTTGAAGCAAAAGGTGAAGGACCCCATACATCGTAAAGAATAAGATCAAAAGGTCTAACAGAATAAGAAATACTACTTGAATAGGGGAGTTGGAGTTGTTTATCAAGCTTGCAACCCTTACAATAAAAATTAGACTCAATGGACGTATGACCTAAATGACCCTGACGAATCAAAGTGGACAGAGGAGATCCACATAAGTGACAAGACGATGATGTCACTTGGCAAAAGATGAAATGGATGATGACGCAGCAGATGACACATGAGCAGTGGAGCTAGTGGAAGGAGGAAGACACAAAGTGTTCAGAACGTAGAGGCCAAGAGACCCTTTATGGCTACAGCTAATCCCAATCACACTCCCGCTTCGAAGATCCTGAATAAAAAAAGATGAGGCGTTCTGGATGACAAGTGATATGGCAAGATATACCATCAGTTGTCTGAATAGAATCTCTGGCAATGATGGCCTTGCAAGCAACTAGCTGGGCTTATCAGATGTCACATGAAAAGAAGCCCCTGAATCCAAAACCCAAAACTGAGAATCACTGTCATGAGAAGAAGCAGCAACAGATACTAAGCCTCAGGAAGGAGTTGCACGCCAAGTACAAGCAGAATAGCATGCACGGAACTCAGCCAACTTCTTTGGATGACGAGAGAAACAATTTTCTAGACGATGACCAGTCTTCTTGCAATGCTCACAAGGAATAGCCTCTGAGGAACTGTCACTAGCTATGTTAGTCCTCTGAGAAGCTGCTAGCACACTAAGGTACTGACACTAAAGCAGGCATGAGCGAACGAAGACGAGTCGCAATAGATGTAGTAGGGTTGTTGAGCAGCTGCATACGAATAGACTCAAATTCTGATCTTAGTCCATGACAAAACTAGTACATAAGGAACTTCTCAATGAACTTGTTCTTACTGTCAAAACAGCCTGAACACCCTCTGGTACACTGAGGTACAATTGAGAGCAACAGTCCTATCAAACGATCAAATGCAATATAGTACTCATCTATGGACATATCATTATGCTGCAAGCTATGAAGTCCTATCATCAGAGTATGCAAGAGAGCATCACTATTTTGAACATATCGACATTGCAAATAATCTCACATTTCCTGAGCTGACTTGTGATGCTCAAGACTCATAATTAAGGATTCCTTCATATTAGTGACTATAACACTCATTACCCTTCAATAATCATGAAGCCAATTCTTGATTTCAGTAGCATCATAACCATCTTTTGACTTATCAATAGGTGGATCATCAGTTAGGTGAGATGCTAGAGCATTACCCCTCAACACAATTTTCACAGAAAATGCCCACTCGCGATAGTTATGGCCATCAAGCTTAATAGAAATAGCGATTGCACTCGGTTGTGACATTGAAGACAAACAATAGCAAAGCACAGAAGTGATGGGAAAAACCGAGTAGGTACCACAACAATGCGGAGGAGGTTCGGCTGGTTACCACGCTAGAGCAACTTAAGGACAAGCAGCATCAGAAACCTCAGAAATTCGACGACTTGAGGACAGCGGAAGTAGGCGACCTAAAGATCAATACGACAGAGGCGGCCTCGATGAGGGGTGGCCGCAATGACACAGCTACCAACCGCAGCTGAAAGGGATGGCGACTCCGTGCAAGGGCGAAGCAACGACAAATCAGGACGAGGGGTGAATTCACGAGGAATCGAGAAGGTTCGCTCCGCGAGGGCGGATGATTTGGCGACGTGACATGACAGAACAACACAGCAATAGGCCGCAAGCCAGTCCTTCGCGACGGGTGAGCCAAGCGGCGGCCGGACGCAGTAGAACAGGGTGACAGGACTCGACGAAACAGAGCGAGATGGCAGGCGACGTGACAACACTGAAGGAGTAACGATGCGACAGCACCTAAGAACGAGGAGACGCGACGGTGCCAAAGGAGGACGCATGACGACACCAAAAAACCGGATCAGGATCAAGACTAGGTAACCCTAATCTCTGATGCCATGTTACCTTAACTGGAATTGTGTGAAGAGGAAGATAGATAATCCAATACCTTGATGTCAATATATATAGAGTCCTCATGGGCCATGGGCCTAGACATATATACTTAACAAGGTATACATGTTTCTGCACAATTTTAGTTCAACTCTTTAAATTAGCAATGCAAAAGGCAGGCCTTCTAAGCTGTGCTCCCACATAGAATTTAGTGGCATCTACCGAAAAGATGTCCAACAAGTACAAATATGAAGTCCTTTGAAGCAAGCCATAACAATACAAAGCACACTCCAGCTTCAAGCATTATTAAATGCAGATGTTTATCTTTTGTATCAATTTTAAGTTACATAAATTACATATGCTCAATTATTCCTTTTCATGTAGCCAAGAACACATCCATGATCTCATTATTAAATGCGGATGTTTATCTTTTGTATCAATTTTAAGTTACATAAATTACATATGCTCATTTCTTCCTTTTCATGTAGCCAAGACCACATCCATGATCTGTTGCTTGTGAACCAAATCTGCAAAATAAAGTTATGGCCGACAAAAGACTAACAAAAAGGCAAGCATTTGCAGGGGATTCCTATGCAACAATTTAAACTTCCCAAAATTAGCACTTCGATACGAAAAAAGACAGCAGCTAAAGGTACACCGCACCTTAAGCAATGTAAAACAGATCACCATTCATTGCTCAAGGGATCAGAAAATCATTCACTTGATTAGAATATTGTAAATACACGATAAAAAAAGTAATCAAATAGTAGGTCACTGACAGGCGAATACTTGCCTCTTTTCCTTCACTGGATCTTTATTTGCAAGCCTAGCTGTCTGGACAGCTGCATCAGCAGTAGCAGCTTCTGGAGTTGCCCGCAAAATTTCACACAGAAGTTGCTGGCACTCACTCTAATCAAAGAAACACAGACAATAATGAAAGTGTTATGGTCAGCAAGAGATAAGTCTGTTTAGATTCGATTTAGATAAGTTTGGTAAGCAATAATTCAGTTAAGATAAATTGGGTAAAGGATAATTCGATTTAGAGATAGAATCGAATAGGAGATAGAGTTGGATTCGGTCAGGGACTTTCCATGACCAGATTGAGAGTCCTATTTATAAAGGTCACATAATCAGATCAATGAAGCAATGAGAATTAATCTAAGTCTCTCCAATCTATAGTATAATCCCTCCCCTAGCAGCCAACGCCGTCTGACTATCCTCTCGGCAGTGTTTATCCAAATCCTATCAAAAAGCCACTAAAACAATAAGATAATACTACAGTGGCGGAACTACTCATTTCATTGCACAATGACAGACCATGTTGATAGCATATTGGCCCATACCAATTAATAGGCTCATTACATAAAACCTTTTCAAATGAAAATTATGATGCTATACCGAATTCCAGAACACGAATGGAATACATAGTGTTGCATCAAACTTGAGAGAAGGAATAGTTGTCGATGAAGTATAGAAATCAGATCATAATAAAACAACAGACAAGTAATATTAGAAACTACCTGCACCACTGATAGAGAGAATGCAATGCTGAAACAACCAGTAGCTTGGGAAGATTCAGAATCTGGATTCCAGCTTGCATCACAGTTCATATGAGGTGCGTTTACATTGTCAACCTCAGATGATGACTTTTGTTCAAGAAGCTCTCCAACAATAATATGGTTCTCTGACAAGTGGAAGAATTTTCAAAGTTGCACAATAAACAAGACATACTTTATAAGCAACCAAACTAATTGATACACATCACCTACCAAGTATGTCTACAAGACATTCAAATATTGAACCAAGAAGTTGACTAGCAGCAAGCTGAGCATCTCCTGTCGGTGCCATAGCTGGCGAAATGGGACTGACAACTAGTTGTGCTGCCATAAGTGATGCACTATTCTTTGTTTTCTGTTGGAACAATTCATGGCGCCAAATGGATCCATACGGATGTGACACATCAGATGTTCTTTTTGCAGCTTTGTCTATACTGGATTTTGAAGCTTCTTCAGAATAGGTTTTAATCTTTGAAGTGATAACATCATGGATTGTAGGGCGCACTCGTTGGCTGCCATGAAAATGAAATTAACTAAAATCACAAAAAAAAGTAAGAGTGAAAATCAAAACAGCAACGGCACAAAAAAAGTAAGAGTGAAAATCAAAACAGCAATGGCACAATTCTTTTGCTCTAAACCACAAACTGGAGTTCAAAAGCAATCTTGCAAATGCCAGAAAACAAGATGTTCCTGTCATTGTCCTAATACCATTGTATCAGGTAGTTCTAATCATATTTTTGGAAGGGGGAGGGGAGCATGTTCTGGTACTAGATCTATTTTTCTACGATCTCCCTTTCAATAGAACATAAAATGGCTCTCAAATTTAGAGAAAAATATCATACTCCTACAAAACTTTAAATCTTTGTAGATATTTCCATGAATTCGGTAACCAATAAGGATGGTCATGTTTTCTGGAAGAAATATGTTTATCCAGTATATTTGTATGAAAACCAATTTGTGATAAATACAGAGCTTATTCAGCATGAAAAATAGAAAAGACAATAGGATAAGAAGTACCATATCACAGCTCCAGCAGCTGCAACCTTTCCAAGCATGGATAAGCACTGCACCAATGTTCTCAGGTATTTCACATTGAGGGGAGTATCTGCCTTGATCATTGATTCCTAAAGAAAAATCCAAAACAAATAAATATAAAAGTGAATTGCACGAACCTACAAGTATTGTGCAATTTGTAACGCAAAACTACAAGTATTGTGCACTAATTTCACACAAAATCTGATTTTAATTAGATTCTCTCAAAAAGAATGGTCTTATGTTTCTCCAAAAATCCTAAAACTTTTTGTACAAGTTCTATAATTCATGTGTAACCTATTTTAATTGGACTCATCCAAAAAACCTATGTAGAATTTAAACTAAAATTGTCCAAAAAGACTACTTTTATAATTTCTAACAATTTTTACGGCATCAAATATAATCTCAAAAATATGGGAAAATTCACTAATATTCTTATTATATGATGGACTAATTTCTAAAATTATTTTCAGCCCTAGTTTATATGGTAAAAAAATGAGTTCCTTTGTAATGCTCTATTTATATACTTACAAAGGAACTCACTTTTTCACCATATAACCTAGGACTGAAAATAATTTTTGAAATTATTTCAATATATAATAAGAATATTAGTGAATTTCCTATATTGTTGGGATTTTATTTGAGCTCTAACAATTGTTAGGAGTTATAAAAGTAGCCTTTTTAGATAATTTCACTTTAAATTCTACATAGACTTTCTGGGTGAGTCTAATTAAAATGGGTTGCACGTAAAAAAGTTATACTATTTTTGGATTATGGAACACGTAAAAGTTTTCTACAATTTTTGGAGAACAAAAGACTATTTTTTGGGTAAATCTAATTAAAATCGGGTTTTGTGTGAAATTAGTGCACAATAATAGTTTTGTGTTACTATTCAAAATACTTGTAGTTTTGTGTTACAAATGGCAAAATACTTGTAGTTTTGTGCAATTCACTCGAAAAATAAGTGAAGCAATATGACCGAAAAAATACACCGCCATACTGAGAAACATAATAAGCCATACAAGGAACTCATCTGGTGTAGCACGGGAAAGAAAAATTGGGACTTCACGAGAAATACTTTTGGAATCCTTCCACCTATGTCCATTGCTTTCACACATGTCTGAGCTACTATCACCATCTGGGCCATCAAATGAAGAGCTGAAAATACGAAAACAAAATCGAAACACATTAGTTGTCAATGTATTCCATTCATTAAAGAATAGGATTACAACTAATTGATTCTGATACAAAATTCTTAGCATAATTCATGGAAACAAGGATCCTGCAAAAGCTTACGTTTACAACTTCGTGCGTCTTTATAAGCATGAGATTGTGCTGACACATTTAAATTTACTAGATATGAACTGAAGTGTTCTGAAGATTAATCACCTTTAAGAAGCATCACTTGGAAGTATAATACTGTTCATATCATGCAGTTATTCGTCAACTTACCATAGATTCCTCCAGTCACTAACAAAGTAGTCATATAGTTTTGGTCATTTTACAAAATCTCCAAAAGACAACTTTGACTATAAATTTTCAATGTAATATACTTTTAACCTAAGATAATTGTAATCTATGAAAGCACTTTCAAGACAAATATAAATGTACAGTCATACGGCCAGCCTAAACATTTAACATTCATAAGATTTTGCTGGTTTTTGGTCAAAGTTAAAATGTTTGGGCTGCATGCATTCTAGGAAACCACCAGAGGGAGATGCATTGAAACCTTTGGGCCAAAAATCAAGTCATGAAAAATCATCATTTTTTTATTTTTATAATTTTGAGATGGACAAATACATTATCCATGTTGGACTCGGATCCTACGAGCTGTGTCACCGGGACACGGACACGGGTGTCGGTGTCCGACTCGGATGCGGGTGTCCGATTCGATAAACTCTAGAAAATAGGATTCGGGGATTCGTCTAATTTATATTAATTTTATATTAAAAATACATTATGTAGTTGGACAAACTACACTAAAGCTGCTGAAAAAGAGAAAAAAAAGAGAAAAGAGAAAAAAAAGAGAAAAACAAATCAGCCCAACTGCAGCCCACACAGAAGCCCACTAGGGCTTCTTACTTACCTCCCTTCCGATCCTCCTCTCCTCACTTCCCCGCCGCCTCCTCTCCCTCACCGCCGCCGCCTCCTCTCTGATCCCCCACTGCCGCCTCCTCTGCTCCTTCCCCGTCACCGCCCCGCCGCCTCCGCCGCCTCCCCACCCACCCCCGCCGCCTCCGCCGCTCCCCCGCCGCCGCCTCCTCTGCTCCTCTCCCGTCGCCGCCTCCTGCTCCCCCGCCACCTTCGCCGCTCTCCCGTCGCCACCTCCTCCTTCCCCGCCGCCTCCGCCGCTCCCCTGCTCCCCTGCCGCTTCCGTCGCTCCCCCACCGCCGCCTCCTCCTCCGCTCCTCTCCCCAGCCTTGGACACGGTTGCAGCGCGTCGGATGCGTGTCGCATCGCGTCCGACGCGTATCGACACAGCGATACACGTCGACGCGGCAAAAAAAAATTCAGACTCGCGTGTCCCTGTAACACAGCCTACGAGAGGTGGGTTGATAGAACACACATGTGAGCACACACTGGATACAAGAAGTTTTCTCACTGCCAATAGTTTCTAATGGATTACATCGGATGAAGCACATTCAGTGCTTCCATCCGACGAAGCTCATTCGATGCTTTTCTTGCTGCCAG
This sequence comes from Phragmites australis, assembly GCF_958298935.1. Lineage (NCBI taxonomy): Eukaryota > Viridiplantae > Streptophyta > Magnoliopsida > Poales > Poaceae > Phragmites > Phragmites australis. The sequence continues at coordinate 12,384,284 of NC_084938.1, forward strand.
TAGCTTCTGATGTTTATTTCAACATCCAAAAACCTATAGCTGCTGACAGCCTCTACAGGGATGAAGCTCATCTAGAGCTTCCATCCGGTGGATACGGCACACCTTACATGGGGAGGGGAGTCACCACATAGTTTACAGACCAGCAACCAGCCTACTGCAGATACAGTACGTCGGTTGATACAGTAACCAACGTGTTGTTCCTATAGTAACCAACGTACTTCTGCTACAATACCGTGTTACTAATGCAACCAGTACCACACAAGGATTATACTAACAATACTCCCACTAAGCCTTGTGTGTAGCCGACCAACCGTCCCTCCTCTGACAATCCCGTGATGATCAGATCATCCACGTAGACTCCAAGGAGCAATAATGTGTTGCCATGGCCACGCCGGTACGTCGCAGGTTCATGCGCGCTCTGCTCGAAGCCAAGAACCCTCAAAGTGCTGTCGAGCTTCGCATTCCATGCGTGCGGTGCTTGTCGCAGGCAGTAGAGCACCTTCTGCAGCCGTTGGACCTTGCACTCTTCTCCGGTGACAACGAACCTGCAACATACACATCCTCCTCCAATTAGTCATTTGAGAAATGCTAATTCCACATCCATGTGATGGACCGGCCATTTCTCTTGGGCAACTAGCACTAGCAGCATGCCCACGGACTCCCAACAGACTCCAGCATGGATTTCAATCCACGAGCAAATACCTCGTCGAAGTCCACGCTCGGCTACTGCACATAGCCCTTGGCGACGAGGCAGACTTTGTACATGATCACAACCCCAACTTCGTCTTTCTTGAGTTTGAACACCAATTTGAGCCCGATTAGTTGGTGCCCACTCGGCAACTCCACCAGCGTCCATGTCCCGTTCTCCTCGACGGCGTTAACACCATGCTCTACTGCGTCCCACAGGCCTCGCGCCTGCAACATGACCTTCATCATGAGGGACCAGTCAGCATAATTGGTCAGTGTCAGCGTCAGGTACACAGCCCGATCTGCCAATCTCCTTCACCACTCGTCGTACCACCAGGTCGCCGCCATCGCCGACGCCACTTCTGCTGGTACCGCTATCACGGACCCTGAAACGCGGTGGCGATTGCGATTGTGAACCGCTGGATGTTCATCCTCTGGCTGAGGTGGGCCTGTCAGCTGCCTAGAGATGGACTTGACTCACCATGAACTCTACGGCGAAATCACTAGATGGAGCCACTCTCCCAACAGCATTCGCCTACCAGCTCCATCCGGCATCCTCATCGAAGATCACATCTCGCGACCCGCGGAAGCGCTTGGTGCTCGGGGTCGTAGAGGCAGTACGCCTTCGCGCCACGTTCGTAGTCAATGAAGACACAGGACGTGCTTCTGTCATCAAGCTTCCACAGATTTGGTCGCACCTCCTTGATATAAATCAGACAACCGAAGGTGCGCAAGAAGTTCACTGTCGGGTTCCGGCCGTGCCACGCCTCAAACGGCGTCATGGCATCCAGGCTCTTCGTCGGTGTGCAATAGGAAGATACCGGTGCTCACCGCCTCTCTCCAAAACTCCGCTGGCACGCCCCTCTGTTTTAGGAGCACGCGCGCCGTCGCGACGATCGACTGATTGCGTCTCTCCACTACGCCGTCCTGCTGTGGACTGTACATGCGGAGAAGTGTCATTGGACGCTGCAATCCGCACGGTGGCGCGTGAATTCAATGGATGTGAATTCTCCATCATTGTCGATGCGGAGGATGTGAAGCTTCCGACTGCTCTCCACCTCCGCCTTCGCTTGGATCGCCTTGACCGCAAGAAGCCGGCCTCGATCAGCACCTTGGAACCACCCTCGTCCAGCTAGCCCACGCTGATGATATTGTTCTTCAGCCGTGGGATGAAGTAGACACCGGAGAGCGCCTTGTGCGAACAGGATGGTGCCAGCCACGGATGTCGACCACCCAGCCATCTCCAAAACGGACGGAGCCCACCACACCTCGACGTACTATAACCAATGTATTATCCGTAACAGTAACCAACGTACTGTCCGCAACAATAACCGATGGAGCTTCGCGAAGACATAGTGGCGACTCATCATGTGGTTAGTGGGGCCAGTGTCGAAGTACCAGCCCTCCAAGTGGTCGCCGTCGTCGCTGGCACCAAGGTGGACTTGCACGCGCAGCTCGTCGAGGTGGTCGTGGCTTGGCGTGGGCTCCTACTCATCACTAAGAGCGCACACCTGCTCCACCAGGAGCGCTAGCTCATCTTCTTCGTCCTCGCGCTAGACCAAACCGCCCACAGTGGCACTTGTCGTGGGATTGATCAACCCTGGCTTTGGTCAAACATACCCACTTGAGCAAATGACTAGGAATGCTCCTTCTTAGCACACATTCGTATGTCTAGTGCCGGCACATATGCCATGCCATGTGACCACTCAAGGCCCACACGCGTCATGCGCCCTATGCCCGCTCCCCTGGCGCACACGAGCCTGTTTAACCGCGAGGGTCGGCTCTGATACCAATTGTTGGACTCAAATCATGCGAGAAGTAGGTTGATATAACACATACGCGAGCACACACTAGACACATGAAGTTTTCTCGCTACCAACAGCTTCTTACGGATTACATCGGATGAAGCACATTCGATGCTTCCATCTGACGCCGCACATTTGATGCTTTTCTTGCTGCTAGTAGCTTCTGATGTTTATTCAGACATTCAAAAGCCTATAGTTGCTGACAATCCCTAAAGGGATGAAGCTCATCCCGAGCTTCCATCCAATGCATACGGCACACCTACAGGGGGTCATCCCATATTTATAGGCCAGCAACCAATCTACTGTAGATACAGTAAGTCGGGTGCTGCAGTAGCCTACGTATTGTTCCTACAGCAACCGAGATACTCCTACCAACAATAACACACAAGGATTATCCTAACAATCCAAATTAAAATGGAGGCGGGATAGGGACTTGAACATACCCTCCATCAACAGAACTAGTTTTTGGAAACCCATCTGCAGTGGTCGGTCCACCAATGTGATTATCGCCTTTAATTGACCTAGTTCTCCTCGAAAGTGGTTGCATGCTATTTACTAAGCAACCAGTGGCTGTAGAAGTTGGTACTTCATCACTGTCAACCATGCTTATAGTCACCGAGCTGCAAGAGAATCTTGGAAATGAACAATTGTTGACCGATGATGGAATTGCAGGAGATAGTCACTTGACGCATATTTTTAATCATTACCAAATGAATTAACAAGAAGTCACAATAAAAGGAGGATTTCAGTGCAGACTGCAGAACACATAGTCACCAGCGTTGACACCATTATAATTGAATGTGTCATAGCAAGCATGTAACTATAGAAAATACAAAGATGGCTACGGTCTAAAGAAACAACTGAGATCATCAAAACAGACTAAAAAGAGCAAACCTTACCTATATTCTCCATTGTTGTACAAATGGCCATGCAATTCTTCCAAAATTTTGTAAAACAGTACACCTCGCAGCTTTGTTAGATCAGAACGAACATCTTGAAGAGCACCTACCTTCAAAATTTTGTTAGCCTGTAATATTGCTATGGCGAAAGAAAAATATGTGCAAGCTCATGATAGGCTAAACAGTTGTCTTGAGCTACCATGTAGAAGGACAACAAAACCTAATCAGCATAGAATAATGACCTTAACTAGTAAACCTTTGAAATATGCTCCGTCATCACTTTGAAAAAAAAAAAGTGTGCGCCATCTCAAGAAGATATAATAATTTGAAAGTTGTGAAACCATGTTCAAATCTATTTAATGATTTAATCACCACACAATGGTGCTGAGCTAAGTATTTAACAAACTCATTAATATAGCATACCAAATTAAACCATGGGTAAGAATATCTAACCATCCATAAGAGATTTTGGTAAATCAGGCTCCTTTTATCTAGTCGTTAGGGAAAGTTATTAAAATTCTCACCTATTCTAGCTTACTAAATTCAATATTTGCAATTCTTAAAATGTTCATCACTTCTAATACTAGCTAGTTACCCAGCATATTCATTCATTCAGCATAATAGGCACAGCACATTTGGCTCCTCCCGCAGATGTGAGACACAACTTAACCGCAAATTTCACTCCTGAGCATTTGCTAAGTTGAGGACCCAGGAGCCAAGTTTGCATACGCAAAAGATGATAAAACCAATTGAACATGAAATCTCCCTGAACCTATTGAGCTAAAGTTAGAGAATTGTAAGCCAATTAACAGTGCAATGCAGGACAAGGGCAGTATAGCATTTTGATGGATTATTGCAGAACATACAACAGATGAAAGGTACATGCAAGCTAAATACAAGGTAATCTTAGCCCAAATTTTCAGAACACGAAAGTACCAAAAAAATCATGATTGGATGTTGAGACTAACCGCTTGAAGGCCTTCTCGTTCTAGCATCAGCATTGATTGGACATGCAACTGCACTGCAGCATATAGCTGCTTCCCTATCATCAAGTTTTCAATTCGAGCAGGAACCTGTTGGATACACTATGTTAGCAGAGAGAATAACTCCCTCAAGTTTGGGATATAAAGAAAGTAAAGGTTGAAAGTGGACACAAAAAGGTAAATGGTATAAGTATATAGGACTCCAAAGGTTGGAAATTAGATATATATACAAGTCCAAACAAGCAGAGCTCGGACATCAAACCCGAGCTCATGAGCCTATCGAGCTCAAGCTCAAATAGTGTGGTTAAGGCTTGATCTACTTGTTCTTGACCTTTTTCCCCACAGGTTTACCACCCACATTTTTAAGCTAACCTTGAGCTTTGGCCGAGCTTTTGTATAAGGCATCATATTAAAGTAAAGTTACTCTACTTTTTCAAGCCGAGGTCAAGCTTTAGTAGTGCTTTTATATAAAATTTTACATTAAAGTGAAGTTTGAGATTACTCAAGCCCATCTCTAAGCTCGAAGGCTGACTCGAGCTCTGCTAAAACCTGGGCAGTAAGCTCGCTCAACCTCGGCTTGTTTACAGACCTACTCACCTACACATTTACCCCTCCCATCCCACCTACCGCACAAAACTGCTTACAAATCAAGGAAAAAGGTTCCACAGACAAACACCTCTAAGTAAATCTAAATATTTTCACTAATTAATTGGGGAATAAATTATTTAGGGGCATTGAGAGAATTATATCAATTTTGGAGTGGCATGAAGAAAATTTCATACTTCCGAGTGGAATTTTATATATGCCATTATGCTCTTGTTTGCAGTAAGTAACTAATTTTCAGTGCAAAGGACCACACCTACTGCATACAAAAAGCTTGTATCGAAGATTTCAGATTCAATTGAATATTCTCTCTTCGCTTTAGAAACTTTACGCTTGAGCAGGGACTACATCTCAAGAAGTGCAAGTATCATGTTGATAAGTGTCTTTCAAGGCACACGTGTCATCCACATCATTTTTTGGCCCTGGAAATTGCGTTCAGCTGATTAAAAATCAACAAAATGCATCCCAAAAGTGCAGGTATCATTTCAAAGTTTTTTTCTTGGGGGTGGGGAGTTCTATCTTCAAGATGCGGTATTCAAGACAACTTTGCACTTTCTTCTCAAAAAGAAAAAGACAACTTTGCACCGATCTAACCAACCTGAGTTTGCATTTTACACTACAGTCCAAAATCGATTTAGAATCTTTTAATAGTTTGTCCAATAACTAACTATGGAATATATACATATAGGGAGTATACTATATACGCATAAGGAGTATACTTTATATAGACAGGATATACCAGTGCATACTTACCAACTCTAAATATTACGGAACCGAATCTGCAGTATCTGGTACTCCCAGAATCTAGAAGGTGTATACTAAGAAGGCATCGATAGTTTACCGAACTCGAGAAAACTAGTATCCATAACAGATTTATCTATTTGGGTGACTAGGACCCCCTATTGACTACAGATGGATAGAAGGCAACACATCACCCCTATATAAGGAGAGGCTCTTTTTTCGGGTTACTCGAGGCAAACATCAGAACCTTGACACAGGAGGAACTCAGCGACTTTAACCCTAGGTTAGATTAGACCTGATCTACTCCTTGTAATAGATTAGCCACATTGTCTGTACTCAGATGAATATATACATAATCATCCACACAAGACGTGGGATATTACTCCAACCGGAGGTCTGAACCTGTATACATCGTGTGTGCCTCACCTCATGTTCGATTTCTGATCCACAAAGGTAACCCCGTTATTTTCCGGACACATTGTTGGGAACAAATCCTTGACAGTTGGTGCGCCAGGTAGGGGTCTTCTGCTTTTCAAGATCGACTGCCTCGAGTGCACATCGGCACTGGATTCTCCGACGTCGATTTCTACGACCACTTCGGGTCAACTTCGATCACCCTCGAATCGCCCCTGCCAGGTCAAAGATCACGTTCGGAACTATGATCTTTTGTTGGCACCATCAAGGTGAACTAATCCGCGCCGGTATTATCGAGACCAAACTATTAAACGCATACCGCGAAGTGGGACATCTCGAGTGAGATCCCAAGGAGCCCAACATTCTCCGATGTATGGACACCGACAGTGACGAGGGTGGCAATGACGACTCCACCGCCAGCTAGAGCAGCCGAACAGATCGATACATGTTCATAGCTAGAGGAGCTAATACCCCACGTGCTGACCCAAGGGCGATAGATCCAAACACCTTGGTAAACAATGGCACGAAAATCCCCAAGGATCCAGCGGCAGTAGCCGCCCCTATTTGTATTAGCGTTGCCGGTGATATGCCGCTGGAAACATCTGCAGCTGGAACCTTACGTGTCCTTCACACAACTCTCCATCGACGGACCACGAGAAGTTAGATACCTCCTGGTCTCCAACGACGACTTTTGGTGGGCACACCTCCACCGCCAGCATCAAAGGACGAGCTCCACCAAAATAGCAACCGCGGAGTAGCATCGTCTCGACCCCAGCCAAGTTTGGGCAACGATGTTTTCAGCACTCCGGATGCTAATGTCCAGGGAGTCCATCTGATTCTGAGATCTCTTCCGAAGCTGGATCCAGCGAATCCTTTAACCCCTATGGTTAACCAGGTTAGGACCTTACTTGATACGACATAAATCTAAGCCGCTAGAGCAAACAATCCTAGGTCATACGCCGCTCGAGAAGCCACAGACGCGAGTATCCCCGAGTCGAGAGATCCCAGGCGGGAAGCTCAGGTGATCAAGCTCGAGCACCACTTTGCAGACCAAACTGTAACTGCCCTATCCAAAGGCGCAGGAACCAGGAAGACCTGAGGAATCGCATTCCTCACAATCGGCATGATTTATGTACAATGATAGACAACCACCGTAAGGAACACCGTGAGGACGATCGACGTCATTACGATCACAGATCTCCAAGGCAAGATGGTCGATATGACTCCCCTCAAAGGAATAGGCATGATAGTCCTCCCTACCTTCTTCTGAAAAATTTGATGAAGGGCTGCAAAGCTTTTGTACATGAGCTTCGGTCGATACGGTGGCCCGAGAAGTTCAAGGCGGGCTTGATCCAGAAGTATGATAGGAAGATCAACCCCAACAAGTGGTTACAGATCTATACCACGATTATTCGAGCCGCGGGCGGCAACAAGGTAATGGCCAATTATCTGCTATCTGCGCTAGATGGACCTGTCAGGTCCTGGTTGTCGATACCTCAATAGTCGAAGGTTTCAATCACCTTCAATCAAGTTGACCACCCAGCCACAATTCCACACCCTGATCGATACCCGATTGTGGTCCAACCTACTATCATGAACATCAAAGTCTCCCGAACTTTGGTCGACAGGGGTAGTTCGCTTAACCTCATCTTCGCCAAGACTCTAGACAAGAAGGGAGTTCAGTTATCAGAGCTTAAGGCGAGAGTCGAGCCTTTCCATGGTTTAACCCCTAATTCATCGACTATGCTAGTCACGTTTGGCACGCTCGACAACTTCCGTACAGAGAAACTTACCTTTGATGTCGCAGACTTCGAGACAGCGTACGTGATCCTAGACCGCCTAATGATGGCCAAGTTTATGGCAGTTGTGCACTATGCATACCAGACACTCAAGATCCCGAACCCAAAGAAGTCATAACGGTCAGGGGAGAATAACGTTCAACGGTCAAATGCGACAAGCGGAGCCTCGATATGGTCGAACACCTCAATCGAGCGGCAACCACTTCTAAAGGCGCGATTTCTAAGCGTCAGAAGCATCAAGCCACCGTTGAACTCAAGGACTCCAAGCTTGTAAGTCTTGCTGACACTTCCAAGTCCAACGATGCCGCCAAGGGTGAGACTAACGACGACGCTAGCAACAAAAAGACTGATGATACGTCAAGGCGATCCCCCGCGACCCATCTGAACTGGCCAAGATGGTTAAGGTTAGGGCTAACCTCGACCCCAAATAGGAATTCGAGCTCATCACTTCCCTCCAGACAAACCAAGACATGTTCGCATGGCAACCGCCCGATATGCCTGGAGTCCCTATGGAAGTGATCTAGCGTTAACTAGTAGTTTGGCCCGACTCCAAACCTGTGGTGCAGAAACAGCGAAGATTTGCAGAGGATAAGAAGCAAGCCATCCAAGAGGAGGTCAACAAACTACTTAAAGCGGATTTTATTCGAGAAGTTCGTCACCCCACATGGCTCGCAAATCCCGTCCCCGTCAAGAAAGCTAATGGTAGATGGAGAATGTGCGTCGACTTCACCGACATAAACGAAGTATGTCTAAAAGATCCTTTTCCTCTTCCACGCATCGACCAGATCGTCGACTCTACAGTGAGTTGTACATTGCTATGTTTTCTAGATGTCTATTCGGGGTATCAAAATTAGCATGGGAATAAAAGATGTGGAAAAAACTACTTTTACTACTCCTTTCGGTGTATTTTGCTATGTAAAGATGCCCTTCGATTTAAAGAAGGCTAGTGCTACTTGTCAATGGTGTATTCAAAACTGTCTACAGCCCTAAATTGAGCGCAATGTGGAAGCTCATGTCAATAATATTGTAGTCAAAACGAGACTCAGGGATGCTTTGATTGAGGATCTCAAGGAGACGTTCGACAACCTCAAGAAGTATCGTATGATGCTCGATTCGGAGAAGTGTACGTTTGGCGTTACCTCCAGCAAGCTTCTCGGCTTCCTGATGTCGAGTCGAGGCATTGAGGCCAATCCAAGCAAAATTGAGACTCTTGACCAGATGCGGTCACCTCGAACACTGAAGAGGGTTCAAAAATTAATAGGATGTATTGCAACTCTTAGTCGATTTATTTTCAGGATGGGCGAGCGAGAGATGCCTTTCTTCACGTTGCTAAAGCTCAAAGAAAAGTTCAAAGGGCAAGAAGTAACGCACACCAGGAGGAGTGACAACTCTGGTGCGGATGAACTCCCTAGACTCGCTTCATCCCGAGCTCGGGTACTCGTAGGAGTCTTCATCGAGAAACTCCTCAAACCATCAATCCCGACAATTCGGTGACGGATGTCGATACCCCACCTCCTGATCCAATGACGGTACATCCAAACGCCATGGTAAACAATAGCACGAAAATTCCCGAGGAACTAGCGGCCCCTCATGGTACCAGCGTTGCCAGCGATATGCCGTCGGAAACATCTGCAGCTGGAACCTTACGTGTCCTTCACACAACTCTCCATCGACGAACCGCATGAGGACAGATACCTCTAGTCTTCAACGACGACTTCCGGTGGGCACACCTCTACCGCCAGCATAAGGGACGAGCTTCCCAGAATAGCAACCACGGAGCAGCATCGTCTCGACCCCAGCCAAGTTTGGGTAGCGATGTTTTCAGCACTCCGAATGCTAATGTCCAGGGAGCCCATCTGATTCTGAGATCTCTTCCAGAGTTGGATCCGACGAATCCTTTAACCCATATGATTAACCAGGTCAGGACATTACTCGATGCGGTCCAAATCCAAGCCGCTCGAGCAAACAATCCTAGAAAATCTAGGCCCCCACCCGGCAAGACGCCAGCTCGAGAAGCCACAGACGCAAGTATCCCCAGGTCGAGGGATCCCAGGCGGGAAGCTCAAGTGATCGAGCTCAAGCACCACTTTGCGGGCCAAACTGTAACTGTCCTATCTATAGGCGTACGAACCAGGAAGACCTCAGAAATCGCATTCCTCACAATCGACATGATCTACATACAGTGATAGACAACCGCCATAAGAAACATCGCGAGGACGACAGCCGTCATTACGATCACCGATCTCTAGGACAAGATGGTCGACGTGACTCCCCTGCTTGAAGGAATAGACGTGATAGTCCTCCCCACCTCCTCCTGAAGAATTCAATGAAGGTTGCGAAGCTTTCGTACACGAGTTTTGGTCGATACGGTGGCCCAAGAAGTTCAAGTCAGGCCCGATTCAGAAGTATGATGGGAAGATCAACCCCAACGAGTGGTTACAGATCTATACCACGATTATTCGAGCTGCGGACGATGACAATAAGGTAACGTCCAATTATCTGCTAACCGCGCTCGATGGACCTGCCAGGTCCTGGTTGTTGAGCTTGCCTCCTAACTCAATCCGATCGTGGGCCGAGTTGAAGGCTCAGTTCATAGCTAACTTTCAAGGCACATTTGAGTGCCCAGGAACGGAAAACAATCTCCATCAGCTGAAACAGGATGAGGACGAGTCATTCCTAGATTTCATCCGCCGGTTTAGCGACAGACGTAACATGATCCCATACATCTCTGACAAGCCAATCATCATCGCCTTCAAGCGAAGCGTCCGGGACACGGATATGGTCAGGAAGATGGCTACTCGGTAGATCCACATGGTCAAAGAGCTCTTTGAGTTGACCGACAAGTGTGCAAGCGAGCGGAAGCCCAGGTACGCACAAAAATCCTCAATCTAGTAAGGACAAGTCCGTGTCCTCGAAGAACTAGGGGAAGAACAAACTCGATGACAGGAGCAAGTCGCACAACACTAGGGACAACGAATGCCTGAGTCGAGGTGGTGGGAAGTGGTGCCCTGTTCATCGAACCAACCAACAAGACTTCGACGAATGCCATGTCATCAAAAAGGACGATGAAAAGCTCAAGCCCGCTGTTGCTGAGCATAACAAACAAGTCAAGCCAAACGTTAACGGTGACGAGCCCGAATTCCACGAGGCCGACCAAAGTCTAGCACATATCTTCGGAGGATCCGCCGCATATGAATCTAAAAGGCAGTACAAGACGATAGAACGAGAAGTCAATTTGTCTCTGATTGGGCCTACTCGATACATCAAGTGGTCGGAAGTTCCTATCACCTTCAATCAAGTTGACCACCTAACCACGATTCCACACCCTTGTCGATACCCGATTGTGGTCCAACCGACTATCCTTAATATCAAAGTCTCCTGAACTTTGGTCGATGGGGGTAGTTCGCTAAACCTCATCTTCACCAAGACCCTAGATAAGATAGGAGTTCAGATATCAGAGCTTAAGGCGGGAGTCGAGCCTTTCCATGGCATAACCCCCGTACCCCTACCAAATCGAGTTACTGGTCATGTTTGGCACGCCTAACAACTTTCGTACAAAGAAGCTTACCTTTGATGTCGCGGACTTCGAGACAGCGTACAACATGATCGTGGGCCACCTAATGTTAGGCAAGTTTATGACAGTGGTGCACTATGCATACCAAACGTTCAAGATCCTGGGCCCAAAGGGGTCATAACTGTCAGAAAAATCAACGTGCAGCGGTCAAATGTGACAAGCGGAACTTAGATATGATCGAACACCTCAGTCGAGCAGCAACCACTTCTAAAGGCGCAGTTTCCAAGCGTCAGAAGCATCAAGCCACCATTGAACACAAGGACTCCAAATTTGTAAGTCTTGCTAAGACCTCTAAGTCTAACGATGCCGCTAAGGGTGAGACCAACGACGGCACTAGCAACAAAAAGACTGATGATGGCGTCAAGGCGATCCCCCTCGACCCACCTGAACTGGCCAAGACGGTTAAGGTTGGGGTTAACCTCGACCCTAAATAGAAATTCGAGTTCATCACTTTCCTCCGAACAAACCAAGACGTGCTCGCATGGCAACCATTCGATATACCTGGAGTCCTAGGGAAGTGATCGAGCATAGGAAGTAAGCCATCCAAGAGAAGGTTGACAAACTACTTAAGACAGGCTTTATTCAAGAAGTTTGTCACCTCACGTGGCTCGCAAATCCCGTCCTCGTCAAGAAAGGTAATGGTAGATAGAGAATGTGCGTCGACTTCACCGGCCTCAACAAAACCTTTCCGAAAGATCATTTTCCTCTTCCACATATCAACCAGATCGTCAACTCTACAGCGGGTTGTACATTGCTGTATTTTCTAGATGCCTATTCAAAGTATCACCAAATTAGTATGGGAATAGAGAAAGGGGAGAAAACTGATTTTACTACTCTTTTCGATGTATTTTGCTATGTAAGGATGCCCTTCAGTTTAAAAAACGCTGGTGCTACTTATCAACGGTGTGTTCAAAACTGTCTTCGGCCCTAAATTGGGTGCAATGTGAAAGCTTATATCGATGATATTGTAGTCAAGTCGAGAACCGAGGATGCTTTGATTGACGATCTCAAAAAGATGTTCGACAATCTCAAGAAGTATCGTATGATGCTCAATCCAGAGAAGTGCACGTTCGACGTTCTGTCCGGCAAGCTTCTTAGCTTCTTGGTGTCGAATCGAGACATTGAGGTCAATCCACGCAAAATCAAGACTCTTGACCAGATGCAGTCACCCCGAACACTGAAGGAGATTCAAAAATTAACAGAATGCATTACAACTCTTAGTCGATTTATTTCCAGGATGGACGAGCAAGGGATGCCTTTCTTCAAATTGCTAAAGAAGCATGATCGATTCGAGTGAACGGAAGAAGCGGAGCGCGCCTTCCAGGACTTAAAAAGGTATTTATCGTCTCCGTTAGTTCTTACACCGCCTAATGAAAAAGATGAGCTCTTTTTGTACATTAAAGCTACCCCACAAATTATAAGCACGGTCTTAGTGGTCGAACGGGAATGTCCCAAGAAGAAGGCCAAGGTCCAGAGACATGTTTACTATGTGAGCGAAGTCCTACAAGACAGCAAGCTACGATACCCGCAAGTGTAAAAGTTGCTATATGCAATCTTGATGTCTTCCCGGAAGCTATGACACTATTTCTAAGCGCACAGGATCACCATCGTGACGACGTACCCGCTGAAGATGTCATACGCGATAGGAAAACCATTAGACGAATCGCGCAATGGGCAGTCAAGCTTAATGAATTCGACGTCGGATATGTGCCACGCACAAGTGTGAAATCGGGAGTAGTAGCGGAATTCATCGCCGAGTGGACAAGGGTTGAAGAAACAAGACCCAGTGTGGTCCAAGACCACTGGACGCTCTTCTTCGATGGGTCGCTCACGCTTCAGGGCTCGGGAGCTGGCATTGTACTCAAATCCCCAGCAGGCGACGAACTCAGATACGTTGTTCAATTAGATTTTAATGCTTTCAACAATGTTGTAGAATACGAAGGACTAGTAAACGAGCTCCGCACAACTGCATCACTTGGAATCAGGCGACTTCTCATGAAAGGGGACTCACAGCTAATCGTGAACTAAGTTCAAAAAGAGTATCAGTGCTCGAACAACATGACAGCTTGAACAAGGTGCAAAAGCTCGAGAAAAAATTTGAATGGCAAGAAGTAACGCACATCAGGAAGAGTGACAAGAAGGACTCTCTATCAACTACGGATAGATAGGAGGCGGTACATCACCTCTATATAAGACAGGGACCCAGATCCCCCAGGGGAGACTTTTTTTCTAGCTACTCGAGGCAAAGCATCAGGACCTTGACACAGAAGGAACTCAACGATTTTAGCCCTAGGATATATTAGATCCGATCTACTCCTTGTAATAGGTTAGCGACATTGTCTGTACTCGGGTGAATATATATACATAATCATCCACACTGGACGTAAAGTATTACCCCAACCAGAAGCCCAAACCTGTATACATCGCGTGTGCCTCGCTTCATGTTCGATTTCTGATCCACAAAGATAACCCTGTTATTTTTCGGATACATTATCAAAAACAAATCCTCGACAAGTTTTGCTTTTGGGAACTGTCACAGATCTTTTACAGAAGGAAAATCATAACATAATCCACAAACTGTTGCATTCTGCAAAGACCCTTGTAGAATACGGATCAATCAAATATTCACGACATGGTTACTAGAATTCACCTACTTAGATTATGCAAGAAGTCCAGGAGCAGCTGTTCAGCTTGAAATGAACTCGCACAATGACTGTTAAACAAGCATGAAATGGCACCATTTTATCACCTAGACACTAGACTTTTCTGCTTCCCATAAGTGATGAAAATTAGTCTTTATAATTTCTCTTGAGTAAAATGTATCAGTTGTCCTTAAACTTGTCACGTGATGTCATCTAGGTCCTCGACTCTTAAAATGTATATTCGGGTCCCTAAACTTGCTAAGTGTACCATTCGAGGTCCAAAACAACCTAATTAGTATAAACTTGCCTATGTGGCATGCCAACATGGCACCTGAAATGCAGTGGACAGGCTAGCGGCAGCAACGACCATGAGTGCATAGTAGAGAACAGGAAAATCTCAGGCTCCACGCTATTGTGCCACATTAGGTAATTACTTGTTGATTAGGGAGATTTAGACATCGAGTGGCATACTAAACAAGTTTAGGGATCCAGATCTACATTTTAAGAGTTTAGGGACCTAGATGGCACCGCGGAATAAATTGAAGGACCGCTGATTACTCATTTCTCTTTATAATTTCCTATTGTCAACGTTTGACTACCAAGTATGAACATAATGCATATTATGTACAGGAATTATACGTAGGGTGATATAGAACCGTTCACCAAGACATTTTCACAGCAAGTATTGTATGCATAGAGAAGTTACTTAACCCAATTAAAGTGTAAACATGCAATACAGGTCAAACTACATCCCTATTTCGAACACAGGAATCTTTTCTAGTTCCTGTGGAAACTCAACTGTTGCCTCTGAAATTAATGCAAAATTTCTTGAGTTCGAGACGGTCCTAAATGGCTTTTCGGAAGGTGTGCTACACTGTTTCTTTAACATGTTTTGAAAAACTGTTTTATAATGTTAGTCAACCTGGGTGGCATTTATGGTCTATATTCTGTGGTTGAAACTAGACCATTTTACATGTTCCATGAAAATATTTAAATGTTGCTTATGATTAAAAAACTCACTTGTTTAGTTTGACTTGAAGTCTATAAATTATAACAATTTCGCTGTAGCAACTGAACTAGATATTTATAAGAGTCAATGTCCAAATCCCGTTTAACATAAGCTTGTAGATTACGCACTACCGACCTTCGCGACATCCTCGACCTGATCCAAAAGGGAGAGCACATGACCCAGGGTGAGGGACCGGTACCACAGCTGCCCAAGGTGCTTGTTTTTCCTGCCAAGCAGATTCTTGGCCTCCGCCATCTCACCCTTGAGTCCGGTGATGCTCTCCGCGGACTCACTGAACAACCGCAGGATCTGCCATCACGACATGTAAACAGAACAACTCCACTCAGCATGTTGATATGAATGAAGGTTTTGCCAGTGAAATAAAACAAAATGCCCGGTAGGGGGATCGGACCGGACCTGGGAGTAGTTCTGGATGGCCTTGTTGAAGCCGTGGTGGTAGGCATGCACGACCTCGTCGACGACGTCCTCGATGAGGTCGCTCTGCTCCTTGAGGAACTGGATCTCGCCCTCGCGGTCCTTGGAGGTCAGGATGTGCACGACGTGCGGCAGCGAGTCGAACCGAGCCGCCGTCCACCCTTCGTCGATCCGCGACAGCCCTTCCTTCAGGTACTGCAGCCCCAGACGCGGGAAATTGGGATTTCCATCAACAAATCCGGGTCAACAAATAACGGTAGGGAATGGAAGAGGGGAACTTACGGATTTGTCGGCCGGAATGGGGAGGCCTTCGAAGATGCCGCGGCGGGAGCCGCTGCGGCTCATCGTGCCGGCGGCGAGGGGCGCCCGCACGGGGAAGGTGCGAGATCTGAGGTGGTTGTGCGGTTTGGACTTGAGGTTGGGTCGGGAGGGATCGAAAGGGAGTATTATGATCTGCGAGCCGGGGAGGAATACACGTAGGGTGCGTTTGGCGGCTAGGGGAAGGGGAAGGGAACGGGAGCTGGAGGAGGGAGTCGGATGGGAGTCTCTATCGTTTGTTTTTTTTTAGGGGAGTTAAGATAAAGTATTTCACATGAAATACTTTTCCACCATTTGGTTGGTGAGTTTAACAGTGAATATTTGAAATATAAACTATGATTTGATTAGTTAGGTGTCCGAACGTTGCAATAAAAATACAAATATTACATACGGTAATATTAATCACAAACTCAAGGTATAAAGATGTATATGTCATAGGAGCATTACCGAACGAATACGTTGGGAGCGATGTCGTAGCTTGCTATTGAATGGGATCTGAAAAATTAGAATGAGGTTATTCGCTAATTTTTTTTAATTTATTTATTTATTTTTATTAGTAAAACGGATCATGTATCCGTAGCCGGTAAGAGACGGGGAGACTAAAGAAATAGGGTAAATGGTAAAAATGGATAAATTATTCGAATTTTAAGGGTTTTTATTAGATGGAAAGGGAGTAGTGAGAAGAGGTAACGTTGAAACCAACTCGTGTTTTATATAGTAGAAACTAGCAAAGTGTTCATGCATTATAAGCAAAACACAAACATTAGACACGATAATATCAAGTATAAACTCAAGGTATGTAGGACCGAGAACAACGATTAGAGAGAGGGTGAATAGGCGTTTCACAAATTTCTTTGATGAATTTCTCCTATTTTGTCACCCAATGCACTCAAAACCAAAAGCGTAAGCAAAAATTTAAAAATGGATCAGCTGTAACAAAAGATTCTTAAGGAAAGTTTGGCTCTAGTAAATGTAGATGACACTAGGTTCCATTGACACTCATCTCATGAGTCATTGTCACATAAATATATCAACTTGATGGAAGAAACCTTTGGTCAAAATAAAGATCATTAGAAGGAGAAGTTATCTGAGTTGATGATCTAGATGCAAGAGAATTCAAGACTTATTTGTATATATTTGTATGTGAGTTTTATGCATCTAGTAACAAGAATGACAACTTCCTAAGGTGAAATTTTTTTAACTCAACAACCAAATCAAAAATCTGAACCGAAAAGAAAAAACTCGTAATAAAGCAAGGGTCCAATAGAATAAAACTAGAATAAGTGAACACAAGCATCGTAAGTGAACACAAGCATCGAAGGAAACATGCACTTTATTTCTTGCAAAGGTCAGCCCTTTTTGGACAGATTACAAACTACATTACTATAGAAATAGTTATTAGTGCTGGCTAAAAAATGTCATCAGTGAATCGGCACTGATTACTTGATACAGATAATCCATGATTACTGGTCCCGGTTTTTAACAAAGAATCAACACTGATACTGCCACTATCAGTATCGATTCCTAACGAAGAACCAACATTGATACTACCACTATCAATACCGGTTCCTAATACCAACTGACACTGATACATATTATAGGGCCAAAAAAAGTATTTAGAAATAAAAAAGATTTCATCGCGTATGTATGGAACAAATGCACTTGCTGATTTGCAGAAAACTGACATCATATTACAAAATCGAATGCGTCCAACAGATATATCAATGTCATCGTCCCAAACAAATCGCGCATCAAAAATATATCTAGCTTTCCATATTTCACCTACGGCATTTCGCATAACCCAACATTAAAGCAGATTAGAGACTCTGTACCTCCAATATGACCCACTAATTCATCAACCAAACATGTTATACACAATATATCAATGCGTACAAGCCTCATGAATTCTCACTTCACCCACTAGGCCACCACAAACTCAGGATCGAACCACATCACTACAATAATTGAACAAATTCACAACAAAATAGAGTACTAGAGGACCCAAAAATTATCTGCAACAAACTCACCAATCCGCTGATCGAAGAGCGCAGTTAGGCTGTAGTACTGGAAGAGCTAGACTGTGCGGCAAAATCTTCAATTCGAAAAAAGTGGAAACCAAGATTCGCCGCAAAGGAGTTGATACAAGGGTAATTGGTGACTATGGTAGTGAACTATCAATTAGGGAAAAGAACCGAGCAGTGAGTAGAGACAGAGAGGTGAGAGCGGAAGAAGAGTCGTGTTGGACGAGAACCGCTTGTGGGAGGGGACGACGGCGGGGAGCGGAGGGTGAGGAGAATGCAGGCAGCATGGGCGACGAATGCGTCGAGTGATCGAGAGATCGAGAGAGAGATAAGGTTGAGAACTCCATTGGTGAGGGGTGTGGAGATAAGGCTGAGAGCTCGTACACGGACTTGTTCATGAATCTATTTTACCTTTGTAAAATTTTGGGTCCAGCTCAAAGAATATTAGTGTTGGTCCATGGTTACGAACCGTCACTGAAGTATCAGTGCCGGTTGTTAACTAGAAATGAGTATTAGTGAATGTTCAACCAAACTTAATTATTGATTGAGCTCAGAATGTTATGAACTGGCACTGATACTTCATCAGTGTCGGTTTGTGCTTAACCGGACTGATAGAGCGACACGGATGACATATTCTATTGTAGTGATATTTTCCTCACAAAAAAGCTTTCACTTATTACAAAGGCTAAGCTCTCCCCTCCTCTGTCCACTAAAACCTAGTACTCAAAGCTCAAATGGCTAACTCTATCCTCCCACATAGTCATATTTCTCTATTTGCCTATGGAGATAGCTTAGCCCTTAAGCTTCCTTGTTCTCAAAATACCCCTCTCTTTCATTGGCCTCGTACCTACCACCAGAGTATTTTGGTCTATTTTACGCTCTATTCATCGAACGGCCTTGGTGACTTCATGACTTAGCTTCGCCTCGACATAAGCTTCGCGATGATGCCACATGTCCTCCATCCTTTCATGGTTTTGAGGCCAAACCATAAAACCACCTCTCACGCTTCTCAAAGTGTGACTTACTGCCACTTGCTTTCACCTCAAACAAGCATCACGATATCGACATATCTATTCTGTCTTCTGATCTTGACCATCGGCAAGTCTCTCCCGCTTCTGATCCCTCAGCTCGCCTTATCATTTGTAGTGGCATCCTCTTCTTTGACTTTGTCAATACACCATCTTCATCCATCTTATCATGCTTTGATCGTTCTCCATGTGCACAGCTTAGGACCACCCTTGACTTTACTCGGCCTCCTCGATCGTCTAGCAGTAAGCACCCTGCTTGACCCCGATCATCCCGCCATCGACCGTCAAATTGCATCCATCACCTGCACAAAATGAGACAAGCACACACATATCTCCAACTCCATTATAGATTAGTCCATAATCAAAATGCTCAGTCAATACACATCTTAGAAAAATCGTGAACGCCAAATGATCTAGTGTTCACAGCTTCTGAGCATCTGACCATCCGGCATGTACTTCTTCTCTGGACCAGCCATCGTGCATCCTCTCTGCAAGAAATGATCCTACGAAGCATCCGATATTCATCCCTTTGAACGTCAGACCATCTGGCGAGTACAAGTCCACCAAAGTCAGTTTACAACCTCTCTGTAAGAAAAGCTCCGGCGTTCACTTCACTCCATCACCGGATCATCTGATGTGCACTTCAATCTATGCCTTTGAAAAAAAATACTTCGACATGTACATTTGCCCATCATCGGACCATCCGGTGCATGTAAGTCCACTATAACTGATTTGCAACCTCTCCGGAAGAAATGCTCCGACGTAAACCTCTTCTGAATGGTAGACCTTTCGGCGTGTACAAAATCCCAAGCGTTGGATCATCCATTGTGTACAATTTTTCTGGAGTTAAAGACAAACACGCCGACTCCATTTCTCTCCGCAACTTTGGTTAGCCATGATCATAATTGCAACATATATACATGTTCGTGCAATCCTCAAATCAACAAACCAAAATCACAACATTGTCAATCACTCGTCACATATAAATCAAGACACGTTTCAATTTGGTTTCTCAATCTCCCCTTTAATGAGTGCATTATCAACTCTCAAAGCACAAAGATTTTGATTTGAAGAAGCTCAACAAGAAAAATGCATCCAAGTGACCAAAACTCAAGAAAAAACAAAAGATATCACTTGGCATAAGAAGGATCACAAAAGCTCGAAGAGAGGTAGAGACAAGACAAATATGCAAAATCTCGCCCTTGATGAATGCACAGTTTTCATTATGCAACATTCTTCTTCTATATGATTTAGTGCATAAGTTCTCCCCCTTTGGCAATACAAATATCAAGGGCCAAAAGTGCTATGAAGTGCATGAATATACAAATATAATGAGCTTTCACAAGTATACCACGAAGCATTTGCATAAGCTAGAAACATCAAAGGGCTATGGAGAGTAGAATGTAGAGCTCACAACACATAAAGGCTCGAAAAGAGATATTGGCATAAGAGTATGAAGCTTTACAAGCTAATCTTGAAGAATTGTTGGTTCATTTAAGTTCAAGTAGTTGAATGTTAAAAGTGACCACCACATAAGCATCTACTCGTGTCAATGCAATACAAGCATCAAGAACTCGCAAACTTCTATCTCAAACTAGGCAAGCAAGTATTCACGACAGTAGGCTTTGCAAATACTCACATATGAAACCAAGACTTTATTAGATCAATTGATTACAAACAAAATTGATCATTTAGGTATATTTCTTTTTTATTCATTTTATCCTTAAGTTGACTATAGAAACCATATGTTTACTTCTTTGGCAAATCACATAAAGTACCAAGAGAACCATATTGGATCATATTTTAGCATAAGGAAAATGATTGCTCAAAAGAATGCAAATTTCATAAATTATCAAGTTTTCACTTAGACCAAGTTAAGTAGTGTCTTTACGATACAAGGAACACATGTTCCCCTAAGGTTCTATCATGGATTAAACATTTGACAAAGATAAAAAAAAATATAGTGCAATGTTTTCCAATCCACTATCTTGAACCAAGAAGCCTAGAGCAAGATATTTATCAAACTAGTCTTAACACAAGCATTGATTAAGCCAAAGTAATTAAGAATATGGTGATAAAAATATAGCATTTCATAGTCTACATGATTCATAAAATTGCCAAGTTTCATCTTTAGAAAAGTTAGCTTGTTTGGAATGATTCATGTCAAAGCATCAAGAGGAGCCTAAATTTAAAAGATTGTCATTGGTGTCACCTGGGGCTTCACACCGCTCATGTCGAACTTCTTCAACAAATCATTGGTATACTTCGTCTGATGGACGTATGTACCTTATTTGATTGCTTGATTTGCAATCCAAAGAAGAAGTTGAGCTCGTCCATTATCGACATCTCAAATTTCTTACTCATAGTTTCTGCAAACTTAGCTACAAGAGTATGAGAAGGACTTAAGCTTATCATACTAAGTCCTAGGTACCTGCTTAAGCCCATACAAAGATTTCTGAAGCTTATATATTTTATGTGGGTATTTGTGGTGCTTAAAGCCGAGGGTTACTTGACATAGACCTCTTCCTCTATGAACCCATTTAAGAATGCACTTTTAACATCCATTTGGTACAACTTGAAATCATGGAATGCCAAAAAATGCAACGAGGATATTAAAGACTTCTAATCTAGCTACCGGTGTAAAGGTCTCTCCAAAGTCTATCCCCTCTGTTTGAATAAAATCATGAGCCACAAATCTAGCCTTGTTTCTTACTACAGACCCATCCCCCCTATTTGTTTTTGAAAATCCATTTGGTGCCTATGGTCTGAATATTTGGGAGTGGCTCTACAAGGACCCAAACTTGGTTTCTCTCAATATTTTCTAGTTGTTCATGTACGATATTGGCCCAATTTGAATCAGAAAGAGCGTGTCCAACATTATGGGTCTCAAAAGAAGCAACAAATGTAGAATTAGTGAAATGAGCATGATAAGAAGATTTGATCTCGTTACGTTCTCACCAAGGTCGCCGATCATCTATTGAGGGGGATGTATCAGCTGAATGTGTTGAGAGGCCTCGCATTGTGTGACAACCTCTCCCTCAATTGTAGCTGGTGCAAGCTCAAAAGCAGCTGAAGTAAAAGTAGGGGTTGTAGGACCCTTAGCCAATGTAGAAGAAGTGGGAGCCAGCTCGGGAGGAGGTATGATGGAAGGAAGTAGTGGATCATCCTCATCATCTCTGAGAGCTGGAAGGTCGCCATCTACAAAGATATTTTCGCCAATCTCTTTGTCACCTACACACTTGAAAGTAGAACTAGCATACGGGGTTGATTCATCGAAAGTCACATTACAAGATTTCATGATGGTGTTAGCATCAAGATTGTAAACCCTGTAAGAATAACCATGAAGAGAATACCTTAAGAAAATCCCATCGGAAGAAACGTGACCCGAACTTGTTAAGATTGCCACGCTTTAGGATGAAGCAATGACATCCAAAAACTTTCAAATGAGAAACCTTCGGATTCCTCCAAAAACGCAACTCATAAGAAGTCACATTCAAGATCGAGCATAAGAAAATCCGATTGAAGATATAGCAAGCGGTACTAATAGCCTCAGCTTAAAACTTTCTAAGAGTCCTACGCTCATCGAGCATCGTCCTAGCCATCTCCACCAAAGTGTGATTCTTTCTTTCAACCATGTCACTCTGTTGAGGAACGTTTGGGATAGAAAATTAATGCTCAATGCCATGTTCAAGGTAGAAAGCATCAAAGAGATAGTTCTTGAACTCGGTGCCATTATCACTGTGAATTACTTTCAATGCACCTAGAAGTTTCTTGAACAATCTCAAAGGTAAGCTCCGAAAGGGTGAGAACACTCCATCCTTGCTGATAAGAAAGAACACCCAAGAGTAGCGAGAGTAGTCATCAACAATGATGAGTACATATCACTTCCCATCCACCGAACGGACCCGGCAAGGACCAATAATTTTCATATGGAGAAGTAGCCCCCGGTCGTTCAGTCATCACCAGATTGACTGGTAGGTGAGAAGCGGCAGCCATCTTGCTATACTGACAACAAGCACAAACAAGGTTCTTCTCAAACTTGAGTTTGGACAATCATCGAACGAAGCCTAGGGCACTCAAATAAGAAAGCAAATCAAACCTCGTGTGCCCTAGTCTCTTATGCCATATCCAAAGCTCAAAAGAGGGTTGAGAAAATAAGCATCGAGAATAACCTAAAGACTCAGAAAAATCAGCTTCAAAGAATCTCCCTACTCAAGAAATCCGGCAAATCAAAGTGCTCGTGGAATCAAGAACTCGAGAAGTATTGCACTTGAAGTGCATTCTAAGTCCTCATCCAGCAATCGAGATATATAAAGCAAGTTGTATCCCAGATGCTCCACCAAAGCCATATCATTGAGAGTGAAACTAACTCACTCTTATCATACATTTAGCATTCACTCTACCTTTTCTGTCATCCCCGAATGTGATGTACTCGTATCGCTTTGTCGGAGTGAGGCTAGAGAATCATGATGCATTCTAGTCATATAGCGCGAACAATCGGAGTCGATGAGTCACTTGTTCTCTAGGCCTCCGTCTGCCACCTACATATAAGAAGAATAATATATGGATGGCTCAGTACTGGGGTTCGACAAAAACCTCTTGTGAATCAAATACTAGGTCATCCACCCTGAAGTAGTAGAAGCAGGTGCATGCAAATCAATACTAGTGTGCTGTAGGCGAGTGCCACGATAGGGAAAACGTGGTCCGCCAAAACGCTACAACTGAAAGCGTCTTACACATGAACCAAAACCATATGAATAATGGTAAGAATCACGTCGGGCACCACATCTAGGAGGAAACTGAGAAGCACCAAGACCTCGTGAGTAAGAGTGAGGAAAAGGATCGTGTACATCAAAAGAGGGGTGGTACATGTCCCGAGTATTCCACCCTCACTCACGCTGCTCATCCCTTCTACGATGAAAGCAAAACCCAATTAGGTGACCCTCTCTCTAGCAGTAGGTGCAGTGACAGCGTCTCTCAAAAGTTGGACTGTCGATCACTCTAGACTCTCTCACAAGAATTTTCATCTTTGGCTATGGAGCTCTCTTGGATTGCGGTGTTGGTTTCTTCTTTGTAGGTTGTGATGGGGTATTGATCTTGGATTTCTGAGCCTCAAGGGGTAGTAGTTGTGGTGAAAATAGTCTTACCATCCCCATTGTAAGCAACCCTCTTAAAACCCAACCCCAAAGCTAAACACGTATTATCTGCACACATTTTAGTCTTGGCCAAAATTCGGGTTATCTTGCCATTGCCTTCTGAGCATTTCTCCATAAGAGAAAGGAACTACTCATTCTCGGCCATGAGCTTTTTCACTTGCCCTTTAACCTAGCTGAGCTTATCCTTAAGGATGATGCAGGTGGAATAGTTTGGTTGGACATCCTTAGAACACTTAGTACTCTCCAATCTACACTCTACCTCCTTTATACGCTTAACTTTCACATCAACATCCTTTAAGAGTAAAAGGTAATTCTTGCAAGCACCTAAGAGAGTAAGTCTAGACTCATCCTTAAGGAGCTTTTTCTTGACAGTCTCAAGCTACTGGCGACTTGAGCATGTAAAGTCTGAAGCTCACCAAGCTCACTCATGATCACAAATAAACTATCATACTCCTCATCCCTAGTTCTAAACCTAAGCAACTCAAGCTCAGAAGATGAACATTCTAGCCTAAACTTGAGTTCATTAACTTCACAAACTGCTTTCTTAAGCAATCTATCATGGCTAACAAGTACATCATTTAAGGTATTGACCTGAATAAAAAGCTTGTTGTAGGAGGGTGATACATAAGAAGAATCAAGCTCAGAGTCATTGTCGTCCTCCATGAAGCAGAAGCCGATGAAATCCTTTTCTTTTTCTTGTTCTTCCGTGGTAGCTCATCCTCCACCGAGCTCTCCTCCTCGCTTGAGGAAGTGTTGACATCATTGAGCACCACCATGAAAGCTCGAGATGTCACCTTGGCCGCCTTCTTGGCCAGCTTATCACGGTTCTTGAAGAAGGGCTTCTTGTTCTTCTTGTGCTTGTCATGGTCGTGGCTGCGATCTTTTTTCTTCTTTAGCTTTGGGCAATCAGCCTTAAAATGAGTGATATCACCACACTCATAACAAGCTTGAGAGCCACCTCCCATCCGATCTCTTCTGTCGTTGTAGAAGTGGATGAACTTCTTCATGATCAAAGCAAGATCCTCATTATCAAGTGTGTCCACTGCTCCTTTGTGATAGAAACTAAAGAAGACAAAGCAAAGCCACTGGGTGAAGGGTTAACACAAGAAAAGTCAACTCTAGCAGGACTACTACCACTAGATCCTGAAACCAACGCCATATTTTAAGACAGGAGTTTCCTAGGCCTATTATAGCCGCCTTGGCTATCTGGTAGGTTTTAGCTTGCTGAGGAGTTCATCACAAGTCAATGTGTCATAATTAGATGACTCTTCAATGCTCGAGATCTTCACTTCTTATATGCTATGATCAAGAAAATAGAGAAGCTTGATTGTCCTCTCATAATCAGAGTAGGGCAAAATACCGGTGGATCTAAGGTTGCTACCAATCCCATCAAATCTAGCAAACATAGCATCAAAAGATTCTACGGGTTCTTGCACAAACATTTGATATTTTTGAATGTATATGCTTTGGCATCTGACCTTAATATGATTAGTGCCTTCATAAAAGACACTCAGAGTAGACTAGATCTACTGAGCAGTATAGAGGTGCTAAACCCTACCAAACTCATTTCAACTCAGGATGGTGAATGATATATTCCTAGCCTTGTTGTTGGCTTCATATTATTCAATTTGAGCCTAAGAAGTACGAGTAGCAGGGATCTCATAATTGGAGTTCACAATCTCCCATATTACACTTTCTTGGCTTAAGAGATAAGCCTCCATGCGCACCTTCTAGTACGAGAAGTCACTAACTTCAAAGAGCGTAATCTTCCCATGCCTCTCCATATCGCATATAGATCACAAAGTTGGTTAAGGTCAACTAGTGATTTAACACAACTCTGATACCAATTGTAGGACTGAGAACGACAACTAGAGGGGGGTGAATAGATGCCTTACAAATTTCTTTAATGGCCTTCTCCTATTTAGTCACCCAATGCACCTCAAAACCAAAAGCGGAAGCAAAAACTTAAGACAGACAAGCTACAACAAAAAGATTCTCAAGGAAAGCTTGGCTCTTGTGGATGTAGATGAACACTAGGTTCCATTGATACTCATCCCACAAATCATTTTCACATAAATATAACAACTTAACTGAAGAAACCTTTGGCCCAAAGTAAAGATCACCGGAAAAAGAAGTTCTCTGAGTTAATGATCTAGAGGCAAGGGAATTCAAGACTCACTTGTATATATTTATATGTGAGTTTTATGCCATTAGCAACAAGAAGGACAACTTCCCAAGGTGGAGAAATTTTAGCTCATCAAATAAAACAAAAATCTCAACCGAAAAAGAAAAACTCGCAACAAAGCAAGGGAGCCAATAGAAGAAAACTAGAAGAAGATAAACACAAGTATGAGAGGAAACATGCACTTCATTCCATGTAAATGTCAGCTCTCTTTTAGGCAAATTACAAAGTATTTTCCATACAAAAACCTCTCACCTGTTACTAACGCTAAGCTCTCATCTCTCGTATCCATTAAAACCTAGCACTTAAAGCTCAAATGGCTAGCTCTACCCTCCCACATAGCTCTACCCCTCTATTTATAGACCAAGGGAGGTAGCTTAGCCCTTAAGCTTCCTTGTTCCAAAATACCCCTCCCTTTCAATGGCCTCCTACCTACCACAGCGCATTTTGGTCTATTTTTCACTCCATAAATTGAATGGCCATGGCACCTTCACAACTTAGCTTCGCCTTGACGCAATTTTTGCGATGATGCCGCATGCCCTTCATCCTTTCATAGTTTTGAGGCCAAACCACAGAACCGCCTTACATACTTCTCAAAGCGTGACTTGCTGCCACTTACTTTCACCTCAAGCAAGTATCTCGATATTGATCACCATCTTGCAATGTTGATCACCGGCAAGTCTCTCCTGCTCTCGTTCCCTCAGACCGGCTTGTCACTTGCACCGACATCCCCTTCGCAACACGCCGTCTTCATCCATCTTCTCATGCTTTTCTCATTCTCTATGTGCATAGTTTAGGACCACCCTTGTCTCCGTCCGGCCTCCTCGACCGTCCAGCACCAAGCACCCCGCTTGTCCCTGATCATTCTGCCATCGACCACCAAGTTACATCAATCACTTGCACAACATGAGACAAGCAAACACATATTTCCAACTCCATTAAAAATTAGTCCATAATCAAAATCCTCAGTCAATACACATGTTAAAAAATTATGAATGCGTGATGATCCGGTGTTCACAGCTTCTGAGCGCTGGACCATCCAGCATGTACTGCTTCTCTGGATCAGCCATCTTGCAACCTCTCTGCAAGAAATGCTTCGGCGAAGCATCTGACATTCATCCCTTTGAACGTCGGACCATCCGGCGAGTACAAGTCCACCAAGCCAGTTTGCAACCTCTCTGCAAGAAAAGCTCTAGTGTTCACTTCACTCCCTCGCCAGACCATCCAATGCATGTAAGTCCATCGGAGCCAATTTGCAACCTCTTTGGAAGAAATGCTGCAACGTGAACCTCTTTTAAACACTGGATCTTCTGGCGTGTACTAAATCCCAAGCGCTGGATTATCTAGTGTGTATAATTTTCCTAGACTCAAAGACAAACATGCCAACTCCATTTCTCTCTGCAACTTTGGTTAGCCATGACCATAATTGCAACACATATAAATGCTCGTTCAATCCTCAAATCAACAAACCAAAATTACAACATTGTCAATCACTAATCACATATAAACCAAGTCATATTTCAACTTGGTTTCTCAAGGTATGAAGATGTGAATACATCATGTGAGCACTGTTGAACGAATACGTCAAGAGCAATGATATAGTGTCGACGATTAGTAAACCGCCAATCTTATGAATATGTGATTAGAATGGGGGATACTTTCTTTTGCCGAATCAATCATCAGAAAACAGAGATTATATAGGTTCATGCCTCTAGGAGGATAATAGCACTATATTATGTGCCCTTATATTGATCTTCGAGATGGATTATAAGAGGGTCTTGGTTAAGCTAGATGTGATCTAAACCTAGTTAAAGGCTCCTCGTGTGTGGTCTCGGCGAGATGTTGATGTGGATCATGATTGTCGATGGCTTGAGGCTCGTAGTGAGTCATTTAGCGCATGCCGCTTCTTTCTAGCTTGTCCTCCGCAGTGTCCCTTGGCTTTGTATATATACATGTAGCCTCTGAACTCTTTTCTAAGTAGAATTCTATCATCCTTAAACTTAGGGATATATTTTCTTATATCCAAACAGCAGCTAAGCATGACGGCGCAAGACTCGGTCCTTAAGCGGCCGGGCTAGGCATCTTCATGGGCAATGAATACCACCATGTAACTCAAGCCCCAAGGAGCAACCTCCCTGGAGGACCACTCTACCTGTCCGCGCCAAAACAATTTTCACCCATTTTTACACATCACCATCCATGTCCCACATAGCATCAAGGATTTCACAACCATCATGGAATTCACAACCATTAAGGAGGCATGGTATATAAGTTGTCATTGATAACAGTAAATCTTGTCTTTAAGGAGAGATGTTTTAAAAGCGACATCTCCGAGGAGATGTATTCAATCCTAAGCATGCTAGATATCATGGAGTCGTTCGACGTTAATATAGATAACGACAAGTAATCCTAGGGTGATATGTATTATAGATGATGACATGTAAGGCATGACAGTGTTGATAGGATTAACTACTACAAGTAGTTTGAAAAAAAATGCAATATATAGCACATGCGATAATAAGTCCAGTTTTAGTTGATCATGTATATTATTTGAAAACCATAGGTTCAGTATGATCAAGGACATAGGACTTGCCGTCTCCGGAATTTTCTTTGAAGTCTTGATTGTAATCGGGATCCTCCTCACTCCTGATGCTTCCGGCGTAGCACTCGTAGAACTCGGGTTGCCCTGAAATCGCGACTATGATCAACAAAGGTGATACTAAAGAAGAATCAATTTAACATCAAATAGAAAGCCAAATGAGCCCTAATGGATACCACAACGTGATAGATGGGCAGATCTCGATTTTAGATGAATTTCGGTGAAAGAATCGCCGAAATCGGAGCCAGAACGGAGAAGTTACGGCTCCCGAAAGATTTAATTAGAATTTAAATCCAGAAATTAAGAAATGGCACTGTGAACAGTCACTCGAAACCACATGAATAGTAACATATTGGGCTAGGATGGGCCCAGATTGGGCCAGGTTTAGGCTTGGATGGGCCAGGTTTGGGTTTGGACGGGCTGAGCTGCATAGTGCTGGGCCCGCACTGTGCATGCCCGTTTGGGTTTTGGGCTGGCTGGCTAACGGGCCGCTTGGTAGGCTGGCCTACCAAGCGGCCCATTTGGTGGCTGGGTCAGCGAGGCTGGCGATTGGGTCGAGCCAGGCTGAGCCCTGGCCCGTGGCCGATTTCCAAGCATGCGAGCGATGGCCCGGTTGTGTGCGCGCGTGAGCGCACGGCGAAGAAGGGGGAGAGATTCGGCCGGTGGCGAGGAATTTTAGTGGGGCATCGCCGGAAAGGTCGTTGGGGTTGGGTTTTCACTGGAGTTTCACGATGATGAGCAGGCGTCAGCCTTCTACGTGATACGGCGGACTTGACTGGGAGCATCTCATCGTCGGCCGACGGCGAAGACGATGCCAGTTCACCTCCAAAGAGGAAACAGCGGTGCGACGCAACTGGATAGCACCTCCCCTGCAAGGGGGAGGGGCCAATCTTGCACGGAGAAGAGGCCTAACGCCTCTAGAGCACACGACACATTGACCGGTGACCACACAGAGTGCATAAGCACGTTGATGGTGATGTTTGCATGGCGGCGTGCGGCAATCATACGGTGGCACACGGCGACAAGCAAAAAGGGGACTCGGGAGACGCTGACATGCTATCTAGGGGGGTGTTAGGGGAACCAAGAGGCTCACCGTGCTTAAGAACGATGAGAAGAGGGTCGGCGGACGGCGACTCGTGAAAGAGGTGGATGCGGCGATGCCCGGCTATTGGCGCGAACGGTTTCCCGTCAGACTCCCAGCGATTGGACGGCGGCACAAGGACGGTGATGGCCCCTCGGTGCTCCCTGGCAGCACGTCGTCGGTAGACAGGAGTCGAAGAGGTCGCAGCGGCAACAATGGCAACGACAGCGGCACTGTGGCGAGGCAAATGGAGAGGAGGCGGAGAGAGAGAGAGACGCGGGGCTGCTATTTGTAGATGGGGAGAGAGAGAACGGAGAGGTGGTGTGCGCGCTGGCATCATGGGGATGGCGGCGGCTAGGTGGCAGCCGGCGCCCACCTTATTTCCTGGATCATGGGCACGCTCTGCGCCGGCCAAGCGCATGGGCGCGCGAAGTCACGGCGCAGACACATGGGGAGTTGAAAGAGAGAGAGAGAGAGAGAGAGAGAGAGAGAGAGAGAGAGAGAGAGAGAGAGAGAGAAGAGAGAGAGCGGAGAAAGGGGGAGCCAGCCAGGAGAGCTTCCCGGGGAACGACGATCGGTGGAGGAGTCGTCGCGCTGGAAAGGGAAGGAGGGAGAGAAGGCACGTGGAATGGAGGCTGGATCAGCGACGCGTGGACCTGCGGACGGCCGAGCGGCGCGAGAGTGAAAGGAAGGGCCGGTGCGGGGGAAGTGGGAAAGAAAGGCCGGTTGGTGGGCTGAGAAAGATAGGGGGGAGGGAAATTCGGCCCGGGTGAAAAAAAGAGAAGGAGAAAAGGGAAAAAAAAGAGAGAGGGAGGGATTTTGGGAATAATTCAAATTGGAAAATTTTGAATTTGAATTTTGACTTGGGATCTAGATCAACTCTATTTGGAATATTTGAACTTTGATTTGAATTTGGAATAAGATCTTTGGGGAAGGATTTGAAACAAAGGATTCGAACTCAATTTGGATTGGAGCTGAATATATTCTATAAGAGTAGATTTGAAGTTGAGAAACATTCAATTTCAAACCTCCACACAAAGAACCAAAGAAATTTCAAAGTAATGCATATGAACCAACTTAATGTAGAGACTATTCGAATATGATTCTAGTGCACTTTGAATTACCTATGCAACTCAGCTCAACTTATAAATATGAATGTATACATATACTGGTATATATATATCCACATACCTATTCTCTTAACACATAGTTAGTTTAATTAACCTTAAAAAGTTTTTAATTTGGAATGAATTTTGTAATTAATTAACATGCACAAACTCAATATGTTACAACCGTACCCCACTTAAATGGAATCTCGACCTCGAGATTCGGAAAGCTCATCGAAGAGATTTGGAAATTCCTTCTTCAGATCCTCTTCGCGTTCCCATGTAAGTTCTGCTTCTGTGTGATTACTCCACTATACTCGACAGAACCTGACTGCTGTTCTTCCGGTTTGACAAGTTGCTACATCCAAGACTCGGATGGATCTTTCCTCATACTGAAGATCCTGTTGCAGATCCATAACTTCCAAGGGAACTTGTTCCTCTGGAACTCTCAGACACCTCTTTAATTACGAAACATGGAACACATTGTGTACATCGGACATCTCTTCCGGATGCGCTAACCTATACGCCACTGCTCCAATTCTTTCCCATATTTCATATGGCCCCACATATCTTGGTGCCAGTTTTCCATGAACTTGAAACCTCCGAGTGCCTCTGATTGGGGATACCTTGAGGTAAACGTAGTCTCCTACCTTGAAGGTCAAGTCTCTCCTTCGGTTATTCGCATCATTTTTCTGTCTGCTTTGAGCTGCTCTTAAGTTCTCTCTTATCTTGGCAACTTGATCTTCTGCGTCTCTAATCAATGCAGGCCCGAAGAGCGTACGCTCTCCTACTTCTGACCATAGCAGAGGTGTTTTGCATTTCCTTCCATACAGGGCCTCAAAGGGTGACATCTTTAGACTAGCTTGAAAGCTGTTGTTGTAGGAGAATTCTGCAAATGATAGACTTCTCTCCCAGTCTTTCCCATAGGTAATCACTCAAGCTCTCAGAAGATCTTCCAAGACCTGGTTTACTCTCTCAGTCTGACCATCAGTCTGTGGGTGATAAGTAGAAGTAAAGTCCAGTTTAGTTCCCAAGGCGGCGTGTAGACTTTTCCAAAACCTTAATGTGAATTGTGGTCCTCGATCAGAGACAATTCTGCTAGGTATTCCATGCAGCCTCAGAATATTGTTAATATACAAGTCTGCCAATTTATCCCCTCTATAAGTTGTCTTGACCGGTATGAAGTGAGCCATTTTAGTTAGACAATCCACTATAACCCATATGGAGTCATTACCCTTCTGAGTTCTGGGTAATCCGACTATAAAGTCCATACCAATTTTGTCCCACTTCCAGGTTGGGACTTGCAGTGGCTGCAGTAATCCTGTTGGTTTTTGGTGCTCTGCTTTGACCCTATGACAGGTGTCACATCGCACGACAAACCCTGCTATGTCAACTTTCATTCCTGTCCACCAATATTTGTCCCTCAAATCTGTGAACATCTTAGTACATCCAGGATGAATGGAGTCGGGGGAGTTGTGGGCTTCATCCACGACTAACTCCCTAAGGTTTTCCCGATCCGGTACACATAACCGATTCTTGTACCATACCGTCCCCTGCTGATCTACTCGGAATCCAGGTGCTTTATCTAAGCCGAGATTCTTTTTGACTTCTAGAATATCTTCATCTTCTGACTGGGCCTCATGGATCTTATCTTCTAGCATTGGACGCACCATTAGAGTGTGAACTTGTCCCTGTGTTACGTGCAGAATCAGACGTTGCAACTCCGCAAGAAGTTCTGGCCTTAACTCTTGCACTTGTAGATTATTGCCGTAAACTTTCCTGCTCAGGGTGTCAGCCACCACATTAGCTTTGCCCGGGTGATATTGGATACTCAGGTCGTAGTCCTTTATCAATTCTAGCCATCTTCGTTGCCTTAGGTTCAATTCTGGCCGAGTGAAAATATACTTTAGGCTCTTGTGATCCGTATAGATCTCGCACTTATTTCCAAGTAGGTAATGTCTCCATATCTTAAGTGCATGCACAACTGCTGCTAATTCTAGGTCATGAGTTAGGTAATTCTCTTCTTGCGACTTCAATTGCCTGGATGCATAAGCCACAACTTTGCCATTTTGCATAAGCACACAGCCTAAACCCTGGTGGGAGGCATCACAATAAACTACAAAGTTATTTTGGATATCTGGCAATTTCAACACTGGGGTTGTAGTCAGTCTCTTCTTGAGTTCTTGGAAACTCTCTTCACAGGCTTCATCCCACTCGAAATTGGCGTCTTTCTGGAGAAGCTTGGTCATTGGCTTAGCTATTTTTGAGAATCCCTCAATAAACTTACGGTAGTAACCCGCCAATCCAAGGAAGCTTCTGATTTCTGAGACATTTTGTGGTTGAATCCAATCGACCACTGCTTCTACTTTGGAAGGGTCCACCTATACTTCTTCTGCTGTCAGTACACGACCAAGAAATGTCACTTCTTGAAGCCAAAACTCACACTTGCTGAACTTGGCGTAGAGCTGATGTGCTCTCAGCCTTTCCATAACCACTCTCAGATGTTGCTCGTGCTCTTCGGCACTCCTTGAGTAGATGAGAATATCATTGATAAACACTACTATAAATCAGTCCAGTTCTTCCATGAACACCTTGTTCATTAGATTCATAAAGTAGCCCGGGGTATTTGCCAATTGAAATGACATGACTGTAAACTCATACAATTCATACCTTGTCACAAAGGCGGTCTTCTGGATGTCACTTTTCCTAATTTTGAATTGGTAGTATCCAGATCTCAAATCTATTTTAGAGAAGTACTTGGCTCCTCGTAACTGATCGAACAAGTCATCAATCCGGGGTAGTGGGTATTTGTTCTTGATGGTCATCTTATTCAAGGAGCGGTAGTCAACACACATCCTTTGACTCCCATCTTTCTTCTCTACAAATAGAACTGGAGATCCCCAAGGTGAAGAACTAGGTTTGATGAAACCACTTGCTTGTAATTCTTTGATCTGCTCCTTTAATAACTCCAGTTCATTGACTGCCATCCTATAAGGTCTTTCTGCAATTGGGGCGGTCCCGGGTAAGAGATCAATAACGAATTTTATATCACGGTTTGGTGGCATACCAGGTAACTCCTCTAGGAATACATCTGGGTATTCATAAATCACAGGCACATCCTCTATTGATTAGGTAGACAGGTTGCAGGCCATAGGGTCAAACTTGGGTCCCTTGGGTTCAAACTCTACCTTAATTCCTTTGTGATTGACCAGGGTAACTTTTCTACTAGCACAGGCTATATTGCCCTTATGCTTGGTTAACCAATCTATCCCAGGATGACATCTATTCCACTTGAATTCAGGATCACCAGGTTTGCCAGGAACTCTACCCCACTTAAACGGAGTTTAACCCAGGGGCATCCTAGATGACAAAGGATCTTTCCCGGAGGAGATCGAACCAGCTTCAGATTCTTAAGTGGTACAGTAGGTAGTACAACAAACTTTGAAGAAACAAACAAATGCGAGGCTCTAGAATAAAATAAAATTGTTGCAAGGGTGGAGTTGACGGGGAACTCACCGAGTATATCCTCTGGTGCTTCCTGGGCTTCCTGAGTGTCTTCCGTGACTATCCCACTGATCGATTTCCTCCTCATCCAGCCCCTATTGCTGGGGCTGATCGAGCTGGTATATTGTTCTGATTAGCATTCGGGCAATTCTTCATGTAGTGCCCTGGTTGATGGCAAATTAAGCAGGTCTTTTGTGTAGCTGTTGGAGTCTGAGCACTGCTCTGCTGAGACTGTCCTGGGTTCAAACTGCAATGAGTAGATGCTGCTGTGCGGGATGCAAATCCCGGAGTTGGGGTACTGCATGGTTTGCTGCTGCGGATACTGAATTTTCGATCTTCAGTTCGAATAGGTCCCCTGGGACCTACTGCTCTACGGCTTTCGATCAGCGAACTTTCTTTTTCTTTTCACCTCAATGGGTGCATGGGCCTCTTCTAGTAGGAGGGTCTTGTTCATCAGGGTATTGAAGTCAAGGTAAATAACAAGCACAAGCTGAACATACAAGCTGCGTTGCAGTCCCTTCTTGAAGCGATCCTTCTTCATCTTATCTGTTGATACCTCTTCCGGTGCGTATCGGGAAAGGCGGATGAACTTCCGAATACATTGGTTCACTGTCATTGACTCTTTCTTTAGGTCACGTAACTCATCAGCCTTCGTCTCCATGATCCCTATCGGTACATGGTAACTCCTTGCAGAATTCTTCCCAAGTGATGGCATCGACATTCATTGATGCTTCGCAGTAGTTCTCCCACCATTCTGCTGCCGACCCGGTGTGTTGGTGGGCGACAAGATTAACTCTGTCTCGACCCTCACAGTTGACGACATGGAGCTTCCTAGTGATTGCCCAGAGCCAATCATCAGTTTCCAATGGGTCGTCGGTACTATCAAAGGTTGGGGGCCTGATCCTCATAAACTCTGCCATTTTACTCTGAGGTCCATAACTTCTATTGTTGATTCCTGCCTAAGCTATGGCCTCCAGTAGGCGGGTTTGATTGGTCATTACTGCCACTAAATCATTCTCTGGCGGTGGGGGCAGTGGGGTTCTTTGACTGCTGTGGTGGTTCTGATGGACTTCATGACTGGGCTGGGAGTTAGCACCCCTGTCTCTTCTTCTACCTTGGTCCTCGGAGCGCCTTCCTCGGGACCCTATCGTACTTCCTGCTTGAGATCCCATCCCACGGGTTCCATTGATAGATACGATCTATCGTTGTTGATGGTGACGAGAGGACTCTCTGGATGATTCCATCTATTATCTGAAGATAAGAGAGAAAGAATGAGCTGAGATCCAGCTATAAGACGTGGGCAAACAAGATAGGAGCAAGGACAATCCTTGCCAATCACGTAACAAGATCAAAAAAAGAAGCAACACCATACAAGAGTAAAAACAACATGTATTAAACAACCCTAGGACCATCTCCACTAGGTCACTAGTACAAAAGTTTTCGATCTACTACATCGTAAGCGTGCTTGTAGAGCATCATGCTATGAGGCTATCTACAACAAAAGCTACAAAAGGATCTTCTCCTAATACTATCGGGCCATGACGCATCGTCCTCAAGCGTCGTTAGTGAACCTGTCGGCGATGTTGTTAATAGCTGACTCAGTAGGTGAGAAGGTCCCTGCCGGTGTCGGGGCAGAAGTGGGGTCAGAGATCCTGTAGAAGCTGTCATCGTTGTGGTCACTAACAAACTCACGCTCGCTAGGGTCCTCTTTCTCCTCGGAGTCCTCCGTGGGTATCACCATATCTCCATCCTGGATCGGCTCGACAGGCACCAAATCTCTAGTGGCTGCGGGAACTAGCGAGGGTTCAATCCGGCCATCTGTTATAGCTGCTGCTATATGTGGTGGTAGGAGAGGAACACCTGCAAGGACAACATGCTGGGTCCTACTTGTAGGGATATTGAAGGTGCTCTTCCTGGCAGTCGTCCTGGTCCAGGAGCCACTCATTGCATGCTGTTGTTTGAGATCCCTATGATGGTCTCTCATCGCCCCCTGCCATCCTTCGCGGTTCCTTACCGCGGTGTCCTCTGCAGCTGCGGCCTGGACTCTGGTCTGATCTAGCATCACACAGAGAGATCTCTCCCGCGTCTTAGACTCCTTTGTCCGATAACGAGCATCCTGGAACAGCTGATAGCTCTCATTGTGCTTGTGCTCCAAGGCATGGAGGTACTGTGCTGTGACGGACACGGTGGTGTCGTCCTCCTCTTCCTCCTGTTCTGCATCCTCCATGGCGGTTAGACAAGCACACCAAGCAGCTCGCTGTCCTACGACAGCTGGAAAGAGCCTCATAGGAGTGTGTGCAACCTCTCTGACACGCCTCCCGCATAGGTGCTGAAGTGCCTCATAGGCCACCAACTGGTATGTGTCAGGTACCGCACTCCAATGGTGCTGACGTGCCACGGTCGCCAGCTTGGGTGCCTTGGACAATCAAAGATCTGCAGAAAAACCTGGCACTTCTGGGATCCATTGTCATCGTACTCACGCCCGGTGTACTCTGGGCGTCGAGTGTACCCTAGACGGCAACAGGCTTCCCACAACAGTTTGGGGAAGCCCTTCACTCGTAGACATCGTACTGTGTTCCAATCCTCATCTTCCATCTGCCGAGAAAAGGGAACAACTTAGTACCAGCATATCCAATTTTCAAGGGTAACAAGACGAGAGGTAAGTACAAAAGCATTTTTTTAACATATTTTTTGGAAATAAACAGACATGAGCTAGTTTATCCTAAGGTCACGTCCTGTAGCTAAGCATGGCTCTGATACCACTCCTGTAAGACCCCCATTACCTGGATCTCTTGTGCCTCTTGTATCAGTCCCTGAATTACGTAGCTGATACACACAGTATAACAGTTGTAGTATCACAGTCAAACTTCGTATGTAAATAGTAAGGTTCTGGGTACAAAAGGCTTACAAACCATACCGAATATTACAAGCCTAGTCTAGTGGACAGCAAAACACACAAAGGAAGAAAAAGCCCAAGCCACAAGCAATGAGGGGGCGAACGCGACCTCATAGACTAAACTTCATCCCCGGCTTCACCTTCGGCGGAGTCGGCATTGGGGTTTTCATCTGAATGACAGTAAGAGTGAGTATGGAAGGTACTCAACAAGCCCTATACTACTTCAAAGTGTTGATAGATGCATAAAGGGTTTTATTCAAGGATAGGCTTTACGGTTTATATTTAAGTGTAAAGCAGTTTATGCAGATTACCAATTGTATCAACTATGATCGACTTCAAGATATTTTAAGTAGTTCAAATACCAGTGATGAGCTGTATTTGGGGTTTCTCAGTCCTGGGAGGGGCTACACCTCACTCTGCAGTCTGTTTTATCACATATGGAGTACCTCTAGTACCACACAGCTTCTGGCGGAGCGAGCTAGGAACCACATCACACGGACATCTAGTCCACATACTCACTCATCAAAACTCACGCACCCGGAGTCTATTCAAGCATGACCATGCCTTCGCATGTCCATGACTGTGGACACGACTATTCGAATAGATTTACACTCTGCAGAGATTGTACAACTTTAGCCACGCGATATGCCCAGCCTCCAACCATTGCAAGAAGAGGAGCGAATCATACCGAGACTCTCCAAACACCTTTCCTACCGGGCTTTTCCACGAGACACGACAAGTCCCAGAGTTGCATGTTCCGAAGGCCAGCATCCCATTTTAAGCCTAAGCCGGTCCCTAAAACCTCCAAACAGCGGGACAGATGGACCCTTGGCTACTCGCTGCTCTCAGCCTCCTGGTATGATGCCCAACTCAATCCAGTGAAAGAAAGTCAAGTCCTGCCCATACAGGATGCATGGTTACACGGGGGTGGCTAACCATGACGGCGCAAGACTCGGTCCTTAAGCGGTTAGGCTAGGCATCTTCATGGGCAATGAATACAACCATGTAACTCAAGCCCCCAAGAGCATCCTTCCTGGAGGACCACTCTACCTGCCCACGTCAAAACAGTTTTCACCCATTTTTACACGTCACCATTCATGTCCCACATGGCATCAAGGATTTCACAACCATCATGGAATTCACAATCATCAAGGAGGCATGGTATATGAGTTGTCATTGATAACAGTAAATCTTGTCTTTAAGGAGATGTGTTTCAAAAGTGACATCTCCGAGGAGATGTATTCAATCCTAAGCATGCTATATATCATGGAGTCGTCCAACGTTAATATAGATAACGACAGGTAATCCTAGGGTGATATGTATTCTAGATGATGACATGTAAGGCATGACAGTGTTGATAGGATTAACTACTACAAATAGTTTGAAAAAAACGCAATATATAGCACATGCGATAATAAGTCCAGTTTTAGTTGATCAAAGATATTATTTGAAAACCATAGGTTCAGTATGATCAAGGACATAGGGCTTGCCTTTTCCGGAATTTTCTTCAAAGTCTTGATTGTAATCGAGATCCTCCTCACACCTGATGCTTCTGGTGCAGCACTCGCAGAACTTGGGTTGCCCTGAAATCATGACTACGATCAACAATGGTGATACTAAAGAAGAATCAATTTAACACCAAATGGAAAGACAGATGATCCCTAATGGATACCACAACGTGACAGATGGATAGATCTTGATTTTAGATTAATTTCGGTGAAAGAATCGCCGAAATCGGAGCCAGAACGGAGAAGTTACGGCTCCCGAAAGATTTAATCAGAATTTAAATCGAGAAATTAAGAAATGGCACTGTTCATAGATGGGCAATACGAACAGTACTCGGGCCCACATGAACAGTATCCTATCTGGCTGGGATGGGCCCAGATTGGGCCGTGATTGGGTTTGGATGGGCCCGCTTGGGTTTTGGGCTTGCTGGCTAACGGGCCGCGAAGGCAGGTCGGCATACCAAGCGGCCCGTCTAGCGGGTCGGTCAGCGAGGCCAGCGATTGGGCCGAGCCAGGTTGAGCCACGGCCCATGGCCGATTTCCAAGCGTGAGAGCGACGGCCCGGCTACGCACGCGCGAGCGCGCGACGGAGAAGGGGGAGAGATTCGATTGGCATTGAAGAATTTCGGTGGGACGTCGCTAGAGCATACGGCACGACGACTGGTGACCACACAGAGTGCATAAGCACGTCGGTAGCGACGTTTGCACGGCGGCGCGCGGCAATCATGCGGTGGCACACGACGACAAGCAAAAAGGGGGCTTGGGAGACGCCTACATGCTATCTACAGGGGTGTTAGGGGAACCAAGAGGCTCACCGTGCTGAAGAACGATGGGAAGCGGGTCGGCGACTGGCGACTCGTCGAAGAGGTGGCGGCGGCGATGCCCGACTATTGGCACGGACGGTTTCCCGTCAGGCTCCCAGTGATTGGACGGTGGTACAACGATGGTGATGGCCCCTCGGTGCTCGCTGGTAGCACATCGTCGGTAGACGGGCGTCGAAGATGTCACAGCAGCGACAATGGTGAAGGCGGCAGCGGTGTGGCGAGGCGAATGGAGAAGAGGGGGAGAGAGAGACGCGGGGCTGCTATTTATAGAAGGGGAGAGAGAACACGAAGAGGCGGTGCGCGCGCTGGCGTCATGGGGACGTCGGCGGTGAGGTGGCAGCCGGTGCCCACCTTATTTCCCAGATCATGGGCATGCTCTGTGCCAGCCAAGCGCATGGGCGCCCGAAGTCACGGCGTAGACGCATGGCAGAGAAAGAGAGAGAGAGGGAGAGATAAGAGAGAGAGCGGAGAAAGGGGGAGCCGGTCGGGAGAGCTTCCCGGGGAACGACGACCGGCGGAGGCGTCGTCGCGCTGGAACGGGGAGGTGGGAGATAATGTGTGCGGAAAGGAAGCCGGATCAGCGACGTGTGGACCTGCGGACAACCGAGCGGCGCACGGGGCGCGAGCGCGCACGTGCGAGCTGGGCCGACAGCGTTGTGATGTGGGCCGAGCGCGGCGAGAGAGAAAGGAAGGGCCGACGCGCTGTAGGAGGGAAAGAAAGGCCGGCTGGTGGGCTGAGAAAGAGAGGGGGGAGGGAAATTCGGCCCGGGTGAAGAAAAAAAGAGAAGGAGAAAAGGAAAAAAAAAGAGGGAGGGATTTTGGGAATAATTCAAATTGGAAAATTTTAAATTTGAATTTTGACTTGGGATCTAGATCAACTCTATTTGGAATATTTAGCTGGCTGGGCATGATGCAGAGAAGGAGCAGTAGCTAACCGAGTTAGACACCGAGAAGGACTGCTGGCTAGTCAAGAAAGATCTCTGGCTAGCTGAGGAGGCCACCGAGAAGGAGGAGCTGCACTCCGAGTTGGCTTCCAATTCTTGGGGTAAGCTTCTCGTACATAGTAGATGTCTTGTCGCACTGCACTACCTTCTTTTTAGCTGAGTATCTTTGTTGCAGAGTTATCCAAAACCCGGGACACCTTGGTCCAAGAGGGGATCTGGATGAGTTTCATCCAGCAGCACCTTGCCTTGCCCATAAACCTATTCTAGGATGCCCTCTGCATAGTTGGACTTCAGGTCAAGCCCTTGGAGGATGTTAGTACCACCTGGTTGTCTAGTTGGGTGATGCAGCTAGCTAAAGCTTTCGATAGTTTCCAGCTAGCGGTTGCTGGCCACATTTCCATCTAAGCCCAAAGAGGTGTGGAAGAAGTGGTTGTCTGAGTGCTGGCAATCCTGAAGTTGCACTACCTAGGGAATCTAGTGATAGGTGCCAAAGGAACCCTCCTTGTGCCATTGTGGTGTCCGTGCCGAGCTCTAGGGTCTGTCGGAGGGGGGGGGGGGCGAGGGTTGACATATACTCCTTTCTTCCTTTGCTTGAGTCAGGACCATGTAAGTGCTGAAGCATGTCACTTGAAATAACAATATTATGATCTTGGTATGCTAATTTGAACATGTGTGATGGATGGATGGGCTGTATGAAACTTTGAAGAGTTCATATATAGTCTGAAGCTATACTGACCAGAGGAGGAGGAACAGGTAGAATACAAGACATATAATGAAAAGATGCCATGCGATGTGAACCCACCGATAATGTGTCAGTGTGGGATCCTAGCTTAGGAGGGTATAGTGCCATCTGAGCTCAGACATTGATACTTTTATGGTAACATGATCGATGATGATTGGGTGAGTATACGAATTATGGTATCTTTGTTGTTGGTTTTTGAAATTCTAATATTTAGATACTATGTGGCAAGAGACATAGAGGTGCAATTGGGAGAGTTTCATTGGTCAGAGTGAATTGTTGGAACATATTCGCCAGCTCGCACCCTCAGATAAGAAGAGGTGAATTCAAAAGATTAAGAACGAGATGAGGAGTAGGTATGGTGTGTCATCTCCATCGTGGGATGTTCTGAGCCAAATTATAAGGGAGAAGAAATTATGTATGGAGGAGGCATTGATGTGGTGGAAGAAGAATCGTGACAAATACCCGCCGTCATCTAAAGGGTATGAGGATTGGAGGACGGAGGGAGAATATAAGATCCTAAGGTTCAAGTCACACAAGGATGTTATGGATTGGTACAATAGGAGGCGCAAGGCTCAAGAGGAGGCGGCTAAAGAGGTGCAAATGGAGATTATGAAGGGACTTGCGGCTAATTTTCTCGTAGTTGTACCTGAAGATGATGATGATGATGAGTTGCTAATTGATGGTGACAAGGATTAGCATGTGACTCATTTGGCGATGGTGGTTATGAGCATGGGACTTGTGGCTAACTTTTGGTCCGTGATGAAGTGTTATGTGTTATAAGAAGTTTGATGTGTTATTTCAATTCATGTAACTTGATGATGCAACTTGATGTGAAATATATGTTTAATATCCTTGGATCCTTTAATTACGGTCATTGTAGTATGTCAATTATGAAATTTGATGTGTTATTTCAGCTCTCCATGTGAGATATTTATGTTGTGCCTCTCTATTACAATCAATTTTGTCTTCACTA
Organism: Phragmites australis; assembly: GCF_958298935.1. NCBI lineage: Eukaryota > Viridiplantae > Streptophyta > Magnoliopsida > Poales > Poaceae > Phragmites > Phragmites australis. Next base: position 12,426,754 of record NC_084938.1, read on the forward strand.
ACTTCCTGAATCCCTTCATCCATTAACTCTAGCCAAACCTTCATCCATTGATAACATCAATCTATATATAAAGTAAATGCATAAAGGGTTGAGGTATATGTTGAAATATGTAGTTGGTTGCAGCGCAAGATATTTGTGTGCAAGAGCCATCAAGTAGCTTACTATTTTCGTTTGAAAACAGGGCACATCGTCATAACATATGGCATTGTATTTTGTAAGTACAGTGCCACAAGTTATGGCTCCATACCCCTTCAGCACGATGCCATGCCCAAACTTTCTGGGAAGAAGCAACCCATGGCATCGTGTCAAAGGGATATTACATTGTACCTTGTGGCTTCATACTTACAAAATACGATGCCATAGGTTATGACGCCGTACCCTATTTTCAAATGAAAACAATAAGGTACTTGATGACTCTTGCACACAAATACTATGAAAACTCACAAACTTTTTGTATAGCTGGCTAAATCTTACTAGCTAATCTTTTTGTAACAATAAAATTTCCCTCATTCAGATATTTATGTGTTTTCCATATCTAGCTAGCCCACAACATAAGCTTAAGCAATGAAATCCCAAACAAATAAATACAAGATAATTGCAACCATCACATAAATTGTTTCATCTAGAAGAGTGTTACAACCAAGATTGCTGATCAAACAACATTGACAATCACCAAACTATTTACATTCGTCATTGAGTCCTAGATAACCTTCCAGGGCATTTCTGAGGGACAAGAGGATTCTGAAGGTAGGAATCTTGGTTACCAAAAATAAGTATGACTTAATCCACAAAAATTCATAGCGGACTATGAAGAAGTCTAATCTTGTTCCCTCCATTTAGTTTGGCATGTGCCAACTCCATGTCAGTAGATGGAAGCGAATTTTTATAGCAAACATGCATAGACACTACAGGCAAACATATACACTTCCATGCATAAAATACATAAGGCAAAATAGTGGCAATAGCATCCAAATATAGTTCACACATACTAATGTTTTAAGTCCTACATAGCAATCAAATATACTTCACACACACTGATGTTCAAAGTCTTACATATTGACCAAATACAATTCACACAACCAAATATCGCTTATTACAACAAATTGGTCACTGCCTCGACCTCTTCCCCTTTCTCTTTCCCTAACCAAGAGCACTTGTACTTGGGGTGTATCGTTGAACCTGTTGACAAGGATGCTGGGAAGCTTGTGTAGGTGGTGGTGCGTCTGCTAGCTGAGACATACCAAGATCTTCATGGTACATGGAGTTACGGGTGTCATCTTTCTCGTCGTTGGCGTTGGCACCCTCCTCATCATCCAAAGCTGAAAAAGTAGGCCTGCACGAGGAGCTTGGTCCCATGGACCATGTGGTGGCACTAGACTATGTGATTGAGCCACTGGATGGACATGACCGTGTAGCCAAGCCACAGGACACACATGACCGAAGCTCTGAGCTTGTCGTGGAGTGAGTACAAGTGACAATCGCCAAAGCCTGCTTGCGACAACTGGAGCGAGCTACCACTCTCCGAAGGCATCGCTGGATGCGCTACAAATGAAACTTGTAATGAATAGTGACATAAGGTGTATTTGAATGAAAAGAATGTTTCCACAATAATATTTCTGCACCTAACATTTTGTGCAAGTTGTTCTCCACATCAGCGCTACCAACTGTCATTAATAGATTGCCTCACATTCATACCCTACAAGTCAAATGAATCATGTTAAATGATGTGTGATTGTTGAAGTATACATGGCATTTTGAAATCACTCACCACTCAGTTAAGGATGGGGGTGATCTCGACACGTGTGCCCTCTTGAGTTCCGTTGTCTTCGTCTGATAACTCAATATCAACATATCGTCGTCCACTTATCTCTGCCTCAACTTGTAGAGGATGGTAGACATGTACCAAGAGAGGTACTAACGAAATATAGATTCATGATGCATGTTAAAATTCCCCTCGCAATTAAGCTCAAACCTTCTCCACTCATCGATGTGAGCTCGATGCTGGTATGCAAAGTTTGTCACTGACCGCTGTCTCACCTGGTCAAGCCTACAAATAACAAATGCGATTGCTAGGCACCGAACATGCAAAATGTTAGATAGCTAAATATGGATATTGTTTGTCTTGTGCAATTCAATAGATGCAGACACCTCGTAGGGTGGGTAAGATTGCTACCACCTGAATTGTCTCATGACCATATGTGGTAGTGCATCTCAACGGTGTTGAAGCAAATTGCGGGCACCACATGGTCCAAAGCTCCTTGTCTCACCAGCACAAAGGGTTCGACCCCAAACTTTCCTCCAAAGCCTCCACTTCCCTCGAAGTGTATGACTGCCACTCAACCTGCAAATTAGGGATATGTCGTTAATAACACTTTTGTCAATAATGCATACGATGTAGGAAAAGTTAAAATATGGTATGCATACCGATCTTAGGTGCAAGGCATCCAACTCGTTGTTGTACTCAACATAAGCCCTACTGGTAAGTGCATATGGGACTAAACCTGGTCCCACATGTAGGCAATAGTGGGGCGCAATTTAGCAATGCCCATGTGGTTCCAAGTCCATGGCTAGAGCAGCCTTGGCCTCCCAACTGGCATCCACTCCCACATCCATATCTGGAGCTACCGATACATGAAAGCAAAAACAGTTGTATTGGCATGCGCTGCCCTAGTGAAGGAGGCATGGGAGGTGCATCAAGAAGTGCAATCTATAGTGGCGTAAGGAAAAAGCACCGCGTGGAAGGTGATCGCGGTGGGATCTGCATTGGGAGGGCATGTCCCAAACCATTCTAACATCCAGCTGATAGGAACCCTTGACACACAACCCTTCCTCCCCTATGGTTGAGATGGAAGCTTAGCACCCAAGAAGTCATTCACGTGCCCCCTCCAGCCCTCCAAGACACATCTCTAAGTCACAGGTTACCTTCTAATTGGCAACACCAAGAACATGGCAACATCCTACAGTGTCACCGTCATCTCTTTGCATAGAAGGTGGAAGGAGTGAGTCTTGTGCCTCCATCTGTCCACAAAGTGCAATGAGGGCAGCAGGGTTGAAAGGTGGCATGCCCTGCTTCACGATGTTGGATTCGGTAGCAAGGCTTTCCTGCTGAAGGAGTGGGGTGTAGCTACGATCGTAGTGCATGATGGAAGCTCCATCAAGGCCCCGGACGTGAAGCAAGGGAAGAACCTGAAATTACAAACACAATCATAATGTCAATACATAACAATATGGATAAATGTATGTAATAAAAAGGACAAAACATAAATCGGTCTTTAGGTACCTCCCCTCCTCTATCCTTCGTGCTCGGTGCTCCCTCCCATAGAGCTCATTCAAGAGCCGGTACAACGCCATCCTGTATTGAAAAATGTGGCACATGTTAGAAATTGAAGAACCAAAACAATTATAAAGTTTATGTAAAGTAAGAATCACACTATTGTTAACACAAAATACATGCAAACCCTCCCACCTCAGTCGGTGTATGTCCGCATTTCTTCCTGTTGTGTCCTGTCTTGTGGCACTTTGAACGATGGATGGTCACGGGATCCTCTAGGAAGTGTGTCCCCACCCTTCTCTTTTTTCACGGACTAGGCTGATCCCAATCCATGTCCATCATGTACCAGACTCTCTTTCTTGAACATTTCTTCTTCTACAGTAGAGCCTTATCCATCATGAATTGAGGAGCTGAGTAAGGTTCCCATTGATCTTCATCAAGGAAGGGTTCAAACCATGGTGTCAAGGTCTGCAGTAGCGACTACACACTATAATATTGCGTTATTCGTATGGGTGCCTCCGTTAGGTTGGTCAGCAATCGGTTTTTCCCAGCCGAATGACTGAAATCTTGCTGGACGAGTCCGCGGGAGTCATTTAACTATTTGGCCAAGGGTTTGTCGGCCCTAGGCCGACCCTGCCAAAGCTTTTCAGCCAAGTCATTTAATTGTAAACCCTAGGCCAACCCTACCAAAGCTTTTTGGCTAGCCGAATCATTCGTGAATGATCTCTTTCCATCCAAATCCTCTAGAGTGCCATTTTATTCGTATTTTTGACCTTTTCTTCAAAACAAGTTAGTGCACCAAAACTAGCGGGAAAGTGTGCCTTAGTGCGACTAAAATACATAGAGCATGGCTTTTACCTCATTTATTTACTGGCATTAGGGGGTGAAATATGGTGTTTAACGAGCATGAAGACACCACAAGCACAAATCTTTGCTAGTCCTAATCAAAGTTGAACTTAGAACAAGATGAACTCAGTTTCCTGCAAGTATCGAGTGTACAACAATGCACTACGAGAATGGTTACGATGGGTGTAAACCAGCACAAAACGTACACTAAGTTAAGTACTGTTATACTTACGGGGCTTATTTTATTACCTTATCTTGGGCAGTTGGAATTTGGAAAAGCTAAACAAGAGTTTTGTTGAACCACCTCCCTTTTTAGGCATGTCACTGGAGTTTTTATGATGCAATGGTGAGTAAAATATTCCAAAATGAGTGCATTATTCTCCATAACTCTCATCGCTCAAATGTATTTGGATCCTTACCAAAACCGTAGGCCTTAACTACCCTATTTCTACAAGTGTGAGTGGAAGGCTTATTTGTGAAGCGTGGTAGGGAAATGAGAAACCTCATCCATCATGTGGATTTTATAAAGTAAAGACTTTGTCCTATTGAAGGATCTTAACATTTCACATTCCGGTCATTGGAGAACAATGTTCAGGGGATAGGGAGAGAGATGGACTCACACCAAGGAATGGATTTTAGCACATCTTCAAATGATCACATGGCGCAATTGAAGTCCTTGTTATTAGATCGTGTTCTAAGGAGAAGAATTTGTTCCTTTGGCTCTTGTGATTGTTTTGGATCTTGGAATTTGGGGATTTGATTGACCAAAGGAACTATAATTTTTTAGACTCATTTTTTAGTTTCTAGGGTTTTTGGATAGAAGGATTTCTTCGGGGAATCTCCAATTGGAGTGTTTGAGTGTATGGTGTGGACCAAATTTTATGGGTTCAAAGCAATCATGGAGGAATTTGATTTAGTTTTTCAAGTTAGACTGTCTAGTGAAGGAATGCACAAAACCAATATGGAGTTGGCATAACCAGACATGAAGGCTGGCATAACCAAAGAACACGCAAAGGAATATGACCAGGTTTGGGCACTACATTCCATAAGGACACAAGGCTTAACTGAATTCACCTATCGGATGGTGTTTGGTTTTCAGATGTTTTAGAAGCATTTTGACTATGGTAGGAATTTCTCTCATAGAGGAAAAATGCAAACAATTAGTGGTTTTAATTCAACATTTAAAGCATCTTCAGAGAATTAACCTTACAAAGGGCTAGTTTGGAAGCAAGGAGAAAGAAACCCAGGGAACGGAACCCCAAGGGGGATTTTGAGGGCACATCAAAACCCCTTTATGTCGTTTATTTCCTGTCGTTGTTTGGATGCCACAGGGATAAAAATCTCGGGGAATAAGAAAAGGCTAAAAAAACAGAAGAAAAAAAATCTATAACAAGATAAGGACATTGCCATGAAAAAAAAATTCAAAATGTGGTTCAAGTATTTGGACAGTCTACAATACACTCTAACTATTCAAGCATCCAACCACACATACATAATTAAAATATAAAATCAGCACAAGTCCAGTTCATGCAAAAGTCGAACTAATGTATCACCTATAATGTCTAGGCATCAAAACATCGACACATTACATATTATTCAAGTAATATGAGGCATGAGTCTTGTTCATGTTAGGTAGCTCACACATCAACTCATCACAGATTATTCAAGTAACATTATGGAACATCAGCACACATATTTGTGATCTGGGTGCCACAACTCCTTGACAACTGAAATCACAACACAATAGCACATCACATATCTGTGATCTGGGTGTTGCAACTCCTCGATAGCTGAAATTGCAAGGGAACAAGTAAAATAAATTCAGTTAGTTAGCATGCTATTGTAGTAATCAGGGAGCTACCTATGTTGATGAAATGTTAATTATGTACAAATGTTGCATATCAAGCTGGCATCACCATCTACTTAATTACTTATTTTCTTTGAACAAAAAAAAAAAACTAGCAGCTGCTTATTCCTTTTCTTTGAGCAGAAAAGAAAACTAGCAGCAACTTACTTATAGCTCTGCGATGCCAACCGTAGCTAGCTAGCTGATACTCCTAATTCTCACACTTTTGTGCATAACAAAAGAAGAAGGACATCAATCACAAGATCAAAAGTGTTGGCTGACAAGTAAAAAAATAGAGATTGTTCGTATTGAATTTCCTAATTCAATCTTCCCAAGAACACTTTTGTGCATAACAAAGAGAAAGCAAAATAGTAAGGACATTGATGCATACAGGCCAACGACTCAAATTGGGCTCGGATAAACAAAAGGAAATTAAGCTGTCCTGATTGGTAGGCTAGATAATTAGAGTAGGAGTTCCCCTTTTTTAGTTTGACATGCAATTTGATTCTAGAGCTGAAACTCACAGGGCAATATGAGGCAAAAGCAGTACAACCAAAAGCAAGCAAGCAGACTGTATTGATCACTATGTGTTGATTCGATCCCATCATCATCGCTGCACATAATAAAATTAATCATAGAGTTTGAACTTTTGTGTTACTTGCCTTCTTCAATTTAACTGAATTGATAGTAGGTTAGAGCATGAATTCCTAGATACAGTTGATCCCAACTAGAGAGTTATGGACAAAAAAAAAGAATAATATTACAAAAATAGATCTTGTTATTTTTCTACTCTAATAGTGGCAGCGGTGGTGTCCATGAGCAAAAAAATCAACCTTGCACAGGTTTCTTAAATCTTGAACAGATTAAAGAAGAGAACAAATGGATCATGAGCTGATCTGAATGAACCACGCATCAAAGAAGCAAGAGAAGCGACCTGCAAGCAAAAATAACAACGAAAAGTGAGGTGACGAGCAGACTCTGAGCAGAAACAGGATCTCACCGGCAAGGGGAACATGGACAACACCCCTCCTAACGTGACCTCCCACCTCCATCCAATGTAGTTGTGTTTCCCTTCCTTGGGTTGTCTTCCTCGTCTGCTCCTTCCTCCCAACGCTGAGATCTAAGAAAAATATGTTTAGGTATCGAATCCTAACTCACAGCGGGAGGAACTCATGGGAGGAGTAGGGGAAGAGGAAGAAGACTATTTTAACTTGCCGCACAAGATGTCGCCGCTGGAGTGAGAGGAGGGATGCCGAGGAGCCGTCGTGACTCGTAACGGGGAAGGTTTCCCAACCTGTTGAGGTGTGGCATTTTCCCCATAGAAAGGGAGGGTATTAGGCCACGAAACCCCCATCATGTGGGCTTCCAAACAGTTTGGTAATTTAGCTCAGGGAGCTTGCCCCACGGGCTCCCACCCTAGGAAAAGGCTAGGATCCCGGCATGGATTGGGCCTCCCAAACGGACCCTAAGGGGAAGACTATTCCCTATGAAGCTATATCACAATTCCCAATAACCTAGACTTGATTTTATATATGGCAGTAGCACCGACAAGGTTATAGAGATGAAGTCTGGTGTTGTTATCATTACGGTCTAGTACTACCCGACTTGCAATAGAACAAGTTGTAAACAGGAGACTTAGGCGCTGGTCTGCTCGCACCGAGGCTTGGCCTGTATAATAATTTCGCTACAACCTCTTATGCGTGGACCTACAATAGGACTATGACATGCACGTCGTCTACAGAGTCTTAGTTGATTTTGTCGATCTCTCTAGGGGCACGACTGTCTCTATATGTAGTCTGTAGGTCTAGATGTGTGCATATGGGCCTGCAGGTCTAGATGAGAGATGTAAAAAAAAAACAGGAGACTTATGAGATATTGATGGCACAACTATTCATCATCTCCTTTGAAAGGGTTGCAACAAAGTTCTATAGCATGCATTCTGGGATTTATTTAGATACGAAGTGTAATGAAGCATGTTTTTGGCATTATTATTTTTTATTTTTTGGAATTTTTATGTGCTTTTCTGTAGAACAAGGAATTTTTTTGGATTATTCTTAATTAAGTAGGAATAATAAGAAAAGAAAGGAAACATATATAGTTTTGGATTTTTTTTATTTAAAATGGATTTTTGTGGGTTTTTAGCATAATTAAATATAATATATATATATATATAGGCAAGGCAAGGCAAAGCAACATGCTAGGCAAGCCAGTAGATTATTTGTACAGCAGGGCATCGGTAAGGCAGGACATGAGCAGGACAGAACATGCACAAGAGAAAGAGAACAAGTAGTGAAGGATTAGGCATGGAATACTTACAGAGTCTCCTCCAAGCCCAGATCTTTGCAAATCTGGTGCAAGAAGAGAGTTGAAGGTGTTGACGACTAGAATTGGCATATTGTGAAGAATTTCGGTTCTGGAAGTTTTCTGGTTGACCGATGAACATTATTCCGACTAGTGAACATTAACTGCGACTAGATGAATATTATTCCAACTAGTGAACAGTATTCTGACTAGTGAACAGTACCCTCTGACCAGATGAACAATAACCTCCGACCAGTGAACAATACCCTCGACTAGTGAACAGTAACCCCAACAAGTGACAGTGATTTCAGACCAGTGAACACGATCAGTGATCATGACTAATGACTAGACGGTCAGTTATCATGGTTTGTTCCTGCAGTTAGTCTCGGATGGATGGAAGAGTTGGTCGAATCTAAAGAAGGTCGAACTATATTAAAGCGTATTCGAATAGATATACGGGAGTTTTATGTTTTTAAATAGAAAATATATGTTTGTTATAGAAAGTTTGAAGATCAGGTAGGTATAACTGAATTATATCTGCAAGTCTTGTTCAATTTTAATTATGAGTCCTAATCTTTTACGGCTAAGAGCCACTGCCCTTTAAATATGAGAGGGTCATGGTCGATCGAGGACATTAACCAATTAATCAAATCAATCTACTTTATCTTTCATTTTTTGCCTAGTTCCTGTAGTCCCGTTATCTTTTCCAATCTATATTGCTACTTATTCTTGATTCCAATGACCAAGGATAAGCCGCCAACCATCTGCGCTCCGACGAGGTCCCTCCAGAGCGTGGGTGACGACGAAGGTCCAACGACGCAGTGCCACAACCAGGTATCCTAGGTGCTGCTCGCCAGATATTGCACACGAGGTGCTCAGTGTGTTGGTGTGGCAACTTTTCGCGTCAATACACTTTTTGATGACTCCGCTAGGGAAGAAACTTTTGGCTACCTTTTAGCCGAATTTTAAAACCTTAGCCATGATGAACGGATCCGAAGTCGACCCCGACAACGTCATTGTGCCCGTCATCGAGGAGCTAAATGAGGAGGCACAACAAGAATATGAAAGGCACAAAATGGAGTTCAATAGGGCGTTCACTTTGCACTACCAAAAGACGAGGCAGGACATCATCCGAAAGGAGGAGATTTCACGCCTATCTATACCAAGCCCGAGGTAACTCCCATTGTGAGTAACGCATCTCCTTCTGAAGAGAAAGTTACTTTGATGATTGATTAGCAAATAGGTCCTGTTATGAGTAACAAGTTTGATGCATTAGTTAAGGGTTCTAATTAATCACTCAGTAGCCGTTTAGAGTCAATGGTTCTTGAGATACAAAATATTATGGATACACTAAAATGGCTTCTTTCACATGATGCTAGTGCTTCAACTTCTAATAATGATGGTAGAATTTAGTAAGGTCTTTTTGATTCATCGGTAAAATTTATACCACCTATACCTACACAACAAAGTATGCCAATGGAACAAATTTATAGCCGAACTAATGTTGTAGGTTCGGCCAATGCTGTGACACCACTGCCTACTACACTAGATGCCACTAAACCGGAGGTCACACTATTCATTTTTCCATTGTCAAATACTACATCTAGTATAATTAACTCGGTTCCATATGTAACTAATAACAATAGCCGAGTTAATAAAAATTCAAAAAATATGCCAATAGCTTCATATAATACTGTTGCATATAGTGCGCCTCCTATACCTCCACAAGGCTCCAGCATCCCTTACGGTCCATTGTCAGAGACTTATTTTAATGTGCCTCCACAAAATACTCCATATACGCAGCCTGTTGTGCCGTATTCTTATGATACACCACCACATTGTTTTGGGCAACAACAACAAACTAATGTGATTCCTACTCGGCCCCTGGCTGAGCAACCTATGGGTCATGAAAGTTTTAGAGAGCAAATGGCTAGTATTTTAAAGGAACACTTTCGGGTAGAACCGAAGGGTAAAGCACGTGTCTATCAAAAACCATACCCTGATTTTAATGATAATATTCAGTATCCCAAAAGGTATAGAGTGCCTGAGTTTATTAAGTTTACTGGGGATGATGGTAGAGCCACTCTAGAACATATTGCTCAATTTATCTTGCAGTGTGGTGAAGCTAGTCCTAGCGATATGTTGAAATTGAGATTGTTTCCTTTATCATTGTCTAGCCCTACATTTATCTGGTTTACTTCTCTAGCACCTAATTTTATTTATACGTGGCCCCAATTAAAACAAGAATTTCATGAGTATTTTTATACTGGGGACACTGAGCTTAGATTGTCACATTTGACATCAGTTAAACAAGAACATAATGAGTCCGTTGCTGAATACATTCGAAGGTTTAGAGATACAAGAAACCAAAGTTTTAATTTGACAATTTCTGATAGAGATTCGGCCGACCTAGTTTTTTCTGGTTTACTTTCTCATTTAATAGAAAAGCTAGAGAACCATGATTTCTTATGTGTTAGCCAAGTATTACAAAAAGCTCTAGCTCAAGAAAATCGGGCTAAAGAGTCTAGAAATTTTCATAGGTTTAATGATAGAGTGAGAGAAGATAGTCCTAATGTGCACATGCTTGAATATGAATTTGAAAATTTGGATGATGGTGACGTTGATGTATGTGTGGCTAAATGGGCTTGGTCTTCTAAGTCTGAACCATTCGTTTGTCCTTCTCTTAAGTGGATGCCTCCAAAGAATCAGTAAGAAGAGATTAAATTTACTTTTGATGTAGCAAAGTGTGATAGAATATTTGATTACTTGCTGCAAGAAAAACAGATTAAGCTGCCTCATGGTCATGTAATTCCGCCATTAGATGAGTTAAAGAGGCGAGCTTATTGCAAATGGCATAATTCGTATTCTCATGCTACTAATGATTGCAATATTTTTCATCGTCAGATTCAATCGGCCATTAATGAAGGACGATTGAAGTTTACTGAGATGCAAGTGGACCTTCAACCGTTCCCGATTAATGTAGTTGATCTCTAAGATAAGAGCATATTAATTTGGCTAACTCAAGCCGAATCGACTAAAGGAAAAAATGTAACCGTTGGTGAAGAAAGGTCGAAACCTTTGGGGGGAACAAAAACTTGTTGAAAGAGGTGTTACTTGAGAAGACTCCCGAAGGCAAGAAATCAATCAAGACTGCAGAGAATACTTCAACCGTCAAGGGGCATGTTAATACTAAACCAAGGATGATCAAGCCAAAGAATCTGGAGGTTGGCAAGTGGAAACTCAATGAAGCGAAGAAACACGATAAGGTTAAGAAATTCAAGCCCACTTTCAAGCAACTCTTGTCTAAATATGAGAAAGACAAGACCGTTCAAACTCATGTGAATCGGCCAAGTGGAGCTAAGCGATCAAGATCACCTCCAAGGTAAGGGGTGAGCTATCATCATCAATAAAGGGAGGATAATGCTACTAACATCTACCCGCCACTCAGTATGGCGCCATGGTCATGGATGCATCCTCCAATGCCTTTTCCTCCTTGTCCAACTTAGGGCTATAACGGTATGTGGATGCCACCACCTCCTATGCAATTTAATCCTTTTTATTCTATGTGGACAGCACCCTGGAGGCCGGTATTTAATAGAATTTTATGTCCTACTCATGACCAATCAAAGCATACAAATTGGTCTAATGATGTTCAACATGCTAAAGTTGTGAAAAAGTATATCGGGCCAAGGAGGGTAGTGTTTTCATTCAAAATTCATATTCTAATTTTGATAAGGCAAGTACTACTACTGCTGATATTATTGAGATTGGTTCAATAAAAATATTGGCCAAAGAACTTGACAAAGGACCGATTGTTTTTTTGATAAATCGGTCTAGTCTAAACAAATACCTACTAATGTACAAGTTGATTCGAAGCCTAATGATCATGAAGCAAATAGTAGCGAACCGCTTTCTAAGTACTTGCAGCTGAGGTGGTGTCCCTCAGGCTTATCTCACACAAAGAAATGAACATTGCAGCGGTTATGCAAGCAAGAATTGGTGGAGCAACAAGCTGAAAAGTTACGGAATGCTACTTTCAATGAGATTAAGCCAATACAACCCATGAAGCAATATGGAGACCAAAGCTAGATGTTATAACAGCTCCTACCATAGCCCCTTTATCAACAATAACGCCGGCGCCTATGCAAGGTGACAAAGAAGATGAAGAATTACTTGATTATAGATAGTCACTAGTGCATGCTAATGATGCTTCACCAACCAAAGGTATAGACATTAATACGATTCTTATGTTACCTTCGGATTTTCAGTTAAATGATGTAGTAAATGAATAGGCAAAGACGTAAGGCCGATGTATTAGCTACCATCGTCCTAAGGTATTCATGGCCGATGTCTTGATCATCGCCCTAAGAAACGTAGAAGTAGAGAATATATGTTTTTTGGCACGCAAGCTTTATAAATAACAGGGGGCATGTGTTGACGACTGAAATTGACATGTTGTGAAGAATTTCGATTCTGGAAGTTTCTTGGTTGACCGGTCAACAGTATTCTGACCGATCAGATGAATAGTAGCCACGCCTAGATGAACATTAACCTCCGACCAGTGAATAGTAATCTCTGATAAGTGAATAGTGATTTTAGACCAGTGAACAGGATCAGTAGTCATGACCAATGATCAGGCGACTAGTGATCGTGATTTGTTCCTTCAGTTGGTCTCCGGACGAATGGAAGAGTTGGTCGATTCTAAAGAAGGCCGAACTACATTAAAGCGTATTCGGGTAGATATATGGGAGTTTTACGTGTTCAAATAGGAAATATATGTTTGTTATAGAAAGTTTGTTGATCAGGTAGGCATAGCCGAATTATATCTGTAAGTTTTGTTCGGTTTGAATTATGAGTCCTGATCTCTTATGGCTAAGACCTGCCCTTTAAATATGAGAGGGTCATGGCCAATTGAGGACATCAACCAATCCATCAAATCAATCTACTTTACCTTTTGTTTTTTGCCTAGTTCCTATAGTCCCATTCTCTTTTTCAATCTATATTGCTACCTATTCTTGATTCCAACGACCAAGGACAAGTCGCCGGCCATCTGCGCTCTGACGGGGTTCCTCCAGAGTGTGGGTGACGATGAAGGTTCAACGACGTAGTGCCATGACCTGAGTATCCTGGGTGCTACTCGCCGGATATTGCACACGAGATACTTAGTGTGTTGGCGTGACAACTTTTCGTGTCAACAGAAGAGTGCCTCCAAGGGCAGCCTACTGGTTCTGGTAGTGATGTGGATAGTTGTAGAAGGGGTCGTTGTGGTAGATGTATTCGACAATGTTGTTGATTCAGTCATCGTTGATATTGATGGCGCTTTCCAACTCATAGCCGTGTAACCGAAGATATTGTATCTGACCATGTATTTGCCCTACTTGTTCTGGCATTGCTCTTGTGTCGATCCCAATATCATGGCGGTCATCTGCTGACTCATTCTGATTGGCGGACATTTATTGGTAGGACTGGTAGTTCTGTTGGCAGGGGTCGAAAGGTGGTAGTTGGTGCTAGCACCGATTGTGCGATGGCATATGGTACTGGTACTATTCTTTCTGAGTGGGTGACGATGTTAGATCATCTCTTAGATATATTTTAAAAATTTATTTTTATAATATTATTATAGCATCCTTTAACACTATATATTATTATAATATTTATTTTTTTTATCTCCAACAGCTACTCCATTTGTTACCTTCTATTACTCTTCTTCTCTCATAGATCCACATTTATCATCTATGTACAGTGTCACGGCCGCATCTTTCTACCCGCAAAGTTGCAGCCGTCTCTCTTCTCACCACTTCACCGTAGCGGTCAATATGGCCTCAACTAGAGCGCTTTGTGGGACGACGTCGAGCAACATCCAACTTGCTACTTTACTGTAGAGGTGGAGCCTCTGCTAGAGTTGGCGTTACAGAGAAGCTATGTTGTGGTGGCTCCCTTGTCTCTGTGTTCTCATTTTTCTTCAAGAGCGCTCCAGGATAAAGAGGCCAAGCCTGTTGTCAAGAAACTTGATCTCGGTCTCGTATCTGAGGTACAACATGTAGTATGACGCATTCTTGTACCTGATGAAATGAGCCTGCGCAAGTGATATCCAAGAGGGGCAATCGTCCCTCAATATTGTTTATGCGCGCACCACGTAGTGCTCTCACAGCTTTAGCAATTACCGTTATATAGGAGGTGAACACTAGCTAGATTGTTAGCTGTGATAGAATGTTTCCAGTATTCTACCATAGCATAAGCCGGGTTCATTTTAAAGCCAAACATCATTGCATAAAGATATTGAAGATCTACTTACTATAGAAACCCTTATTAGTGTCGGTTTAAAATCGTTATTAGTTACGGTTTCTGAATCGACACTGATTATTCGGTACTGATAGTCACTGACTATCAGTGTCGGATATGGAACTGGCAATAAAAATCAGTATAAGTGTCGGTTGGAGCCACCAACCGGCACTGATAGTCTCGGTCTCGATTCAACGTTTTTTCATCAAAAAAGCTTCAGATTCTTTTTCACGACCAGGGCACCCAACCAGAGGTTACCCACCAGACCGCGCCCAACATTCGCATGTTACGTTATATTCACTCGCATGAGTCAACCAAGACACGAACTCAAGATCTCAATAGCCTGCGCGTACGTGACCCATCTAACCATCTCAGCTATCATCTGTTCGTGAGTATAATAGCACAATAAATCCTTTTAAACTCTTCTGACTGAATGTTTGAATGGCTATTTGAACATCTAAATGACCTCAAATGAAAAAGTGATGAACTAAAAAGTTGTAGATCTCATCAAGAGCTACAATGTCGATGTACATTTTCCCCACCCAATTTCGTGTGAAAAAGTTATGAATTTTTTAATGTCAGCTATCATCGACCACTGTTGAACTTTTATTATAATTATTTGGGCATTTAAATGACCTCAAATTAAAAAAAAATCAACTATAAAGTTGTAGATCTCATTGAGAGCTACAATTTTCATAAAACGTTTTTCCATATCCGACTTCGTGTAAAAAACTTATGAATTTTTTAAGATGAGCTGTGACAGTAGCAATAATAAGTGACGGTTTGTGACTAGTATTAGTACTGGTTGATAGCTAGAACCTGCACTAATACTGATTATCAGTGACAGTTTGTAGTTAGAACCGGTACTGATGTATCAATACCAGTTTGTGTCTAGAACCGATACTAATACAATCACTATCAGTGCCGGTTAATGGTTCAAACTGGCACTGATGTATCTTTGCTCATCAGTCATTGTTCGCATGCGGGAGTTTAAGAATCGACACTGATGCGTATTCAGTGTTGATTGCTGTTGAACCGATACTAATAGAGCGTTACATATGTGGTATTCTATATATAGTGTTATGTAGTAGGGACCGTCCACTCTGAAGGGTCTACAATCAGCTCTAGCAGTGACAGTGCTACCTATCCGTCTATGCAAAATTCACAGAGTTGGATTATTGATTTCATTCATTCTAGGGTTATTGTAAACTGGGGAATCTGATATGCTAGTTTGAGGTTAGATTTGATGGGGACCTCCCTCCTTTAGAATTCAGATCGTTCATACTGTTGGTCGCTATCTATCTTGGAGGCATCACCGTAGTTTACACCCAAGATTTTGCTAAGTTCAGCCAGAGTCAACACATATTGCTCGCCAAAGAATCTAAACCTATAGCTCACATTTATATCAACGTCAACAATTTCAAGAGTGCAGAGGGATCCAATGGTCAAGCGGCGAGCACCTTTTTCTTTTAGGTTGGCAAAGTTTCCCCATCCGATGTTATTGATGCAGTCTAGACGTCCACCTTGAGGCCGAGATTTTGGACTAAGCTGTGGTCCAAAACCCTTGTGTGGTTGTACTCCTGATCGGCGCAGGGTTAAAGAAATCATCGGTAACCGCCCGAGTGGTTATCGGCTGATTCGATCCGCACCGTATTCATAAGTCGATCGGTTTTCGATTAAACTCAAATTTAAAATTCAAAAAAATTCAAAAATTTAATGAATTACTATGTGGTTACCGCCCGCGGGCGATTTTCGGTGGTCAAACGCATTGGTGAACTATGGGTCAACGAGCCTGTTGTTATGGGCGAACTTCCTATGATTCATGGGTATTCAGCTGAATACCAATTGTTTTTTAAAAAAATCGAGCATATGTAAGATATATACATGTGTATAGACTAAAATGGACCAGATTCAGTTTGAAGCCCACCTTAAGGATTAGAGGCGCACAAAATCGTGTCACCGTGAGCTCATGCCTATGGCTAGGGTTTAGAGGTGACCGGCGGGCAGGGCGGCAGGTGCTGGAAGGCGATAACAGCGGTGGCAGACAGCCAGGCGTCCAGGCTGGGCCACAGGCCTGCAACTTGCACGGACGCGCACGCGTGGCGTCGGCAGGCGGGCGGGTGGCGTTTGGGCGGCGTCGGCAGGCGGGAGGACCATGCGTCCAACCGACCAGCTGTGACCTATCCTACTATCTAGGCGGCTAGGCAGGGCAGATGGGTAGTGTGGCGAGGGCACACGCCGTAGCTGGCAGCCGGCTAGGCGTTAGGACAAACTCCAGAGTCAAAAAGTGAGTTGATTTAGCAACAACACATTCTTAAATTTTCTACTCTAATATTTGTAAATTTAGGACCTTTTCTGTTAGACATATTTTTTAATGTTTAATACCCATTCTACGGATCCTGGGTTCATCACTGCATGTTGTAGCATAGCTGTTCATCGTCGGGGTTTATCTGAATGTTTTAGAAGTTGGGAGTAGACAGCAATGTCGAAGTTGTGCTGACTCGTGTTGCTTTTTGTGCTCCGCTGGCAGTGCTAGCTATGGTCGCTGATTTGGTAGTCCTCGTTGCTACCGTTGCTTGGCATGGGTTCACTTTGTAGGCTTCATGATAAGATGACATTATCGGTGTTGCTATGGCCTTACGTTTCTGCTTACCGAGGTCGATAAACTCCTTATTTCATCATTCGCTCATCATTCCTGCAAAACGATAGCTGGAACACAATTCATTCGTAAATTTTACCCAATGGACTTACTGTTGATGATATGCCCTAAGACAATTATACAAATGATTGTATCATGTCTATATTTATGTACTTTTGAACAATGTGTTATTCGGTTCCTTGAATAATTATCATTTACATTGATTAGCAAGTACATGATTTGTTTATGAAGCTCTTTATTTTATTGTAATATTATTCTAAATGATCCTTAGTCTTATATCATTATGTGCATTATATGAGACAATAATGATTCATAGACTAGTACATGTATTTATTGATGATCATGTTTCACAAAGCATAGATATAGACATATCAAATAAATAATGTGGACACATGTTAGAGAATATGGTGTTGAATAAACTCACATTGAGATACTACTAGGATTGTTATGTGATTAGAGAGATATCTCTGCCCCCTCTCATGTGGTTAGATTAGAAAGTATATGGTCATGCCAATGCGATTAAAGAGTTAATCACGAGTTTAATAATCCACCACAAGATTAAGTGCAGGTCAAGTTATCACAAGGATGACATGTGTCTCGCCTTGAGCTTGACTGGTATAATAAGGCAAAGAGATTGGTGCATATGTATATCAAGGTGAAGCCGATACGATCTTTATGTATACTCAGGAGCTGATACGATAACAGGCCCCAATTAGGAAGCGTGTGACCCGTTAGGTTCACATATAAATGGCACAACTCAAAAACCTCTTTCTGAACCAAATCAATAGCGGTCCCTAATAGGGTATATTGAGTTTCGAGTATACATAAAGATCATATCGGTTGAACCATGATATACGCATGCATCAATAATTCAAGCTCAAGATGAGACACATGACATCCTTAGATAGGTTGACCATTCACTCAATCTTATAGTGGATTACTAAACTTATGATTAATTCTTTAATCACATTGGTATGGCTATGAACTTTCTAATCCAATCATATTGAGGGTCGAGTAATCTCTCATGTCATATAGAAGGGGAAATTTTCATCTTAATCGCTCACACCTCACGCAATGTTTCATGGTACACCCGAAAACTAACTTTATGACTACGTAGTTACAGAGTAGCGTTTGACAGCCCCATGTGTGCCACTACACATTCTGAGAATCAATGACGATCTGATAGCACATCATATGACAATCCTAGTAGTATATCAAGATGAATATATCCAACACCATATTTGTTGGGGGTAATGGTACCATGTTAATCCCCTCTTTTGACTTTGGTCAATCTTGGCCAACCCCATATATGAATTGATAGTGCTAACATAACAGTGGAGCTGTCTCTGAAGTTGTCTTGCAGATGCAGAGCCGAAGGAGAAGCCAACGCCAAGCGAGAGGCCTGAAGGCTAAGTCTCAGGTCCCGAAGGATGGGAGTTGCCGGAGGCATCGGTGAGACCCGAAGAGCCACTTAGCGAGGAGCGAAGGGCCCAAAGGACCCCACATCTCGACCGGAAAGATGAGGGTCACCCAATGTATAGACAATGAGTGAAGGACCACCTGATGCTCGCTGAAGGGCTCAAAGGGAACGAGTCCGAAGAGAAGTCTCAAAGGTGGTCGACCATGTCACCGAAGGTCTAGCTGACACCTGTACCGGTAAACACGTGTCACTCCCTAGGATGATATAACCTATAATAGTATAGTGATTGTAATACCCCAAGAATATTATAAGAAGGTTCTTAGAAACATCGGACATTATTGTAATGCGAACCTAGGTGGTTGGGGTATGGCTATAAATACTCTACCCCATTGATGTGATGGAATGAATAGTTGATATACCACTAAATACTAGTTCATTATGTTGTGATTCAGGTCCCAACAATTGCGTAGACCATGGCGATGAAACCTGTGACCAAGTGGTGATCAAACATGCCTTCAAAGACTAGGAAAGGAAAGATGAAGGAGGCAGAGGAAGTCAAAGGATGTCCAGTCAGCCCCGAGCAACTAGTAAGGGCTAAAGAGGCTGAAGGGAATGGTGTGTCAGCCGAGGTCCACAAAGCAGAAGTCCAAGGAATTCATGAAGCCCGGGAGGCCGAGGTCCATGTTGATAGCGAAGTCCAATAGAAGCGTCAGACAGAGGAGGGGGCGAAGCAAGTGTAGTGACGATGGGTATTATAAAACTATCATATACAATTATCCTATACATATTGACGATGTGTAGTATAAAACATCACAGACAATCATATTTACTATGACATAGTATGGCCCCTTCACATGAGGATCTCTATCACCATGGTCCTTGTCCTCCGGGTCATCACGCTTCAAGTCTCCATGATCATGTACTAGTCTATTACACCTAATAGCACTAGTCAAATTACATGAGAAAAGGAAGCATCACAAGTCAGCATGCATGCCGTTATACAATAACATGACAGCCTTTAGCTGCAATTAACCATGACTCACAGGCCATGAAAATTACACGCATGCATCATATACACACAAAGGCCATACTATTCACACCATTCCCTGCAAAAACAAGTTAAGCGCACAATCGAGTTCGAACGGGATGATGAAAACATGTTATCCTTAAAAGCCCTAGGCTCGACAACACGACTTATCCTCTTGGAGATACATAGATCATATCTATGAAATCGTTGTGAAAATCTGATCAGATTGATCATATCAAGTCAATTTCGAGTCATTCACAATGCCTCAATTTCCATTGGATCAATCACATTGATCATCGTGTGAGGTTTTCTGGAACCGGTGACAATACACACAAACTCAATCTGTTGTTCTTCCGACCATGTAGCGGTGCATGCTATTAGCTCCGATGGTGATTCCAGCCGGTAGGGGCAAGTCGCACGCGTGGGCAGGTGGGAGAGCAAGCTAATCCTTTGGTCATATGGTTCTATCAACTCACACCTCATCTGACCCCTATTACAACAAACCGTGCAATAAAAGATCCATCATATGAACCGATCAAGATTCAATCTTTTACTACCACATATCATCTATATGTGACCGATCCAGATTAAAAACTACGCAGGATGGCTCTGATACCACTGTTGGGGAACGGTAGGCTAGGCTAGCCTAAAACAAAAAATTTCTACCGCAATCACCCAGAAAACCATGCTAGTAGGAGATCATAGATCGTTACCACTCGACACGCAGTGCAGCGAAAGAAGAGTTGGAGTAGGCTGATCCAATGTCGTGTGCTTCAAACTTCTTGAACAGCTTCTCGATTAGATCCGCGACCAGCCCCGTGCAGGTGGTCACGCTCGATCAACTCCGAGCAGGTGGTCGTGCTCCTCAACTAGTTCCTCGACTAGCTCCTGATCAGGTCTATCACGGCCTCAACCAGTTCTTAATGGTCATGTCGTGCTATTTGACCAGATCCGAGTGGTTGCGTTGTGCTTTGTGACCAGACGAGTAGGTCTGTCGACCAGTGCATCATAGTTGGCGACCAATTCCGAACACGTCATGATCAACTTGTCAAGAAGATCAGCGCCACAATAGCAGCAGCGCCTCTACGGTATCCACACGTACCGGGTAGAAAAGCTAAACGCCAATGTGCTAGCACCTCACGCGCGGTTGGGGTTTTGGGAGATCGTGTGGAAAGCTATGGCTAGGGTTTTCGAGTGGCTCAACCTCACCACGCCCCACCCCACGCCTCTCCTTATATAGAGCTCGTTAATGGGCTCTTACGTTGGAAACCCTTTAGGACTCTAACACCTCATGGATCACAGTCTAATCAAACTCATATACGAATCCAATTCGCATATTTTGTTCTAACCCATTAAGTGTGTGACCCGTTAGGTTCATGTACAAATAGCTACGACTCGGAAACCCTTTCCAAACCGAACCTTGATATACACATGCACCGATCCCTTGGCCTCACAATACCAGTCAAGCTCAAGGCGAGATATGTGCCATCCTTGTGATAGCTTGACCATTCACTCGATCAAGTAGTGGATTCATCATAATTAACTTTTTAATCATATTGGCATGGTCATGCACTTTCTCAATACAACTACCTCGAGGGCCCCAGAGATATATCTCTTCTTATCAAGGAGGGGCAAATTCTATCTTGACCGCTCACACGATCGCTCACACCCCACGACATGTTTCATGACAAATTCGAAAACTACTTTTATGACTACCCAGTTACGGAATAGCGTTTGGCAGCCCCAAACTATGTCACTACACATTCTGGGAATTAATGTCGATCTCAGGTCTAAGGATGCTGCAGGTACACCATTTAAGATAACAATTGATGGCACATCAAAATAACAATCCCAACAGTATCTCAAGGTGGGTCTATCTAACATTATATTCTCCAACATAAATATCTACATTATTGATCTGGTATCTCTATTTCTATGATCCATGAAACATGATCATCAATTAATACATGTGCTGATCTTATGTATTATCACAATGATATACGACCAAGGATCAATTAAGAATAACATCACGATATAAACAAAGAGTTTCATGAACAAGTCACATACTTTCCAATCAAAGTAAACGATAGTCATTCTTAGAATAACACATTATTCAGAAGTACATGAACATAAACGTGTGATATAATCATCTCTATGATTACCTCTAGGGCATATCACCTTCAGAATGCTAGTGCGCTAGCACCACGCATACAACTAGGGTTTTGAGAGGTCCGGTGGAGAGGGCACACTAGGGTTTCAGAGTGGCTCAATTGTGCGCCCCTCCCCATGCCTCCCTTTATATAGATCCTGATATGGAATCCCACGTTGGAATCCCACTAGGACTCTAGTCCCTTATGGATCACAATCCATTTCACCCCTCTTGTTCCAACCGATTATGTGTGTGACATGTTAAGTTCATGTATAAACAGTTACGACTCGAAAACCCCTTTTCCAAACTGAAATCAACAGTAACAGTGATCCCAGGGCTTAATAACTCCTGAATATACATAAAGATCATACCAACTGAACCTTGATATACATATACATTAACCCATTTACCTCATGATACTAGTCAAGCTCAAGACGAGACACGTGCCATCCTTGTGATAGCTTGACCATTTACTCAATCTTGCAGTGGATTACTTAACTCATGATTAACTCTTTAATCACATTGGCATGACCATGCACTTTGTAATCCAACCACATTGAGTGACCTAGAGATATCTCTCCCATTATATAGGAGGGGAAAATTTCATTTTGATCACTCACATCCCATGACATGTTTCATGAAAAAACCAAAGCTACAATTATGACTACTCAGTCACGAAGTAGCATTTGACAGCCCCTAAGTATGCCATTACACACCTTTGCATACTAGCAAACCTTGTTAGTCCCATTGATTATGTTGATATTAATCACCAAAATATACTAACCCTATGTTAGGGTCATTGATCTTTTAGCTTTCTATCCACACTCCCGCAAAGTGCATTGAGTTATCCCTTGGATAACTTTTGAGAATTTAGTGGAGACACTATGACCATTGTCATGTTGTGTGAATTGCTATTATGGGATTTGTTTAGTACGTTATTACTCATACTCACTATTCCCCTTGTTATGTACACAAACATGACTTAGACTTCAATGCTACTCCACCTCAAGACGGAACGAAAGATACATCGAGGCAGATGCCAGAGATCAAGAAGGAGAAGCCTAGTACGAGACCAGATTATTGAGGAATACTATGAAGTCCAGCAGGAAAACTAGGGTGTAGGCTAGGATAAGGGACCCTTGATCCAACCACTAAGGTGTGGAACTTTTTTCTTCTAGAATTGTTGGGGAATGGTATCGTACTGGTTCTCTAACCCCCGCTTAACTTCGGCCAGCCTTGGAGGATCATAAACAAGAATGGATAGTGCTAACATAATAAAGAAGTGGTTTTGGAAGTTGTCTTGCAGAGATGGAACTAAAGGGGAAGTCCAACACCAAGTACAAACACCGCAGGTCTTAGAGGGTGCACCGAAGGCTTGAACGAGGCTTGAAGGGATACTTAGCGAGGGGCGAAGATCCAGAGGGAAAAACATCTCTGCCAAAGGCACAGATAAGGAGTGAAAGGCCACCTACAATGGAGTGGAAGACCCAAAGGGAAGCCCGAAGGTGGTCGCCATCAGCCAAAAGGGAAGCCCGAATGTCATCAACCACTATGACAAAGGGTTGGCTGACATGCACAACTATAAACACATGTCATGTCTTGGATCATGTAACAATTGTAATAGTATAGTGGCTATAATACCCCTAGAATATTTTGAGAACATTCCAAAGAATAGGGGCACTAATGTAACGAGGATTGGGGGTTAGGGTATAGCTATAAATACCCCCACCCAACTGATGTGATGACATGAATAGTTGATATACTATTAAATACCTCTCTACTTTGGTGTGAGTGTCTGGGTGACATGCTGTGTTGTGATCGAGATCCCAACATTTGGCGCCATCTGTGGGGATTGAAACTACGACCACATGGTGATCCATCATGCCACTGAAGACCAAGAATGGGAAGTTAAAGGAGCCAGAGGAAGGTGAAGGCTGGTCAGTCGATCTTGAGCAACGAGCATGGGCTAGGGGAACCGAAGGTACCGGGGCTTCAGTCCCAGGAGGTCGTGGAGCTGGAACCAATGGGGCACCTAAAGCTGGATATGATCATGAAGTCAGGGTCCATGGAAACAACAACGCTCAATACAAGCAGCAGGCAGAAGAGGCAACAAAGCAGATATAGGAGTTATAGGAAGAGCTCAGTTCCTTTCGTCGATCTATGTCCTCTCCGCAAGAACCTTCGTGGGGACTTAGCAGAAGTAGGGACTTGGAGGAGCCCGTTCGTCTATGAGCGATAGATCAAAACTCTATGTTGTCTCTAGGTCTGTGTAGCCATAGCCTTTGGGGTTAAACATGCCACTATTACACTTGTACGATGGCGAAACATACCCTCGAAAATTCATAATGAGCTTCGAAGCCAGAGTTGAATCCATTGGGGGAGGGGGGATGACGTGACCATGGCAAAGGCCTTTGTCCTCGCCATTAAGGTAATAACTCTTTCCTGGTACACTTCCCTCCCTTTAGGGAAAATATACTCTTGGGAACAACTTTATGAAGTATTGTTCTCACACTTCTAGGGCAACTATGCAGCTTCAGTCACCATAGGGGATTTGTTTGCAGTAAAATAGAAGGAGGGCGAAAGCTTGAAGGAATACATTTGCCATTTCATGTGACTAAAGTGTCAAGTGTAGAGCCTAAGTGATGACACCATAATTGTTACGACCCAATAGGGGCTTTGAGCTGGAGAGCTAGCTTCGCCTGGCATGAAGGCCAGTCAAGATGTGGACAAGATCTTCACTAAAAGGGAATGAGGAGCGTCCGAGGAGGTTTCATCGATCCTCAAAATCATAAATCTCATGATCATTTTCATTAGCCAAGAGGCCATAAGTGAAACGTGCTCAGCATTGATGAAGGCCAAGATAGAAGCAGTCAGGGAGGTTGGGGTTTGATAAGGGGCCGCAAGCAAGGGTTTGGATGCCCTAGGCCACTTTATTATGTAGTACATGGCAAATATGTCGGCCACACCACCAAGTTATGTCCCCATGTTCTGGCCTTGAAGGAAGGGATGAGCAGACAACCTTCGTGGCCACCTAGCTCCAGACCCTCTTATGATCCTCTAGTGGTACATCACATGGAGCCTCGAAGCAATCAGGCTTTTAGGTCCTCGCCTATGGCTCCACCTCATGCTTACTACATGCATCTGCGCACTAGAAGCAAGTCCTACAAAAAGTGCAAAAATTAGTAAGGATTAATGAAGGGTGCATAATCATGATATGATCTCAAAGGCTTACCCGCATTTGAGCAATGACAAGGTGGTCTAGTGAGGACATTACTTCTTCGGATACAACAACAAGAAGTGATCCTCTAGTTGTTACACTTATGCAAGGTTCCATTATAAGAGCACATGCATTTCAATTAAATCACCAGGTGAGCTCGTTTCTCTCTGTTTGTATTCATACTTATAAGGACGGGATGTTACTAATTAATTCTTGTGATGTCTTTACTTAGAAATATAGGAGAACATAGTTCGAATCGAACCCTTGTCAGAGATTTTTAGACTCTAAGTCTAGTTCCTACCCATTTACCTACAATGGGAAAGTTGGACTCCGAGTCCCAGACAAGTTAGAAACCAAGACAAGTCGGGTTCCAAGTTAATTACAATTTGGACTCCAAATTCGTTTGGGTTCAACAAATAGTAGTGCAACAAAATGAAAATACCTCTCTAATATGGAGTCCAATGGAAGTGTTTAACCATGGTTTGAAAAGATTATATTGTGATCTTTGCAACAAATCCAGCCCCATCAACAGATTCCTCGTGAGTGACTCGAAAACCTCAAAATGAGTTAACATTGTAACATATAAAGTTAGAGTTAGATTTTATTTCCTTAGTTTTTTTATAGCGTCTAGGTGGCTTGCATGCTCCATAAATAGGGGCCAAGTGCGGCCATAATACTTGAGTTTTGTTGAAGCCTAGTTTCACCTAGTGCCAAACAACATTGTCTCTAGTTGTATCTTGTGACCACCTAGTTGAATACTTTGCAGAACTCCACCACATCAATACATTGCTCTTCATTTATATTCTCAATTTCATTTTGACTTCACTTATTCTTGCTTGTTCTTTGGTTGCTTACAGGGATAAGAAATTTGTGGTCAGGCTGATCATGCCCACGGCTAGGTCAGTAACCTCCAGGAGTTGGTTTAGCAATTGCCCGGGCACTCTATTGTTGTATGAGTATAGCTGGATCATCAGAGTCATCTGTACCAAACCAATGAATGTTTTCCAATCGAAAGATCAGGACATCCTTATCCATATCAAGTGGCATTAGAGCTATATGTTGATCAGTGAGAATGTTCAGTTTTCATAGTTATAGATGGTTCTTTTACCTATAGTCCGAAAAAGAAAAGAAAAAATAGTGTTAGATCATCTGTTGTCCAAATCCTTTGTTCTTTTCAATTTTGTTTTGGTATTTGTATTGTTGAACTTTTGCTACATCATTGTTTCGAGTTGTTGGTCTTATGTCTACCTTTAGAGTTTCGAGTTCTTGTAATGCTTTCATCACATCGCTGTTGCACATGCCATCATTACCACTTCCACACACCACTCAAAAGTTTGCTTGCGCTCATACATCTTTGGTGTGGAACGCCCATCACCCACCACTCTATGCTTTGCTGTTCTGATTGTTATGTGCTTGTCTTCTCAATTAATCATAATGTGCATGAGGAAAGAAGAAAGAATTCATTTCGGAATAGAAACAATCCGAGAGAAAAGGAAAGAGTCTGATTCATATTACAAAAATAAAAGAAAAAAAGAAAAAAGGGCAGAGAAAGAGGGAATTCGAATACTTTGGAAATTCGAGTTGTAATATGTTTGGAAAGTGCCTCCACTCTTTGTTGTGCAGATTGCTTCACGCTACGTGTTAACATCATTTCGCATCATTGCTTCGTGCCCACTGCCACAATCTGTATTATTGCTTTCTTTTGAGTTGTGTCACACTGTGATATCGCTTATGTTCCAAGCTCATGTCTCTAGGATGGTTTAGCTTAGGGCCAGCAAGCTTGACTAGTACTTTGAGCAAATTTTCAATGTGCATTGCTGATTTGAATATTGCTAATCCTTGCTACATATTGGAAGCCTTCTCCTATCTCCTCCAAATTCTATCTTCTATGGATTGTTCGGTCACCAGGCAATCGCTTCATCCAATCTTCAGAGGACTTTGACACCGCCAACAACCGTCACCTCTTGTTGAGCTAAGTAAGAACTTGTAAGAATTTATGAACGGCTCGAGAGTTTGAGCGACTTGTGATCACAATCTAGTAGTACATATGAACAACACACTTGCTGTTTTGTTTTCTTGTTTCCACTAACCATGTCAGGTGACGATGAATCGTGGCCTACAAGGATCACCACAGAACAGCATATGGAAAGTGTCCATTTAACCAATCAGCAATTGCCCTTGTGATAAGAAAAGCTTAACACAATCGTGGCTGCTCAAAACATAACTGTGACACTTCAAGCTATTTTGGCTTGTTTACCTTTGCTTGCATGAAGAACTTGTGTTGTTGCACCTTCTCTACCTTCTGCACAACCTTTTCACGGAGCATAACAGATCCCCCTTTCTACTACAGAGGTCTAAGCTACTACCACAACGGCTGTCATCATTCAGCGATGGGCCATCACCAATGCTTCAGGCATGCTAGAACAAGAACAAGAAGGAGAGAACACTACTTGCTACATCGGTTATTCAGAGGTTAAGGAAGACAACAATCGTGATCACCAATGACAACATTTAAATTGCCAAAGTATGAGACGAGAACTACCACATCAAGAGGTACGTAACTATGGTGAGTATGATAGGTTAAAATTTACTATGCTTCTATTTGATGGTAAGTACAACCCTAATGCTTACATAAGTTGGGATTTTTTAGTTAATAAAAAAATTGCTTATCATGACTACCCTGAGAATAAAAGAGTTAGGGTTGTCACTAGTGAATTTTCAGGTTTTGCATATGTTTGGTGGTGTGAACATTATCGTAAACATCCTAATGATATTCCCACCACTTGGGAAGGGTTGAAAAAAGCTATGAGACGTATGTTTGTTCCTTCCTATCATGATGGTGATTTGTTGAATAAGTTGTAATGATTGAACCAAGGAACTAATTCTATAGAAAAGTATTTTGAAGAGTTACAAACATGTTTGAATCGTTGTGGTTTTAATGAATCTGAAGATGTAATAATGGCACATTTTATGAGTGGTCTAAATTCTGAGATTAGTGTTGCACTTCAACATAAATATTTTAGTAACATGCGTGATCTTGTGCATTGTGCTATTAAAGTGAAGAAAAGAATTTAGAAGCATGAGTAGATCGTAATTGATGGTAAGGTACATCACAACAAATGCAAGTATAAGAGCCAACTAGCCCAATTGAGAGAGAGTGTTGAACACAGAGAGATGTGTGATTTCACAATATGTGAGGTTGAGAGCAGCAAAATTGAGATTGAAAGAGATCCACAAAAAGAAATGAGAGAAGTAGATGATAAAAAAAAGTGAGGATATTTCTGAAACTAACGAATTCATATTTGCTTCTAGTGTTTCTTACATTGTGCAGGTTAATAAAGAAGAATATGAGGTAATTAACCCACAACCTACATCACTTGACGAAGAAAATGAAGACACA
Organism: Phragmites australis; assembly: GCF_958298935.1. NCBI lineage: Eukaryota > Viridiplantae > Streptophyta > Magnoliopsida > Poales > Poaceae > Phragmites > Phragmites australis. The sequence continues at coordinate 12,455,172 of NC_084938.1, forward strand.
TCACCCACAACATCTATATTATGTAAGGATGATATGGAAGGTAATGTAAATAGATTTATTTTGCCTTGCAATAAGAAAATGTGCCTAATTGTGAGTATATACCTACTACAATTAATTTATTTGAGCCAACATTTACATATTTAATTAATCCACATTCTGAACTAGTTGCATATAATTTTACTCATGTGGAAATCATTACACACAAAGAAGTGCTTTCTAGAATATCCCCTGCTGATTCCTTATTTTATATCATGCTTGGCAAGCCTATTAGATTATCTTATATGTTGGAACATATATTTGAAATTGCATCCATGAGATCACATTTAAGTTTCTACACTCAAAAGTATAAATTTGAGTTGGTTGCAGATTATGGTGTGGATAACCAGTTCTCACGTGGAAATCATACTTGTGATAATCTTGCTAGCTTGCATTTGAATCTTATGGATCTGCAATCTTTTGTGCCATATTTGGATAACCCTGAAATTAATGCAAATGGTAATGCTTGTTGGATAGAACAAAGTAAATATCATGTTCCTGTTATGGGAGTAGGAATGATGAGAATGATATGTGTTTAAGTGCTTATTTGACATATTCATTATATACTTGTTGTTACTGTTATAATAAATGTTATGTGCATAACAAGGAGACCGCTAAAACTGATGACAATTATATATATCTTGCATGTATGTTGTTTTATTTGTTTTGTTCATTTTTAACCTATCAAAAGCGAAGAAGAGTGTTTTCTTGAAGAAGGGGAGGACGATGTAGATCTCCCTATCAATCACACACTACATGTTCTTCTACCAATATCTATTGGTCGATATTCTAAGAGTTTTTAAGGACTTGACTATCTTCCATAGCTATCCTATACGACCCTGATCAATTAGATTCGACCACCCTATAGGAACCTTCCCATTTTGGAGATAGCTTATTGTTGTTTTTCTGGCTTTGTACGAGACGTCAAACCAAATCTCCAGGTTCGAAAGATCTTTTACAGATGTTCTGATCGTGGTAGCGTCAGAGAGCTTGTTGGTACCGTGTTTATCTTATCAACATTTATGTCCTTTTTCTTCGAGAGCATTGAGGTCATCTTGTGTTCTCAGGGCTTCATCCTTATCAGCATATAACTCGACTCGGAGAATAAGCGGTTCAAGATGCAGGTTTTGATTCCCTGAAGTACTAGGCTATTTGCCCACTCAACCTGTCCATTGCTTTGTGGATGTGCCACGGATGCAAAGTAGACTGTAGTGCCGACAAAGGGATCGTCTGTAGGGCTTGAGCAGGTTGATGTACTCTTCTATTGTGAAATTGACAGCTTGTACACCTTTTTTACCAACTCGCTCGAATCACAGAGAGTCGTAGGCCAATAAGAACTTTGTTTGAAAGCCTTTCTGACCACAGTTCGGAAGGAGGTGTGAGCTCCACACACCCCTCAATGGATTTCTTCAAGTAGTTCTTTACCCTGCTTCTAAAAGATACATTTCATGAGTACTCCGTGAGCACCCATTCGATACAGAACGCCATGCACCAAGGTATACATCATGGATCGACGAGAAATTTGCTCGGTTAGTGCATCATCCTCAGGCACAACTTGATCTTGAAGGTACTTGCAGATTGAGATCATCCATGAAACTTTGCTTTCAAGCTATGTCACGAGTTCCCCTATGACTCCTTTGGGGCGTCAATCCCCTGAGCTGGTTATAGGTCTCGTAGAATGTAGAGAAAATGGTCTAATTAGGCCATGATTGTGATTTTGGTGATTAATGACAACATAGTCATTTGGACTAACATTTTTATCAAGAATATATATTAGTAGGTCTCATAGATGCAATCCATTAAGAAGCCATCGCAGCCAGGACAAAGTTTGATTAAATTGGAAAAGTCCCAAGAAGATTTGCCCCACCGGAAGGTCCGGTGTAGAGGAGTTTGCACTCACTGGAGCATTGTATCCAGAGGAAAAGTGAAGGCTGATGACTTTATCGGAAGGTCCGGTGCTCTGTGTGTTAAACTCATCAGAGTATTTCTGACAAATGGGGAGAAAGCTGAGGATCTCACCGAATAGTCTAGTGATCTGCACTGAATAACACCGGAGCATTTCTTGCAGAGAAGAATGCAAGTGCAGAAGACTAAAGATCAACCCACCGGAAGGTCCGGTACTTGGTTTGTGCATACCGGAGTATAGCACCAGGGCATTTCTTGCAGAGGCAGCTGCAAGTGTTGAAGAATGAAGATCAACTCATCAGATTGTCTCGTGATCACAGAGATAGTTGCACTAGAACATTTCTAGGGAAAGGAATAGAAGGTTTAACTCACCGGATAGTCCGGTGTGAATGGAATGAACATCAATGAATACACCGGAGCATTTTTACCAAGGCAATTAAGCACAAGATTAGATAGTGTTTAGTGCTTATAGGCCTAAAGTGAGTTGTAGCTAAGTGCTACAGCTTGAAGAAGGGATCAAGGAGTGATCCTAACTTGTAACGAGTGGTACGTTGATGCCTTGGAGTCTTGGTGACTCGCAGGCATCTTGGGCCTTGGTGGCTCAAGCTTGTTGACCCTCTGACTTGGTGTGGAGCAGCGGCAAGACACATGTACAGGAACATGGAGACCCTTGCCTTGGTGGCTCAAGCTCCGAAGTGATCACGGTGGCAAGTGTTTGAAAGAGAGGCTAGTTGTGAGACCTTATCTTGGTGACTTAGTGACTCATCCGACTTGAGGCCTTATCTTGGTGGCTTAGTGACTCATCCGACTTGAGGCCTTGCCTTGGTGGCTCAAGAGTCATGACCGAGTGCCGACCGGGAGCATATTCTTGGTTGAGCTCCAACATGGACTAGGAGTGGCATTCATGGTATTGATACCACGGGATAAAAATCCCTTATCCGAGTTTGTCTCTCTACCTTATTTACGTTTCTGCATTTACATACTTGCAATTTACTTTGTTTGAGTAGGTTGTAATCCTCTTGAGTAGTAGAGTAGATATATTAGATAAACATAGAGTAAATTTAGATAGAAATTGAGATAGGTTTATCTTGTAAAGTTTTTTAAGCCAATTTGGTTTAGTTTCTATGTGTCATAATTCACCCGCCCTTTTAGGAGATCATCGTTCTTCATAATTGGTATCAGAGCCTCATGCTCTTGATAGGTTTAACATCCTAGATTGTGACGTCCGAGATTGGTATGGATACCTATAGCGCTCTATTTTTTGATGGCATAAAATTTTCCCATTGAAAAATTCTAATATCGTGTTATTTGTAAGCTAAAGGTTTAGATGTTTAAAGAGTCACTGAGGAAGGGATGAGACCACACATCACCAACAAAGAGAGGCAATTAAATGTATTGGCGAAGAGTATCCTTTTATTATCTTTAAATTTTGATGCATTTAATCATGTTTATTCTTTCATTAAAATATATGAAGGCACAAATGATGTGCACAATGAGAAATATCATGTGCTGGTTACTAAGCTCAGTAGCATCAAACAATTTACCCATGAAAGCGCTAATGATATATACTCATGTTTGAATATTCTTGTCAATGAGATCAATATGATAGGTTTAACGCCAATTGACGCTGATCAAGTGGTGAGAAGAATACTTCAAACTCTTCTTTCAAAGTACAAGTTGATAGTATCTATCATGTACGACAATAACGACATCAAGAAGATGACTCCAAGTCTAAGTGCTCGGCAAGATTACCGCCCATGAGATGACCATGAACATGGGGGTGGAAGCCTCTTGCTTATCCGATGCAAAGAACATTGCTCTCACAAGCAAGCTAGCACCATGGCCACACATGAAGGTGAAGATGAGGAGGCAAGAGAAAGTGTCAAGCTCAAGCGAAGATGATGAAGATGAAAATAAAGAGAGCAATGAAGATGATGAGCAAAGCACATCAAGTGATGAAGAAATGGATCCCGGAGTCACCAAGCTCATCTTTCAAGTGGAGAAGAACATCAAGAAGATCAGTGTTAAGATTGATCATCGAAACTTCATAAAAGACTTGGCCAAAACAATTAATCACATCAAGAAGTAGAAGAAAACCAAGAGCAAGAGGGAGACAAGGGGAAGAGCCAAAGCATTTGCAAGCATGGGAAGATGGGTGAGTGAAGATAAAGATTCAAGCTCAAGTGGTGAGAGCTTCACCATCCACTCCTCCAAAAGAAGCTCTTTCTCAAGGTCATCATCACGCAAGTTAACACGTAAATCATCATGTAACTGCCTTATGGTCAAAGATATGGATAGCAATGTAAGTAATGATGAATCTAATGAGGATTCACCTTCCTATAACGAACTCCTTCATTTGATCAATGAGAAATAAATAGTCGTTAAAAAAAATCTAAAGAACTTAAGAAATTCAATGCCCTAAATGAAATTCATGCTACCTTTATTTCTAATTATGAGCCATTATAGAGCAAATTCAATTTGCTAAACAATGAGCATGAAAATCTTAAGCCAAAATTTGAGTGTATTGAATCTCAATCTAAGACCACTTTGGAGCAATCTACGTCTCTATTTAATTTCAATCCTAAGTAGTTGCACTTCTTGTGATAATTTAAATGATATATCATGCTCACCCCTTTGCAATGAGAAATGCATTGAGAATATTTTTGTAGAACCATCTAATGATCTCGTTGTGTAAGAAAATGATGAGATCAAGCAAGAAGTCAAAAGGCTAAAGAAGGACTTGGCAAGATTAAAGTACAAGAACCATATCCAACCTCTTTAAGATAACCATGCTACCATGGAGAAGAAGTTTGCGGAGGGGTCCATCGTGATATGCTTCAAATGCCATTAAGAAGGTCACAAGTCCTTTCAATGCAAGCAAGTCAAAAAGAAGACCAAAAAGAAGAAGAAAGCAATGAACCACTCCAACAAGACCTCCACCTTCTACACCAAGCTCAACTATAAGATCAAGGTTAAGACCACTACAAGCTCAAATAGAAGAAAAATGCAAGGTGATTGCACATATGGTTAAGAGAAAGAATTGAGTGTGTAATCAACCCATTTGGATGCCCAAGGAAGTCATCACCAATATGAAGGGGCCATAATCAGTTTGAGTTCTAAATAAGACTTGAAGCCTGAGGCGGCTATGAGAATTTGAAGACTTGGCTCATAAGATTAAGTGAAGGTTCAAGCAAAGAAGCCAAGTGTACAAGATTGGGTGCATTAATGAAGATCTTAATCATCATATACCCAAATCCTCATTCCAAGGTAAAAAAATAGTAATAAAGCTAGATGCAAAATCTTTCAATTGTTATAGCTCATTTGCCTTGTCTAGGATTAAATATGCATAGTTCAATTTATTGCAATACTTAGTGTATGTTTTCATATGGTAGGTTACTTGTGCTTGTCTCTAACTTATGAGTAACCTATATGGTTTATTAGTTGTAGGTTTTTTTCATAGTATTAGTTTTACAATTAGTATCTTTTATGTACCATGAACCAATCTATTGGATAAATCCCCATTGTTAGTAATAACAAGTGCATATGTCTCGCAAATATTCAAAACTTGTATATACACTTTTAGGGGGAGTATATCCTATTGGTTATGATTTTGAGACTAACATGTGTTGCTAGAAGTATCTTTTGTAGTCTCATAGAGAAATTAACATGTCTCTGGAGGTATGCAATACCTAAAGACTTCAATTGGTATCATTATCAATTCATTTCTACATTTAAGCTACCTCCATACATGATATGTCTTAAACTTCCTACCTCTACTTATTGTCTAAATGTGCATATATTATTATATTTCTACAAGTGGTATTCACAAATGGGTCTTATTATATGTATTCATATATAACGGGGGAGTTTAGATTATATCATATGACTTTCAAGAATTATGATCCATGTTTGTCTTTTTCAATTAATATCAATGTCTTCTGTCTTACAATTGGTATATATTTTCAATTGGTATTATTTCATTGGATCATGATTTATGAAGGCCTCTCACATTTGATCTAACGTTTTTTCTCGAGTTTAACATATGTTTGTAGCCCTTTTTGAGATTGTTGACAAAGGGAGAAAAGTTTGATGACCAAAGGAAGAAGCAAGATACAAGATATCTAGCAATGCTGAAGTTGGCAAAGGGAAAAAAAGAAGAAGATACAAGAAGCAATATGAGGCACCTAGGTTGACAAAGGCGGAGAAGTTATTGCATGGGTCGATCAAGAGAGATAGTGGCAATGGAGAAAGGGAGAGCCATAACAAAAGGAAATTAAACGGTAAGAACATGCATCTAAGCAATGTGATAAGGTTTTCTGCTCTTTACGATTGGTATCATTTATTATTTGCCACTTGTTTTGGTTGTGTTGTCATCAATCACCAAAAAAGGGGACATTGTAGTGAAAATTACCCTATTAGACTATGATTGTGATTTTGGTGGTTAATGGCAACATAGTCATTGGGACTAACATATTTGTCAAGAATATATGTTAGTAGGTCTCATGGATGCAATACATCAAGAAGTCACCACAATCGGGACAAACTTTAATTGAATTGGAAAAGTCCCAGGAAGATTTTTCCCACAGGAAGGTCCAGTGCAGAAGAGTTTGCACTCACCGGAGCATTGTATACAGAGGTAAAGTGAAGGCTGATGACTTCACTGGAAGGTTCAGTGTTCTGTGTGTTAAACTCACTGGAGTATTTTGACAAAGGGGGAAAGACCTCCTGCTCTTTTTGAGAGTGGGCTGAAGACCTCAGTGCATAGTTTGGTGATCTGCATTAGGTAACATCGGAGCATTTCTTGCAGAGAAGAATGTAAGTGTGAAAGACTGAAGATCAACCCACCGAAAGGTCTAGTGCTTGGTTTGTGCACACTGGAGTACAACACTGGAGCATTTTTTGCAGAGGCGGTTGTAAATGTTAAAGAATGAAGATCAACTCATCGGATAGTCCGGTGATCATAGAGATAGTTACACTGGAGCACTTCCAGGGAAAAAAAGAGAAGGTTTAACTCACCGTATGGTCTTGTATGAATGGAATGAACATCGAGTGAATGCACCAGAGCATTTTTACATAAAGAGGCTGCAAAGGCTCGGATGACTCAAGATAACTCAACTGAAGGTCCAATGATGGATTTGAAGGCACACCATAGTGTTCGGTGTTCACAGGGGCTATGAGTGGAGTTCCAACCGCTACTTTCTAAGTTTGTACTCACCAGATGATCCGTTGTTAGTACTCCCGTGTTAATAGCTTTTCTGAGCCATTGGGAACGACTAGTTGACGGGTTTGAGGTTATAAATACCCCTCTAATCAGTCATTTGAAGGTGTGGCATGCTACTGTAGTCTAGAGTAAGCTTATACAAACTTGAGAAGGCATCCAAGCCATCAAAGTACTTAAAGTGATTATCCAAGGTAATTAAGCACAATATTAGAGAGTGTTTAGTGCTTATAGGCCTAGAATGAGTTATAGTTAGGTGTTGCAGCTTGAAGAAGGAATCAAGGAGTGATCCTAACTTGTACCGAGTGGTACATCGGTGCCTTGGAGTCTTGGTGACTCGCCGGCATCTTAGGCCTTGGTAGCTCAAGCTTATTGACCCTTCAACTTAGTGTGGAGCGGCAGCAAGACACATGTACGGGGACGTAGAGACCCTTGCCTTGGTGGCTCAAGCTCGAAAGTGATCATGGCGGCAAGTGACCGAAGGAGAGGCTAGTGGTGAGACCATGCCTTGGTGGCTTATCCGGCTTGAGGCGTTACCTTGGTGGCTTGGTGGCTCAACAGTCATGACTAGGTGCCGACCGGGAGCATATCCTTGGTGGAGCTCAAACGTGGACTAGGGGTGGCATTCATGTCATCGATACTACGAGATAAAAATCCCTTATGTCGAGTTTGTCTCTCTACCTTATTTACATTTCCGCATTTACATACTTACAATTGACCTTACTAGAGTATGTTGCAATCCTCTTGAGCGGTATAATAGATACACTAGATAAACCTAGAGCATATTTGGTTAGAAATTGAGATAGATTTATCTTGTGAAGATTTTGAAGCCAATTTGATTTAGTTTCTAAGTGTCCTAATTCACCCCCTCTTAGAACGTCACTGTTCCTCACATGGACCACCACTCCTCCGGTTGCATTCTTTGATGATTTCACAAATGGCTTCGAGAGTTTCTCTATGAAAATGCGGGTTGCCCTAGAGACTGTGAGGATGTCGTGCAGGAAAGACTATCGGTGAGGCAATTATCATTCCTTGGGATATACTTGACCTTGAGTTCGATGAATTTGTTTTCTAGCTTCCTCACCTCCTCAAGTCAGTCTGTCATAGTCTTATCCGATGTTTGATACTCCTTACAAACTTTCTTCATCATCAACTATGAATCTCCTTTCACAAGCAGGCGACGAATGTCAAGAGAAGAAGCTACTCGAATAATCCCAGCCCCTGTGCCTTGAAGCGTGAGTGATTCGTCGAAGAATAAAGTCCATACATATGATAGATTGTTGCGGTCATCCTGGGGTTGATTTGGTTCTGACCATTCGACCACGAAGTCAGCAAGTGCTTGCGACTTGATTGTCGTTTGAGGCACAAAATGGACATCAAATTCTCCGAGTTCAACTGACCACTTGGCAATTCGGTCGATTGCATCCCTGTTGTACATGATCTCACCTAACAGGAATATTAATAATATGGTGATCTTGTGAGCCTAGAAGTAACATCGTAACTTACGAGAAGCCATCAATACCTCATATAACAGCTTATGTACTAGCGGATAGCATTGTTTAGGACAGTGGAGTACTTCACTGATGTAGTACACCAGTCGCTGGCTTTTCTCTCATTTGTCTTGCACTTCCCTTTCCACCACAAATACCCCACTTACAGCTCGTGGTCCAACCGTGATGTATAAGAGTAAATATTCATTAGGGTTGGGAGCGACTGGCATAGGGGGGAGAAAGATACCTCTTTAAATTGTTGAATGCCACATCTGCTTCTTTTGACCATCCAGACTTGTCATGTTGTCTTAACAACTTAAAGAAGGGAAGTCCTTGATCTCCGAGCTAGGAAATAAATTGACTACGGGTTGCTATGCATCCAGTTAGTATTTGAACTTCTCGTAGTGACTTGGGGGTTGCATCTCTTCAATAGCTTTGATCTTTTTGTGACTGATTTCTATTCCATGATAAGACACTAGATATCCGAGCAATTTCCCTGCATTGACTCCAAATGCGCATTTTTTGGGTTTAGCATAACCCGATTCTTGCGCATGATGTTGAATGTTTCTTATAAGTCGAAGATGAAATCTTACTTCTTTTTGTATTTGATGGCGAGATCATCGACATGGGCCTCTACGTTTTAGCCGATCTGATCATGGAGTGTTATCTGCATTTGTTGTTGGTATGTGGCACGACATTCTTCAACCCGAAGGACATTTTAATATAGCAGTAGACCCTGAATGGTGTAATAAAGGACTTCTTCTCCTCATCTTCTGAATTCATGCTAATCTAGAGATAGTAAGAACATGCATCAAGAAGGCTTAGATAATCACAGCCAAAAGTGGAATCAACTATCTAATCTATTCATGGTAGATGAGAAGTGCTATTAGGGCAGACTTTGTTGAGGTCCGTGAATTCAATACACATATGTCATTTGCCATTTGATTTCTTGACCATAACATGGTTTTCGAGTCACTCTGGGTGATCCACTTCTCAAATAAAGCCCGCCTTGGTGAGTCTTTTGATTTCCTCTTTAATAGCTTAATTCTGATCGGGTGCGAATCGTCAGAGTATCTATTTGACTGGCTTTACATTAGGTCAAATAACTAATTTATGCTCAATCACTTCCCTAGAGATCCCAAGCATGTCTGACTGTTGCCAAGCGAACACATTGTGTTTGCCCGGAGGAAAGTGATGAGCACGAGTTCCTATTTGGAATCCAGTTTAGAACCGATCCGAACAGTCTTTGATGGCTCTATTGGATCCAAGAGAACTGTTTTGACTTCACCGTGAGATTCACGATGGCCTTAGGCCTCGAGTTCTTCATCTTCTTGTTGAGTTGATGCTGTGTGGCCACATCTAAACTTCATTTGTCACAGCGTAAATATGTCTTTGTGCAGCCTCAGATGGTGATGACTCCCTCGGGTCCTAGGATCTTCATGCACTGGTAAGTGTAGTCTGTGGCTGCCTTGAATTCAGCAAGAGTAGGTCTTCGTAAGATGGCATTGTATGATGTCTCAAAATTAACCATGGCGAATAGGATTTTTTCTGTTCAGAAGTTATCTTGCTTCCCAAAAGTGACGGATAGCGATATATGGCCGATTGGAGTGGCTAAAGACCCAGGTACTAAACCATGAAAGGCTTGAGTAACCAACTTCATCGTAGATCAGGAGATCTACATTCCTCTTAGTGCACTAGCAAAGAGTATGCTCAAAGAACTTCTTCCATTGATAAGGACCCCTACAATTATTCATCATTGGCTCGACCACTATCAAAAAGCGACCTGGCGGTATGAAGTTATTAGGGCAGTCTTCTTGGCCGAAGAAGATTTATGCGTCCGACCACTTCACAGCTTCATGACCCTTAGGAATGGTAGCCAGGACTTCTCGGGCCACTGTCTTATACTGCCGCTTGGACTCATAGGATGTGGAACCACTGAACATGTGATTGATCATCGTCTTGCCCAGCTAGAAAGACATTGTTTTTGTGTCATCCCCGCTGCCATCTGAGTCGGAGTCCCTACTTTAGGTCGCGACCTGGACCTTCTTTCCCTTGGTCGTTTTTTTTTTACTTCTGCCTTGAGCAACTTTTTCCAGAGGCGATACATAAAGATGTTGTGGTTGTGGGTTTGGTGGAAGTCGCACCAAGGCTTCCCGTCACATTCGTTGGAGCCTAGTATAAAGCTTCTGCCCTAAGGACTAGAGCGCTGGTCAAGATGAACATCAGGCAGATCTGCAAAAACTTCATCAGATTAAGCTTTCTTGCCCTTACCTTCCTTTGTGTTCTTCTTGTGCTTGTTCTGGACCTTGTCACCGCCGAGCCTAGGGTTGAGGATGCTTAATGCCTTGAGTTTTTTCCTTGACGTAAAGGAATGCATCCTCAGCCTTGGCAGACTTATGAACAATTTGCATGTGCTCCTTCACCATTTTGGCTCTTTTCTAATGATGTCTTCAATGCAACACTGGCTGTTAACCTCTTGAATGAACGCCTGGATGACATCTTATTCACCAATCTTGGGGATAGTATTCTGAGTGTTGCTAAAGTGTTGCACAAACTTGAGCAATGTCTCCTTTGCCATTTGCTCATAGTGGTGGAGATCATTTTTCGTGCAGGGGCGAACATACGTACCCTTGAAATTAGCTCAGAAGACATCGCAGAGCTGCTCCCACGAGTAGATTGTCCCTAGTGATAGATTGGTCGGCCATATCTTGGCTGCCCCTTTAAGAGTTGTAGGGAGGTAATTTGCTATTACCTTCTCGTTCCTGTCAGCTGCTTGGATGGACGTGATATAGATCTCAAGAAATTCAATGGGATTTGTGCTTCCATCACATTTCTCGATCGTCCCGAGGCGGAACCTTGCCGACGAGCTTACATTCTGTAAATCAGGAGAGAATGTCATGCATTTGTTGATGGTGTCTTCCTTTGTTCCAGCATCATGGGAGTCTTTTCCATGGCAATCGAAGATTGTTCTTGATTTGATCGATGTCGGCACATTTCTTGATTAGATTGATGGGGGGGGGTAGAAGATGCTTCTTCAAAAGCCCCTCACGTCTTCATCAATTGTCAATGAACTATCACAAGTCATTGATCGGATGACCTTTGACCGGTGAGGTACAATTGTGATTGTTTACCCGATTGTCATCCCGAGAAGTCCTGTTCCTAAGGTTACGCCTCTCTGGTTCAGATGCATCTTGTGATGGAGGATTGCCTGGCCCACCCCAGTTAGTACTATTTCTAGCTTGGGCTAGATGGGAATTCTCGGCCTGGAGCATGATCTCCTTTGTTAAGTCGACCGTTGAGTTTACCCAATCCTTACCAGCTGGGGTAGCTAGATCTATAGTTGGAGGACACATGAGGGCCTCTTGTAGAAGAAGAATCTTTGCAGTCGCGGATTGAAAACAGTCAGCCTCTTGTTGATGATCAGGAGACTTTACGACCTAGGCCCCAATAAAGGCCGAAGGTGTTGTATCCGCGTGAGGCTGACCAATGCATGCTGCTGGGGCTGGTACCCCAAGCATTTACAAGGTCGTCATCATGGTGACAGATCATCACTCGTTTCTAATGGCAAAAACTTCTCGATGGTAATCTCCACTGGAAGAGATGTCTAGATCCATCATGGATGGTTCATCGGATAGCTCCAGATTGGTATCTTGACAATCCACGTTGTCAGAAGTTGCGAGGATTGATCCCGACTTGCTATGAATCGGACATCCACAGTTCGTCTTGGCAACCGAGTGGTTCAAACTCGATACCATAATCTTTGGTACATTGATCCATAAATTGATTTACCTTGTCACTTGAATCATCGCCAGAAAGTTCATCGCCGAAATCTACCCAATCGATCATCGGTTTGTCAGGACGAGAGGTGAAGTTGTCGTAGAACCCCTCATCCGAAAAGCCAGTTTTTGGCAAAGCTTTAGGAGATGTCGATGGAATGTCGTGTGTAGGCTCTTCAATTCCTTCTATCATGATCCCCATGGATGGCGCCAACTATCGATGATTGGTAAATCACCGGTTTAATGAACTTGTTGAAGAATAGAGGGATTCCTTGAGTAGACATATCACAAGGGAAATACACAGGGGCTTTTATATAGGTTCGGGCTTCACCGGGGATAATAATCTTATATCATGTTTGTCTTGTATTGATCTGAGCCCGTTACAAGGGGTGTAGTTAACCTAGATGGATCTAAAACTAGTTATTGACTTCTTCCTTAGCTTCTGTTGGCTTGTTTGGGTTTGTGGAACTCGTATTGCTTACGATGACATGTTCTTGCTTATCCTCCATAGGGCCCTTCCATATATATATATAGGAGTGTTGTACATCCTCTGGACTCTTCCTTCCTATTCTTGGAGATAGACCTTCCTGAATATAGGACGCCTTGGGTACCTACGATTAGTTTTATTTCTTCCAGGGATCACTTTTCTAGAGATAAATATATGCCCCCAAGAACTGTGGAAAACCCTGGGGTACTTGGGTATAGTAACTATCCATTACTCATTGTCAGTTGTGAATGCTTTAAGTACATTTAAATGATATGAACTCACAATAAGAGCTCAAAGCATTTCCAATGCATATAAAGAATCAATTGTGCAGCCATGTGCATGGAAACTTGAGAATAAGGTGAATTTGTTCCTAAATACTTTAAATTGTGTTCTTGAAAAGAATAGTATACTACATAATGAATGTGCTTTGCTTATTCTCATATTTGAAAGACAAGAACAATTGGAGGATGAGGACAAGACGTGATTCTTCCTGAATTGATATTGTTCTTAATAATACTACTAATTAAAGATGAGTTGTCGTCAAGGATGACTTCAATTCAAGAAGGGGAGGATGATGAGGACATCACTCCTTCGGATATAACGACAGCAAGTGATCCTTTGGTTGTTACACTTATGGCGCATGCATTTCAATTAAATCATGAGATGAGTTCATTTCTCTCTGTTCGTATTAATACTTATAGTGATGGGATGCTACTAAATAATTCTTATGATGTCTTCTTACTTAGAAATATGGGAGAAGACAGCTCGAGTCGAATCCTTGTCGAAGCTTGTCAGAGCTCGTCGGGAGCTTGTCAGACTCTGAGTCTAGTTCCTACCCATTTCCCTACAGTGGGAAAGTCGGACTTTGAGCCCTAGAAAAGTCAAAAACCAAGGCAAGTTGGGTTCCAAGTCAATTACAACTCGGACTCCAAATTAGTTTTGGATTCAATAAACAGCCATGCAACAAAAGGAAGATCTCTCTCTCTCATACGGGGTCCAATGGAAGTGTTTAGCCATAGTTGGAATGATTACGTTATGATCTTTCCAACTGATCTAGCCCCATCAACAGATTCCTCATGAGCGACTCGAAAACCTCAAAACGAGCTGATATTGTAACAAATAGAGTTAGAATTAGATTTTATTTCCTTAGTTTGTTTTATAGCATCTAGGGGGCTTGCATGTTCTAGAAATAGAGGCAAGATGCAGCCATAATACTTGAGTTTGGTTGAAGCATAGTTTCACTTAGGGTCAAACATCATTGTCTCTAGTTGTGTCTTGTGACCACTTAGTTGAGTATTTTGCATAACTCCGCAACATCAATACATCGCTCTTCATCTATATTCACAATTGCAGATTGCCTTCAATTATTCTTGCTTGTTCTTCAGTTGCTTATAGGGATAAGAACTTTGTATTCAGGTTGATCATGCCCACAGCAAGGTCAGTAACTCCATGAGTTGGTTTAGCGATTGTTAGGCACTCCGTCATCATACGAGTGTAGCCAGATTGTCAAAGTTATCTTCACCAAACTGATGAGTGTTTTCTCATTGAAAGATCGGGACACCCTTATCCATCTCATGGCCCATCAGAACAGAGGGGGTAAATTCTGAAGCCACACCTTTGGCTTATGTTTGAGGAGTGGTTTCCCCAAGGGCAAGGAAGGATGGTTGGGCCCTCGGGCTAACTGAAGAGGTCACAATAACCCAACACCGAGGTCCCACTCGGTTAGGAAGCCTCAAGGGTCCCATGAAGACCTTCCCTTTCCCAGGATGCGGTGAAAGGACCTTTCACGGAGAAGTGCTCTCTATTCCAACATAAAGTGTAAGTAAACACAAAAGAGCATAATGCAAAAGTTTATAACACTTACTTGAAGTCCCACCTTCGCTCGAGGTCTCCGTGTGGATTTCAGGAGTGGCTTTAGGAGATGCTTCGCAAGTGGTGTCGTCGTCCCTAGAATCCTCAATGAAGGCACATAGGACGTCTGGCATGCCAAAGTCATCCTCCTCCACCGAGGGCAGAATGGCAGGAATAGGTACCACGGTGATCAGAGTGCCACCTATAACCAAAGGCTCCTCCGAGGCCTTCGGAGTAGAGGGGGGAGCCTCCAGCTCATCTTCACTGGTGGCCCGAGCTGACATAGTAGGACTTTCATCCTGACCTTCGGGTGCTGCGATGGCCCTCCGTTGTTTGGGGTCGGGCCATGCAAAACCCCAACACTGTGGTGCTTGGACTTCGTGGCGATGGTGGAGGCGGAAGCATCTTTGATGGCGATGTCAATCGTCTTCTTCCATCACATGACTTCCGAAGACGGTTGGTGAGGCCCATGGCGAAGGCTGTGTATGTCCATGACACAGAGCTCCTCATGCTTGAACCTGGTGTAGGGCCCAATCAAGGCCTCCTCGCTCACCTCCACCCCTTCGACATCTTCTATTAGCAAACAAAGCAATTGGACAAGTACAGTAAAATGTGAGAGATATCAAAGAGGATCCTAGTCTTCACCAGGTGCTCCTTCGCAATTTATGTTGAAATGATAAAGGCCATCTAGTGTCCCAGTGCAAGGTCCATCGAACTTCCACTCGGTTTATAGTGGCCAAACTCCAGCAACATAGAATTCCTTGATGAAGTCGTGGACGCCAAGCCGGTGGGAGATCATTCCTATGACTACGATCTTTGCTGTGGCGGATGACACCACCTTCACCACTGGCCTTCGGACGAACACAATCTCCTCGGCCTTCGATGACATTGTTTGGCTCTCCAGGACGTGGTGGTTGAACTAGTAATCAATCTAATCGTTGCTCGACCAATTTTGGTAGGCCTTCGCTGTCCCGTGTGGGATGAAGGAAACACTTATGTACGAGGCGGCATGATCGACCCCATTAACCTGCAACAACTTTGGTTGGTAGTGGGCATAGTGCAGATGGGTGAAGGTTGCTGAGCTGAAAGCTTCCCCTTTGGTCCTCCAGACAAAGCAAAGGTTGAGAGGCAGATGATGGCATTTGGCATGAATTGTTGGATTTCCAACTGGTATCAATAAAAAATGCCACCCATGAGCTTTGTCCACAGGTAGCGAAGGCCGACCATGAAGAACTTAATGAAGATGACCACTTTTCCATCATGAGGTTTGGGCCTCATTTCCCCTTGAGGAGGCTGATAAGGACATCACTCCTTCGGTTACACGCACCACAAATATTCCTCCTCGTGCTGCTGTAATTCAAGGTCCTTTGACAAGAGCTCATGCACGAGAACTTAATTATCAGGTGAACTCGTTCCTCGCTTTCCATACAAATGTTTCTAAGGATTGGATGCTACTAACTTATTGCGATGATTTTATTATCCTTAGGAACCTGAGAGAAGATCCATATAAGCACAAGTGTAACCGGAGGGCTACCGCGCATAAATCCAGTTCTATCCCCAAGATCAATTCGGAATCGGAATTACAGACAGCACCAAATTCAAATGACCATAACTCTTGATTCTGAAAGGTGGTCGAGGCCCATGAGTACTGGTTGGAAAGCTCGCGGAGTCTACTTTCATACGGATCCAACCTCATCTCCAAATACCTTCTGTGTTGTCCGGAATCGGCAAAACAAGTCGCGTCGCTCTTCCAATCCGAATCAGTTTGGACCTTGGGCCTTGTAATTGAGTTGTATTCGAGCTCCATCAGTTGTGGCCGAATCCTTTCTCCTCCTAGCTTATAAATAGATAGCCGCCCCCTCTTCTAGGGTTTGGGTTTTGCTTAGATTACAACTAAACAATTAGTCAGTTTTTCGCCGTTCATCGGTTTGTGGAACCCCAACTCGTGTGCTTCATCTTTATTAGCAATTCAGATTGCATCTTCCTTGTTCTTGTGAGTTGCTTCGATTGCTTGCAAGAACAATAACCCTCGTGGTAAGGTCGATCGCGTGCGAGCGTGGTTGATAACGACAGTCGTGCGGGTGTAACGAATTGCGAGGTGACAATCTGCGGGTTGAAAGCCTCCAAGCGTCAACGTCCTCACGACGAAATCAATCAAACCTATCGGAAGATCGGGCCGCTGTTCTCATCACGTGGTACCAGAGCCTTAGTTGCCCGGTAGGTAACTTTGTATCCCCTTTTGTTAGATTAAATTTGCCATCGTCCTAGAATCCAGAAAATTAGCCCCCCCAAAAAAATTATTCATCGTCTTCCGCTGTCCTACAACCCCTTTGTGCCGTGCAATTTTCAGTTTGGTTTGCTTTTCTGAATTTTAGTCCCTCGCTGTGTCGTTGTGTTCGTCGTGTCTAGGTCTTGTTCTTGGTCTCTAGTTTCGAGTTTTGCTGCCATTAACTTCTGCCTCTGATAAGTGCTTCATGTTCGTGCGAATTATTGTTCATACGGAGACAGAGGAAAGCCGAATCATAGCAAGCTAGTTTGTCTTGTCTAGTCAATAGCACTGAACGGAAAGGAAATTTTGCCTTTTTTTATTGCTTATTTCGAGCAGCAAGTGCCAAGACCGTTTTGCTACGCTGGCTCGGTTCTGCTAAGCTGTAGTTTTCAAGCATTATAAATTCCAAAGCCGAAAGCTTATTTGTTCTATAGCGCGGCTGCTAGTTTATTGCCAGCGGTGAGTTTGCTTAGTGCAGAAAATCTATTTGCGTATTGGAGAGTGTTTATTTGTCTAGTGCAACAGTTTCCGGTGCAGAAGCTTTGTAGTTCGATCTCAAGTTGTAATTTATCTCTTGCGGCACTTTCTGTCATATAAAAAAAAGGAAAAGAGCAAAAGGCAAAGAGGTGCAGAAAAAGTGAAGAAAAAAAAAGAGCCGCACCAAAAGAAAAGAAGATAAAAAAAAACAGAAACAGAAGTGCTTGCATCCTTTGAGTTCTTGAGCTGAGTTGGATTTCTGCTTGCTTGAACTAGCGAGTTTAGGCCGGTGGCATAGACTAGCTTGGGACTACTTTTCAGTCTTGCAATTTCTGAATTGAACTATTGCTAATCCTTGCTACCATATGTTGTGCCTATTCAAGCTCCACATACTTTTGGCCCTCAGATTTGGATCCTCGCATTCGCCTCCGTCGCGGTCATACATCCCACCTTCTCCGGTCATACCACCTGCTACAATTTGGTAAGAAATTCATAAGAGCTTGGTAAGACGCTTGAGAGTGTGTGATTCCACCTTTACCTCCATAACCCAATAGTCGATAGGGATAATATATATATATATATATATATATATATATATATATATATATATATATATATATATAATATGTATATATATTTGTCTCTTGTTTGCTACTAAGCATGGCAGGTAAAACGTTCGAGGAGGAGATGCGGGAATTCATGAGGAGTTATGGACGTAAGATCGATGAACTGGTTGAGAGTGCGAACAATCAAACTGAGAAGACGGACGAGATGCAACAATTACTTCGGAGCCATGAGACCCGACTTCATCATGTGGATGAAGCATTAGGTTCTGCTAACCGTATCATTGTTAATTTCACTGATAGGTTGAACAGGATGGAGACGCGCATTCCAGAGCAGCCCCCAATGCAACATGGTATTCATGGCGACAATGGCCATCTTCAAGGTGCAGCCCAACATGAAGAGTCTGTCGCTGATGATGAAATTTTGAGGCAAGAGCGTGACGCCTTTGATGCACGACAAAGGAACCGATTGAACTTCAACCGTCAAGGTATGAGAGGTAACAATTTTCAGCAACATAATACACGTGGTAATGATGATCCATTTGCTAAAGTTAAGTTTACCATACTATCTTTTTTGGGTACTTATGATGCTGAAATATATCTAGATTGGGAGATGACGGTGGAACAAAAATTTAATGCTCACCTAGTTCCTGAAGTGCATAGAGTGAGGCAAGCCACTAGTGAGTTTAAAGACTTTGCTATCATTTGGTGGAATAGGGTATGCAATGATGGGTTATCGCCTACTACATGGGATGCTTTAAAGGTGGCTATGCGCAATAGATTTGTTCCACCATCTTTTAGACGTGATTTGCGTAAGAAATTACAGCGCTTAAACCAAGGCAATAGGTCAGTAGAAGAATATTATCAGGAGCTACAAATTGGTATGTTACGTTGTGATATTGTTGAGGATGAAGAGGCTGCTTTGGCACGCTTTTATGGAGGGTTGAGATGTGAAATTCAGGACATAGTAGATTACAAAGAATATGATAATATTCCTAGATTGTTCCAACTTGCATGTTTGGGAGAAAAAGAATTGCAGGGACGACAACAGAGGCCAAAGAACAATTTTGGAAGAACGTCTACACCAAGATCAACGCCTGGTGTGCAGGCCCCCGCTAAGAGTTCTTCTTCGGTTGCTTCCACGGGCCGTACAACTGGGATTGTTTGCCACCGATGCAAGGGAATGGGCCATGTCATGAAGGACTGCCCAAGTCAGCGCGCGTACATTGCAACAGAAGATGGTGGTTATGTAAGTGCTAGTGATATTGAGGATGAATATGTACTGGCTGCTAACATTGCAGGTGAAGGAGACGAGACAGAAAATGATGCTGATGATGGAGAAGAACAAGTAGCTGCTGTTGATACAGGGAGATACGTGAGCCTTGTTGTACAACGAGTTCTAAGTGCACAAATGGGGAAAGGAGAGCAAAATCAGCGGGACAACTTGTTTCAATCCAGATTTCTTATGAAGGAGAGAGCTTGCAGAGTCATCATTGATGGAGGTAGCTGCAACAACCTTGCCAGTTCCGAGATGGTCGAGAAGCTTGGCTTGACCACACAGCCACACCCACGCCCCTACTACATCCAATGGTTCAATTCGTGTGGTAAGTTGAAGGTAAACAAAGTTGTGAGAGTACAATTTTTGGCTGGTAATTATAAAGACAGTGCAGACTTTGATGTAGTGCCTATGAAAGCATGCTCTTTGTTTCTAGGTAGGCCTTGGATATATGATAATGATGTTTTGCACCATGGTAGAGCTAATACCTACTCATTCTCACATAAGGGTAAGAAGATTAAGTTGTTGCCTATGACACCTGCTGAAATTTTGAAAGATGAAGTAGAACGTGCTGAAAATGAAAGAAAATGCAATGATAACAAATCTGAAAATCAGGCTGTAGCTAAAAATATTTTTCCACTTCAACATGAGAACAAAAATACATATGCTAGGAAAGACACCATTAAGTTGAAGGGTGCTGCCATGTTAGCTACTAAATCTGAAATTTCTGATTTATTAGCACATAATTCATTTTGCTATGCTTTGATTTGCAAAGAGGCCTTGTTTACACTTGAGGATATGCCTCCCTCTTTGCCTCCTGCTGTTGCTAACCTTTTGCAAGAGTATGCTGATGTGTTTCCAAGTGAAATACCCCTGGGACTGCCACCTTTGAGAGGAATTGAGCATCAAATTGACTTGATTCCGGGAGCTACTTTGCCAAACCGAGCTGCATATAAGACCAACCTAGAAGAGACTAAGGAGATTCAACGACAAGTCCAAGATTTATTGGACCAAGGGTACGTACGAGAAAGTCTTAGTCCATGTGTTGTTTCTGTTATTTTGGTTCCTAAGAAAGATGGTAGTTGGCGAATGTGTGTTGATTGTAGAGCCATTAATAATATCACAATTAGGTATCGTCATCCTATTCCTAGGCTAGACGACATGCTTGATGAGTTGAGTGGTGCTATAATTTTCACTAAAATTGACTTGCGGAGTGGATACCACCAAATTAGAATGAAACTTGGAGATGAATGGAAGACTGCATTTAAGACTAAGTTTGGGTTGTATGAGTGGTTAGTGATGCCTTTTGGGTTAACTAATGCACCTAGTACCTTCATGCGATTAATGAACGAAGTTTTACGTACTTTTATTGGAAAATTTGTGGTGGTTTATTTTGATGATATCTTGATTTATAGCAAGTCACATGATCTACATTTTGATCACATACGTGCTGTTTTTAATGCTTTAAGAGATGCACGTTTGTTTGGTAACCTTGAGAAGTGCACCTTTTGCACCGATCGAATTGCGTTTCTTGGTTATGTTGTGACACCACAGGGAATTGAGATGGATGAGGCAAAGATTGAAGCCATCCAAAGCTAGCCGACGCCTACTACTGTGTCACAGGTGCGGAGCTTCCATGTCCTTGCTGGATTCTATCGTCATTTTGTACGGGATTTCAGTACCATTGCCGCACCATTGAATGAATTGACAAAGAAAGGAGTGCCTTTCCAATGGAGTCCTGCACAAGTGAAGGCATTCAACCTTTTGAAAGAGAAGCTCACTCGAGCACCACTACTCCAACTCCCTGATTTTGGTAAGACTTTTGAAATTGAATGTGATGCTAGCGGAATTGGGATAGGTGGTGTATTGATTCAAGAAGGTAAGCCTGTTGCATATTTTAGTGAGAAATTAAATGGGCCTAGTCTTAATTACTCTACTTATGATAAGGAATTATATGCTTTAGTTCGTGTTCTTGAAACATGGCAACATTATTTATGGCCCAAGGAATTTGTTATACATTCGGATTATGAATCACTTAAACATATTAGAAGTCAAGCAAAATTGAATAGTCGTCATGCTAAATGGGTAGAATTTGTTGAGTCATTTCCTTATGTGATTAAACACAAGAAAGGTATAGAAAATGTCATTGCTAATGCCTTATCTAGACGATATACCATGTTGTCCCAATTGGATCATAGAATTTTCGGTTTGGAGACAATAAAAGATTTGTATGCTACTGATTTGGACTTTAAAGAAGTGATAGAACATTGTAAAGAAGGAAGAGAATGGAATAAATATGTGTTGAATGATGGTTTGCTCTATCGTGCTAACAAGCTATGCATTCCAGCTAGCTCTGTTCGTCTTTTGTTGTTGCAGGAGGCACATGGAGGAGGTTTGATGGCGCATTTTGGAGCAAAGAAGACCGAAGATGTGCTAGCCGTCCACTTCTTTTGGCCAAAGATGAGACGTGACGTCGAGCGCTACGTGTCACGCTGCACTACTTGCAATAAAGCTAAGTCTCGCTTAAATCCACATGGTCTTTATATGCCTCTTCCTGTTTGAAGTGTACATTGGGAGGATATTTTTATGGACTTTGTTTTAGGGTTGCCTAGAACAAAGAGGGGGAGGGATAGTATTTTTGTGGTTGTGGATCATTTTTCAAAAATGGCACATTTTATACCTTGTCACAAGAGCGATGATACTACAAACATAGCTGATTTATTTTTCAGGGAAATTATTCGCCTACATGGAGTGCCCAATACCATTGTCTCAGATCGCGATGCGAAATTTTTGAGTCACTTTTGGAGGTCACTTTGGAATAAATTGGGAACGAAGCTATTGTTTTCTACTACATGTCATCCCCAAACCGATGGACAAACGGAGGTCGTTAACCGCACGTTATCTACCATGTTGCAGGCTGTTTTGAAGAAAAACTTGAAGTTGTGGGAAGAGTGTTTACGTCATATAGAGTTTGCTTACAACAGGTCCGTCCACTCCACCACCAAGGTAAGTCCGTTTCAGGTTGTATATGGTTTTAATCCACGTGCTCCTATTGATTTGCTACCTTTGCCTACTTCTGAAAAGTTGAATTTTGATGCTAAGACACGTGCTGAACTGATTCTTAAAATGCATGAATTAACTAAAAAAAATATTGAGAAGATGAATGAAAAATATCATGCTTATGGTAGCCAGGGTAGCAAACATTTAACTTTTGAACCGGGTGATCTTGTTTGGTTACACTTACGTAAAGATTATTTTCCCGAGTTGAGGAAATCTAAATTGATGCCTCGAGCTGATGGTCCTTTTAAAATACTCGAGAAGATTAATGATAATGCATATAAGCTTGAGTTGCTTGCAGATTTCGGGGTTAGTCCCACATTTAACGTTTCAGACTTAAAGCCGTATGTGGGAGAAGAAGATGAGATTGAGTCGAGGACGACTCCAATTCAAAAGGGGGAGGATGATGAGGACATCACTCCTTCGGTTACACGCACCACAAATATTCCTCCTCGCGCTGCTGTAATTCAAGGTCCTTTGACAATGGCTCGTGCACGAGAACTTAATTATCAGGTGAACTCGTTCCTCGCTTTCCATACAAATGTTTCTAAGGATTGGATGCTACTAACTTATTGCGATGATTTTATTATCCTTAGGAACCTGAGAGAAGATCCATATAAGCACAAGTGTAACCGGAGTGCTACCGCGCATAAATCCAGTTCTGTCCCCAAGATCAATTCGGAATCGGAATTACAGACAGCACCAAATTCAAACGACCATAACTCTTGATTCCGAAAGGTGGTCGAGGCCCATGAGTACTGGTTGGAAAGCTCGCGGAGTCTACTTTCATACGAATCCGACCTCATCTCCAAATACCTTTTGTGTTGTCCGGAATCGGCAAAACAAGTCGCGTTGCTCTTCCAGTCCGAATCAGTTTGGACCTTGGGCCTTGTAATTGAGTTGTATTCGAGCTCCATCAGTTGTGGCCGAATCCTTTCTCCTCCTAGCTTATAAATAGATAGCCGCCCCCTCTTCTAGGGTTTGGGTTTTACTTAGATTACAACTAGACAATTAGTCAGTTTTTCACCGTTCATCGGTTTGTGGAACCCCAACTCGTGTGCTTCATCTTTATTAGCAATTCAGATTGCATCTTCCTTGTTCTTGTGAGTTGCTTCGATTGCTTGCAGGAACAATAACCCTCGTGGTAAGGTCGATCGCGTGCGAGCGTGGTTGATAACAACAGTCGTGCGGGTGTAACGAATTGCGAGGTGACAATCTGCGGGTTGAAAGCCTCCAAGCGTCAACGTCCTCATGACTAAATCAATTGAACCTATCGGAAGATCGGGCCGCTGTTCTCATCAGAGGCACACGTGCATGGTCAGCTTGGCGAAGCCAGCCATTCTCCACAATCTATGTGCGGATGTCTTCGGTGAACCTACAGGCCCTGAAGTATGGCGCCGAGGGCATCTTGTCGCTGGTATGCTGAATCCCTGACTTTGTCATTGTGTCAAAGGGAGCGAAGAGAAACTCCGAGGTGGCAACTGTGCAAAAGCCAAAGGGGTCACTGAGAGCTCAACGAAGATGTGGAGGAGCGCAAAAAAAGTGAAAGTGAATGGAATGATTGAGTTACCTACCAATGGGGGTAAGGACCTATTATATTGATCACCTCTCGCTTGGATGAAAAACCAAGCGAGGTGCGAACGAAAAAGCTGGCCAACGCGCGCGAAAGGAGAATAACCAGCTTGACACGTGTCCCAACTCTAAAGCGTCATCTATGAACTCAGAAACCGTCTATAATTAAAATCTAAAAATTAAAACTTAACTATTTAATTAAAGCTAAAAATTAATCCATGTCAACTATATTCGTTATAAATCATTTACTTAAGTACCTTTTCAACATCGTTTGGATGTGACTTCGGCAAGCCGAAGGGGGGAATCAAGTAAAGAGGTACCATCCCGCCTTCTAAAGATTGTTGGGTCTGGCCCCTCAAAGTCGGACCTCAACCGTAAGGGGCCACTATTGGAGAATGGTACCATACTAGTTCTCTAACCCCCGCTCAACTTCGGCCAGCCTTGGAGGATCCTAGACCAGAATGGACAGTGCTATCATATTAAATAAGTGGTTTTACAAGTTGCCTTGCAGAGATGGAACCGAAGGGGAAGACCAACACCAAGTACAAACGCCGAAGGCTTTGAGGGGGGCCCAAAGTGATACTTGGCAAGAGGGGAAGATTCGAAGGGCCAAACATCTCTACTAAAGGCACAGATGAGAGCGAAAAATCACCTACGATGGAGTGAAAGAAACGAAGGGAAGCCTGAAGGTGGTTGCCACCGGTCGAAGGGAAGTCCGAAGGTGGTCAACAATTGTGAAGAAGAGTTGGCCAACATGCGCAACTATAGACACATGTCACATCCTAAATCATGTAACAGTGGTAATAGTGTAGTGGCTGTAATACCCATAGAATAATCTAAGAACATTCCAAAGAATAGGGGCACTAATGTAATGAGGATTGGGGTGGTTAAGGTATGACTATAAATACCCTTACCCATCTGATGTGATGATATGAATAGTTGATATACCATTAAATATCTCTCTATTTTGGTGTGAGTGTCTTGGGTGCTATGTTGTTCACCGTGTTGTGATCAAGATCCCAACAAGTATCATGTTAAATAATTTAATGATACTTCATCTATGAAGTTACCTTAAGTGTTGGTGATGTTTCGTCTACGGCCCTACTATATCATTTCTGCTATGCTATTATAATGTGTCAATGTTTTTGTAACTTTTGCCTACCAAATTAATTGTCGTAGACATAACATTCAACCTCGGTAGTGGAATTGTTGGGTTGCCACACTAACACACTATTAGTGACTTAGATGACCCCAAATGTTAGCGAGACTGAGGCCCTATTTGGGGGAGCTTTTAACAACTTCTACTAATCTCGACAGCTTGAAAAGCCATAAGCTACCCCAAACAAGTCTTATTCTACCACAATCAGCCATCTCCACAAGCTAGCGTTTGTACTAGAATCGAAAAGCTCTGTGAGGGTAGCTTCCCCCTGGAAGTGATTCAATGGCTTGTTGATCAAAAAATAGAAATTCGGCTCCGACTGGTCAACCTGCCCCCTTTCTTTGCCTGTTGGCCGCCTAGCTCCCGAGCTTCTGCGGGATGGGGTTACCAAATTCCCCTAAAACTTGGGAGGAAATTACCCACCAATCCATTGGTATAAATATTCCAGTTTCCTCCCGTCCCCATCGATCCAGATCTAGATCGATCATCACTCTCCAATCTCTTGAACTCCCTGACCCACCTCCCTAAGACCTCGACCCGCCTCACGTTGACGCCGTCTTCTACCAGTTTGGCATCTCCCCTAGCATCGGTGTTGGAGGAGAGGCGACGCCACCCTGCCTCGACAAGGTCCTGCATGAAGCGCCGGAGCAGGAGCTGGCCCGCAACCAGACGACTGAGCTCGTGGCGTGCAACGGCAGTGCTCGCCCTCATTTGCAACAAGGCGCTACTTCCCCTGAGGGTCCCCATCACTGTCGCGCTCATGCCGCTCTTTTGCCACAACCCTCAACAGCTGGAAGCTCGTCAAGACCTAAGCTGTGAATCCACCCCTTCAAATTTCCCTTTGTAGTTCTAGTATCAGAGTAAAAAAAATTTGATGCAACCATCACCCTGCTGTAGCATGATGTGGCTGCTATAATTCGAGAGGTTTTGTCGAATAATAGTGTGTTCTATATTCAATTGAGATTGGTAGCTTTGCAATGGATGAAATTGTGAGGCTAGATTCTATTATGGAAACATGAATTTTGAAAGGAAAAATCAAGTGTCTTGGTTTGTTAGGATCCTATCCTTTATATTTCCTTGTGTGGTTATCTTTCATAAAACTGAGCAAAACTAGTTCATGTAGTACTACAATTATCTTTGGGTGTTTGCCATGCTCCAGATGTCTAGATGTTGTTCCTTTTTTTTTTGCTAGTAGTTGGGTACTATTTGATAGTAATTTGCGGGAAATTAGACGGATAAAGTGAAGGTACTGAAAGCTAATTGAGATGCCTATGCAGCGAGAGTATTCTGTGAGATATGCAGGAAGAAACACTAGCTGAGAATAGACTAGGACATACCTTGAGTGCCATTGGCTACAAGAACCTCAAGGAAAAATTCAAAGCAAGGACTAAATGACACTATCCACATAACAAGCTGAAGAACAAATGGGACGCATTGTAGCCACAATACAACTTGTGGTTAGATTTGAAGAGGGCTACAACCGGTCTTGGTTATGACATTCAAAAGGGAATACTTACAACCATCGACGAATGGTGGGAGGCCAAAATAGCGGTATGTAAATATGAAGTTTTATTTTTTGGCCCCTTTCAAATCCATGCATGATTGTTGTGACTAATAAGAACATATGACTTTATTATTTTACTAAAACATCAAATATCGTAAGTTTCATGATGGCCCTATGGAGAACCTAGATGCGCTTGAAGTTATGTTTCAACATATCAATATCACGGGTGCATCATCGGTCATTCCAGGTGGTCCAACAAATGCAACTCTCATTCAGCTTGGTGATGATTTGACAGAGGATGAAGATGATGCTACCATTGTGGAATATGAAAAAAAAGGAGTAACATGTAAGATTAATGATGACTTCCTCAAAACTTGAAGAAGAAGGGTAGGAATCTCATGGTTAGGCAAGTGACACTTCTTATTGATGTGATTTTTGCCGGGAAGAAGATAAATGACCAAAAGATTGAGGATAATATCATAGAACCCATTGAACAAGCTGTGAGTGCGAGAGCCTATGAAGGAAGTGATGAACACTTTATGGCCACCAAACTCTTTATCAAACAAGAATACCGTGCAGTGTTTAAAGCCTTTAAAACTAATAAAGGAAATGTGGCTTGGCTCAAGAGGATGTATGGAGAGAGGAAAAGGGACTAGAGTTTCTTATCAATCATGTGATGTATCCTAATGTTAAGCTATCATTTTAATTTTAGCTGAACCTTGTATGTAATGTTTGAAATTTGGTACTTTATTATCCTTATATGTAATGCTATCATTTTAATTCGTGCACCAATTTTAATTTGAGTTGAACTTTATGTCCTGTTTTCGTATGTATATTTAATTCGTGCACCAATTGTCTTATTTTTATAGATGAGCTCATCGAGTGAAAGCCATGATGATTCATCTAGTGAGAGTGACAGTGATGAATTATTACTCCAAGTAGCATCAGCAGTTGCCCTCATTGCTATGCACCACAATGATAAGTATCTGAATAAAAAGGTGAGGCCCCCTCCATGACAAACTGGCTATCAATGGGTCATTAATCAACTACAAGTGAATAAAGATTGCAACAACATGTTTCACATGAATTGTCCTATTTTTGACAAGTTGCATGAAACATTAGCTGAAAATTATGGATTAAAATCCACAAGAATGATGAGTTCTGTTGAAGCTCCAGGGATGTTCTTGTTGATGTGCGGTGGTCCTTAGACATTTCTCCAAGTTGAAAACAGATTTAAGCTATCAACTGAAACAATTAGTCAAAAATTTAATGAAGTCTTGGAATATCTCAATCTGTTAGCTGGGGACAATATAAAACCAAAGGATGCACATTTTATAACAGTTCACCCAAGGCTTCAAGATGCTCATTTTCATCCCACTTCAACAATTGTATTGGTGCAACAGACGACACAAATATACGTGTTATTGTCCTGGCAACTGAGATGATTCCCCACATTGGTTGTCATAGATATCCAATGTAGAACGTGATGGCTATCTATGACTTTGATAAAGATTCACATTTGTTGTAGTTGGATGGCTGGTTCTACGCATGACTCTCGAGTATTCAATAATTCTTTGAGTCGATACTCAAATTATTTTCCCCATCCTCGTGAAGGTAAGGTCCATAAGTCTTACAAATAGACATATTACTTTTACCATTGTTATGTTGATATGTTGTATCACATTATTTTTATGTATAGAGAAATATTTTATCTTGTTGATTCTAGATATCCTAATAAAAAAGGTTTCCTAGCTCCCTATAAAGGCCAGAAATATAACATAACTGAGTTTCAAGGGGGGCATAAGCCAAGTGGACTCAAAGAGGTGTTCAATCATGCTCAATCCTCTCTTCGTAATGTAATTGAACATTCTTTTGGTGTGCTAAAAATAAAATTGCGCGTTCTATTGCATTTACCAAGTTTTCCAGTTGAGAAGCAGAAGAAGATCATCATTGCATTCATGTCATTTCATAACTTCATTTGTGATAGTGCTCTAAGTGATGAGCTATTTCAGATGTGCGACGAAGATGAAGAATGCATCCCACTGCTTGACTCATCAGGAGGAGGTGACAAAAATGGTGCATCATTAGATGATGGTGATATGCGTGCACTTTGTGATTTTATTGCAAATTCATTGATGGCTGGTAGAGAGTAGATGGGAATAGGATAAAGCACTAATTATTTTGTATGTGATTGATGAACACTCGTGTTAGGTTTAAGTTGATCTTTTGTATGTGCTAGATAAACAAATATCAGGTTGAGGTTATCCAAGTGCATGTTTGATCAACACACAACAGTATTAATCAAGCTCTACAAATAATCAAACCTTCATTATCCCCAAGGGTATTTCAGAGATTCCATCCAAACAGGTTCAGCTTAACTCTCTCACCATGTATCAAAAAGCTAGGTTACCAAACATGTCAGCTTCTCGGACCAGCGAGCTAGCTTCTCAGACCAGCAGCATCTGGAAAACTCTAGCTCCCCCAAATAGGGCCATAACGGCTAATTGCAACTATATTAGTGGAAATGAAAAATCAAATTCCAATAGAAATAAAAAATCTTTTAGGCCCCTTTTGGATTGTGGGACTTTTTCCCGAATCTTACATTTTCTTCATAAAATCAAACTATCTCCTACTTAAAAAAGCAGTAAGGTATGTTCTTTCACCAAAATATTCTTCTACCGATTCCTCTGTCCGTTCGATAGCTGTGCATTCGCCCGATCGGATGCTCGTGCCACACTCGCGCACCTCTCTTCTCTCCCCTCCCTTTCCCTTGCGCTGATCCCGCACACCTGCTCCACTCTTCTCTACCGCCCTATTTCCCTTTCATTGATCCCGCTCTCCCGCTCCAGCGCCACTCTGCCCTCCCCGCTCCCTTTCCTTCCACAACACACGATTATCTCACGTCACTCTGCCCTCCTCAATCTCCTTATCTGCATGCCCTGACGGCCCAACCTCGATCAAAAATTTGTTCAAGGATGTCTGCCCGCGTGATGATGCACGCCTCCTACTCTCGCGAGAACGGCCGCACACTCACCATCCTGGACCTTGCTGCCGCCCAATCCGCAGCGACGCTACGTGTGCTCGCCGCCAACCACAACGTCGCGGCCTCCACCGTCGCAAGCCACGCACGAGAGGCGACCTCCGAGTCCGCCTGCGCCACTGCAGGCGCCCAAGTGGGCATCCCAACCATTGTTCCACTCATCCGCATGGTAGACAGAGATGAAAGGTGATGCAGCGCTGTACAAGGACGCGTCTGCTCCAGTGGAGGCGCGGGTGCGCGACCTGCTGGGCCGGATGACACCGCGTGAGAAAGCGGCGCAAATGGCCTAGATCGAGCGCACTGTCATGTCATCCCGTCGCCCTCACCGATCTTACTGCCGGCAGCGTCCTCAACACCGGAGGCAGCACACCTCGCGAGCATGCCTCCCTCGCCAGCTAGGCCGGCATGCAGCGCCTTACGCTCCCGTCTTGCCTCGGCGTCCCCATCATTTACAACACCGACGCCGTCCATGGCCACAACAATGTCTACAGCGCCACCATCTTCCCCCACAATGTCAGCCTCGACGCCTCCAGTTATCAAATCACGCCCGTTGATGCCGCACCAGTTTGGCCGTTTCGCCGTACTAGCCCTTGTGGTGTTTTGCTCAGTTCTAGCAATCATATGTGTTGACCTCCCATGGACACGGAGCTCACGCATAAGATCGGCGAGGTGATCGCGCTTGAGGTCCACATTACCGGCATCCACTGGACCTTCGCGCTTTGCTTCACCGCGAGTAGAACTCAAAACCTTCTTGGTTAATTGGTGGTGTCTGTGTGGGATCTCTTTGATGTATGTGTTGGTTTGGTGCGTGTCAGGTTTGTCGGGATCTGAGGTGGGAGAGATGCTACGAGAGCTATAGCGAGAACCTAGAGATCGTGCACTCGCTAACCACCATCATCACAGGGATGCAGGGGCAGCCGCCGACAGACCACCCTCATGGAATGGTTACCCGTTCCTCACTTCGGCTAGGTACTTCAGTGGTGATGTTTAGCGTGTTCTTCATATGCCCACCACATGTTTGTGGAAATGCGTCTATGTGGTTTCCAAGGAGAACATACTTGCTTGCGCCAACATTTCGTAGGGGACGGTGGCACGAATAAGGGGATCAATGAGGGGAACATCATTTGCTCATATGAAGATTTGGAAGGCATCCATATGGCACCTTACCCTGATTGTATAGCTTAAGATGTGGCAACGGTGATGGCATCCTACTCTAAATGGAATGGGGAGCCATTGCATTCAAACCGGTATTTGCTGATTGATGTTTTGAAGGGCAAATTAGGCTTCAGGTAGCAGGAGCCTATGGTGATTGTTTGGTATATTTGATGTAAGCTTAGGTTGTGATTATGAATTGTGCTCTTGTTTTGGGGTTTTGTGGTTTCAGATTGTGAGGGTATTGATAGGCTCTGCGAGCCTCGAGGGTCTGATTATCGCTTTTTTTGCATTGCACAATCAATTAATGCGGGAATGGACATGGTATGTAGTTATCGAGTGTTCACATAAACTATGTTCTGCAGCTACTGGTTCTTCTGCCTTCATTGAGCAATCTACAGATGATACCTCACAGATTTGAGAAGTTTTTGGAGGATCTCGTGTTCTTGATGGAGACAGGGAAGATACCAATGTCTCGGATTAATGGCGTTGTTGAGCGGATTCTTAGGGTCAAGTTCATTTCTACAGTGTTCGAACATCCATTTTCATACCCATCTCTGCTAGACATAGTTGGTTGCAAGGTAACATTCATGTTTGTACATCTATTTTTTGTGTCATTTCAGTCAATACTTCTCCTTATTCTTTTGTTTGAGCTGTTTCATAATTGATATCATCAACCATAGATGATATGTTAAGTTGTTAACCTTTCAGGAACATCGGTTGCTAGCACGTGAGGCTGTTCACAAGTCTTTGGTACTTTAAAAAATGGTAAGAACCAGAAGGAACCGTTCTTTCTATTGGCAAAAATGTACAAAGATTACTGGTCGTAGGAACACATGCTGACGATCTTGGATATCAGTGCGGTGGGTGGTCGATAGCATGGCATGGAAATAGTGGGAAAATAACTCTTGGTAAGAAGAAACTCAGCTTTTCAAAAATAACTATTTTTGTATTAATAAGTTTTTTTATGTACTTTATGCAAATTTTTGTACTATCAACCAATTGTTCGGTCCAGAAGATTATATATTGTAGTATGATGGAAATGCTTATATGCTTTGCTTTTTTTATCAATTGCAAACAGGGGACTCGGCTTGGCAGTTCTGATCCTAAGGGATGTTTCAGTAAGTGTTTGCATCCAAGTCCTTGTATGTTACTTCCATTTTGTGCTACTATTTTTGTGCAGTTGATCCTACAAACATGCCCAGTTTTTTGTAAAATTCTATTTTACATAATTGTTTTGTTCTCATTATAGATTTTCAATTGAGCACTTCTTTTAAAACTTCATTTTTATTTAAAATTCTCACACTCGAAATGTTAACTACTTTCAGCCCCTGGTGGCACAGTGCAGATTCACTGGTCTTTTTGTTATGTTGATTTATTTTCCCTTTTTTATGTTGAGGAAAACATAAAGAAATGGGGAAAACATAAAAAATCACTACGATGTGAGCTATGAGAGCGAACTAGGGAGAGATGGGTCTCAGGTCTGTCGGAAGGGTTTATGTGTTGAGCTCAAGGTGGGCTTGACGACTGATGGCTTTCTTTTGGTTGTCTCCAGTAAAGTCATCAGTGCTTTATTATAGTTACAGGTAAGCACACTTGACTTCCTATTTCCTTTTCACAATTATAGCCCGTAGTAAATATTGAGCTGATACAATTATGATCACTCAACTATATTATGTCATGCAAAATATCTTTGCTTTCGATGCAACACACGTGCAATTCTCTATTTAATAAAAACACATATAGATCATATGGTTTGAATCCACCGAAAATTGTGTTGTTTTGCGAAAAACAAAAATCTATGAGTTGCCAACAGTTTGATATATGACTGACAACAACTGTTGTTTCACATTTCACCTATGGACAGATTTCTACTATAAAAAGTTGTTTTGCAGTGATATTCTTCAGAAAAATTTCACCTTTCATGGGCCTTAATACAAGGTCAATATAGTCAAAAGAGTCCTTATGCTGGTACGGTGGAGTTAGAAAGGATTCGCTAGATAAAAATTTTGGCTTATTTCTTATGCTTTGCTGATTTCTTCTTCACTTATAGGTCACTAAATAAAGTTTTTAGTTTATTTCTTATGGTTTACAACATCTTTCGGTTTGAACTCACAACTTTCATATTACCTTGTATTGCTTGGGTTTTTGTCGCAACGCAGGGTTACTTACCTATCATATCTAAAATGAGAAAAGCATGTTATACTGATTTCAACTATGGTTCTGAGATTTTCTCTGAAGGAATCCAAAACTACACTCGTTGAATATAAAATTAGAATAATAATCCTTGTATAGATGTATGTGTATTATGTCACTTTAATTTAATAAATTTTTAACGTCCGTTATATCACACGGAAAGATAACTAGTTCCTATAAAACGTCCGTACCATTCCTGTAAAATTGGTGCGTTTTAAATTATCCCTCCTTGGTGCGTTTTAAATTAGCCCTCGACATATCCATCCCCAGCCCCACCCTCCTCCTCCCCTCTCTCCGCTTCGAGCCACAGGTTCCCTCCTCCCCTGCCTCTCCTCGCCCTCTCCACCCACGACGAAACCCTACACGTGCGGGGCGTGAGGGAGAGAGAAGGTGGTGTGGGATCCTGCCCGCCCCATGGATGCCACGCTGTTGCTTTTGTCCGCCGACTGCGCGGCCGCCGCGGGCGGGCGGTGGCGGCGGCTGCCTGCTTCGCCTGCGGGGTCGCGGGTGGCTTCCCCTGGCCCCTGCGCGCGGCCCCAGGCCTCGGTCCGCGCCTCCGCCGCGGCCGCTGCCCCCGCCGCGCGCGGCCTACCGCACCACGCCTCCGTGGCCGGGGTCAGTCCCTCCCCGTTTCTTCGTTCTTGTTGTTAACTGTTTTAAGAAGATTATTTCGGTGTTACCTCTTGGTGTGTATTGGCAATTGGATGCGTCTAGGTTCTGGCGACGAGGGATTGAGGGGGCATCGGTTTTGATTTAGACAGGAAGCAACTCAATCGTACAGTTGGAGGGTGGATGCAGGATTGTGGATTTAAAATTTAATGTTGATATAGTTAGCATTTTGCACCTCTCAGGATCTTACATTTTGTCCGATCTTCTCGGTGTTGTTAGGGAGAAGCTAAAAAGTGGCACTAGCAGTTTTTTTTTCACGAACGTGCAAGATGTCATTTCATTATAGAGGAAGAAAAAACAAGGTACAACAGACCAACTCAACAAAAAGAACAAAGAAAAAGGAAAAACAAACCAGGCAAGAATGCCTGAGAAAAAAAGAAAAAGGAACACAACCAAGAACAACTAAGGACCAGCTAAAAAGACATGAAGATGAACAGCTCCAGTAGAATACCAAAGGGCCCCCTTAGCAGCGACTGAATGCACCACCATGCTGACGTTAGAAGTTGAGTTAAAAACGCAATCATTGCGATGCTTCCATAACTTCCAAGCCACAAGAATGATGAGGGAATTAAACTCTTTTCGGAATTGCTTATCAACCTGCTTGATTGCGCCGCACCACCACCCTAAAAAGGTCATCACATCTGGCTGAGGCGCCACAACTTGCAGCCCAAGCTTCAACAGGATGGCGAAGCAGACTTGATGGGCAAACACACAGGAGATCAAAATGTGCTGAATTGTCTCATCAACTTGATCATAGAGGGGGCAGGAGGCCGGTTGTGGGAGCCCCTGCTTAGGCAACTGGTTCATCGTCCAGCATCTATTAAGGATTGCAAGCCAAAGAAAAAACTTGTATCTAAGGGGTGCCAAAGTCTTCCAAATTCTTTTTCAGGGAGCAAAATTGATGGATCCGACAAACAAGGCATTGCATGCAGATTTACTCGAATAAATTCCAGACCGAGATAGTTTCCAAACATGTTTGTCCTCCACACCATACTGTAAATTGATTTCCTCCAAAAGATCCCATAGGTGAAGATATTCCACAAGAGCATTAACCGAGAGGGCGCCTTTGATGTCCAACACCCACCGCCGATGATGGAAGGGCTTGACCCACAATCCTATGATTAATAGATCGCCGAGGGACAAGTGAGACTAAAGTTGGGGCCAATTCAGAAATTGACTTGTCCTGCAGCGATCTATCCACCCAGAATTTTGTATTATGCCCATCTCCAATAATAGTGATGGTGGCTATATCAAATAAAGCCTTGGCATTAGAGTGCACTTGTAGTTGTAAACCCGACCAAGGATGAGAAGGCTCAATTTTTCGAAGCCAAAGCCATCTGATTCGAAGGGCCCAACCAAGAGAAGCAAGATCATGAATACCCAAACCCCCAAGATGGATTGGTTGACACACACGATTCTAGGAGACCAAGCAGCTACCACCAGAAGCTTTGTCCTTCCCTGTCCAAAGAAAACCTCGTCTCTTCTTATCTGTAGTATTAATAACCCATTTAGGAAAATCCAAAGCTATCATATGATAAATAGATGTTGCGGTTAGGACCACTTGAACCAAGGTTAGTCTTCTAGCTTTATTCATAAGATAAGCCTGCCAGCCTGGCAAATGATCAACCACTTTATCCACCAAAGGTTGTAGCTTTGCCTTCGGAAGTTTCTTAATCGATAGAGGAAGGCCCAAGTAGGTGCTTGGGAAACTCTTGACCTCACATGGCAGATGATCCTTGATGAGGGCCAAATCATGCTCTTGACATTGGATTGGAGTCACAGAGCATTTGAGAATGTTAGTCCTTAGCCCAGAAGTATTGCCAAAAATGTCCAATAGCTGTTTAATCAAACTCATATATGAATCTTTAGGATGAAGGAACATAACCACATCATCTGCATAAAGAGACACTATGTTGCATCCCCGACATAGAGAGTGGTTGCAAAAAACCTTCTAAGCATGCTCGAGATATTAACGAGTTTAATACATCCATCACAAGAATAAACATCATGGGGAAAGAGGATCTCCTTGCTTGAGGTCGCGCTGATGCAAAATGACCTCACCTGGCTCCCCATTAAGCAAAACACGGGTAGAGGAAGTGGAGAGCAAACAACATAATAGATTACACCAACGAAAACCGAATCCCAAACTCCGAAGTATTTCCAACAAGAATGGCCAGGAGACTATATCGAAAGCCTTAGAAATATCTAATTTGAGAAGAATATGTGGTTCCTTCCGCTTATGCAGACATCTCGCAGTTTGCTGAACAAGGAGGAAATTATCTTGAATGCAGCGACCATGAACAAAAGCACTTTGATTTTTGGAAACCATGGAAGGTAAACTTGGCGCCAAATGATTGTCCATAATTTTAGTGACCAACTTTGCAAAGCTGTGAATAAGACTTATAGGACGGTAGTCTTTTACCTGCAAAGCATCCAACTTTCGAATGAGAGTGAGATAGGCGGTTTTTAACAACTTAAATTTTGAACCCCGCCCTTGCTGTACTGCCAATAAGGCTCTCATCACATCAAACTTGATAATCTGTCAGCATGATTTATAGAAACGCCCTATAAATCCGTCAGGCCTAGGCGCTTTATCTTGTGGTAAGTCTTTTATTGTCGCCCACACTTCATCTTCAGAGAACAATTCATCCAAGAAAGCCAAATCATGCTGCTGCAGTTGAAGAGCAGAAAGGTTCAAAGAAGAGCTTCTTTGATCGGCAGTGCCCAGAAGATTATGATAAAAATCAAAGACGGTTCACTGCTTGTCCATCTGATTAGTGACAGATGATCCTCCACTTGAAGTTTAGCCACAAAATTCTTTCTTTTTCTAAATTGGGCCTGTTGATGGAAGGGGGGGGGGGGATTTGCATCCCCTTCCTTGAGATAAAGGATATGAGAACGTAGACGGGCAATAGTGTGTTCAAAAGATACCAAACCGAGGCAATGATGTTTTAACCTCCTGCGCAACCACTCCTCCATTGAAGACAAAAGTCGAGAGTCCCTAGCAATCTTGAGGCGATGGAGTACCTCCTTAGCCATGGCGAGTTGGATCTTAATATTGCCAACTTTCCTCTGACTCCAGCTTTGAAGTCCATTACTGAGGTGCTGAAATTTGATGTACAGCTGCTCCACCGGACAGGACACCACAATGGGAGCCTCCTAGTTAGACTGCACCGCCTCCTGGAAACCATGAAGGCTGGTCCAAAAACTTTCAAAAATGTAATACCTCTTTCCCCGAGTGTTGGTCTTAAGGCCGAGCAACAAAGGGCAATGATCAGAGACCCCAGAAGCAGAGCTTTGCAGCAAAGAGTCCAAAAAAATATCCTCCCAGTCAATTGAACAGAAGGCACGATCAAGCTTGACAAGAGTAGGGGAATCCTGCTCATTAGACCATGTGTATTTGTGACCCAAAAGAGGAATTTCTGCAACATTAATATCATCAAGCAAACGTCGAAAGTGACCCATCATGGCTTGATTGAGATTCAAGTTATTCTTATTTGCCGCTTGATAAATCAAATTGAAGTCCCTAGCCAAGAGCCATGGGCCGACACAAAGAGTTCGAATGTCCTTGAGCTCTTGCAAAAAATTCAGTTTAGCCTCATTGCCCTAAGGACCATAAACCCCATAGAACCACAAATTTTGATTGTCCTGCTCTGCAAAATGGACTAACATTGAATAAGTATCCACTCGAGAACCAGTGACTTGACAAACAATGCCTTTCCATGCAATTAAAATACTGCCTCTTCAACCAATAGCAGGTAGAGCCACAAATTGATCAAAATCTGAACCGAGCAAGGAGAGTAAAGGGTATCGTGACATTAGAGCAATTTTCATTTCTTGAAAACACACAATATTGGCTTTAGATGAGAAAACCACATCACGAACAGAATTGTGCCGAGCAACCATATTGAGGCCCAGCACATTCCAAATTAAAATGGTAGAAAACGACATCAGGGGTAGAAAAAGCAACCAAAAAAGACAGGAACTAAAGAATTAATTCAACAACAGATCAGCCGATCGAAATTGATCAGCGTCATCCGTTTTCTATCCAAAAATTGCTGCTAAAGCCAAGAGGTGAGAGCTAGATAGAGGCGTCTTGAAGAGCTTGCAGTAAGCATCTTGAGCTTGCTGGTTGACCCTAACAGTGTTGGAGATCAATCCCAGACTTTTCATCACCCTCCTTTGAGCATCCGAAACTGCAAGGCCAGGAGAACACGGGCTTGCCCTCGCAACACGTCTACTGCGCCGAGGGACCGAGCTTGTGGGAGCCACCTTCCTTTGCCTCTTTTGAATCGCTGGATTAGACAAAAGGCAATCCACCTGCTTGGTGATGCTTGAGACAAAAGGATGACAAGGAGTGCTTGGCGGGGAGGCGGCCAGGGAAGGAGACTCAGGGGCAGACGCGGGCTTGACAGGGAGTGCGGAGATCCTGATGGGGAGTGCATCGAGGAGGCAGGCGCAGGGGGAGCAACACGGGGGTCCAATACAAGCACCCGCCGTCGCCTTTTGGAATACACCAGTAGAGGCTTTGTGCCCAGTCCAACCGAAGGAGCCGCATTATTGAGACCAACGTCTGAAGACGCCAAAACTAAATCCGGAGTTTCGTG
Organism: Phragmites australis; assembly: GCF_958298935.1. Classification (NCBI taxonomy): domain Eukaryota; kingdom Viridiplantae; phylum Streptophyta; class Magnoliopsida; order Poales; family Poaceae; genus Phragmites; species Phragmites australis. The sequence goes on from NC_084938.1 coordinate 12,493,476, forward strand.
CCATTTTTTTAGCTGTTGGGACTTGTCCTGCAAGCCTTCCCTTTAGCACCTCTTCTACATACTGCATTTTCGCAAATGAATGCTTGGTTGGGAATGCTGTCGCATTTTCTATCTGCATCGACAATTTAGCATTTTGATCACCTATGGTATTAAATGATTTGAGTGGGTGCTGCTTGTGCCCTGCTAAGCTTTAAAAGGCAATATTATACCCATCATGCTCCAATTTGCTACTAATTTGGTGCTCCAAAAAACTCCAATCTTTTGTGGGTCACCAACACTTTACGAAGAGAGATAAAATAGCACAAGAAATTCAAGCTCGGTCAGCCGAAATCCTACCTTGCTGAACATCAGTTTCGCAATCACCTGCAAAACTCTTTTTTACCCTTAAAGGCAAAACCTTTGATCTGATTCTGAGAGAAGAGAGAGGATCTTAAGGGCCTTATGGACTACACATGATCGCAATGGTACAGCTTTTCTTAATCCTGTCACTGAAGGGCCGTAAAAATCTGAAGCTACTCCATCTCTGATACGCCTTTGAAGAAGCCCACTGCCTATCAGCACCAAATCTCGTCCTTAAACTACCAGAATAATGCCTTGGGTGATGTTGAGAATATTCGTAAATCTTATTAAATTAATATCACTTTTCTGAAGGAGAAAAAAATTATTGTTTGCTTATGACTGAACTGACCCTTATGGTAGAATTTTTGCGACTTCAGCAGATCACATGCTATTAGTAATTTATAGCTAGAGTTCTTCAATTCGTTTTTTGTTTATAACAAATAACCAGTTAATGCTTCCTTTAATACCACTTGGGAGGCAAAATCGCTGCTGTGGATTTTTTTTTTTTCGTTTGAGAAAGTGCGAATGCATGAGAGCTTTCTCGAACCTGCTTGTATCTTGTTAGCACATCTTATATAGTGTCATTTGTTTTGCTTGAATTGCAACGTGGCAAATAGCGACGATACATCGATGATATGGCATGATAGTGCCGAAAATTAGGCTTGGCGTTAAAACTCAAAACTATACACTAATATCGCGATTGCCGCATTTTGCCAATTTATCGCATTTATCGTTGATATATCGTGACACCAAGAATGATGTGTCACTGATATCTGTTAATTATTCTAGAATGGGGTAAACAATGCTGTTAACCTGTTTGATCTTCTGGTTAAACTATTAAGGAGTGTAGATTCTGATGTACCTGATATAGAATTTCTATTTGGTGGTTTGATGGATGCAAAAAAATAAATTGCTCTGTGATTTGATAGCAAGAAACTAAATATAGTGCCATTTGGAGAATAGTTAACATTAGAACCTTTTATGTTTCGAAAATCTTGTGTCATCATACACTATAAAGGAACATGACTGATAGATTTGGTGCTCATTGAATTTATATTGAGAACACACAGCAGCAAAATAATCGTTATGAGAAATGTTTTAAGACATATCTTTTGCATAACTACACATGCAGGATTTTAGAATAACCTTCTCAGTAAGGAACTTGGCCTCCAAATTTACGTAATTAAATTACTTATGTAGCTTTGTCATAACTATTCAATTTTCTGTTTGCAGATGAAAATACTTTTAGTTGTTGTTGTATTGAATATCTGTTAGTTGTTGTTGTATTGAATATCTGTTGAACTCTGAATTTCTGGTTGCTCAGCAATCCAGTGGAATTTACACTGTTGGTGATTTTATGACCAAAAGGGAAGAGCTCCATGTTGTGAAACCAACGACTTCAGTTGATGAAGGTGCCTTTTTTGCCTATGTTGTGCTTGTTTGCCTTAGTTTTTATCATTAGAACTTGACCACTTAATTTTGTTTTTGAGCAGCTCTTGAGATGCTGGTGGATCATAGGATAACTGGCTTTCCTGTTATTGACGATGACTGGAATTTGGTTGGTACAACTATTATTTCCTTAAAGCTACTTTCATTTGATGTGTGTCTGACACTGTTACTCTCAAATGAAAATAATACTTTTTGAAAATTCTATAGATAAACACAATTTTCTTCTTGGTTTGCTCCTTTTGTCTTCCTATATTTCATCTCCTTGCTAGTCCTACAAGGAATGTTTCTGTAGCATAACACAGTTTGATAATATTTCTGTCATTTCCATCCTTCTCCTTAAGGAACTTTCACAAGATCAATTTGTCGCTCTATGTTGGGATCAGACTTCTGACCTGTTTGAACATTTAAAGATTTGGCATGTTCTAAATGTTTGTACTTTATTTAGGAGGAAAGGTGTCTCCAGAAAATGTGTTGCTGACCCATTATGACAATATTTAGTACAATGCTATAGGTGGCTGGATTAGATAAGATCTATTAGGACTGTAGCACAGGGTTACTGTATCTTTTGTTTGTGACTTGGATATCAAATTAAATTAGTTAGAGATAAGATCTATTAGTTAGTCTTAGAGATAATATTAGTTAGTTTAAATTGTTATGGACGACTCCTATACAAAGGAGGACACAACATCTATCGTAATCAAGCAAAAGAAGAATTAATCTAAGTCTTCTCAATCTATAGTCTAATCCTTCCCCTAGCAACCGACACCGCCCGGCTATCCTCCCGGCGGATGTTTATCCCTCCAATGATCCTAGTAACATAACAAATGCATAGAACTGTTTCTTCATACTGTGTTGTTGACATAATGCATATCACATTGACTTAACCACACTTTCTTCATGATATTACCCTGTAACAGCACAACATTCATTTGGACTTCAACTTTTTTCCCCACTGCAGGTTGGCGTTGTCTCAGATTATGATTTATTAGCACTGGATTCAATATCAGGTATTTATTTCCAGAATTGTTGATGATGTCAGTCATTATTACATAGCCGAAACTTCATCTGGTTGCATCAGCATTGTGGGGTGGAGCTGTAGCAGCGCTGTTGATGGCAGGATTGTTTACCTAAACATTGTTCATCTAGGATCCACTAGCGATGTATTAGTTGAAAATTAGAGATAGGAAACTATTTTACTTGTTAGATTGGTTGGTTTCATTGTAGTTATATTTCATTAGAGATAAGTTTACATAATTTAGGCTTTTGAGACTGTCTCTTACGGTCCAAGTCTAGTCACCTATGAAAGAGATAGCCTTCAATGCATTATGAATCAAGCAAAGAAGAATTTGTCCTTCCTCTCCCATGTTTACGTGGGAAAACCCCTTTGTTTTCCGGTAAGCATCTCTCCAAGCACGTGCATGTCAGAATCCTAATATTCTCTTAATCTAACATGTATTCCAACTCCCCTTCCATTGTCCTTATCTCCATCAAGCCGTCTAGTCGTCCTCTTTTATTATTTTTCTTGAACACGCAGGAGAGTTTCTTATCTTTGTATTAAAGAGAGAGAAGGACCGCCCAAATACAGGTGCACCTCCAGAAGGAGGACACAACACACACCCTACAAAGATTGGTTAAACACATGCGCAACAAAAAAGAGAGAAAATCCAACCATTAAGAAGGGCTCTAACCTGACCACAACGCTCTAAGCCCCTTGGCCCTAGCCATACACCAAAGTTTAGCATCCTCTCGGATGTTGTGTAGAACATCTTGGTTCCTTGGTGCCGCTCCGTTGAAGACACAAGCATTATGATGTTTCCAAAGCCACCAAGCCCCCAAAATTACAAAGAGTTGAAACCATTTCAGAGTGGCCTGTCAACCCTTTTAGATGCATGTCTCCACCAATCCGCGAACACTGTATCCTGATGATCTAGTGTGACATTCTGAAGGCCAACTATCCTGAGCAGCTGGAACCACACTTCACGAGAGAAGACGCAATTGGTGAGGAGATGTTGAGCTGTTTCATCCTCCTGATCACATAAATGACACGTGCTGGATGCGGCAGACCATGATGAGCTTGCATATCGGCCGTCCAACAACGATTACGGGTGACCAACCACAAGAAAAGCTTATAACACATGAGTGCCCAGGAATGCCAAACTCGTCGCCATGGTTCAAAGGGGATGGCACCAGTGAAGAAGGTCCTGTAGGCGGACTAGGAGAACATGCCTGAGGAAGAATGAACCCAGAAGTGATGATCTTCTTCTTCTGGCTGTAAAGTGATCTTAAGAGTATCCCAAAAATGCAAGTATTCAACCAACACTGTAGCCAGCAAGCTACCCTGAATATCCCGGATCCATCGGCGGTCTTACAAAGCCTGAGCCACAATTCGTTGTTTAAGGGCATGCTTAGAAACTGCAGCGATCAAGGATGGAGAAAGTTTTGCAATAGACCGGGCGCCCTCTATATGGAAGCTATCCTATTGTTAATACTGGAGCTAACCATCATGCCTTCCGTTGCTGAGAAAGCGTCAATAATCCACTACTTGTTTGACAATATCCTTACTGTGTTGTCTCCACAACCATGAGATGGATTCTTTATATAACAAGCCAACACATTCTTAATACAATAACACAATATACTTAATCACATGTTCGATTCTTATTGGGTTTATGGAAATAGTTGAAGTATTTCAAGGAAGTTTCCTGTTGATATAACTTGAAGTATATTGATCGATATAAAGACATTCAGTTCAATATCAAACATGTCACACATGGCGGGCAGTGGGCTGGTGGTCACCTAACTTGGCTCCCAACTAGCTTGTCACTAGTTTGAATCTTCTCCTCCCCCTTATTTTTATTGTTGCATGTGCACAACCTGCTTAGCATCACATTCCATGTACACTCTCGATGTGGCCGGTTTTTAGGTAATTTTCTGCTCTTTTTTGTGCATAATCGGGCAGTGCAACCGGTTTTTCATTGTTTGATTCTGGTTTGATTAGGTCATGTAGGGCCTTGGTTCACTTTTTCCGGTTGAACCACTGGCCCTGTCTAGTTCTAATAATTATGCTCATCAACTTTGCTAGCATTTGTTAACTTTGTATAGATTGACAAATGATGGATAGGTTACATTGAGGCCCAGTGGGCACTATATATAGAGGTGGATGAGGGAAACCCTAGGACTAGGAGATGACTCTAATACACTTGACTATTATACCCTTAACACCCCCTCCCCCCTCGAAGCGTGCAACTCTTGAACAATGTCGATGCAAAACAAACTCCACAAGAGGGGCACTGCCTTCAGACTTGTACTTTCAATATGAATCTTGCTTTTGGAGATTTTGAACACGACGAGAATAGTGATGTGTAAAATCAAGCGGAAGGGAGTATAGAGAAGTCACTGCTGCAAGACGGCAATTAGTGAGACAATATCATGATGACGATCAAGACGGCTATTGATCATGACGTGTAGCAAGACGGCTACGAAAGGGACCAAGAGAGCGAAATCGCATCAATGATGACGACGATGATAAGATTAGCCTAATCGATGGGACTCGGCTAACCACAAATAAAACGGGGCAAATGGCTGATTGACAAAATTTGTGAAATGACATAGCTTTGACGGATTGAAGGAGTGCAACAGACTTGAATGGACTCAGTGAAAACAAAGATTGACTAACATGCTAGCAGTAGCATGCAGCTAGGGTATTGGTAGCAACAACGAAGACGATCTCTAAATAGCAAGCAATAACCACTAGCAACAGATTTGGGCGTAGTGGAAAAACAATCTAAGCAACAGTGGAAGAGGCCCGATGACACTGAAGCGAAGGTGGCCCTGATGTGTGACGAAGGTCGCGATGAAGAATAGCCTAACGAAGGCAACGATGGAGTAGGTCCGGCGGATCTGATGACAGAAGACCAGATCGGAAGAAACCGATGGTGCTGAAGCAGGTTGTGCAAAAGGAGAGATGAGCCGCAACGAAGACGATGTAGATATGCTGCAGGCGAGGTGGATCTCGCCAGATTTGCCTCAGATTGTGGCGGCGAGGCTCTGTTTGGTGGGGCACGTGCGAAGACGACCTTGGAGACCCACCGGCTCTCGTAGATCAGCGGTGGGAGGACGATCTCTATGGCCTCGATGGGGTTGAGGACGAAGACGGTCTGGCCGCCGAAGAGCGCGAGCCAGTTGTTGCTGGACCCGACGCATCGACTGTCGAAGATGATGGCCGTGAACTTGAAGGACCTCCGAGTGGGCAGCGACGCGGCATAGGGGCATCACTAGGCATCGTCGGCCACAACGACGAGCGCCAGGGACAACGGTGAGAGCGTGCAGTGCCATGCATGCAAGCACGCTGCGTGCTGGCATACCACTTGAGGTCGAGGCAGTGTCCGATGCTGCAGAGCAGGTTAGGGGGTAGGTACGCCCAACGCCAGAAAAGCGCCATGGCAATGGGTGGATTGCTAGGATTTGAGGAGCAGGGTTGGTCCCGGTCGATTTGGTGGCCAAGGCGATGAGGAAGATGGCCACAGGATGGCGCGGCGACGGCAACCTAGAGTGGCGCGGTGGAGCGAATGATGGCTTGGTGCGGTCTGGCGAAGAGGATTTTGGCCTGGCGACACAACCCGATGGAGCATCGACGACATGGAGTGGTGCAGCGAAACAGATTGATTTCGGTGCGGATCCGATTGCGAGGACATTGGCTTGGCGGCGGGGATGGGTGACGCGTCTGGCTGATGCCGACGTAGATCCGATTGGCGGCGAGAGGACATGCGTCTGGAGGATTTGCGACAAGTGATGACGAGTCTTGATGGAGGACAGGGTGGTGATAGGCCGCGACAGATGGACGACAGCGGCCAGACAGGCCGCTAGAGGAGGCCCGTGATGGCGATGGAGACCTGATCCGCGACAGGTGTGTGGTGCGGACGATGACGGGCGTGCACGCGGACGAATCGTTTGGGCTGAAGGAGTCAACGGCCTTAGGACAACGACAGCTTAGATGGATTTGGAATCATGGGTGGATTAGATGGGACGTAACCCTAACAAGGCTTTAATAACATGTTAACTTTGTATAGGTGGACAAATAATGAATAGGTACATTGAGGCCTAATGGGTACTATATATATAGAGGTGGATGAAGGAAACCCTAGGACTAGGATATGACTCTAATACCCTTGACTGTTATACCCTTAACAACATCAATATCTCTAACTTGGAGAAAGCAGGCTGCCACCACATTGCAGCCATCTTCCCGACGCTGCTGTTGATTGACATTGTGCCATTTGTAGTGCCAATCGTGATAGGTGCTTTGAGTTTGATCACAACTCACAAGGTCAATGCATTTATCCAAACATCATAACATTGAGAAATCACAACAAAGAACACTCCTCACCTGCACCATACCAGTTTCACACGTCTGCAATGTCAAATCATTGCAAGGTGTACCTACCATCTCTATCAAGTATCGTCACAATCTTGCTGATCTCTCGTGCAATACAGGGTTGACATTTTTCCCTCTTGCTTCCATGGGCCCTCGTAGGGCTTCAGCCGTGGTTGCCAACATGCAACTTGAAGATGAGATGCCTGTTCGAGAGGAATGTTGTGATGCGGTGCTGTAGAAGTAGTATCCAGATGCTATTGTTCATGGTGTACCGTAGCACCAACTTACTGTTCAAATGGGAGCATCCATCAATATTAGTTGTAATTTGAGATATGAACAATTTGTTACCTTGTTAGTTTGGTTGGTTCTTTTGCAGATCTATTCCATGTATTTTTTCTTGTTTAGAATTTGTTTCTTAGGGTCAGGTTCAAGTCATCCCTCTGAAAGTGATAGCCTTCCACCAATTATGATTGAAGCTAAAAAGGATCTGTCCATCCTCTCCCTAATATTCTCTCATTCCTACTTAAGTTCTAACTTCCACTTTCCGATGCCCTAATACTCGTCAAGCTTTCTTGTTTGGGTGTCTTGCCTTCTTTTGTTTGGTAGTTATCCCAGCACTAACAAAGAAATATAATACATAGCCGGTCTACTAGCACATGAAAGACAACTGCTATATCATTATGAAACGAACTACAGAAGTCAAAGATTATAATGCTCAAATTATAGTTCTAGAACCAAGTGCCAAACTCTCATCCCACTCCCTAAACAGCTGGCCTTGATGTTTGAACCTGTACGATATTCAACGGCCTACAAAGATTGAATGATGTGTCCTAGCTCATTTTAGGCCCCATCTTATAGCTTTTAACAATAGTAACTATCAATTAAATTTATATCATTTTCACACTGTTCTTTTCTCAGCAGTTAGCTATACAATGTATCTGACACCTTATACTGGCTCATGTTTTGAATTTCTTGTCCTTCAGGAACTGGACTACCTGAAGCAGACATATTTCCTGTGGTGAACAGCACTTGGAAGGTACATTTTGAAAGGCCTGAAATGATTATTGATTTGATTATGTTGCATGGTTATGTATCTACTTTACTATGTTGGCTTTAGTTTTCTTTCCAGGTCAATAGCGTCCATGATTCATGTTAAAATTCTTAACAGCCGTAATTTCTGTGATTTAGGCTATCTCTATATTGAGATAATAGCCATCAAAATTAATATTTTGCTACCATGTCTACATTTTAATCTATGACTGGCTGTTTGGCTGGTAGGTTAGTGCATGTCTCCTCAAAGTTGATCTGTGATTTATGGTGGTATGGCTAGCCAGCGCTACTTTTGCTAATATGTATTATTTGTGGTTTTGAGTCAAGTTTCATGTTATTAGGGATGAAAATGGAACGGAAAATTCCCAAACCAATAGATATCGTTTTCCGCTTTCTATCGATCAATTATGATTTTCTCAGGAATTCCTTCTCGAAATCAGAGTCAAAAACAATTTTGTCTATCCACCGATTGCTTCTTTGGAATTCCGATTTCAATAGGAATGCTACCGAAAACTACTTTCGGAAGCGATGCTTCTTCTCCTTGCCCTGGGTCTTCTTATATAGCATGCCTACACCTCGAGACTGTTTCGCTTGGCGATGCGTGAACTAATTGCCTACGCATGGTGCCATGATATGCTTATGCGTTTGCAGTTGACTGCCCCCCCCCCCCCCATGGGTTCCCAGTGGCCTAGTACTAGGAATTCACAAGAGCAGCATTGCTCTGTTTGGCCCAAAGTTCTTTCTGTTCTTTTCTTTTCCAGTTCTTTTTTGCTTCTCAGTTCTTCACTTTTCTTTTGCAAAGTATTCTGACCATCTAAAAAAGGATATTCCCTGATTGATTCTTCTCAGGACAAACTAATTTATTATTCAAATACCTTGTTCAAATAATTGTACTGAGTGACATGTCTATAAAAAGTACTGGTATTAAAATTATGTCATGTTGGTTGTGGTTTTTTACGATTTTATGTCATGTATGAGCACATTGTATATCATATTGGTTGTCAAACTTATTCTCATATATGTTTGTGCGGCTGTATGAATATATGGCATGATGTTAAATAAATTGTGAGTTATATAGTGTCATAGTGTGAATATATAGTTGTATTTAGTCAAACAATTGAAGCTATGGTGCTACAATTTGGTGTCTTTGATCTGAATTATTGGCTCCCAATCGATATTAGCATGTTTCCACTCCGATGGCTTTGTATCCGTTTCCAGCATTATTGTTTTCGATTCCAATTTCGGAAAAATGTGAAAGTGAAAGTGGTTTAGGACTTTTTCCGATCGATTATGACCATTTTCATCCCTACATGTTATTCTCGCATCAAAATACACTATTCAGTTCAACTTGAATTTTGTGGGAAGGGAAAATTGCAAAAACCCACTTGATGACGGGGAGGCTTTCATTTACCCACTCACAAGAACTTTCAGTTCAGTGTTACACCTATAAAATTAAAGTGTTTTTAGATACCTCCTTAGATCCATATGTCGCTTTGACTGTCACACGTGTGCGCCACATGACTATAGATCCTGCTGCGTCGCCTCCGTTGGCTTGTCCAGCGTGGTGGGCAGGTGCATTGGCTCCTCTCCATAGCTCTCACGGTTCAGCTCCACTGCATCGCTGCACTCCCAACTCCCGAGCTCGTCACCCCAACGCCACTCTGCCGAGCGCCCCTTTGCTCAGCGCCGATCATCTGCCTAACGCTGAATTGGCCAGTATCGATCATATGCCCAATGCAGAGGGCCTGATCACGCTGATCGTGGCTACGTTGATCTCGGTGATCGAGCTGATTGGATCAACTCGGGCTGATCGTCGTGAGAGCTATGGAGATGAGCCAATCCATAGGCCTGCCATGCTAGACGAGCCAACGGAGGCCACACAGCAGGATCCGTGGCCATGTGGCGCACACGTGTGACGGTCAAAGTGATATATGGATCCAAGAGGGTATTTGAAAATATTTTAAATTTACAGATATAAGACTGGACTAAAAGTTCTTGTGAGTGGGTAAATGAAAACCCCTATCATGCAAGTGAGTTTTTGCAATTTTTCCTTGTAGTAAACTCACTCACCAAAACTATTGCTTACATCCGATATTTGTTCAATTGATTTGCCAGATGTCACCGTTTTTGTTGTGTTATCTCCTCTCGGGTAGGAATATTATCTAGATTATGTACTAGTATCCTACTTGGATGTGATGTCACTGTCAACGAGTTAGAAAATTAGTCAATGATATTGATGTAAATAAGAAGTTGACAGTTCTCCAAAACCTTTTCAGTGTACGCCATCTTCATGCGTTGTATTTGTAGCTTTGCCTTTTTTTTTTGTGGGCGGGGGATTGTATTGGTATCTTTTCTTTTTCATGTTTTGACTTCTTACTACTTGCGTAGACATTTCGTGAGATCCAAAGGCTCTTGAGCAAAACCAATGGGAAAGTTATTGGTGATGTTATGACCTCTGCACCTCTTGTGGTGCGTGAAACTACTAACCTTGAAGATGCTGCGAGGTATACTTGGATCACTGTATGTGATTCTTACCAACTTCTTGGTTGCTTTCTCCAAAACATATTCTGTATCATTCGCTGAAAGTGGTTGTATTTCATTCCACAGGTTACTCCTCGTGACTAAATACCGCAGGCTCCCAGTAGTTGATAGCTCAGGCAAATTGGTGAGTGGACTGACCTATTTTCCTCTTTGGTTCTTTTGCTTATAGTTATGTTGTCTTGAAACAAACTTCTATCTGTAAGGTTGGGATTATTACAAGAGGGAACGTAGTCAGAGCTGCCCTTGAAATAAAGAAAAAGGTTGAAGGGAGTCTTTGAACTGGTTGCTGTTGGTGATCCTTCTTTGCTGCTACATGGGGAGCTCGGGGTCGAACTGAAGCCGTTGTTGGAGTAATTAGTTGGCGTCGCCATGCTTATGTACTGCGAGCATCTGAAGCTTGTATATATATAGTACTGATTTATATGTTGCTGCTGTTCTTACTAGATTCAGTTGCATCGGATTCATAGCAGAAAGGCTTGTGGTTACCAATTGTTTGTCTGAACTGTTTAGACCCGATGGACTCTTCGTTAGGAGATGTTTAGCCCCACACTGGTTTCACGTACTATGTATTCTGGGGCAAGGAAATCTTTGCTGCCTTTCGCTCATTCCTAGGTTCCTACTGCGCAGCAGGTGATTTGGTAAGTTTGGGCAAGCAGGGGCGGTGAAAGGTAGCAGAGTCGATCTCAATAGGCGGGGGAGAGCGGAAGATGTGGCGACACGCGGATGTGCGGCGGCGGGTGCGTTCGGCTCGGGCCATTTGACCGGATAAGCTCAACCACTAACACGGGTAAGGACGCGACTACTGCCGGCCTGTGCATCCGTTAAACCTGCCGTATGCACTCCTAGCCGATTCTTATACCCACCTATTTCCGTTTCTGGCGGCTCCGCGCGGGGAAAAAGAGCACGCAATCCTGGCCAACCTGCACCTGGGCTCGCTGTTTCCTGTACACCACTACAGGACACCGATCCCCCAGGCCCCGGCCCCGGCCCCAGCCCCAGCGCCAACAAAGCAGACACAGATCCCCAGCGCCACCGTCTACACAAAGCACCCAATCTTTCTCTAGGTTTGAAGGGTCACCATTGCTGCCCCGCTTGATGCAACAAATTTGATTGCGACCTCTAGCAAATCAGGTATGCAACACAAATGTTTATGTCTCTAAAAAAATCCTTTGTTTCCGCTTTTCCTGACATCCATATATGCATTTTTGCAAAGAAGAAAGTAACAAGGTGTTAGGTAGTTGATAAAAATTTAGAGATCTACACAGTTATTTGCATGATTTTCCGTCTAATTGATATCCAAATTAGGTCCGATTTACTTCTCCAGTACCCCTTGTAGCAGAGTTGCCTAGCCTGAATGGATCATTTCAAGTGTCCACAAACACATAACAAACAAGCAGATTTTGTAGAGTATTCTTGCCTGCATGATTTTCCTACTAATTGGATATACAAACAGAATACATGTACCAGAAAATTTAAGGACACTCCTATAGTTTTCACTAGTTCCCACTATCCCCATAGAAACAAGACAATGATCAACACTAGTTTAATGCTGAACCAAATAACGGAACATAATATTTCACTAGTTTCTCTCTAAACAATTTAGTTCTCTAGAATAGTACCTTCTCCAATATACTACAACCTGGGTTCAAGTCCATTTTGAATTTCTTCTGGTCCACTACACTCAACAAACTTGTGCCTAAAAAAAGAAATGGGGAACATGTGGACTTAGCATTTATGAAATGTTAAAAAGTTGCTCAAAGTCTGTGAAATGTTGTTTCTTCTTCAATATAAAGTTTCTTATATGGAAAAATAAAAATGCTTCTTCACCGAAACCATATAAAACTTGGCATTCAAACTTGAGATATGTTGCAAATGAGTTGTTACCTAACAACAACTAAAAGAACACAAATCAGGACTGGTTTTTCGAGTTTCTCATTGGTAGTAATTAAAGAGCATAAACTAGAAAGAATAATCTAGTACACACACATACATAGATATACATATGTATGTATATATATGTGTATATATACATCTATATATATGTATGCATATAAATAGAATTTCCCTTACATACATACATATATATGTATACATGGGCAATTCTATTTCCACTAAATAATAAATCCACTAGTTCCTCCCAAAAGTAATTCATTTCATACGTGCCACCAAGAATTTGAACTAACCTAGCCTCAATCATACAAATGCATGGCAATATGTAGTGTTACCACGACACGGACACGAGTGTCGGAATCCGACTAGGATTCGGTTGTACAATTCGACAAAAAAAATAGACACGCGAAATACAACTTGAAATCCAACACGAGTGTTGGAATTCGATTCAGATTCAGAGTATCCGATTTGCCAAAAACATTTGGACACAGATGTCCAGGTAACACTAGCAATATGTCTTATCAAATAAGATGGAATTCACTTTCACAAAAGAGCGAGACACAAAGTTGGTACCTGACCAAATCAGGATTAGTTTCCCACGTTCATATTAGCATGATTCTTGATGGATCTTATTGCTGGTTTATACATCCGTGGTCTTATTTTCAGGGATGGGACATCCTATTGGCAAGTAATAGTACAATTTTGCCTACAAATAGTATAATTTTGCCTACATAGTATAGTCAACATGCCAAAATAGTACTACCCTACGTAATAAAGCCATAGGTAAGTATTGTAACTGCTAAAAATAAAATCATACTTGGAGCAAAAAGGGACCACATTTCTTAGGGCAAATGCTACTATGTATTTTATAGACTTCAAAACTGGATAATGAATGAATATTAAACAAAAATTGAACAGTGAGACGCATCAGGTGTATTGATCAACTAACCAGGTATTTCTAATGGAAAATGTGAAAGGACAATGATGTCGCCTAGAGGGGGGGTGAATAGGCGTTTTTACAAAAATTCAACCCTTTCTACCGTTGGCCTAAACTTGCAGCGGAATATAAACTAACGAGTTTTTCACAAGAGAAAAACCTAAATATGCTAGGCTCAACTAGTGCACAATCACCCTAAATAAGTGTGAAAATTACAATCCTAAGGTGACAAAAATTACTCAATTCTAGCAAGAGATATGCAATAAAACTTAAATTGAAAAAGGCTGAAAATACTGTTCATATGCCTGGAATTACTGTTCACCACGGAGTCTCCGGTGTAGTCCGGATACTCCGGTGTGTACAGGTCCGGAAACTCCGGTAAAGGCCGGATTCTCCGGGTTCTGTACAGAACTAAGCCCGAAACTGAATAAAATTAATGAGTAGA